>NW_028277125.1:52296388-52920277 GCF_059951505.1 Python bivittatus | reverse complement strand
TTGGCAATTTGAAAGTGGTTGGCAATTCTGCCTGGAGTGTGCAATTTAAGCTTCATATCTGCTGATCTTCTTGGCTATGGCTGCTATTTGCTGCTTTATTATTTCCAGTGCTTCCTTGATCTTCCTTGTTTCTAGGTGATATTTCTTGATCAGGTATTCTTTGGTCTTTTTGTTCTTCAGCTTCTTTTCTTACCTCTGTTCTAGCTTGCTTGCATCTGACCTTAGCATGCTGATCTTATTTCCCAATCTGACCTTCCATTTTGGTGGTGCACTGCTTGGCTTTTTTTCTAGTTTGTTGACTTTGCATCCAAGATCTTCAGTTATTACTGCAGCTGGGCTGTATGTCGTTTGGTTTGTTTCTTGCAGTGAGCTGGTGCTCATATTTGATATTACAGTATTGGCATCTTTTAATACTTGTGCTGTTTCTTTGTAACAAGCTTCAATGCAGGCAACCTCATTCTGTTCTTTTTGTGCTGTTCTAGATGCTCAGTTATTCTTTGTTTCAATTCCTCTTGTTTCTTAGTTAGGGGGCTTTGTTTTTTCTGAGGAGAAGGGTCTACCATCTGAGCTACTTCTGGCAAGGCTTCGATTTCTTTGCCCTGGGTAGACCTTTGCAGTTCTTCCAAATCTACTTCTGTGAATACTTTATTTCATGTTATAAACCAGTGTTGATCTGCTAGCTTCTGTTCTATTATTTCTGATTCTGGATGTTGGTCTTTCCAGAAGTGATGCATTCTTTTCAGATATCCTCTTCTTGTTGGACTTGATTTGTAATAACAGATCATTATTTCTTTGTTTTCAGTCTTTGTATATTTGCGACGGGTAAATAACTTTTCTTCCAGTAGTTCAATTCTAAAGGAATTCCAAGTCACTGATCAGAAGCTTCATCTGAGAGCCTCCCAATTATTGTGCTTCTTGTTGTGTCTGGGTAGTTGGAATAGTGTAGGGATGCTGTTAATGTTAACTTTCCATCCCACTATACAGCATTCTGCCTTTCTGAGCTAGCTGTGATGTCCCATAGGATTCTATCTTGTATCCTACTATTAAACTGGGCTTGTCAGTAAATCACAGGTTTCCAGACAGTCAAACATTAATTTAGTTATCAGCTAGGCTTGGCAGAATACTTCAAGCCATGACTTGACTTGATTAGAACTTTTATTGCAGACCAGAATGAAGTCTCAGGTGCACCAGTTGATTGCTGTTATGACCACCACAGAGCAAAGATATCAAGATCTACGTTCTAGAACAGTGTTGTCCAAACTTGGCCACTTTAAGATGAATGGGCTTCAACTCCCAGAATTCCCCAGCCAGCATGGCTGGCTGGGGAATTCTGGGAGTTGAAGTCCACTCAAAGTGGCCAAGTTTGGACAACACTGTTCTAGATCATCTGAATCAAGACACTTGGTAGGTCACTTGATGGCTTTGGGAGTGGCCAAGGTATGTTTACACAGTGTCTTTCTCTAGCCTGGGAACTGCAGACTCCCACCTCCATCAGTTTCATCTTCTACACTCTTTTTCATCCATGTTGTTTAATATATACATGAAACTGCTGAGGGAAGTCAGTTGGAGCTTTGGAATGGAGTGCTATCTGCATGCTGATGATGACCACACATCGCTCTATTGCACTCTATTATCTAACTCCAAGAAAGTCATCAGGACCCAGTCTTGATATTAGGCTGGATTGCGGAGAATAGGCTGAAATTCAACCTAGATAGAAATACTATTGATAAAGAAAAACTGACTCAGAGATTAAGATAAAGTGCTTTGTTTCTAATTGGAAACTACTCTTGGACTTTTTGCTTGATACTCAAAAAAATGCAATTTTGATTTTGGGATTTGATGACTGATGTATTTTATACCTATAGAAATACTTTGTAGAAATCACATGTATGTTGAAATAGATTGATTCTATGGTTCTTTTGAATGCTAGATTAAAATTTATTTGTATTGGGTAATTTTTTAAATATTAGAGCAAGAGGTGAATGTAGTTTACATTTATATCTGTACCAAAGAAAGTCAGAAATAACTTTTCTTTTTCTATGCTTTTTCTTTCTTGATGTTGCTTTTCTTTTCTTGTTGACTTTTTTGTATTTTAATCTTTCTGAAATTTAATAAAATGTATATTAAAAAAAAGAGATTAAGGTAATGTCTGCTTTGGATGGGGTTTCACTCTCCCAAGAAGGCGAGGTTTGTTTCTGACAGCTCTCCTTGATTTACAGATGGTGGCTGAGGTGAGAAGTATATTTGCCCAAGTAAGAACTGGCCAGATTTGAACAGTTCTCTACACTTTGGCTACAATCTGCTTTGAGTACAACCATATATTCTACATATTGTGCAAAATATGGCAGTCAGGCTGCTCACCAATGCAAGCTACATTGCAATTAGTATGATGCCCATATTAAAAAAAAATGCCCTGGTTGCTGATAGCCTACTGCATACAATTTAAGGTGCTTTTGTTGACACCTTAGGGCCTGAGAGAGCATACCTCTTGCTACAAGACCACTCAGCTACTTAGATCCTTAGGAAAAGTTCCATGGAAGACGGCCCTGCTGCCATCTGTGGGGTTTCTGTGTAGCTCTCAGGCTATCTAATACTCTCTTTAAGGAGGTACATTGGAGATACCCAGTCTCCCAGTATATAAGAAAATGACACACAAATATCTCTTTTGCCAAGCTTTTAACTTAATTGATTTTAACGATAGTTATTTTAATCTTGATTTGAATTGTACTGAGGCTATTGTTTTATATTTTGTTTGATTGGCATGAATCACCTTGAGTATTTATATAAGATGAGGTATAAATTTAATATAAATAAATACAATGGAAAATAAGAAACATTATAGGAAGCTTTGGCTAAGAGTTAATCAAGCATTTTAAATGCTTTGGCTTTCATGTGGGAACAGATTTTAAACTAATCAGCTAAAAATAATTATGCAAATTTAGCTACAGAAATTGAAAATATTTTTGTTTGATAAAGGGAGGCAGAAATGAATAATGGGAAGAAATGAATAATCTTTAAATTGCAGGGGAGTATGAAACACTAGCTCCAAGAACAGCATATCCCTGTCTATCAATTTAGTAAATTGATCCTATTTTGTACTGTCCTGGAAATTATAACTGATAGACAATGTTCTGTATTTTATGCAGTCTGTGAAATTCTCCTTGAGAATTTTGAAGTCCAGGACAAGGATATGTATATATAGCCATTCTGCATTGGGAACACTGTCCTTCAGAAAAAGAGGGCATTAAGATAAGACAATTAACAAATAACAATACTGGAAAAATAATACATTGTTTTTTTTAAAATAAAGTGTCCCTCACTCAAATCTATTATAGTAGGACTGTCCTTCATGTTTACCTTTGTAAGTAGTTACCATTGCCAGATTTATTTTTTCACTTTTTCTTTTTGATTTCCAATTTGCTTTGGAGTTTTTTGAAGTCTGTTATAATTGGTAGGCTATTGAAACATAAAGCACACTGCTATTTGTCCACAGATTTCTAGTTCCATATTACATCACCTCAAAACTCTTCACAAAAATCAAGCACTTATGCAGTCTAATTGTTTTTCCAAGGCAATCCAGTATATGCGTGGGCATGCTATGATTTAGCCGATGAGCTTAGGCTTCTAAGTTAAAGCTTGAAATGAAATGCATATCTTCAATACTGAATAGAAATAACTATCCACATTTATTGCATTAGTTCTGCAATATTTTACATTTAATGTATATTTCTGATTAAGAATGCATAGTATTGCAGCAATAAAAATCAAATGGATAATGCACTGATGCCAAATTTGCAATGTAACGTTTAAAAGTAGAGTCGATTTAGTGCCCCAAATCTGTTGATATACCAGAGCACCATAGCACTGTCTGATATAAAGTGGACTATTTGGCATAGGAATAGGTCCTGGAAGATGCAAAGTGTTTCCCAAGCTGCTAATAGCTCCAAGCTATTCATCTATTATGACGACTCTAATATGAACCAAGTATGGAGCCATTATGGCACCCCTTGTATGCAAAGGAATCAAAGATGGCCTCTCAATTCAAGTCATGGGCATGTCAATAGTTAGGAACGACACTGTGGAAGAAAGGCAAAAGCAGCCTCTGGAGAGGTTACCTATAGCTATCTATCAGCAGAAGGACTCACAGATGTGCAGAAAGATGGTAAGCAGAACTAGAAGGATCTGAACCACCCCTACACTCCTCATGTGGTAAACAAAAGGTAAGTAAAGTATACTAAATGAAATGAAATGAAATAAAGTTAAGAAAAATGTCAACTTCTACAGGAACTGATGAGCTCCAAGAACAAATGTTTGATATGTGTGAAGGATTTCTGTGGAAGCCTTACCTACTGAGTAATTTGTGTTATCCACAGGGCAGGTCTCCTGCCAAGAAATGCCATAATCTTTAGAAAATTCTGAATGAGCTTTGCACAAGTGCACAACCCATGCGTTTAAACCACAGAAAGCATGATTATTATCTTTATTTATAATCAAAACCAAAATTTCTTAAACAAATACATAAAAATAGAATGAAGATCTGAGTTTAGACATAATAGGATATGTATTTGAATAAAACATCAGGAAAGTAGCTACAATGTTAAGTAACAAATATCAGTGGCAATTGAGCAAAATGTGATTACCTTTCAGGAGGCTAGGAAAGATCTATTATCTAAAAGGAACAGAGTATTTTCTTCTGAACTATCATGGCAAATGCTTAGAAGGTAATAATACAGCTGCTCAACAAGCCAGACAAAAAGGGCATCACAGGAGTACGTGTGAAATGATTTCCCCACTGGCCAAAATTATAGACACTCTCACACTAAATCTTCTTTCAGTAGAATGGAATCTGGGAAATCTGAAAGCTTTTCTAAGAAATGAACATAAATGTTAACTGAATAATTAGCCTAGGAGAAGAGTCTTCCAGTCAAGCCCATTCCATGTAAAAAGGAGCATGTACTAGAGACCTCTAGAGAGCATTACCAAGGACCCATTGCTCTAGTTGCATTGAGTCCTTTTTGAGATCAGATAGAGAGCTCATAGGCCATTGGATATGTTAGGTCCAATTATGCTTTTCTTCTGCACTAATATGTAATTATCCTGTAAGATCAGGGAAGCTACAGAGTTCTCAGTAAAGACTAAGACTAATGTAAGCCAGAACTTGAGGTGGCAGAGGCACATGAAAGCCTCTGAGTCCAGTCTCTAGATCAGTGTTTCTCAACCTTGGCAACTTTAAGATATGTGGACTTCAACTCCCCAGCCAGCTATGTTTTATTATATAACATTAAATAAGTAAAATAATTTTATATCATACCTGAGCCAAACTCTTATACGTCATTTATTCAGTTTTATAAAGTGAAAAATGGTAGATAGAGCAATTGGCAAACTGTAGTTTTTCTTTTGCTTTTACATGATTATTTTGGGCACAATCTATTCACTTCTCATCCTGACATAATAAAAACACTGAAAGAGACCACTTAAACACTATGTACATGGTATTCATTAAAAAGCTTTGACTTTGAATACTTGTTTAAAATTTTCCTATCTCGGACCTCAGCCTATTATCCTATATTATCCTGTCCTGATAAAGTGTACAAGATAAAATCAAGAAACATTTAAAAGGCTTCCAAGCTGATTTGTCAGTGTCTAAATACAGATGTTATAACAATAACAATAACACATAGTTTATGAAATCAAATATCAAATCTAAGTTTAACTTTTAAAGGTTATCATGCAGTAACTTCCATTCTGCTTGATTGCCAGTGAAACTTTTTAAAATGAATTCATAGCATAGGTTAAATCAACATCTTTACTCTCTGTCTGGTGGGAATGGAGAAAGTCTATTAATTTCCTGAGCTGAAAGAGTGGTTATGTTAGCAGAGACTTCTATGCAAAACAAAATTTAAAAAAAGTCAGTGATTGAAAATGTATGAGTAGGTTCCTGGTTTTTAGCCAAGATGGCATTAAAAATAAACAATGTAAAAGCACATTATTTGAAGAGGTGCCATTGATTACTTGGATAAATCTTGTTATGCTGGAAGATACTATTTTTCTCTCTAACCATATAAGATCTATGAGGGGGATAAACATTTCAAAAAATGAAGAAAACACTATGCCTGTTATTTCTTTATCACATGCACAAATGTACTTAAAAGAGTTCTTAAAAATAGTTTGCATGATAGGACAGATTGCTGCTGAAATATTAAATTCTAGACAATGTTGGAGAGAATAGTATTATTTTTGGAATGTGATCCACTTTGTATCTTTCACTTGTGCTGGCAAATAATATTGAAGTAGAAGGAAAACCTGAACCATGCCATACTATACCATACAGCTTTTTCTTTCAGTACAAGCCTTGACAATTTTTCAGTAGCATTTTAGATGTCGTAGACAATAAAAAACTAATTATTTCAGCCTTTTAATTTTCAGATGTTATTAAAAATGTTACTCCTAGCTACGAATATCAATTCCCTTAGCTTTTGCATAGGAGAGGAGGGCCAGTTCACAGTCCCTCAGAATGTTGGGGGGCTAGACTATGTCACCGGACCTGGCATACCTGTCATGTAGAATAGTCCGGCTCTGCGATCTCCCTCCTCGTGCATTGCCTGCAGCTCCCGACACAGCCCCAACACTTCCGCTTCTGACAGACAGCAGCGGCGGCCAATCAGGTGTACTTTGAGAACCCCTGAACTAAATAAATAAATAAATCTGGACAGTATTGTTCAATCCAAATGCATTTTATTAAACTAATGAACTATTTCCATAGATTTAAGTCAGTCTGTCATACATTTAACACATGGTTTATATCCAATTGACTTTAGTATAGCTCTGAAAATCTCAACAAATAATCTTAATATCAAGACCTAAACATTTTAGCTTATTGCTATTAAATTCTAAAGTTTCACCCTATTTATGAAGGGAGTGTGGCACTTAGAAGAATGTAGAACATCAGTGCAGTTCAAAATTGTATTCCAAAAACTATAAGGCATAGATATTAAATAGATTAGTTTTTATAGAGACAGTCTTCATGTAAAAATAAGCTGAAAACATTTAAGGATGACTTCAAAAAGCATGTTACTTAAATATTTATTTATAAAACTTTCATTTCATTTCATACGTTTATTTGCAACCATAGGTTTTAGCAAAATTCATTTAAAATTACAGCAATCCATATCAGTTCAGTCCATCCCCTCTAGGATTTGCCGCACTATTTGTCAACATTTGCCTCCGTATCTTTCTTGCAGCCATTGCAAACAATGCAACTTGACTGGTTACATATTCATTTTCATCAGACAAGAAAAAATAATTTTTTCTAGATTAGTCTGATTCAGCTGACTAAGCAAAGGCGTAATAAATCTAACTCTTGGTTCTTGATATAATCCGCAATGTAATAAATAATGAGTCAGATCTTCCACCTGTGAGGTATTACAAATGCATAAACGGTGTGTAGTTGGTAACCCTCTATATCTTCTGTCTAAATAGGCTGTTGGCATTGTTTGAAAACGAAGTTCTGTAAAAACTTGTCTCAGGGACTGGGGTTAGGGTTATGGCCGCCTATCTTATACATGATAATTCTAGGTGGCTCACAATAATGTTCAATAAAACATAATAAATAAAACCAACCAAACCTTGCAACACCATATATTCCAACCACAATGCTGCAAAATCCCATACATTTACCCCATACATTTACGCTTACATTTGCTGGGCTCACTTCTATCCTAGCCCAAAGCCTGAGTGAAGAGCCAGGTCTTCATAGTCCTCCAAAGGCTAATAGGGTGGGAGCCTCTGAATCGCAGGGGGCAGGCTCTTCCAAAGGGTCAGGGCAGCCACTGAAAAAGTGTGTCTCAAAGGCCCCACCAGATGGTAACATTCAAGGAAAGGGACCTGGAGCGACCCACTCTATCTGACCTGGTAGGATGGACAGAAACCCTGAGGGATAGGTGGTCCTGCAAATAACCTGGCCGCATGTCATTTAGGGCTTTGAAAACAACTAGAAGCCAGTACAGCTTGCACAGCAGTGGTTGAACATAGGCAAAGCTTGAAGCACCATAACCAGAACTCATGTGCCACTGCATGCTGGACCAGTTGTAAGTTCTGGGTGATCTTCAAGGGTAGCCCTATGTAGAGCAAATTGCAGTAATCTAACAGAGAGGTGATCATGGCATGAGTGACCATGAGCAAGGCCTCCTGATGCAGGAAATGTGATCAAAAACTTTTATATAATACAGGAAAAAAAATCAAGCTTAAATGTGAATTTGCTGTAACATTGAGAGCGTGCTCTGAAGATATAAATTGACCTTTTCTTTGTTTAGGGTTTTCTATTTATTCACACAGTGATCCCAACCCACTTCAGTATTTATGGCTTATACAATAAGTAAATAAGGTATTAGTATTTAGATACATTTTCATGATTTCCCACATTCCATTTACACATCTGATCAAGTATGCATATACATATCTTTGCAGGATTTACTGTAAGTTCAAACATGAAGTAACATGTATATACTAATGCAAAAGTTCAGTCTGTTTTGCAGTAAAGAATTAGGCTGTAGTAATTAAGACAGTAAATGGTCTTCTGCTTTGCTATGCTTAAAATTAAAATGCATATGTGAGCTCAACTGGAGCTATGCTTTTTTGGTTTACGTTTGCTATATGGAAAGGCTGGTTGAATGAGATTCCTTTCATCACACAGGTGTTACTGTCCTTGCTACAGTAATAGAGGCACACGTTGATTGACAATAAAGCTTCAGCTGACAAGCAGTTAGTGGGTATCTGAAATGGGATTATAAACTGTTCCGAAATGTCTGCAATTGTTCCAGATCTATGTGGTTCACAAAGTAGCCATTCATTCCCTAGAAAAGAAAAGATACTCTATTACTATTTGATGATTTATGTAATCATAAAGCAATATTGTTATGTTTTGCATTAAAACAACTATGAAAGAACAAGTAGAAAACTTTCACAGGCAGAATCATACTATAACAGGAGCTGAATATAGGAATATAGGAAATACAAGCTGAAGTATATAAATATTCAAGCGCTCCCAAGTTTTACAGAAAAGTACATGCAAATGAAAGAACTCAGTATTCATTTACTGATTACATTTTTTTTTATTTAACTCTTTTATGTTAACCCATAGGCAGCCTCCTTGTGAATGGAATACACATTTCGCTAGTTCAACCAACTCCATTACTTCTAATTGATGAAAATGTTATAATTAAATGTAGTCCATATAAATTGTTATAATAAAATGATGTTTTAATTAGAATTTATATGGGCTGTACATTTAATTTAAAATTGCTGTGCTCCTACTCTAAATGGCAAGTGGCAATGCAGAGACAGAAACTGTGCCTGTTATATGTGGCAGCCCAATCAGCCCCTTCTACGGCTTACATGTGGCCTGAAGATAGTCCTCCTTGGCTAAAGCTAGGATAATAAGGATACTGTATGTGTATCCTAAGATTTTTTTAAAAAAACACAGTCTACTACCATCTAAGTAAATGTACTTGGATAAAAGAGAAATAGAGGTTTAGCACGTATCCTCGTAAACAGGAAGTTGGGCTCTTTTACCTTCTGCAGTAAAAAACCAGGAGCTGGGCACTTCTTCAGTCAGTTTAGTATTTGGAGGTAAGTTGAGCATCAGCACAAACTGAAGGACTTGACCTGGCCTTACACTCAATGAAGGTAGCTGAAGATGTGGAGCCGATTTAGGGAGCTTTGGTAGTTCTGTTTTACCAGTCGTTTTAATACTCCAACTATCTACAGTATCTACTGGGCCAGCATGTAGAAGAGGAAGCTATCAAAGCAATAGAAAGCAATGTTAATTTTTGAAATATAATTTCATATTTTAAAGTTTGAAAAAACAAATGCCATTTTCAGACTGATACAAATGGGACTTCCAGGGCAGGTATGGCAAACTGAAGATGGCTCTGTGAAAGTGGAGTCAACGACTGCAGGAAAGACCAAGGAACCAGTGAGTAGACCGGTTCCTTGGAATCTCTCCAGATAAGGAGAGGATGGGAGAGTGCTCCAGATGGCTGCTCCTCACAAGGAGATCACAGGACAATGATTTTCTGTGGGTCTTGAGCACTAGGAGACAACAGGATTAGCTATCTTGCTTGCAACCATGGTGGAGACTTTTAAAGGACACTAAGTTCGCAAACCTCACTTTCGGAAATTGCTCATTAACTATTTCTAAGCTATTAGAGACCTTCAGAATAACAAATTTGAAAACCCCGTGTGAGTTTGCCTTCAATCTTGAATGAAAAAAAAAATCAATCATAAGCTTAAGAATTTAAAGAATCTGAAATAAACAGCAAAAAGCTAAATAAGATTTTGATCTTATAAATGGATTAAGGGTCCAGGTAAAATTGGAATATTGAAACTTTTACAATAAGATTGTGGAATTAATTATAAAGTATAAACAGCTTCTCATAGGAAATAGAACCTGTTTTGGTTTTTAAAAGACATAACAGATAAAGAATTTTATGATTTCAAAAACTGGACACTAAAGATTTTAGGTAAAGATATACAGGCCTCCAAGATGGTCCAAAATGTTCTAACAATAACAATACTGAAGGAGACTTTTGAAGAATGGAATCAGAAAATAGTAGCCATTAATGTCAGTGATGATGTCTGCTTCCATGGATAAACTATGTCCAAAATACGTTATTGAAGACGTGTCAGATGTAGAACAAATTTTATCTGACAAGATGGAGATGGTGTTGAAAGTGGATTTACAACTGACAGGCCAAGACAATGATTTAGAAAAGGATGTTTCTACTGGATCTACAAAAGAAATTGGCTGAAGTTTTAAAATTTAAAAGGGAAATACAAATGACAAACCAAGAGAGTGACCTGGATAATTTTTTCCTATTGGACTTACAAAAGAGGCTTGTTAAAGCCATGAAGAACTCTGTGCGATCGGACAAAGAAGAAATGAACAGAAATGAAATCCTACAACAATATTTGAATGAACTAAAGATTAAGACTGTTAGAAGTAAAAGGAAGGAATAAAGTTGGTTGATTTGATCAAGGTTAAAATAAGATATGTTGTTACTTCGGGCTACTCTTAATGGATTTTCTGCTGACACCAGGACTGAAAAGATGATGCTTTATGGATTGTTTATAGATAAGAGATGGGATATGGGATGAAGAGATAAATTTTTGTAATTTTAGAGAGGGTGAAGAGTTACTATATTTGCTTACACTTGTGATGAAGGTTGGAAGTAATTTCTTTATATATTTCTTTTCTCTTTATTATATTCTTTTCTTTTTCTTCTCTTTTTTCCTTTATTTTTCCTTGTACTTTTTACTCCCTCTCTCTATTCTCTTTTCTTTAAGTTTAGTTTGCATTATATTTTACTACTATAATCAAAATTCTTAATACAATTTGTACACACACACACACACACACTGATACAGACGTCTTCCCTTTTTAATCTAAGAGAAATGGTTGCTCCTGCATATTATTTTTTAAAACAAAGAAAGCCAAATGCATCAGCAATAGTGAAATCCTACAGCATATGGTATCCACCATATTGTCTTGTCCAGTTGTCTTGTCCAATGGAATCACTTTCAGTTTATGAGGACTGAGGATGTGGACAAGATGTTCATAGTTGTCTGGCCTACCAGATGTCCTGGCTTATTGACTAACTGATGGTGACTGATTGGGTAATACAGGGAACAGCATCTCTTTGCAGATGGACTGGTGCTGCCAGTCAAAAAAAAAGTAGTACACCTACTCCTGAAACCCTCCTGAGATTGAAAGAATTCTGCCAACTATCATACTTTACACAAGTACTTTACTTTGGGCAAATTTCTTGAGAGGATGGAGATTGTGTGTCACCAATACACTGATGAGACTCAGCTTTACTTCTCTGTTTCATCTGTTTCAGAAAACCTATGCATGTCCTGAACTAGCATCTGGGTGCACCAATCAGGTACATGAGGGTCAATGAACTGAGATTGAATATCAACAAGATAGAGACCCACCAGGTGACTGATTCCTGGATATGGGAATTGCAAGTTTACTTGTTCTAAATGTAAGGTATCATCACTGGAAGTTTAAGTGACCTCTGTGATTAGGAGTGCCTACTGCCAGTTTTGTTTCACCTGTCACCTACTTCATGTCCTTTCTTGAACAGGGACAGCCTAACTATGCTGATAATATCACATTTAGAGCACTGTAGTGTACTCTCTGCAGGGCTACCCCTACACTTGGTATGTAAAATGCAGCTGGTGCACACGTGGGACAGCTTGCTGTATATATATTATACCTTTGTTGCTGCTAATCAGCTACTGAGCCAGGTTCAAGTTTTAATTATGACATAGAAAGCCTTAAATAACAGAGCAGGAAACCTGTCAGATCACCTTTGCCATTATAGATCAGGTTGGTCCCTCAGTTCACAAGGGGAGATCTTATGAATTTGGCAGTTGCTCATTGACGGGCCTTTTCTGTGGTGATGATTGTGCCCTGGAATGTTCTACCCACTATGGTGATACCTTTTAGACCCGTGTTGATAAGTCTATGCTTCATGAAGGCCTTCTTGGTATGAATGTTGGAAGAAAGTTTTTTCCTTTTTTCACTTCACCTTTTAATGAATATGTTTTACTGGATATTGATTTATGTTGTTGTAATATACAATTTTATTATGTATTTATTTCTGTTTTTTATTGTAAATTGCTTCAGGATGCTTTGACATTGGAAGTGTTATTCAAATTTATTAAGTAAATTACATTTAAAAGTTGATTTCAATGCAAGGCCCATTAAATTCAGTGGTGCTTACTCCAGATTACATGAACAGGACATTGCAGCTTTAACTGTATTAAGCTTCTACTGTTTGTATAATGTATATCCAACTTCTGAGCATGTGGGGCTGTTGCCTTTATGGTGAAAACCTATAGCTAGCACATTTGAGAACACGAGGGTTAAAACTTAATTGAATATTTTGTTTACACAGACACAAATGGTATATTACAAAGTGACTCACAGAATATTGCCATTTGAGTTAATTTGCTCAGTTCACGGAATTCAAATCAAGCATAAGCACTCCCTTTTTGTGTGAGAGAGAGGGAACCCCCTACATGCAAGGTGGAAATATATGCAGAATTGGATTCCTAACATTTCACAGAATGGAAAAGAAACTTCCATATTGAAAAGAAGTTTGCCTGGAATCAGACTGTTTATCTACTCAGTAAACACTATGATTATTCTATCTACTTTTGCAAGATCAAGTTTTAAATTGTCTGAATAACAGCTGGATACAAGCACACAAGAGTAAAACAACTTGTGCTGTTTATGGTGAGGTCAAGCAATCGGTCACTTTTTCTTGCATCTTGAAATGACATCAATGATCATGTTTTAAACAGAAGATGTTTGGTATACATTACTATCAAGGACACTTTCTAGATTCTGGCATAGCTTATATTTTTCTGATGCATTTGTCATTTTGTTTCATGCCAAACAAAAGAGTAAATAAATACTACTTTTCTTGGCAGTTTTGATTTTTTGTTTAGATGTACATGTTTTATAGACTAAATGGATGTTCAGGTCCAATAGTCATTAACAGTGCTTAGAATAAGATATTTGTTACAGTGAAATTGTTATTAATGTTATGAGGTTTATATTAATGTTATGAGGTCCTCCTACTGTACCAATATCACTAAGACATGGTATTTCACTGTAGTTGTGATAACCGTGGATTTCCAATTCAAATAACCTAATGAATATATTCTGTAAATTACTTTTATATGATGAACTGTATTAAATAAGATAGATGTTGGATTAAAAAAATCATTTGAGTTTATTGAGGAAGCAGCAGCCATATCCTTTTATCAGTGAGTACTGTGATGAATATATTCCTTAAAGTAATTTTGCAATATATGTTAATAAGGCAAAGACAAGATCTAAACACAACTATAATATTAATTATGCTTCTATTTTTGAAGTAAAAGGGACAGAGCTGTTTGCTCACACTATATTAACAATAATCTTTAAAATGAATTTTTGGAGATCTATCAATCTATCTATCTATCTATCTATCTATCTATCTATCTATCTATCTATCTATCTATCTGTCTGTCTGTCTGTCTGTCTGTCTGTCTATCATCTTTCTTCAAAGATATGAATCTATATGAACTTTCCAAAGCATTCAAAGCTATAAAGGAGAATCTGATCCTGATTTATTCTACTCAGGTTATAATACCATCCTCCCAATCTACAGCTTTTTCACTGCTGATGCTGCAGGTATAGGTGCAAGGTAGGCAATACCTGGTCAACAGCAATACTTGTAAGAAGTACCTGGGTGTCCTGGTAGACCAGAGATTAAGCATTGCCAAAACAGCCAGTACAGTCTTGGGCTGTATCTACAGAGATGTAAATGTTGAGATCATAGGAAGTGATCATTTCACTTGATGCTGCACTGGTCAGACTGCTTCTGGAATATTATGTTCCAGTTTGGGCTACCATAGTACAAGAAAGATGCTGACAAATTGGAAAGAGTGAGATAAGAGCTGAAAGATGCTGGAGGGTTTGGAGTCTAAATCCTACTAGTCCAGAATGCAGTGATATGGCCAGAATGCAATGGTATGGGTCCACATGACACTTCTGCTTCACAGGTTGCACAGGTTGCCAGTATGCTTCTGAGTGCAATTCAGATTTCATTATCTATAAAGCGCTACATGGCATATGGCCATGTAATTTGAGGGACTGCCTATTTCCCATGTTTCTGTCCATCTGGTACGTGCTAGCAGAGTTGGTGCATTCCAGGTTCCTTTGATTAAACAGTACAATCCATGGACACCCACAAAGTGTAACTTCTCTACCCTGGTTTCTGCCCTCTGGAATGAGACCCCCCTGAAATCCATGTGGCTCCCACCCTTTTGGGATGATGTAAAGCTTTGAAGACTTGGAAGTTCTCCCAAGTCTTGGTTAAGATGAATGGGGCTCCTTGTTGAATGCATTTTTGCCTATCTTTTTGTATCGAGCAAACAGATCCCATCTTGCTTTGTTATTATATTATTGTTATTATATTATATTATTTTTATGCTTATTATATTGTGAACTGCCCAGAGTCAGTTTGGAGTGAGGCAGTGCCTAAACTGAAATAAGTAAATAACAATTAAAGAAACTGGGTATGTTTAGCCTAAAGAAAGCCAAGGGGAGACATGATAGCTGTCTTCCAATACTTGAAGGGGTGTCATTGAAGAGAATATGGCTTGATCCTTCAAAGCACTCAATGGTACAATAAGAATGAGAGGGAGATCCAAACCCAAAATAAGGAGGAATTTTTTGGCAGTGAGAGCTACTAAGCAGTGGATCAACTTGTCTCATAGAGTCATGGATGCTCTATCACTGAAGGTTTTCAAGTAAAAACTGGAGAGCCATTTGTTTGGGATGGTCTGAGGATTCCTGCCTGGGCCAGGTAGCTGGACTAGAAGATGTCCAAAAGTCTTTCCAACACTATGAGTCTATGAGAAAACAGTTTCTGAGTAAGATATTGAAGCTTCTAATTTCAGATGACAAGTAAAAACATATTTTATGTGAAAAAAATGTTTTTTATAAATGATTTATATGATTTTATGACATTTATTGCATAATTATTTGTTCATGAAGTTATTATATTGACAATTTTATTGTTTGGCTTTAGTACTGCAAAGGGAAATAACTTTGTGCATCATAGTGAAGTACTTTGTTTCTAAATGCCATGACAGCTGGCTTCTATGACATGGACAAGGCTACAGAAGCAGCTCTGTAGAACATTCTTTAAGGTATATTGGGAATATGTAGGGCTGAAATCCTTTCTGACAACCATACAAGCAGGGCTTAGCGATGGTAACAATAGTATAATCTGAAAGAATATCCACTGGACAACATCCACTCCCGCCCCTCCAATCCTTTTTCTAATGGTCTATTTTGGCTCCAGAGATTGTTAATTTAGTAAATATGTTATCAGAGAAGCTTTTTTTTAGTCCTGATTGAGTTTTAATATTTACTTCATTTGTCTCCATATGACTCAATAATACTGTATGGGACTTATTTCCAATTTATGGGGAAATGGACTGAAGGAACATGTGGTTCCTAAAACAGCTCATTACAGCAAGATGAGATTAAATCATATCCCCAATATCTATGTCAAATTATGTTCTGAAAGCTGGAGTTCTTCTATCTCAGCTTATTCTAATGGCACTAGTGTCCTTTCTAACCTCTTAAACAGATGGAACATTTATTTTAAGCCTAACAGGATATCCTTAACACAAAAGCAGTTCTCTTTGCCAGATCATTATAAAACACTATAGTAATGCATGTTTCATGCAATCCAGGTAGCAGAATTACGTGTAACTCTAATAATTTATCCAGAATAGAAAATTCTACCTATAATTTTAATACAGTAACTTACCAGTGAAACAATATGGGTTTCTAAATCTATTACTTTAATTTGATGATTGTTGGTATCTGCAATATAGAGGAATCGCCCTCCATCTTCAACACATAGGCCTCCTGGCTCATTAAAAGTTGAGGTGGTAATGTTGGAACCAATTACATTGCTTGCTTCTCCTGTACCTGCTAACGTAGCACAATTCTTCATTTTGGGATCGACAAATTTAATCTAAAACAAAACAAACAAGACACTTTGTAGAACATAAAGCAATTTTACTCCTTCTTAAATATTATGAAGGTCCTAAAAAACCATAGAGTTCATATTCCTTCTTAAAATCACTAACCTCAATGTTAGGTTGATCTAGAAGTTTAGAAAAGATTTCTTTTCTTTTTTTAAAAAAAAGCACATACAGGAACTAAGATTGGCTAATATCAAAATAATTATCACTGGCAATACAGCAATATTAGCCTTCGTACTGCTTCACGACTCACGTTTATAACAGTTCCCCCCACCTTTTTTTTTTTTTTTGTACATACATAACCATCATACTATTCCCTTCTGGGGTAAGCATTTTATGACTTACAGAAAAACAGTAAAAAGTAGTCAATAAAACCAATTAAAGGCAGGGAACAAGAGAAAATAAAAGGAAATCTAAACTTAGTTTTCACCAACAGTATTCATTATCCTCTTCAGCATATTTCTGTTCTCGAAAACCACACTAGCTTCCATATCCATGCACTGATTCATATTTTGCTTCAGTATTTTATTCTTAAAATATTTTAATTAATTATTTATTTTATCACTTAGGTTCTACTTTTAATATCCTGCTATATGCACTTACTGTACTGTAGTAAATGTCATATACTCCTGTTGGCATCTTAGAAATTTAGAGTTTAAGGCATTTTTATTGTCCTTTCTATATAATGTATATGCTTTCTTTCCTATGTCATGGCCTCCTGTGCTTTATCCTTTTATCCTTTTCATGAAGCTGATTGTTTAATTCACTGGTCAGTGACCATAATAAAGATTATCAATCAATAAATTAATCATTCAACCAACCAACCAAATATTGTTTTTGTTCTTTAAACTTCTGAACCTTCTCTTTTGGAGGATTCTATCAATTCCATTCAACAATAACTTTCTCAGTCTTACCCTTCCTCTTGACCATCATTCTTCTGTCATATATATTAGTTTTGAGATTGGATCACATCAGCTTAACTTTTTCTTTTGGTGGTGGTCACTCACTTCTATGGTCAATCCACATTCATACAGCACCTATATATTAATGATCTTATCTCTTCTTGTTTTACCATACACACTTCTTAAGTAACCCATTCCCACTGTATTCAACTTTTATTTCTTTTCATACCAAACTCTCAATTCTGTATAATAAAGTAGGCAGAAGAACACTCTTATATACTATCTTTTTTGCTTCTTTTGACAAACATTAATTCCCTTGACAAATATACCACATACTATCCACTTCTTTTCTAACTGTATTTTGACATCTTAAAGTATCTCCATCCATTTCCCCATATTTAGTACACATTTCACCAAGTACACAAATTCATCTTACTCTAATGTTTATGGATTATAGATGTAATTAGTATAAAATTTACAAAGTGGGGTTTAAATCATAAAGTAATGGAGACTTTAATCTCTAAGGGTGGTAGCTAAGTTTAAGAGCTAGATTTTTGCAGGGCAGAAAAGTTGGCTATGTCAACAACCAACAGGTGCCTATATCCAAAGCTGAAAAACACAAGGCTGCGGGAAAGGTGGGAAAAAGAAACACAGAAATTAATCATCATGGTTATAAGAACAATCTTCACTTCATGCTGACAGAAGGTAATCAACTGTTTATAGTGATTTCATCCTAGTATGCAATAAAGATTCTTGTTTAGCTCTGATGTGTTGCGTGTCTGGCTAGGTTTTACCAAGTTCAACCATGGGAGCCTGACAATAATTTTTCTTCAATTTGTTGGGTAAACAATTTGTTGGCTTTTATCATTTTGACTCCACATTTAGTGCTTTTAACTGTTATTCATCAATTGCTGGAATCCATTTGTTTAAATTTAATCTAAGAAACTTTCTTGAGGCACTTTATACAAATTCAAAACTTGTTTGAAATATAATTTGTCAGGTGAAAATATAAAAAGCAACCGCAATAATACACACATACACAAAGAGATGTACCTTGTGTCTTAATTCTGCAATACAGTTTTATATTACTGAATAATAAACCAGATTTTGTAGTGAAAAATACTTCAGAGTATGCAACCTCACCTTATGATTATAGGAATCTGCAACATAAAGGAGGCTTCTTTTCTTGTCCCAAGCTACTCCTAATGGGTGCTGTAGCTTTGCATTTATCCCAGCTCCATCAACATCACCAAAAGCAAATAAATTCTTTAAAAAATAGTTTGGAAGTAACATGATGATTAAATAACAGGTTTTTATCAGTTAGTGATAATCAGCCTGACTTCTTGCTAAAACATTAACTTGAATTCAAATTAGATTCATAAAATACAAATTTTCTTGACAGTTAGTGATAATTTGGCATTAATCTCAGTGCTAACGTACATATATCTATTGGGTTATAGCTCTACACATGAAAACTTGTCTCATGCCACTTCACAGTGTCAATTCAGATATTTAAAATTCAGATATTTGTATGTAGTCTGCATGAATTCAATTTCAAACTTTTTTTTTTTTTTTTGCTGGCCTTGGAAAGTTGGAATATTCCTAACCTAGCTCTAAACTCTAATATACCTCTTTTTATGCAAAGGAACCAAGTGTGGAGCTCTTACAATAGCTGTGTTGACCTGATGTAGGATGAATTCTGCCACTGATCATGATTTTGTTTTTTAAATTGATTATGGATAATTTTATATATTTGTAGATTTGTTTTTATTGGACTGTTTTACCTGTTGTGAGCTGCCCAGAGTCACTTAGATGAGATGGGTGGCCATACAAATCCAGTCCAATCCAATCCAATCCAATCCAATCCAATCCAATCCAATCCAACCAATCAAATCTTAACAATAAAAACAGGCAGTTTTTTGTTCTGACTCCAGGTCATTCAATGACATGTTATGTATTGTACGCTCTCATGAAGCATTCAGACTGGCCTTTTGGCTCATCTGCATGATTACAAAATATTGGGACCATTCTTTGACTAAGCTTCTTATTAATTTTTACTTTACCTTTTTGTTTAAAAATATTCATGGCAATTTTAAAATATTGTGATTAAAAATATGAATGGCAAAACCCAACTTTCTGTGACACTGTAATAGGAGAAGATTGTTTATTACTTAATACATCAACCAACTATTTTTCCTAAAGCAAAATCTGAAAGACAAATCTTCAATGTTCCTTCTGGTTTCACCACAGATATATCATGCTTGCTGGCATGAATTTGGTGATCACTGGCAGGCTGATTCAGTTATTCTAAAAGTTAAATGTTTTAATGACCTGCAACTGCTGTAATAACTAAGAAATAAACATGTGATCAATTGTACTAGGACATGAATTGGCATTTAAAATAACTTTCTACCTTTAGGGATCAGAGAATTTCTAATCTGGATGTGTAGGATCAACGTAAAACACAGAAATATGAATTTAGGTTACCATTGGGTCTCTCTCGCCTCCTACAAGATGTTTCACAGAGCCATCTTTTAGAGAAATTGTTCGCACGGTACTACTCTCACTGTCTGCAACAAAAAGGCAATTCCATGGGTCTTCAGTAGCAACAGATAGACCGGAAGGTTGAGCAAAGCCTGCTTTGTGGGGATATGCGTTGTTTCGGTTCTCTTCATTTCCACTTCCAGCAAATCGAAGACAAATTCCTTTCTTTAAATCGCTTAAAAAAAAAAAAAGGAGGGGGGTCAGATTTCCATAAACCCCACATGAACTTGAACCTACAATTTATACAATAAGTTGTATTCAATGTTTTTGATCCTGTGAACAAAAGTAAGCTTTCTTTTCCACATTTTTCTAAACTATGAAGTAATTGGAAATGTATTGTATGCAATGTTCAGTGAGTATAACACACATATGCTTTTTATATCCTATTTTTCTCCAAGAGCTCAAGGTAGCTTATATGGCAGATTCCATTAATTTTATCTCTGCAATAGCAACCCTTTGAAATTGGTTGGCTGAAAGAAAAGGACTCTCCCAAAGTCACCCAGTGAACCTGGCTCCCCATATTTCATTAAAAATACAAGCAGATACTGTCCTCTTTTCCCTTCAGCTATACTTTCCCAATTACTCTAAATGAAAGACAGTAATCAAGAATGACAATTGGTTTGTCTATTCATGTAGTCATGAAGTTTTCGTTAATTTTTGTGATATGTTTATTCCAACAAATATCAGAATTTTGTGGAGAATGTGATGTGAAAACTGGACTTTGAAGCAGCAGGATAGAAGCGTATTGAAGAATTTGAATGGTGTTGGAGAAAACCTTTGAGAATACCATGGGTAGCAAGAAAACAAACAAATGTATCACAGAATAAATCAGTTCAGAGTTTTCACTCAAGGCACAAATGGCCAGGCTCAAATTATAATATTTTGGACACATTATGCAAAGACCCAGTTTCTTTGATAAGTTTATAATGGTGGGAAAGGTGGAAGGAAAGAAAAGAAGACATCTTGATTATAGCAGTGATAGGTATACTATTGAAAGTTCTGAAGGGGCAGGTCAGGGATACATCATCCAGAAGAATGTCCATCTATGTGGTCACTAAGAGTTGACACCAAGTTGATGATGCATAATCAGCCAATGAATCGATTAACCATTGCTTTAATGGGAACAGAATGTATCCATTCAAATACTCATTATTCCAAATAGTTTGGATTTCTTCCTGAATAGTTGGATACACCAACAGTGACTGAGAAAATATGTATAACAAGAAATAATATTCAGTAGAATTACACAATCAGATTATTATCATGGGGTGCTGGTAAGACAGTCTAATATTCTAGCTTGCCTTCCTTTAGGTAGTTTTCCACTTTCCAACATGAGTGCCCAGATTTGATGTATGCCTGCCATGGCAATCCAGAGAACACCGTCTTCATGAGTTGCTGAAACAATAAGAACTTATCAGTAAAAGTAGCAATAGATGACCTCTTGGTAGCAAATCACCTCATTTCTTATATATAAAAATAACTTCAAACTGCCAATAATTCTGTAGATATATTTTCATTCTCAATTTGGTAATAAAAATACTCAATGTACATAATTCTATTTTTATTATACTATTCAAAACTAATACACACCAGCAATTGTGACTTAATTTACAGTCTGAATTAATCCAGGCTTTAAATACTTGCCAAGTGCTTATGAAACTAGCCAATTCTAAGTCTGATTATTCAGGGAAAACAAAACAAAAAAAGCCTAGAGCAAGAAATGCCATAAAATATGTACGATTTCCTAAAATGGGAAAAATTTCTAATCACTATATGAACAATGAGGGATCAGTGGCGGGTAGACTGTTTGGGATTGAAGCTCATTAACAATGTCAACTGATATGATAAATAGCAATATTAATTTTAACTGTAGTACAAAACATCTTGTTGCATTAGACTGCTTAACTTTGTAGCAGATTATGGCAGTATCCAGTTGTGTTCATTACTCTCAGAAGGCCCTAATTCTGCAAGGGTTCCATAATGGAAGAGGAAAAATATTTTTGGTAACTTCCACCTCTTTGATTCAGAATTTTGTGGGATTCTTTGAAAGAGTATATGAGATAGCATCTGGAGACAGAGAAGAATAAAAAAATTAGCAAAAACTGCTTTCCTCTAGTATCCATAGATGGGTATTTCCAGTGGAGCAAGATGTTTGTTATGAGCAGAAAGATCCAACCCTATAAAAGTAATTTAATGAAAAATATATTTCTGTTCTCTTGTTGTTTAAACAATGGCAGTTATCAAGAAACTGTTAATATTAATAAATAAAAGCAAAAAGGTGAGGATGTGGCAAGGAGGGCCTTTGACCAATTTTGACTGGTAATTGTTATGACCCTACCTGGCAAGGATGACTTGGGGACAGTAACTCATACTTTTATCAACTGGTTGGATGACTATACAGGTAGATTTCACTTAATGACTGCCCTGTTTAGTGACCATTTGAAGTTACAATTGTGCTGAAAAAGTAGCTTAATGACCAACCATTGCAGCATCCCCACGATCACATGATCAACATTCAGGCACTTCACAACCAGCTTCTGACAAGTAGAGTCAACGGAGAAGCCGGCAGTAACATCACAAGTTGTGGTCACGTGATATCTCACTTAACAACCAAATGGGAAGTAACTTAAGTCCATCGCAGTCACGTAATGTTTTGTTTAGCGACCATATTGTTTAGTGACAGAGTTGCCAGTCCCAATTATGGTTGCTTAGCAGGGACTACCTGTAATTCACTCTACATGGGGCAGCCTTTGGATTCAACCCAGAAGCTTTAACTGGCCCAAAATGCAATGGCTAGATTATTAATGTCACAATCCCATCATAGTAGAATAATATCAGTACTAATGTCACTGTATAGGTTACCCATAGATTTACAGGCCCAAATCAAAGTGCTGGTGAAATCTTACAAAACCCTATACAATGCAGCATTAGGTTATATCAGACACTTCCTTGCTATGGCTCAATCTGCCTGTCCAGTAAGAGTGTCATGAGAAGGCCTGTTTAGAATTCCCACTCTGAGATTAGAGAAATAAAGACCAATCAGACCTTCTCTGCTGTATCCCTTGTATTTTGGTACTCCTTGCCTCCAGAGGCTTGAGCAGAACTTTCCCTCCAGGCATTTTATAAAGCTATTAAAACGCAATTCCACTGTGCTTTTAACCATTATTGAATGTTTCTAAAAATCAGAGCAGATCATTCACCTGCCGTTTCTGACTTACCAAAAAGCTTCCTCCAGTTTAGGCTACATCCTCTTTCTCTGTCTATTGTTACATTGTCAAGATTTTCCACAAATCAGGAAGCATAGAAGTTTGAAAGATTTTACTTAAAATGTTGTTTTAATAAGAAATAGCAGGCATTTCTTCCCCTGCTCTCTGTTATGCTCTACCCACTCTTCTATGTAATTCTGGCTAACTTGGTTCTGTTGCTGTTGTTTTCCAAGCATTAGATCTGTAAGAGAGTGACTCCTATAAATTGCTTGGACGTTTGGGAAAGGTAAGAAAGTAGAGGAGATAAAACTGTTTTTCCTTGGATTTTCTATGCTGCTGTATAAAATAGAATAGGGATGGGCATATATAGACTTTTCATGTGACTTACCATGGATACCCAGAACAATACCATTAAAAATCTCACTCCATTACTGGCTGCAACCAATGATCATTTCCACTGAGCTGAGTTTCTAATTCCTGATTCACTACTTGAAACCATATATGGCTTTCAAACCTGAAAAATTAACTAGCCCTGATTTGAGAAATCTATCCTGTTTTGGATGCCCTTCACAAAAGAGGAAGAAACCAGTAGTAAGGAAAGATACAATTGGATAGTAAGCAAAGCTAATATTTATAGGCCCTGATGTAATTACAATCAGCATTACAACCTCATTAGCTAAAATCAAACTGGATAGCAGCTTTGATTACAACATTTTCTCAAATTTCAGCATTTAAATGGCTTCGGTGCTAGATCACTATTGTGATTATTGACACTAAAAAGAGCAAGGAGAGGAACTATCCTTTTCTTCTCTATACCCACAAAAGAACTACTTTACCCAAATCTTGTATTCTTTTCACTTTCTAGTAGAATTATGCTTTTGTTCTTAGACAAAAGAAAGTATACTACTTCCTCCTTTATAATGCAGAAATTTCAGGAGAAAAGAAGCAGAGTAATTTATATCCAGCACACTATTCCTCCATGAAATAGTTATTTATATAAAAGGCATGTATTCATGGATATCATTGAATTTTTTCTTTCCCTTTGGTAATGTCTGAATAGCAATTTTTACACCTTTTTAGCTGTGCCTATTCATTATACCCGGTATCAATCTCTTTTTAAAAAATATTTGTATAAGATATGGTAGCCCTACTCTAATTCAGAAATCCTTGCAGTCCTGCAGCACATTTCAGTAACTTAAATATTTGATTATATCTCATCAGTTTAAAAACTCTAAGAAGACAAAAACTACTCCGATCAGAAATTGCATAATCTATTAAGGTGTTCAAGTCTGTGAGTTTAAAGTTAGAATGAAGTACATTTCTAAGCAGAAACCTAGTTCTTAGAAACACATCTCCTATTTCCTTTTCCCCTGTGATGAGCACAGGGAAAGGAAAGGAAAGAAATCATTATAATTTCTTTTGTGGAAGTAGCCTTAATTTCCAAAGCCTGTGTTGTCCAATAAAAGCAATAAGATTATGAGTATGGATGGAAAATGATACTGTATTGACGCAATACCATTGTGTATGTGACTTGAGACTTTTAGGGACTGATGGGTTTCCCTTGTTCGTCCCAAATTATTATAGAGGAAAATATGTATTATATAACACCACACATATGAGCTTCTAAATTTCCTTTTGGAATTTATTTACACTGTACAATTAATAGCTCTGAAAAACCTTTGTGAACTCAGTGTTTCCCAAGGGATTCATCGTTTCCTGAAAAATAATAATTCCTTTTCTGGGAAAATATTTTAATAGATTTAGTAGATTTACTTATAGTAAGTGAACAGTATAAAAGTAGAGTGCATTCTGGTGGACACTGTTAGAACTGGCACTTGGTCCTAATAACTAAAAGCAAGTCCTTACTGTGATACAGGGATTTTCTAGTTATCTGGTGAATTTTTCTATTGACAAAATCACTCCTTAAAAACAAAACAAAATACATAAACTAATAAATAATGAAATAATAAAATTGTGATCCAAATAGAAATGCCACTATCATCCAATCAACCCTCCAACTTATCATGACCCAAAGCCCAGGGAAAGACCCAGATCCTTATAGCCTTTCTAAAACCCAGCATGGTCAGGGAGGAAGGTTGTTTTGTAAGATAGGGACTGTCACCAAAAAGGCATGCTTTCTGGGTCCTACATGATGGCATTGTTTCAATGAAGGACCTGGAGTGCATCTTCCCTATCAGAATATGTGGGGCAGGCAGATACTGTAGGGAGAAGGCAATCCTGCAAATAACCCAGTTCTATGTCATGTAGGGCTTTAAAAGTGATAAATATCTTGAATTGCACCCAGAATCCAATTAAGAACCAATGCAGCCCATAACTACCCACATCGTTGCATTCTGGGCCAGTTCTACTTTCCAGATGATCTTCAAGGGCAGCCCCATGTACAGTGTCTTGCAAATAATCCAACTGGGAGGTGACTAAGGTTTAAGTGACCATGAGTAGGGCCTCCTGATGCAAGAAGGGGTGCAATTGGTTCTGGATGGGGTTGCACTGCCTTAAACAGAACCAGCTTGAAATCTGGATATCCTCTTGGATTCACAGCTCCTGCTCAAGGACCAGGTAGCAGCTATAGCTAGGACAACCTTTGTACAGCTATGGGTTTTGCATCAGTTGTGTCTGTTTCTGGACCAGAAGGCCCTGATTACAGTCACTCATATCCTAGTGATGTCCCAACTGGACTACTGCAATGCATTGTACATGAGGCTGCCCTTGAAGAACATTCAGAAACCTCAGCTGGTGCAGAATGTGATGGCATGAGCAGTTAAGTGTATCTGTTATTTGGCACATGTGACACCACTGCTCCGTGAGCTGCACTGACTACCAATATACTTCTGGGTGCAATTCAAGGAGCTGATAGTCATCTTTAAAGCCCTTCATGGCTTGAGGCCAGGTTACCTACAGGATCATCTCTTCCTATGACATCCAGTCCAGCAGAAGGGCATGGTTGAGTTCCTGTCTGCTAGGGAGTTTCATTTGGTGCGACCCAGAAGGAAAGCATGTTTTGCAGTTTGCTCTGGAATATCATCCATCTGGAGATCTGCAAGGCCTTGAAGACTTGTTTTGTGCTTGAACCTGGGGCCTTGGGTGTGACATGGAGCCCATTTCCTGATTATGCTGACTGATGATGTTTTTGTATTTTTTTTCTCAACTGCTAGTGCTTTATATTTTTTGTATGTGGTTTTATTATTTTTAATATTGTTAGCAATCCAGAGTCATGTATTTTAGGTGGGCAGCCATATAAATCTAAATAAATAAACAAACAAGACAACGTTGTACAAAGGTTCCCTGGCTACAGCTGCCATTTGCTTCTCAAGCATGAACTATAAGTCCAAGAAAACCCTTAAATTGTACACTGAGTTAGAGCAGGACAGCTCTCAGAGTCAAGGATAGAAAGTTTCCAATTCAGGGATTTGAGGAGGCCAAAACCCAGTTATCAGTTTTAGTAGGGTTCTTCCCCATTCAGGCCTCAGAGTCTCCAGCCCTAGGACAGAACCTTGACACCTTCACCAGGACATCTGGGATCACAGATGTTCAACTGAGTATCAGCATACTGATGATACTGCACCTCATGCTGATGAATTACCTCTCCCATCGGCTTCATGTAAATGTTAAAGAGGAGTGGGGGAGAGGACAGAGCCTTGAGGCACCCCACAAAGCAGGGATCTGGGACTAGACCGTTCCCCCACAACCAACGCTGTCAGTCCAGGAAATGAGCTAAAAGTGTTAGTAGCTCATGACTATCTCATAAAAGTCGCAGTAAAGTAAAACGTGAAACTATGATTCAGTACTCCCATGTTCATGAGGACAAAGGAGATTTTCCAAATTTACCCTCCACTATTGTTGACAGCAAGATTCTGAACTGCAATAGTATTAAAGTCCTAAAAAAGTAATTATTTTTAAGTTGGACAAGATACAATGTTGGTTTAAAAAATAATTTCCTATGATCCAATTGTATTTTGGTTGAGAGCTTGTTTTATTCTGTTTGTAATTCTACAGTGAGATTCCTTGGGCTGAGAACTACCATGGCTTGTTCTGGGACATCAGATCTCAGTTGAAAATTCCAATTTTCTAAATTTTTATTTTTTTCAGTTTCAAAGAATAATATTATTTATCTGTCAGAATAAGATGTATCAGACCCTGACGTTGAAAATTAACCTTTGGCCAATATTCAAGCACACATAACCATACCATTGTTTCAGTTTTTATGAGCCTGTGCTCTCTCAAGTATATCATAATTGATGTCTGCATTTAGCTGAGCTCCATATACATGTAGTCCTCAGGTTATGACCACTCATTCAGTGACCATTCAAAGTTATGATGGTGCTGAATGAGGGAAACTTATGATGGGTCTTCAGAGTTCTGGCCATTGCAGTGTCCCCATGTTCACATAGTTACGATTTCTGATGTTCCCTGCTGGCTTCCCACAAGCAAAATCAATGCGGAAGCTGGCAGGAGGTTGCAAATGGCTCCTACTCCCACCATTTTTCTACCTGCCCATGCTTTGTAGCACCTGTCTGTGGCACCTGCCCATGCTCTGTAGTGCCTGCCCATGGCAGCTGCCTGCCCCCAACACATGCCCACAATCTGTAGTGCTTGCCTCAGCTCCCACCCCCCAGCCCACCCCCGTGCTCTGTAGTGCCTGCTTGCGGCACCTGCCCACCTGTAGCTCTCACCCACCAACCTGCTTGCCTGGGACTCCTGCCTCTCCCTGTGTCATGGTCATGTGAGGTCCTCACTTAACGACCTATGTGGTCCTGGGTTATGATGGCAAGTGGGACTTCTGGGATTGCTGTTGCTAAGTGATGTAGTCGTGTGACATCATACTTTATGACCTCATCGCCTAGTAATAGAAAATCCAGTTCCAATTGCTGATGTAACCTGATGACTACCTGTAGTAGCCATGTCAGTGTCATGGTTTGTAAAAGTTTAAATGCAGATAGTATGAAATGACACCTCTGGAGAAGAAAAAATAAATAATTGCTACTGAATTCCTCTGGGTATTCAAAGCAAACTGGCAGTGTGAGTATGTCACTTCCATGAATACCACAGCATGAATCCCAGACAGGGATCAGGGAACCTGCTGTATTTTTTAAAATCCTTCACGCAATGCATTACCACTGTTAATCTGCAATGAGTGTTCCTTACAGAAATAGGCCTGTGGTCTCAAGACCTTTCTAAGACCTATCAATGTTTGCAATAATATTACCACATTATCTACAGAATAGATATGGCCAATGTTGGATGTTAGAAGTCTTCCTTCTTTAAATAATACCAATACATTGATGTAAAAGTTGAACAATCATTGAGCCAAGAATATTCATGTTAAACCCCTTAATGGTTTGCACTGTATCTGATAGGTCCTGCTATGGAACATCTCCATTTTCAGGCTGATTTATTTTTAAATAAAAATGAAAAACTCTTTCTGTCAATGAATCACTTTTATAAGTGATCATAAAAGATTCTACAGTAACATCTGCTAATTTTTTTTTTCAGAGAAAAAGAGGAAAAAAATTACAGAGGGTAAAAAATCAGCATCATAATAAACAAGCATTCACTAAGTAATCATAAAAGGAAAGAAAATTTTCACAGTGGCTGAACAAACAAGCTTGGCGCTAATCAAACAGCTTTTTTAATCTAAGAAAGAAAGGATCAAATAATGATTACCACATGTAGCTGCAACTTTAGAAATTTTACAAAACAATATATTTCTCAATTCTGAGCACAATCTATGTGAGAATCTCACTGATTTTAATTATGTGACAGCTCTTAACAATAATGAAAGGTTTACTATACTGCTATTAGTTTTAATAGTTAAAGAATTCTAGCAGTAGTTGGCTTGTTCACTACCTGTCAAATGCAAACTGAAAAAATAATTACAACAGAACTATTTTATATACAAATTCTCTTAAACCATGAAACATTACAAAAATCATTTCCATATGCTGTTTTTATATAAGTAGACACACTGCAGATTTTTTACAAATATGGCAAAATCAAAATATTGTAATTATACATGCTTGTCATGGCTATTACAGTACAAAGCCCATTCTAAAATACTACAAAGGAAATGATTTACCTAAAGTACTGTTAGTATAAAACAGCTACCTGAAAAAAAGGTCAAAGTAATTCCTTCACTTTCATCTAATTAAATACCACATTCCAACTGGGAAGTGATTCAAAACCAATACAGCTAATCTTTATTAGGATATGTGGTATTTTCCATGTCAATGTTATCTGCCATTTTTGCTTTGTAATTATAGTCATGGAATAAGCATGCAGTAACAATGAACTACATTTTTAATGTATTATCACACCTCATACTTTTATAAATTTTAAAAACATTTTCACTATCTAAAACTGTACAACACTATTTATTTAATTTTATTAAATGTGTGTGTGCTAATGTGCAATTACTGTACAATTTGGGTAAGCAATGGATTCAGTATGTTCACAAGCCCCAACAAGACTACTTTTTGACCTTTACAAAACAAAGTTTTCTCCTCATAAATGTTCTGTACTATCTTATCTTCTGGAAAAATAAAAATCTTGCAATAGTCCAGGACTATTGGACAAGTTCTCAAAAGATGGGTTTGAGCTCTATCATGTCAAAATTTTACACTATACAGAGCTGAGAGCTGAGCCTTACAATCAATTAATCAACATAAAAATATAAGGACAACAATAAAAATTTCTGGATTATACCAAAACCATAATGTGCCTTTTATTCTGGACCTTGTTTGTCCCATTGCAAATGATTGTGTAAAATGCCATAGATTAATAAAACAATAATGTCTAATAATCTGTGTCTGCAAATGAGAAAGAATCATCAATACCTTACTCCAAAATAATGCTACTCAAAATGATTTGGGTTTAATCTGCTGTTTAAACACATATGAAGAATGAAATCAAACAAGTTTTTACTGAAAACAAAAAAGCCACATTATGGCAGAGTATTATTTATGAGTGAGGAACATGATCTTTTTACTGAAAATTACACTCTACAAGGCTCCTTCATGGATCACTGCCTTGTCGTGGCGAAGGGGCTTGCGTAACTCAGTGAAGCCATGAGCTATACCGTGCAGGGCCACCCAAGATGGACAGGTCATGACAGAGAGTTCTGACAAAATGTGGTCCACTGGAGAAGGAAATGGCAACCCACTCCAGTATCCTTGCCAAGAAAACCCCATGGACAATGTTAAAAGGCTAAAAGATATGACACCGGAAGATGAGCCCCTCAGGTCGGAAGGTGTCCAATATGCTACTGGGGAAGAGCGGAGGGCAATTCCAAGTAGCTCCAGAAAGAGTGAAGCGGCTGGGCCAAAGCCGAAAGGATGTTCAGCTGTGGATGTATCTGGAAGCGAAAAGAAGGTCCGATGCTGTAAAGAACAATATTGTATAGGTACCTGGAATGTAAGATCTATGAACCAAGACAAGCTGGATGTGGTCAAACATGAGATGACAAGACTGAACGTCGACATCTTGGGAATCAGTGAATTGAAATGGATGGGAATGGGTGGATTTAATTCAGGTGACCATTATATCTTCTACTGTGACCAAGAAACCCTTAGAAGAAATGGAGTTGCACTCATAGTCAATAAGAGAGTGGGAAAGGCAGTAATGGGGTACAACCTCAAAAACGACAGAATGATCTCAGTGCGTATCCAAGGCAAACCATTCAACATCACAGTAATCCAAGTCTATGCCCCAACCACTGATGCCGAAGAAGCTGAAGTTGACCAGTTCTATGAAGACCTACAACACCTTTTAGAACTAGCACCAAAAAAAGATGTCCTTTTCATCATAGGGGATTGGAATGCTAAAGTAGGAAGTCAAGGAGTAATCGGAATAACAGGCAAGTTTGGCCTTGGAGTACAAAATGAAGCAGGGCAAAGGCTAATAGAGTTCTGTCAAGAGAACAAGCTAGTCATAACAAACACTCTTTTCCAACAACAGAAGAGACGACTCTACACATGGACATCACCAGATGGTCAATACCGAAACCAGATTGATTACATACTTTACAGCCAAAGATGGAGAAGCTCTATACAGACAGCAAAAACAAGACCAGGAGCTGACTGTGGCTCAGATCATGAGCATCTTACTGCAAAATTTAGGCTTAAATTGAAGAATATAGGGAAAACCACTAGACCACTCAGGTATGACTTAGATCATATTCCTTGTGAGTACACAGTGAAGGTGATGAATAGATTTAGAGGATTAGATTTGGTAGACAGAGTGCCTGAAGAACTATGGATGGAGGTCTGTAACACTGTACAGGAGGCAGCAACTAAAACCATCCCAAGGAAAAAGAAATGCAAGAAAGCAAAATGGCTGTCTGATGAGGCTTTACAAATAGCTGTGGAAAGAAGCAATGTGAAAAGCAAGGGTGAAAGGGAAAGATATAACCAACTGAATGCAGATTTCCAGAGAATAGCAAGGAGAGATAAGAAGGCCTTCTTAAACGAACAATGCAAAGAAATTGAGGAAAACAATAGAATGGGGAAGACTAGAGATCTCTTCAAGAAAATTGGAGATATGAAAGGAACGTTTAGTGCAAAGATGGGCATGATAAAGGACAAAAAAGGCAGGGACCTAACAGAAGCAGAAGAGATTAAGAAGAGGTGGCAAGAATACACAGAAGAACTATACAAGAAAGATCTTAATGTCCCTGATGTCCATGCTGGTGTGGTCACTGACCTTGAGCCAGACATCCTAGAGAGTGAAGTCAAGTGGGCCTTAGGAAGCATTGCTAACAACAAAGCTAGTGGAGATGACAGTATTCCAGTTGAGTTATTTAAAATACTAAAAGATGATGCTGTTAAAGTGCTGCACTCAATATGCCAGCAAGTATGGAAAACGCAACAGTGGCCACGGGATTGGAAAAGGTCAGTTTACGTTCCAATTCCAAAGAAGGGCAATGCCAAGGAATGCTCAAACTATCGCACAATTGCACTCATTTCACATGCTAGCAAGGTTATGCTCAAAATCCTACAAGCTAGGCTTCAGCAGTACGTGAACCGAGAACTACCGGATGTACAAGCTGGGTTTCGAAGAGGCAGAGGAACTAGAGTTCAAATTGCCAACATTTGCTGGATCATGAAGAAAGCACGAGAGTTCCAGAAAAATATCTACTTCTGCTTCATTGACTATGCAAAAGCCTTTGATTGTGTGGATCACAACAAACTGTGGCAAATTCTTAAAGAGATGGGGGTACCAGATCATCTTACCTGTCTCCTGAGAAATCTGTATGCGGGCCAAGAAGCAACAGTTAGAACCAGTCACGGAACAACCAATTGGTTCAAAATAGGGAAAGGAGTACAACAAGGCTGTATACTGTCACCCTGCTTATTTAACCTATATACAGAGTACATCATGAGAAATGCCAGGCTGGAAGAATCACAAGCCAGAATTAAGATTGCAGGGAGAAACATCAATAACCTCAGATATGCAGACGATACCACCCTAATGGCAGAAAATGAAGAAGAACTAAAGAGCCTCTTGATGAGGGTGAAAGAGGAGAGTGCAAAAGCTGGCTTGAAACTCAACATTAAAAAAACTAAGATCATGGCACCTGGACCCATCAATTCCTGGCAAATAGAAGGGGTAGAAATGGAAGCAGTAACAGACTTCATTTATTTGGGCTCCAAGATCACCGCAGACGGAGACTGCAGCCATGAAATTAAAAGACGCTTGCTCCTTGGGAGGAAAGCTATGGCAAACCTAGATAGCATATTAAAAAGCAGAGACGTCACCTTGCCGACAAAGATCCGCATAGTCAAAGCTATGGTTTTTCCAGTATGGCTGTGAGAGCTGGACCATAAAGAAGGCTGAGCGCCGAAGAATTGATGCCTTTGAACTGTGGTGCTGGAGAAGACTCGAGAGTCCCCTGGATTGCTAGGAGGTCAAACCAGTCAATCTTAAAGGAAATCAACCCTGATTGCTCATTGGAAGGATCGATAATGAAGCTCAAGCTCAGATACTTTGGACACCTAATGTGAAGAGAGGACTCTTTGGAAAAGACCCTGATGCTGGGAAAGATTGAAGGCAAAAGGAGGAGAGGACGGCAGAGGATGAGATAGTTAGATAGCATCACTGAAACAATGAGCATGAAACCAAGCAAACTGAGGGAGGCAGTGAAGGACAGGAAGGCCTGGCGCAATATGGTTCATGGGGTCACGAAGAGTCAGACACGACTTAACGACTGAACAACAACACACTCTACAAGGCTGAGCTAAAGCTTTCCTGAAATGACGGATGCGATTGGAGAAAATTCTTTCACCATGCATTCTTGAAAATCAGGAAATTAAAAGGAGGTGGCAGTTCTAATGATAGTGACACAAACCCCAATTTTAGCCTGTAATTTAAAATAATCTACATTACTGCTGCAAGAATTTTCACTTCACTCAGAAATAAAACACTCAGAGATTAAATTAATTGCTGCAAATAACTGAATCAAGGCAGTATTTGCAACAAATGAACCTGACAGTTCACCAACGAAGTTTTTAATTTATGGATGCATATTTATATACTAATTTTCATACAGCTCAAAATCATGCACATGTAGATTGTTATTAAGCATGTATCTCTTATTGAATTTGATAGCTTCATCTTTGCTAGTATTATAGATGTTGCTATTTCTAATACATTTTAATGGTTTTTTTTAAAATTCTGAAATGAAATTGCCCATGGAATTTGCATGGAAACCAGAGTATGTCTTTAATAAATACAGTGCGTATAAATATGTTATACATCATATAAATTTTAAAGACAACATGCCACTGATAATCTTTTTATTTTAGTAGTATCAATACCAAAGATATAACTTTTTATATATAAAATGATAAGAAAACAGCCCTTTTCACTTAGCTGCAGCATTTTAGAAAGACCATAAGAAATGTAGGCACAAGTAAATTCAGGTTAATCTATCCCTTTATGATTTTTTAAAAATGCATGGGAAAGAAGAATTATATCCCTCAAGATACTGCAAATAGGAGAGGTTGCCAAAACTGCTTGAGAAATGACTTTTGTTTGGCTCTTTATATCATTTCATTTTTCAGTTTATGCAGAATAAAACACAAAAATCCCCTCTATAACATTCAGCCTGAAACTGGTTTTTAAAAATTATTATTTTCTTCTCCTCGAAACATTTAGAAACCCCACTCTAAAGCTATAGAACTGAAGAGTTGCAGAATCAGTCATCTTATGCATCAAAGTCCATGAATGTAAAAAATGATGCTTTCAATCACAGTGTCTTTTGAAGATACTTAAATAGAACAAGTGTACATTAAAAAAATCATTGTCAAAAGTTTTACAAAACAATTAGCTATTGCCTTATGTTGTGTGATAACAGAACTTTATTCCTCATATATGTTGCATATTTCAATATTGTTTACTTAAAATCCTGTATGTTATGTAGCATTATAGTAACATTTGCTAGCTATGCACAAAAAGCTTGAATCATAGCTACACTTGTGGATCATAACACTGGGGTCTTAGATCTGTGCCTTTCAGAAAGAATGCAGCTATCAAGAACACTTCACACTTCAACCAAAAATGCATTTAGCACTGCTTGATTTCAATAGCACTGTATAAAAATAGATGAGAATGGAAAGAACATCCTCTGCATGTACATGTTGAAAAGTACATGGTCATTAATAAAGTGGCAAGAGGCCAATGCTATTCAAGAACACTAGAGCCAGAAAATTAACTATTTTAAATGTTAAAATATAAGTATTCCTATTTAAATTCAGAAAAATATCATGCTATTCATGTGTGTGTACGCGCATGTAATATTTGTTACAAGATGTATTCATGATCCTAAGAAAAGATGCTTGTGTTGATGTCTTGAATGAATTCACACTTCATGCCATGATTCATAGTTGTTGTAATATAATTAGAGTCAGACTTTTGGCCTTATGACCATGTACTTCAATTTTTGTACTACCATTTTTGTTTAATTGTACTGAAAGAAAGCAATATAAATATACATCTGATTGAGTCCAATTGGGTCATTCATGTTTTATATATTTGTTGTTGAAAAGAGCTGTTCTTTATATACAATACCCTCTGACAAGTTTTCTTAATTTTGGAACAATAACTATATATATATTTTATTATGTTTCTTCCTTAACTAAAGATACAAATTCAAAATATAATTTTTCTAAACTTAATCTGCATAATCACTAGGGTTCACAAGTTTAATTTATGATTTGGTAAAACATTGTTTTTTATGTGAAAACTGGCAAATAAGGTTTTTATGTTACCTAAAAACAAGAATAAAAGAAATAAGAGGCGGATTTATTTTCCTAATAAATTAGTTTGTAACAAAAATATGTAAGATATTTGTAAGATACTTAGCCACACTGTTGCAAATTAGATTACAATGCTACAGTATTTGAAAAAGAGGGGAAAAAACCAGTTTTTGAAACTATAAAAAATAGTTGTGAAAATAATTTAGTTTCAATTTATTTATTTTCTGTACTTCTAAATAGCCCCCAAACCCAGGTCTCTGGATAGTGTAGAACACAATTAAAATATATTAAATAAAATATGAAAAAAGAGAAAAATATAAACCAGTATATTCTAAAATTAATATCTAAAAGACTCTTAAAATAATGATAAATATATAAACATTAGACATGCATTAAGGACACGATTATTACAGAGAAAGATATTCTCTGAAGTATGAAGTATGCTGATATATGCGTAATAAGGTATGTTCTAAGATGTGGCCTTTTTCTCAGAGTCTTTAAAGAAACACAGTTCATCTTCTCTAATTTTGTAGCAGAATACTCTTATGATTTGACAGATACAATCATACTGGACTTTATTCCTAAATAAATGGATACAGGAATATAATCTAAATGGTTTGTAAAATAAGTATAAATATAAAGCATTTAACAGCATTTTACTACTATATACATGAATCAAATGAGTAGTAAACTGTTTAGAACAGTAATCTTAAACAATAACTATCTTGAATGTATTTAGTATTAAAGCATGAAAAAAAATCTTGCACACTTTTAACTTTATAATAAATGTAGAAAAATTATTTTGCTACAAGACACAGGATTACTTTTCTCTCTTTTTTTTAATATGCAGAAGATTATGTATCAGGGCATATAACTTAGCCTTTGGTAAAAAAAAAATTGTAGTAGCCATTCAATGCATAGAAACTATCGTAAATACTGATGAGTCATAGTCCTATATGGTCATGAAATATGGTATTTCCACTAAGGAAAAAATTAAATAACTGGCAATGGTGTTAAGCAGGCTACAAACTTTGAAAAAAAACCTGCATAAAAGTAAATATAAACATCATAAAAATACCTAAGCTTCCCAAAGCTATATCCCATGGTGAACTAATAGGCTGCTCATCTCCTTTGGCTCCTCCTTGTTTATCAGTGCCTTGTATTCCAACTCCTGCAACAGTGCTCACCAGCTCCAACTGCAGATCAATCTAGAATTCAATTATTGATTTATTTTAATAGAAGAGAATATATGTAGCTCAAGGTTGAACTGTGGAGCCCTTGTTGCTGACTGAGCTTGGTTGTTACAAGCTTGGTATATGAACAACCAACCTCAGGCAGCACCAAGGACTCCACACTGATTTATTTTTTCAGCAATATTTTAGAATAGCATATGCATTTTTTGTTATTAACCATTCTTGCCCAAATACCTTTAATACTGTAATATTTAGAATATACTGTAATTGTGCAAGCGGGGAAAGCTCCTTTGCGCACCGCTTTATAGTTATGTACCAGAGTAGTACATATCTTTAATTTCTGAAATATCCTATCTCCCAAAGGGCAGGGGAGTGGGGGAAAAGGGCTGTAAGATTTGCCCTTTTACCCAGTTTCCTGGTGAACTGAGTTCCAAAAACCTTTCCCATGGTTTGGGCTCACCCCATTGTTTGGGGTCATATCCTTCTGACGCTGTAAAGCAAGGGAAAGCTGAAGTAAAATCATAAGCAGAGTTGCAGTCATGTGATTTTTCATTTAGCGACCACTTTCCTTAATGACCAAGATGCTGGTCCCAACTGCGGTCAGTAAATGAAGACTACCTGTATTCGATAAGTTGCTTTAAAAGCATATTTAAAAAGAAAAATAATACTTTTTCCATCTACTCAGAATAAAAATATATTTAGGAATGCTACTACTGGTCACATTGCATGGCCCTTGAATAACTGTATCAGCACTGTTTTCTACCCATAAAAAAAACAAGTTAAGGACCAGGTTAGGGACTGATTGTCTATGTGGATGCTACGAGTTGGCACTGATGTGATGGAACACAATCAATCAATTTACCTTTCTAATTAGATGGTTTTCTGTATCTGCTACATAAATAATATTGTTCTTTATGGCAACTCCTTGTGGAGAATTGAATGATGCTTCTGAAAAATTTCCATCATTTTTTCCACTGTCTGGTCCTTAACAGAACAAAAACAACATAAAACAAGAGTATAACTATTGCTAGAGATCAACAATGGACACACAGTCAAGTCAGATTTAGGATGCAAAGGACTTTAGATTACTTTATATTAATTGAATAGAGGTACTACTGTGGGTCTATAATTTTAAAACATATTTTTAGAAACTAGCATATAGTTTCATTTTGAAAAGATTTTCTTCATTTTTCATTAGTTAATATATTTAATATTTTTCCACAGAAGAGTGTAGAGATTTTCTTTCAAAAGAACAATTTTTAAAGAACTAGACAATCCCTGGCAATATACTCTATTAACTTTAAATATGACCAAACAAATAAATAAAAAACATTTATTGCATCTATAATCATTTTCTTTACATTGAAGGTTCAGCTTTTAAACATAAGGAATTATATACAGTAAATGCAATGCAGAATGGAATGCAAATGCCTGGAAAACAAGCAGTCAGCTATGTGCCAGAATAAGCAACCAGTAATTGAATTTCATAAACTCTACTGCTCATGTTACTTGCAATATGCCAGTTACAAGACTGAAAATGTGATGCCATTTTCATGACTTATTAAATATTGTGTGTGGTTATTAAATAGGCCTCAGAATTAGACAATCAATTACTTCTTTGCAGCTCAATCCATATACACTCAAAGAAGCATTTTGTAGGACTGGAAACTAATTTTATTATAATTTACTATATTGTACAATATTAAGAGTTGTACAAGGCAGACAGAATTCATAATTTGCTTAAGAGCTGTCAAGCTAAAATACAAGGTCTTTAAATAATCAGTCATTTTATTTCGGTCACTGACCAGCAAAACAAGGTTTTTAAATATATTTAGATTACCCTTACCTCCAATGATGTGCAGAATGTGACCATTTTTCCTCACAACCAAAATCCTATGATGTCCAGTATCTGCTATTACCAATGTGTTGTCAGAACTGTCTACTGCAACTTTCCCAGGGAACAACAAAGGTGAAAGTGACAAAGAGTCTCTATAGAGCTGTATTCTAATTCTATTATTATTGATTTGGCCTTGTTCCTTGTAGTATTTTAAGGCTATGGAGGTAAAGAGAAATAGTTTGTCCTTGTGCCCTTCACCAACCAGACTGAACAGGATATTGCCACGGGGTCCAACAATTACCAAGGTTGGCCAGCAGGATACTTCTAGCTCATGCCAGAGGCTTGCATTAGCATCATTTACCACAGGATGAATGATGTTGTATCTAAGAACAGCACTTTTGATGTTATCCAAAACTTTTTCATTTGGAAATTTTGCTGAGTGGACGCCTACAATAAGGAGACCATCTGAAAGCATAGATAAGAAACAAACAATGAGATTTATGGCATTGACAATAAAACATTTAAATACAATATATATAAAGCCATATTCAGTAAACATCCTTTGAATGCTGTTCCTTAAAAAAAAAAAAAAAGCTCCATTTTCCCTTTACTCACTTGACAAGAGTATAAAGGAACCTGGAATCTGGCAGCTATGATTGCTTTGGAAAAACAAAACAAAACAAAACTGAAATTATATTCCTATATTTATCCTCCATTATAATATTGTTTCTAAACCAAATGTAATCTCATAACCCAAATGATAATCTCTAAATCACTTCTAATTCAAATGAGGGAATCTAGTAGCACCCCCTCCGACCAACAAATTTTATTAAAAGACATAAGCCCTAGCGAGCTGCAGCCTGCTTCATCAGATGCATACAGTGTATAGACTGATGTTGGATTTAATCTGGGGTGAGGTTGAAAGGGAGGGAAGGATAGGGAAGATACGTTGGTTATGCAGCTGCAGGTACATGTGGAAAGCAGGACTTCAACAGCACAACTGAACTCGCATACATCAAAAGGTTTCAGACTATTTCAGAAGATCTAAACAAATACAATGAGCTTTTAATACATTACAATTGTTAACTGGTAAGGTACTTGTAATATGTCTCACATGTAATCTATACACCTGATTCAGCCTTATGAATCAGGTATATGTAGCGAGTTACAGCTCACATAAATATGCCAGCACTTCAGGAGACCAAAAACTTCAAAAAGTGTCTAAAACTTGCTAATTCAACTTTAGATTTATAGAATTATGGAATCCTTACCAAGTAATAGAAAGGAAGCCAGACTGATGTTCCATATTAAGATTAACTCCATCTTTTTAGGAGCAGAAACTATGTTTTTACCCTTGTCTCACCAGATTATTTTTTTTTTCAACTTCGTTGCAATATAAATGCTCACATACCCACAAGAAAATGAAGTAATGGACTGTTGTCATCCACTATTTTATTTTCTGGAATCTATGTAGCATCAAGAATCATTGTTGGAAATATAGTTTATTATGCTTGAGGCTAGTGCTTTGCTTTGCAGGATAATTATCATCTTCTTTTTAATTGTAAGAATCAAAAAGGTCAGGTAAGAGCCAAGAAATGCTGTCCCCTGGGCCCCCACTGGGAATCCAAACCTTAGATTATGTATTATATATAGAAGAAAAGAAAGCAGAGGACAGAGCAACCCTCAAAAACCTAAAGAAGGATCAAACCATCACTATCCTCCCAGCAAAGGCTGAATCACGGTTATCATGGACAGAACTCAATACAAACAGAAAGCCAAAAAATTACTGGAGGACAAAGAAACCTACATCCCACCAAACACCAACCCACTACAGATACTGGATAACCAGATCAAGAGAACCCTCAACAACCTAACCAAGAAAGGTCAAATCACAAAAGAAGAATAGTGGCAGATGAAAAGCAATGGACCTGTCCTCCCACGCATCTGTGGATGCCCCAAAATACACAAACCCAATATATCTCTTAGTTTAACTGTAATGTTACCAACTTACATAGCCAAAGAACTTACAAAAAAAGTTTGGACATCTCATAGAGGGGAGCGAATATTCTATTAATTACCCACTACAGTGCCTCTAGAAAATCAAAGACCTAAAAACAGAAGATGAAATTATGGTTTCATTTGATGTCACAACACTGTTCACGTCCATAGATCCAGAACTAGCAAAAGAATCCATTGCAGCAGTTCTACACAACACAGCCAACCTAGCCAAATACACTAAGATCGAAATACCCAGAATCATGGACCTCATCCACCTCTGCCTCACTACTTACTTTCAGTTTGATGAACAAATATAGCAATAACTCAGAAGAATAACCATGGGATCCCCAAGCTCAGGACTCATAGCAGAGACTGTAATGCAGCGTCTAGAAACTATTAGCACTCCCACACATACAACCAAAAGCATTGTTCCAGTATGTAGATGACACCTTCGCCAAAAAAAAAAAAAAAGGAACAACTAGAAAAGACACCTGAAACAATCAACATATTCAAAGGAATAAAGTTTACAAGGGAATAAGAAAACAACAACATATCCCCATCAGCAGAAGAAACAACAGTAAATGAGAAACACGAGTCTATTGAAAAACAACCAACGCTAACCAAATGCTCCATTACCAAAGTAACAACCCAACCTCCCACAAGAGGAGCTATGTAAGAACATTATTCAGATGAGCACAAATGCACTATAGCAACCCGGAGAAATGCAGAAAAAGGGAACAGACCGCCTATATAACATCTTCCAACAAAATGGATACCCACACAACTTTATCAAAAAGGGCCTGACCACTCAACCCACTACAGCACAACCAACACAAGCTATGAAAAGCATAATACTACCATTCATTAAAAACATCTCAGAAACAACCAACAAACTATTAAAACCACACACCATCACCGTAGTACATAAACCAACTAGAGCCCTCCAAAACATCTTAAGTAAACCAAAAGACCCAGTAGCCTAAGAAGAAAAACAGGAGCCATCTACAACATACATCGTAAGGACTATAACAGCCACTATGTAGGAAAGACAGGCAGAAGACTAGCAGAGTGCATCCATGAACACCAACTAGCAGTCAGAAGACACAACAAAAACCCCTTAATTTCACAACACATGGACAGACTCAACCATAGTTCCAACTGGGATCCTAGACCAAGCTAAATCCAAAAATGCTAGGGAATTCCTGGAAGCTTGGCATTCAGGCAAATCAACCATCAATAGACACATAGAGATAAATCATATTTACATACCTTTCAAAAGAGACAATAAAAAAGCTAAGAAGGAACAAAAAGACCAGAACACATCCTCTAGCAGCCAACACCTAGATAAGCAGGGATTAACACCAAACAAACAATCAAGAAGAAAACAATACCCTAACCAAGGAACTACCAAAGAGAAAACCACACTCCCACCAAAACTGGTAGGGCAAGCTACTGTATATAAACAGGGAGCAAACCCACCCTCACTCGTACTGAAGATGTTACCTAGTCAGATAATGAAACATCTGCAAGCAAACAACCTAGCTCAGAGAGTACCAAGGACTCCACAAGAAAAGAAATGTATATTCTTCAGATAGTTAGGAGAAAATATGAAAATTTGATTATATGACGCTAAAGACAATATTTTTACTTAATACTAGATTGACAGGTGGATGCTATTATTTTATCATACATCAATGCAATCAACTATGAACTAAAACAGGGTTTACTATGTGAACACAGAACATTTGGAATGAAATAGGACTGTACAAAAGTAAATAATTTTTGTAATTAATAGGAATTCACAGCTAATGAGAGAAGATTCATATAGTAATCTTATCATTCCCCTTTAAATACCTGATCTCACGACAGTCCATTAATGTGTATCAGTACACTGCATATACCTTCTAATTGGTAGAATATGTTGGTGTGCAAATAATCTTTAGATTAGATAGCTGAGCTTGTATAGAACAGCATGAGCATGCCTGGGGTAAAAATGAAGTTCACTCGTGCTTGTAGCATCTTGCATATTTTTGCCCAAAGTGACCAGTAATGTCCTTACCAATAGTAATAAATACCACATGTGGCCTGGGTATAACCAAGGTTTGTGACTTAATTTAATCCTTTTCTATCTTGCTAGAAAATGTTACATGAAAGCCTCAATTGACCAAAATTATAAGGGTTTGCATAGGTCAATATTTAAGGCAGTCTGTGATGATCATGGCATATGGATAGTTTCATTTTGGAATCCAAGAACAGTCAATGGTAAAGAGCATGAATTAACAAATAAAATGGTTGTGTGTTTGTGAAAGTAAGAGAAAGGATAACAACGTAATAAATCTGAATAAAAGTGATCTCATCTTGTAGAGTAATAATGATGAACACTGTGTATCTACAGAAATGAAAGTGTAAGCTTAATTATGAATGAAAAAGATGAAATATATATCAGAAAGTATAAACTACAGATAGTCCAGGTTATGACAGCAACTAAGATCAAAATCTCCATTGCTAAGTTATGCGGTCATAAAGTGTGACATCACGTGACCACATCACTTAGCAACAGCAATCCTGGCAGTCCCTGTTGCTGTTGTAACCCAAGGACCATGCATGTCATTAAGCAAGGACCTCATGTGACTGTGAAGTGCGAAGAGTTGGGAGTCCAGGAAGCAGGTTGGTGGGTAAGAGCTACAGACAGGCGAGCCCTATGCAGCATGGATGGGTGCTGCAGGCGGGCACTATGGACTACAGGTGGGTGAGGGCTATGGAGTGCAGGCGGGTGCACACAATGAAGTATGGACATGCAGGTGCCACAGGTGTGTGCTATGGAGTGGGGGCAGGTGCTGTGGATGAGCACTATGGCGTGCAGGTGGGCAAAAAACCAGGGGAGCAGGAGTGACCTCCTGCTGGCTTCCCTATTGACTTTGCTTGTGGGAAGTTGGCACGGAAAGTCACAAATGGCAATCACGAGACCTCAGGACGCTGCAACTGTTGTAATTGTAAGCAGGTTGCCAAGGGCCTGAATTGCGATCACGTGACTGAGGGATGCTGCGATGGCTGCAACTACAAGGACCAGTCATAAGTCCCCCTTGTTCAGCACCTTCTATTTCTGAATGATTGCTGAATGAGTGGTTGTAACTCAAGGACTACAGCCAGATAATGGTCGGTGAGTATGAAAATAGGAATTCATATGTTGGGGGATAGTTACATGTTACGTTCAATGAACTGTAACAATGAAGAGAACCAGAGATGGGTTTTGAGAAAAACTGTGAAGCATTCTGAATGTGATCTGGGAAAAGCTATTCTGTTAGGTGATATGAAAGTAAGGAACAGTTTAAGCAGAGAAAGTGTAGAGTGATTCTGATGGAAATAACAAAATTGTTTTGGAAGTGGAGAAATATAAAAGTACGTTCAATACAGTTACAATGGGTAACCTAAGAAGCATATGTGGTAAAACAAGATGATTCTTTTTAGGTCAAGAACAAAAGGGTGCTGCCTTAAATCTTTGTAGAGAGTTGCTTTGTTTGCACTAGCAAGCCTTGCAAAGCAGCTCTTCTGAATGCTTTGCAAAGGCAGATGCAGCATGTAATTCAGAAATCAATAATTATAAATTGGTAAATCTGATTCAGAACTATCCTTTTTCTTTGTGATTTAAGTTTAATCCGTAGCAACATGGTCATCTGAGGATTCAGAAATAGGGAGGCAAAACTGCCCATTTTCTTGCATGTGTGCTTTTTTGTTAGCTTCATTTAGAAGTATATGAAAGTGCTCTTTAAAATGCACTGGTTTTTTGGGGGCGGGGAATGCCACCTTTTTAATAAGTTTGACATTTTCACATGAACTGTCAAGAAAGGGATCCTGTACTTTAGAATAAATTGCCTTATACTGTATTGAATTAAATGGCCTTATATTGACTTATACCACCAGTTCATCTAGCTCTGTACTGTCTATCTTGATGGCAATGGAAACTTGAGAAGTTTCATACACAAGTTTTTTCCATTCATACTCAGTCAGGAATTAATTATGGCCTTTTTGCATGCACAACAAAGGGCCTACCAGTGGTAGCCACAGAGGGTGTGTGTGTCAAAATTGGAAAGACGACAGCATTGTGATCAAAGTCCTGCCCTTGTATTTGTGTCAATATTGCATACATATACCAAGGGACAGGGCTTTGACTCCAATGCCCCAGCTGACATCATGCCCTTTTTTAGTCCCCCCCACCCCACCTCTGGATCCCATTGCTCTACTACTGAACTATCACCCTTCCCTTCATCACAGAAAGAGTGGTGAGCATTCTGTGAGAGTAACAATGAAATCTATGGTGACAGACTTTTGCAATGGAGACGGAGACAAAGATTTAGCCAAGATTTGGAGCTTGTAATTGTTTTACTTATGTTTAATTATAATTCTGTTTTTTATCTTTATTTTTATTATTGCTAGCTGCCTAGAGCATTTTTGGGAGGAAAACCTGGATGTACTTCTAACAAGTACAAATATATCTTTTTCTGGTTTCCTTCAAATATGCAATAGCACTTGGGCTCAGCTTGCCCCTCCCTAGGATTTATTCTGTAGATAATACAGAAGAGACTCAAGGATTCTCAAAACAGAATTCTTTATTTCTGCAATTCATGACAAAGCATGACAATGAATAAGCCTATAGCCTCAGAATGAAGACCTAAGCTGAGAAAGGGAACAGCTTCAACCAGGAGAAAGTAACAAGTAAAACTTGGAGCTGGTGTGGGTCTTCCGGGCTGTGTGGCCGTGTTCTTGAAGTTTTGTTTCCTAACGTTTCGCCAGCACCTGTGACCGGCATCTTCAGAGTGCAGTAGCACAGACAGGAGCAGTTCTCTCTGTGCCCAGCTCCTGTCTATGCTGCTGCACTCTGAAGATGCCGGTCACAGGTGCTGGCGAAACGTTAGGAAACAAAACTTCAAGAACACGGCCACACAGCCCGGAAGACCCACACCAACCATCGTATGCTGGCCGTGAAAGCCTTCGACAATACACAAAACTTGGAGCCTTGCTTAAGTGCTGAACAATGCTGTACAGCTTTGTACAATGGCAGTATCGTAGCCAATGAGGTTAATCCAAGGCATGATTATTGCTAATGGAAAACTTCCTTTTTAGCTTTGTCTTTTATAGCTTTTTAATGTTTTTTATAATAATAATATTTGTTTTACTATTTATTAATTTAACTGTTTTTTAGCTTTGTTTTATGCCACCCAGAGTCACTTGTTTGTGAGATGGGTGTTTATATAAATTTGACAAATAAATAAATACCATAACACACCTTTCTGGTAATTAACATATTGGACAATCAACTTCAAACCCACCCCCTATTATACTTTTCTAAATTAAATTTTGCAAATCAGGAGACTGGATAACAAAACTGAACTACTCAGCAGATGTCATACAAAACTCTACCTTCAGCCCAAATGGAAATAAAATTGAGGGCTCTTTTTGTAAGGCTGCCATAATCCAGTTTCTCACCGCTATACCATGTCTATGATGACAGATTTCTGTTAATATATGCTTTTTAAAAAAAGAGAAACTCAGAAAAATTACTAAGTTTAAAAAGAACTGAGTTAGAAATACTACTAACTCTTGTCTTTTTTGCTACACTTTGGGTTTGACTAGCTCACCACAATCATGGCTACACCAAAAGTCTAGCTTTCTGAGTGATTTTTAATGGAATAGTAAACTTTTTCATTAAGACAGTTAAACAAATATTTATAGTAACTTTTTTTTCCTAAGCAGTGTGCATGTCACCATCACTTAGATTATTAAGATAAAAATATTGAAAAGGAAGATTAGGCTTTGCTTGCTAAACAAAAGAGGAAAAAAGGTAACTACACATTTTGCCTCGTATATCAGTGTCAAAAGGATTGGAGACTTAAAAAAAATAAAGTTGGAATCTGAGGATTATCACTGAAATGCACAGGGGGGAGGTCCGGGACGGGGGCAAGTGTAAATCACCATGGGATATAATTCGGGCTTTTAAAGGACTGTAGTGTGTTGTGGTCACTGTACTGTAGTGTTGGACACTTTTTGTTTTCCTTTTCTTAATTGCCAGTAGGCTGAATACAAGTGGTCCTTGGTTAATCACTCATTCAGCGACAGTTTGAATTGGAACAGTGCTGAACAAGTGGTATTTACAACCAGTCCTGGAAGTTTTGGCCATCATAGTGTCCCCACAGTCATGGGATAGCAATCTGGGTCTCAGCAACTAGTTCAAATTTCTGCCAACGCAGCATCTTGCAGTCACATGATTGCAATTTGTGACCTTTCCTACCACCTTCCCACAAGCAAAGTCAATGGGCAAGCTGGCAGGAAGTCAGAAGTCATTGTTATGTGAGGTCCTCACTTAACACCCACACAGTCCTCACTTAATGATGATAACAGGGACTGCCTGACCTGGCGGTTAAGCAACACAGTCATGTGACATTGTGCTTTATGATCGCATCCCTTAGCATTGGAGATTCTGGTCCCAATTACTGTTGTTAAGTGAGGACTACTTGTAAACTATTCTGGCCTTATCAAGACTCTCAACCCTTTGAGGTAGTCCAGACCAGGAAACCAAAATCATGAATTATTTTTATTGTAAGGTTACAGCAACAGAAGCTTGCAAATCTGAAAGTGCTTCCCTCTCCCCTACCTTTATGTTCCCTGCCTAGGGAGGGTCAAATCTGAGATGCTTTCTCAAAATACATTTCTGGTTTGGGCTTAGATTTCGCTTATCAGACCATTGTCTAGGCTATGGCTCTTCCTCTTGTCTCTCAAGGTTACTCTCACAGGTCATTTTACAAGACAGAGAAAGAGACTGAAACAGAGACAGAGACAGCAGAAATAAGACATTTTATTTCTAATGACAATTAAAATTTTAGGAAGTGTTATAATGCCTGTCTAGTAAAAAAAGTCACAGAAGTCTTGTCTATCTTTCTGTTATGCAGTGTTGACAGAGTATCACCATAAATAAAATTCTAACATTCTGCTCTGTTAAGAGACAGAATCCTAGATCAAAAGAAGTATGGAAAGTGATTACTCTGATTTCAGTATCCTTTCCCACACACTTTTAGGAGAAAGGAGATAAGCGACAATGCAGTACTCAAGGGGAGTGTGGGAAGTAAAAGAGGTTCAGGACAGCCTAGAATCTCCCAGGGTATATTCACTAGTTGCTGCAGTATAGATTTAGTTTGGCAAGATTCTGTCTATAAGGTATAAGCAAATAAAGGAGCTTGACTCAAGTGGACTTTTCACCGTTGTTCTTGGGCTGGGCCTGAGGGCAACAGAAATGGCAATGAGACATCCTAAAACACCAAATTTCATCATCTCTATAAATAGCAGTACATCGGAAAATACAGCACATAAAATATTAATGATATGCAATACATTCATGTCTTAAACTGCAACTATATTGATATAATTTTGGTAATGAAATGGGATCTGCTGGTGGAATAGATTCTATCCCTATCTCTCCTGCTCCTAATTTCATCTGGAAGGTAATAAGAAACTTCACAATAGTTTCAAGACATAGCGAGGCAGTAGACAGGGAAAGAGAATAAATGAAAAATCATAGAACACAACCTGATTTGTATTCTGATTTTGTATTGATCAAAGCATTAGTTCCAGACAGTAGCACTTATATTTCAAAATCAATATGCTTAGGATAGCAGTTTCATATTTAAAACAAAAGTAAGTTAAATTTTATGATGTTTTCATTGACAACAGAGTGAGAAAAGTAAGAATCTGAACAGTAAAATTCTAGTATCAGGGAATAAAACTAGATTTAATACTGCACTGAAAAAGATCTGGCCCTATCCCAAAGTATTTCTGTCAAGAAGCATTTCCTCATACAGCAGTCCAACAGCTCATTTCCAGACTGTTGATGTGATAAGAACGTGCATTATGGTTTAAAATAACCTTGTAATACCACTATGAATGCAGAAATAGCTCTAGCAAGGATAAGACAGTAAAGCATTGGATAAATATGTTAGTTGGCATTAATTTCTATAGATTTGATGTTTGTATCAGTATAGACCTACACATTTTTAGGTATGCATGTGATAATTAAAAGATATGCACTATCACTGACAATGTCATGAGACAATTTTCTGCATTTAAGCATCTTCTGTAATAATGGCATTTGGATTTGAAACAACTATATTTGGAGGAGCAATATGGCATTATGTAAAATGTGTACTTCAGAGCATGACAATTTGTGCTTGTACACAAATTGTATTTGTATTTCTCAAACTTTCTGCAATCACAAACCACTAGATAGTAGTTAAAATTACTAGTTATATTTGGAAATTGCACAGACCACCCAATTAAATCAACATGTCCTACCTACATTTTCATCTTTAAGATGGGAACTTTTTTTTTGCAAATGAGAATATGGTTATATTTATACATAGTTCCCATCTTCTTCATTGTTAAAGGGCTTTGAAAAGGAAGGAGAGGCTAAGAAAATGAGCAAACTTTCATCAGCTGATTGTTGGTACATGCAGGAAGGTAAGGCTGAGGCAGCAAGCTGGCTCTAGCTCATGAGTGGGGAGAGACTGCAAAGCATGGTTCACTGATCTGTGAACAATGCTTTGAGAATCACTGACTTGAGGTCCACTGGCATAATTTTAAAGGAAATATTTATCTTCTATTCCACATTAGCAAAATACTAATTCACTAGTCAGTGTCTTCAACGAAATATTTCCAAATGCAGATGATAAAGCTTGGTTTCCAATTATTAAATTACAACTCTGGTCAACTGTCCAATTGTCAAATATTATCAACTGTTCCAAGAATATAAATGATAATACAACTTGAATTCAACAGTGTATCATTTGTTAGCAGGGTAGGGATAAGGATTTGTTACCATAATATTGATGCTTTAATTACTGTCAATGCTTAAATAATCCTTTACTATTTTTTACAATTTCTAAATGGTCAATTCATTGAATTTATTGATATTTACATGTATTACAAATAATCTTGTGAATCACTTTAAATCTTTAAATCAATAAATATTAAATTATTATAATTATAATAAGCTCAAAAATTCAACATGTGGATTTAATATATTTTTAAGAACTATCACTGAATTATTCTGTAAAATAATAAGTAAAATGCCTCATGCTCCGTCTTTGAACAAAGTATTCACTGGTTAATACCTTTAGTAGAGTATTTCTCTTCTAAATCATGAAGATCAGGCAAAACATGGATGCAATTGATGCAGCAGTAGGTGAAGAAATCTAACACCACTACTTTTCCACAAAGATGTTTGTACAAAGAAAGTGGACCCTCAGTGTTCAGCCACTGTAAATCTGAAATCAAAGCTCTAATTAGTATATTATTTTGAAGAAGTTAAAAGAACAAACTAGCTTATTCAGAAATATCAGTTGATGACCGTTTTAAAAAACTGTTCATGGACTCCTAATAATAATATTCTTAATATTCAAAATCTGTAATTCTTCATATCTCTCAAACAGCCAACTTAATTTAAAAATATACTCCATTTTTTTCATTCTGCCCATTTATTTGACAACAAAGGATAAAACTATTCAATTTAATGTTAAACTCATGTAATTATTTGAAGACGAACAAGCACTCATTTACAAGGTTCGTAATTATAAAGTTTGTAATTATAAAGCATAACACAGATGACATATCTTACAACAATACCAATGTTTTGTTTTCCTATCTGCTTCATGAAACATTATTCAATATAATGAGCTTAGGTACAACTAGAACTATCATTAGCACCTTTGTTGAAACAACAAAAGAAATCTCAAGCATTTTAAAAAACAACTTGTTGAAATACAATAAGGTCTGTAAATGATCAGTACAAAAGAAATTCACTGAAGTGGTTTGGTAGTTAAGGGAAAAAGTATGAGGAGTGAATCACAAAACAATATATGAAATAAGAGTGAGTGGTTGAGAGGAAGGGGAGACTAAAAAAGTGGTGGTTGGATGGAGTTGATATATTATTCAGAGAGAGATGATTGAAAAATTTACAGCACAGGCAATGTATAAAGCAATTAAATAGAAGTAAGGATTGTCTGTGAGTAGAGAACTTTATGTAACTTCTTACTCTTCTTTGCACTTTGCATAATATTGTATTCCTCCAAAGTGAACAGCATGATTTATTAGTAGATGTCAGCCTTGCGAGGTAGTCCAGGGAAGAAGCATACCTAGAAGAACTAGCTCTACTTTATTGTAAGGCTACATTAATAGAATCTTCTTGCAAGTCTGAAAGTACATTTCTCCTCCCTTGCCTTTACAGCTCAAGAAACTAGGGACGTTCTGAGATGTTTGCCATACCCACATTCCTTCCTCTCATCTGACCACTGCCCTGGCTGTGGCTCTTCCCCCTGTCTCCAAGGTCATTCCCACATACCATTACATCAAAAATGTTAATAAAAACATATTACTTATATTTTAGCATATTAAATATAATTATATATATAAATACACAAATATGGCAGATAATCAATGACATATGCTGAAAAAATTAAATATGCTCAAATTTCAGTGATTTCAACATGATATAAAATTTCATATTTTTCTACTTAATTCATTAAATACCAAATTAAAGCAAGAAAATACCAGAGCAATTCATATGTTTATAATCATACAATTTAAAAGAATTTGTTGTTCATTATAAAAACTGGCAACATACAATATTGTTTTATCTTCAAGGTTCTCAAAGTGATGCTGGTGATGTGGAACATTTACTTTCAGTATCAAAAAGTTAAAGTCAGAAAACTCAGAGCAATCTGAATGGAAGTTAAAACTGGCATGGATAGTGAGGGACAAACACTACTTTGCCTACTAAACATACTAGACTCTATAGCTTTCATATTCAGATGGAAACAGGAAAGACTCCTGTTTCAAATACAGATAGTTTTCACTTACCAACCATGAGTTCAGCAGCTGTTTGAAGTTACAATGGTGCTGAAAAAATAACTTTATGGCCCATTTAAGACCATTTACGAACTTCACAGCATCCCTCAGTCACGTGATCACCATTACAGTAAATACATGTTGTCCTGTGCCTGATCCATGTTTTTTTCTTTTTCCCCCTTGCAGAGCAGAGAAATTGGAGAGAAAGGGATTGTAAGAGAGTAAGCTGTTTGCTCTTCTACACATTGAAAGCAACGCGATCAAACCAGCAGCCTGGGGCTGGGAGCCACAAGCATGCAATGCAAACAGCTTACAATACTCTCTTGAAAACTCTTCCTCTCCAATCTCTCTGCTCTGTGAGGGGGGGTGAGGGGAAAAAAAGCAAGTGATTTCTGTAGGCAATCTCTCCTTTGCTTGACCCTTTCCCACTCCTGGTGCAATCACATTGCTCTCAATGTGTAGAAGAGTAAATGGCTTACTCTCTTGAAACCTCTTTCTCTCCAATCTCTCTGCTCTGGTGGGAGATAGAAAAAGCAATGCGATTGTGCTGGCAGCAGGAAAGGGTCAGGTAAAGGAGAGATTTCCTACAGAAATCGCTTGCTCCCCCCCCCCCGCAGAGTGGAGAGATTGGAAAGAAAGAGATTTTAAGAGAGTAAGCTATTTGTGCAGCGCTTCCAAGGCTCCTAACCCCAGACTGCTGGCGCGATTGCATCGCTATCGATGTGTACAAGACAGTAAGTAGGCACTTGAGCATTCCAAAAGGCAGGGAGTGGTTAGCAAAGGAGAGACCACCTACAGAAATTGCTTGCTCTTTTTCTCCCCTCCAGAGCAGAGAAATCAGAGAGAAAGAGATTTCAAGAGAGTAAGCTGTTTGCCTCTACTTATTGAGAACAATGCAGTTGCACCAGCAGAGGGAAAGGGTCAGACAAAGGAGAGATTGCATACAGAAATCAGATTGCCTACAGAAACAAAAGCTGAAGGTGTGAAACTGAGTAGTCTTGTCTCTTTCCAGCCAAAAAGCACACTTGAGATCATGCAATTTCCCACTTAGCAACTGCTTCACTTAGCGGCATAGTTACCAGTCCCAATTAGGGTTGTTAAGCAAAGACTACCTGAACCATGTTGCTAGATTCAGTGGCAGCTTTCTACATTATTAACTCTACACACTTCTCCACTAAGGGGACTGCACATGACAGCATTATAGTAATTCTATAGATACTCAATTACTGAAAGGCAGTTTTGCTCTTACTTTGAAACATTTAAATTCAGACTGTCCCAGAATGCAAGAGGTATAACAACTAATTTGACTTATGTATACATGCAGTATTAATAAAGAAAAAAAATCCATTTGTATTGTATAGTATGGAAAACTTGCTGATGACTTCATAGCAACATATTTTCATAAACATAAGAAACTCAGAGTAGAATGTGGTTTAAACATAAGATACATCTGTGGAATAAAAACACCTATGAAAGTCAGTATTATAAGCACAAAAGTTATTAGCCTGCACAACTGCTGTGTTTCCACAGAGAGTGAAAACTTTGTCCAGGGCAAGCAGAAATGTAGAATATTGTTAAGAGAAACATTTTTGCCAAACTAAATGGTCATAGCTAAAAAACTGGTTTCACTTCTTCAATCAGTACAAAAATCAAGGGGACAGATGGAAGAAGAATGGATATATTTCTCCACATGATTATCTTGCCAAGAAGTCTGCATGGATGTTGCAAGGTAGTCATCAGGAGTTAGGGTGAACTTTTCATTTTAAATTCCTTAATGTACTGTAGGAATGTATATATAATACATTTTGATTTCATCCAAACATTTGTCAAAATATCTAAAGTTAAGTGTGGGATAGATGATATGACAAGCAAGTGGCCACAGATGGCTCAAAAATCATACAAAAAAGTTCATCAATGGTTTTTCATTTAACTGGAGAGAGATATCACGTGGAATGCTACAAGGTTCAGTCTTGCCTCCCAAACTTTTCAATGTTTTTATTAATGAGTTGAATGATGAGATTGACAGAATGCTTATGACACAAATTGCATGAGAGCACTAGCACCGTAGGAAAAAAAAATGAAATTCAAAACAATATTGTTAGGTTGCCAAAATGGGCCTAAAAATAACAGAATGAAAATTAATAGAGAAAAATGTGACATTCTATAAGAAGGAAACATATACCAGATGTAAAAGTACAATTTTGGGGATACCTGCCTTGGGTAAAAGTATTACAATGGTAGTTCATTACAAAGCAAATATGAGCCAGCGATGTGATGTGACTGAATTAAGAAAGAGGCAAATGCAATTTCAGGTTGGATCAACAGAAATACAGTCTCCAAATTGTGATAAATAATACTTTTATTTATGATGCTCACTATGCACAATTATTTAAAAAGGATTCAGAGAAATCAGGAGCAGTCCCAGGGAAGGGCAATGAGGATGATCAGGGGCTATGATGCTGACTGCAAAGCACGCTTTTTTTCAGTCATAATAAACCCGCTAAGGAGGAAAGCAAAGCTGTAAGTGGGCAACTAGGAGAAAACTCAAGACTGGAAGAAGTTTGACGGCTCACGCAAGAAGACCCGGGATGAGTCGACGCCCGCCTTAGGGTAGTTGAGCTCTGCTCACCTGCTCCAAACTCGGGAACTTTCAAATCCCGCTCCCAGCCGTCCACCTTTTTCACATGCTGATACACCAAGTTCTCCTTCTCTTGAAGCGTGATCGCATCCTCCAGCGCGTAGTCCAACTGGCTTTGCAAAGGCAAAAGACCGGGCAGGCCGTCAGCCGCCGCCATCTTTCTCTCTCCCTGCCCGCGAGAGCACAAGAAAGAGGGCTTAGGTTTACCGCTCTTCCGTTTGACTTTCGGCACTTTCGAAAGTCAACTGTGTCCGGTCACGTACCAAAAAAAAAAAAAAAAGCATCCCAAATGTTAAAATACTGTCGCCCTGTATTTTCATGCCAAATAAAACTTTGGACCAAAAAGGTGTCATTCCCTTGTATGTGACAGTGCTGTCCAAAAAGCACGAGAAATCACACATTCGACAACAGATACCCGGCGGTATTTTTGTTTCACCTTCACAGATTCGCAAAAAACAAATTTGAATTTGCTGGCGAAGCAAGCGTGGGAATGTTTTTCTGGCCCTGAAAGATATTAAGATAGTATTTTTTAAAACGTTTTGGCGAAACGGTAGGGAGGTCAGACTCAGTTGTAGTGAAAGCGCGGAACTCATTGGAACGGTAGAGGAGGAAGAAGAAAACAGCCGCCAAGAAGGGGATGAAGCGTTTGCGGTAGCTGCGGCGGCTAATGCTCTCAAAGGTGTGAGGAATTGGGATGGGCCTGCTTCCTAAGTAGAAGAAACCTGCGGAAGTAACTTGCACCGTTTTCTGGTGCAGAAACACTGACTTCGGACGAGTAGGTCTCTTGAGTGGTAAGGCTATTCATTTCAATGCGGGTATAGTCCAAAGGCCAAGGACGTGTTTAATACATGAATTAACAAAATCTACCACTTACTCCATAAGGCTGAAGTTCTGCCCACATTTACTTGGGTTAAAACTAAACTGACTAAACAAGTATGGGAGTAAACCATAAGGCTAAACACTTTGCTGAATGCAATGCGATTTAGTTACAAATAAGAATACTTTGCACAGAACTTTGCTCCTGGAGAGAAAATTAGACAGCCGCACAGCTCCTTTGCCCTGGCTGTAAGATGGCACGGCTACCAGTCACTGAGGGCATGTCCTCACACAAAGTATCCCTCTTGGTGCCTGCCTGCCTGCCTGCCAGTGAGGGAGGCTGAAGCTGGATCAAAGATATTGGGCAAGAAACTGGTATTTTCCAGTGGGAAATAGCAGAAGTCTCTGCCATACAAACTTTCTGATTTGTACGGAGGCAAAGCCTGAGAGAGAGAGGTCAACACTCCAGGCATTCAGCTCGTCCGCTGCAGGACTACCTGCTCTGTCCGGCCACAGTGATTGGTACTTCTGTGGCCTTTTCTTTGGCTTCTGGAGAGCACAGAGACTTAGTTGGCAGCTCAAGTTTTCATTCTTTTCTTTCTTGGGCTTCAGTAATGCTGAAATCATGAAAGGTATTCCACAAGAATGTTTCCCACTGGTAACTTCCGTCACCTTCCACCATGGTGACTATCATGGTGGCAGCAACGGTGCTGTCCAGCAAACAAGGATGGGAATCACTGTGGTGAAAGAAGGCATGGGATTCACATTTGGAGAATTGGGGGGAGGCAGGCAACAGAAAAGGGGACCCCCCCACCTTCCTGCTTATCACTTCGTCAACAACAGCAGTGGAAACTCTTGTCCTGCAGCAGCTTTGGTGGCCTTGTTTTCAAGGCAAGGCAAGGAAGAACCACTGGGGTGGCAGCTGTTTTCTACTTCCCACCTGTATTGAGGACAGAAAAAAAGCACATCATCAGGGATGTGGGGAAAAGCCCTTGGTTTTCTTTTCAGCATGAGGAAGTTCTTGAAGACAAAGATAGATGGTATAACATTTATGACATGGCTTGTCTTGGGAGAACATGGGGAAAAAGGAGAGAAGAGAGAAAACGCTCTTGCTTTTCTGAGGCTAACCCTTAAAATGTGTTCAGACATATTGCAATGTAAGATGTTATAAAATGAAGTAATAATGCAGTGTTTATTGGAATTTATGTGAAATTTGGATTCTGCTTTTCAGTTCAGAGGACCAGCAGGAGACATGATTCTTAGTATTTTTGGAATATTTTGAATAATTTCTAAATAAAGAACTGTTGAAAGAATTTTTTTTATTATTATTATTCTGTATTTCAGGATCACAGAGGAAGAAAAGTCAGAAGAACAGTTCTGAGATTCTCTAGTCACGTTTCTCAAAATTAAGATAATTAAAAACTGTCCTCATGGCTAGAATTGTAGATTCTAATCTAAGTGCACTTTATTTTAATATTTGAAATCTGTCATTGCACTCAAACTGAAAACCCCAGTTTGTATTTATAACATTTATATGAATGGCATAGTGTGATGCTTAAAATGGCAGTTGATATTTATTATTTTATAAGTGTAGTAAAATAATGCGACTGAAATCATTGAAGCATTATTTTACCTAAAGAAGATATCTCCTTCGTTAATGGATTGTCATGTCCGAAGATGGTCTTTTGGAGGAAGACATTTGGGAATATAAATCTATCAGGAAGCAAAAGCCAATAAGCCAACATTCAGAAGTCATTGCTACCAATATACAAAAAGCAAAGGTTGGAAATGATAAATCACGAAGAAATGACAATAGAAATGATGGGAAAACACCCAAAGGAAAAGAGGCCCCTAAGAAGACAAAGCAAAGGCCAAGAAAAAGAGGTAACCAGACCCCCTTAAAGCCAGTTTTTTCCAGTGATGATCCTATTAAACTGTCACAGGAAGGTCTGTCAACAACTTCAGCAAAAGAAACAAAAATCTGCGAGAGGCAAAACTCTGCAAAAGCCAGACCAGTTTTTGAGGGGTATTGCCCAAGTTGTCAAATGCCATTCTCTTTATTGTTGATCGAGACACCTCAGTGGCACGTTACAGAATGTTTGGATGTCTCAGGAACTGCTGAGAAAGGTACAGTTTTAATGGGAAATAAGGGCCCTTCTACTTTGTTTTTGAAAACAGGCTATGTTCCTTTAAGAAATGTAAACAATATATTCTTTTTCATCATGCAACTCAGTGTCTGAAAAATATTAACCTATTAGATTTCTGGTTCAGTCTTTCGATTAACCAGAGACCAAGGCTAAGAAAATGGCAACCATACATTCAAACAAATCTTGCTAGTCTTTGGATTAATTCTAAAAACAAACCAGATTTTTGGAATTATAGTTGGAAATACAAATGAAGTAAGAAGCATGTACCAAATTTTAGAGAACAAAATTCTGTACAAAATGTCTGGTTGAATAAAGAAAGGCTATGATGAAATTAATTTTTTTTTTTTTTTACAGAGAATAGCTTACCAAATTAAAAACAATTGCAGAGTGTTCAGTAAAATATAACAACTCAATTCCAATTGTCATTATTTGAATTTGAATACTTTCATTTTAAAAGAAAAACACAACCTATTGATGTTTATTCAGCAAAGTATGGCTAAGTATGATGTGTGAATCTGGTCAAGTAATTCAGAAAATACACATATGCCTGTAGTGAAGTATTTTTGCTACAAATTGTATTATGTTTCCATCAGGCATTGTACTGAATGGTTTACTTTCTCATAGATAAATTCAACTTGATGAAATAAAGGGAGGATATAAAAAGTTGTCTGCATTAGCCATGATGTTTTGAAGCTTAACTTTCAGGATATTTACATTTTTCAATAAATCTTCTCAGGTTCTGCATATGTGCACAGCTGTATTCAAAATACATTTTCCTAACACTTTTTTCCTCTTTTGTTAGAATGTCCTGATGGTGTCTTGTGCTCTTCAGTCATTCCTTCTCATTACAAACGCTACAGCCATTTCCAACTTGCAGCAAGCAGAGCACAGGACTCTACTTCTGCATTCTCCTTATCTAGTGCAGAAAATAATTTCATTAGACCTGGTGCTGCTTCATGTAATGAATTTAACTGTAGAGTATTCCAGGATATGAAGGTCTTTCAGAGTTTGGAAAAATCAAAACAGTCTCTTCTGTTACCAAAAGAGAGTTCAAAGACTATGGATTCCATCAATATAACCAACATCGTGGCTTCATCTTTGGGAAATATTAAAGAACCTGAACATACATTACAGTATATAGATGGAACAAAGCGGGTTGAATGCCTTAGTCCTTTTTCTCAAGAAACTGGAAGAACTGAGAAGCTGGACAGTCAGCTTTGCTCTTTTCAGCAGAATACCTATGTCTCAGAAGCTGATTTGAATGACAGTGACATTTCTTACTCTCCACTTCATACAGATGAGGAAAATGCTACAGAAACAGACGAGGCAGACAAGGAAGCATTGGAGAGGAAGGTAGCAGTAGCAAAGATAACATGTAAAAAAAATCTATTTGATACCAGAAATTTGGAAAGTCAAAGTAGAACTGTTGGAAGTTTATCTAATAGACCACAACAGATGCAATTTCAGCATAAAAGTGTTAAAATGATGCAATATGGAACAACAATCAATGAACCCTCTGAAATTTTACCGGCAAGTATGGATGGAACATCTAAGCCTCTCCCCCAAAAGAGCATGCATAGTAACATTGGCAGTTCAGCAAGTTTTCTTGATCAGCTGAAATGTCCCACAGGAGATTTCAGTTTAAGAAAAGCTGAGGAAGAGCTTGACTGGCTTAAAATGAACTCTTCTAATTTTAATGCAGGTGACTGTGGGCAGGGCAGCTCTAATGACAGTTATTGGCTCTCTGCAGGTTCTGCTGTTAAGGATCTAGTGCTTTCTTCAAAATCTGAAAAAGGGGCTCTGCAGTCATTCCAGCTAGGTCAAAGTGAGGTAGAAGAAAAGCTCAGTAACTTAGATATTAAAGGTAAGACTGTTATTCATACATGCAGAAATAGAGTGGTTCAGCACAATTTATGTTCAGAAAAAGACGAAGTATCTTGTAATAGTATAGCTATGTCTGTTTTTCCTGGTACAGTTTCTGAAACACAGCAGTCCATTCCTGCTACAAACACTAAAGTCCAAACCACTCCTCCCAAACAGCTAAAACAAATGGACATTGGTGTTTTCTTTGGGTTGCAACCAAAAGTAAAAACTGAGAATATCCCAAAGAAAAATCTTGAGGAAGCTGTGATTATGAATCTGTCAGCTGCAAATGGAAAAAAGCTCATATCTCGAAAGAGGAAGGCTGAAGGATCAGTAGGAGACTCTGATGCAATCACAGAAAATTCAAACATTAAGTATGATACTCCAGCAGGTAGAACATCTGGTGGACAGAGAAGGCAGAAAAAAAGATACAGAGAGTCATGTCCTGCTGAAGCTGAAAGAAAAAAGCAGTGTCCCTTTTATAAGAAGATACCAGGTAGTACTCTATTTATTTTGTAAGAAAATAATTTAGGATTGTTGGTTTTTCTTCATTGCATTGCTACATTTTCTCCTAAAGAATGTAAAAATACCCTTTCAATATATAAGTGAAATAAATTTTGAAAACTTACTTCGCTCACTTAAAGCCGTGTGGTTTTTCTATATTAAAAAGTTATGTAATGAAACTTCAGCTTTATGATCCTATAGAAAATTATTCACAGGTAAATTATATTGCGTTCAGTAGGGGTTATTCCTTGTTAGCAAGAGTAGGATTGCAACCTATTTATTGAAATGTGAGCATTTTTTTAATGGCAGGAGTAGCCAATATAAATCTTATTTTGTAAAGAAATATGTAATTAAACAATAGTAATGAACAGTTATTATATTTTTTGGCAGAACAGGGCTAAGAGAATTACAGAAAACCTTTTAAGGATGTAGGGAAATAAATGTATTTAAATTGTGCTATCATCAATGAAATTTAATAAGGCTGCAATCTTGTACATACTTGGGAGCGAATACCACTAAATTCAATGAAACTTGCTTCTGAGTCAACATGCATAAGATTGTACTGTAAGTTCTTTAATATGTTATTCATACCTATTGATTATAGCTTTAAAGAAAGTGTTCCCATATTTTTTGCTCTCCAGATATGTATAATTACAATTTCCAGAAAGCCCAGTAAGTATATTAATTAACCCTCCTTTTATTTTCACTTAAACTTAAGGAATCGAAACATGGTTAGTAGTACTACTTTTCTGAGCAGTAACTCTTACTGTTTTACAGCAAACTCAAGAAAGTATCCTCAGGTAACTTAAAAGACTTAACATATATTCTGGCATAATCTTCTGTGATTAACACAGAAATGTGAACTTTGATGTATTAGCTTGTAGTTCACAAAAGCTTATGCCATAATGAGTTTGTTTGCCTTTAAGGCTGCAGAGGATTCTGTTATTCTAGCTGTAGTAGTTGGCTTTGGCAGTTGCACTGTGTAAGAAATGACTGCTTGCTCTTTTACTGATTTGTTACAGGCACAGGTTTTGTAGTAGATGCATTCCAATATGGAGAGATTGAAGGATGCACGGCTTATTTCCTTACCCACTTCCATTCTGATCATTATGGTGGCCTAACTAAAAAGTTTACATTCCCAATATACTGCAATAAGGTACGTTTATTGTGGGCCTATGTGTGACATAAGTAAGATACATCTTGTCTGTACAGATGATGTTAATAATCCTATGGAATTTTAACTAGAACTAATTCCAACTAATTTGAAATATATCTATCTTAGTCAACAAATCATGGTGGCCATGAGTTGCATGAATGCTTTACATCTGTGTCAACATAAAGTTATTACTGCCACTGCTAAATTGTTAGACTTCTCCCCCCATTCAACCAGTGTTTTGCTGTTCAGGATCTGTAAGGTATAATGGTGAGATAGAGAGATCAAGTGTGGGAAATGGGAACTATTGTATGGCTTCAATCAGTATAGACTGTAACTAAATGCAAATCATGTATGCAACAACTGTTTTTCCCCTTTTTCTTCTCTCCTTATTTGTTCATTTACCATCTTGCCTAATTAAGAGTTCTTGTAATTAGCACCTAATGAAATTGATACAACAGGTGTAAATAGCTGCAAAACACTTTTTGTCCTTTAGATAACTGGAAACTTGGTAAAGAATAAACTGGGAGTGCAAGAGCAATATGTCCATATCCTGCCAATGGATAGAGAATGTATAATAAATGGCATCAAAGTAGTGTTGCTTGATGCTAATCAGTAAGTATTTTTGATAAAGTCAATGTACTGTATAGTAATTAAAATTATTTTATTAATTGGAGCCAAAAATGGTTGTTTTGATTTTGAATTCAAAATGTCTTTTCTCCTTCACTTTCTCTCTTCATTCATTCTTTTGGCAGTTGTCCTGGTGCTGCAATGATCCTTTTCTCCCTTCCAAATGGCACAGTAATATTACATACAGGCGACTTTAGGGGAGATCCTTCTATGGAGTGCTGTCCTTTCCTGAGTGGTTGGAGAGTTCATACTGTTTACTTGGATACAACGTAAGCTTTTATTTATATAATTAGAATACTGGGGCTGGGGGGAGTACTTTTCAAAGTACAAAAATGCGTCAGGGCAGAATCATGGAGTTGAAAGGGATCATCAGAGTTATCTAGGCCAAATCCCTGCTCAGTGCAAGATCCACTAGAGCAGGGTTCCTCAACCTCAGCAACTTTAAGATGGGTGGACTTCAACTCCCAGAATTCTCTAGCCAGCCATCTTAAATTGGAATTCTGGGAGTTGAAGTCCACCCATTTTAAAGTTGCTGAGGTTGAGGAACCTTGCACTAGAGTATGCCTGACATATGACCATCAGCCTCTATTGGAAAACTTCTTGGCAGAAAACTTACTACTTCATGTAGCAGCCTGTTCTCCAGGCTGACAGTTCTTAGAGCATTCCTCCTGATGTTTAGCCTGAACATCTGTCCTTGTACTTTTAACCCTCTGGACATTTCTATTCTGGGACAATAGAGTACAATTCTTCTCTTTCTTCTGTGTGACAATTCTTTAGGTATTTGAAGACAACTGTTAAGTCTTCCTAAGTTAGCATTTCTGTACACTGTGCCCAGATCCTTTAACCATTCCCTGTACAGCTTGGTTTCCTGATAGCCCTCCTCTGAACTTATACCTGTTTCTCACTGCCCTTTTTGGGTGCCAAGAACTGCACACAATACTCCAAATGAGGTCTGACCAAAGCAGAGTAAAATGGAACAATTACTTCCGGTGATCTGGGCTCTGTGTTCCTATTAATGCATCCCCAGATAGCATTTACTGTTTTTGCAGCTGTATCACACTTCTGGCTCATGTTTAAGATCCCTTGCCCAAGTACTACTGCCAACCCAGATCTCCCACTATTCAGTACAAATGATGAGGATAAAAATTAAGGAAATGTCTTCAATGAACTTACCTTAAATTTACATTAGACTACATTGCATTTTAATACTATTGTATGGTAGCATATTGTTGCTTTGTTATGAAGTAGAAGATGCTTATGAACCTAGATGAATCCTATCAATGTATTTCCTGAATCTGCATGATTATTCACTGTACAGATGTGTAGAAGTTCACTCTTCTAATCACAGGGAGTGAGAAATAAGGAACTAAAGCAATTGTTATTTGCCTCTTTGCTTTTTCATTCATCTTAAGATGTGATGTATATCACTTCTCATTATTCATTTTAAGTTTCAAAATATAGGACGATCATTCTGTAGAAAAACAAAATGCAGAGGTGTGTGTATATATATATATATATATATATATATATATATATATATATAAAACCTCCCGTATCACTCTTGATATTCCTGGATCATCGTAATACCAACTAATTAGTTTTCACCCATCCAATAATTTGTAACTAACTAATAGTATTCTTTTGGTATAGATTATGTCACTGAAAGTAATATCATCCTGCTCTGGCAGTTGTATAATTTCTTATGCACAAGTCAGTTGTGTCCTACTAATTGAGACAACGGCATATTTGTTAGCACTTATGGATAAAAAAAGCACATTGAACAAATTATGGACTGATTTAAAAATTGTATCCAAAGCAGTTACCTATACATCTCTCACTAATGTTAGATTAAGTACTAGGTAATTAGCTCATTTTGTAGAAAAATGAATGTATTTGTACTAGTCTCAAAGGTTCTTTTTATCACAAGAAATATACAAAATAAAGAAGATTGGAAGGGACTTTTACATTTAATCCCCTCCCCCCGCAGAAGTATGATTGTTGTGTTCCACATGTTTGTATATTGGCAGTGGAGCTGTAACAACTGGTGCAAGTGTACTAGTTGTTCCTTATACTAGAAACTTTAACCTTGGCTTATTGTCATCCCTTTGAATTTGATAAAATTCATTAAATTTTATCTTGATATATCTTCATGATATATTTATCTGTTCCTGTAAATACAGGTAGTCCTCACTTAATGACCATAATAGGGACTAGAAAGTTGGTTGTTAAGTGAGGTGGTCATTAAGCAAGTCATGTGTCTGGGACTGATATTATAACCATTTTTACGACTGTCATTAAGCAAATGACTGTGGATGTTAAGCAAGTCATGTGGCCAATAAACAAATCACATGGTTGTTAATGGACTTTTTTTGCTGGAATTTGCTTAACGCCAATGTGATTCACTTAACAACCATTGTAAAAAAGTCACAAATCGCAATCATGTGACCACAGGGGGTGGTGCAACAGTTTGCGATGGTTGTAAGTGTGAGTACAGGTTGTAAAGCACTTTTTCCAAGGCTGTTGTAACTTTGAACTGTCATAAGCAAATGGTTGTTTAGCAAGGACTACCTGTAGAGCAAGTGGAAACCATTCGATAAAGGTTTATTTCCTTTTTTTCCATCAAAGCTGAGTTTTCTAACATGTCTTTTGTTTCTTTTTCTTAGATATTGTAGTCCTGAATACACTTTTCCTTCGCAGCAAGAAGTGATTCAATTTGCTGTCAGTACTGCCTTTGAAAGAGTGACTGTAAACCCACGAACATTAGTTGTTTGTGGAACATATTCTGTTGGAAAAGAAAAAGTCTTTCTAGGTAAAGGAGAGACTCTTCTAGTTAGAACTACAAAGATACTGTATGCCATATATTTGAGCTAAACCCAACATTCAGCACAATTTAATTTCATGTTTCTACACGTTACTTTCACAAAAATACCGTAGCTCTAAAACACATTAGACTTCTTGGCAAAGAGTGCAGAGACAAAGCAGTGTATGACATGAACTGACTGGTGATTGTTGCCCCATTTTAATAATGTTATAATTTACAAATGCTCTGGTGATATTAATAGCCTTGTAAATGTAAGGGACTTTTTCAGCTTTTAACCTCAGCTTCTTGGTATGTGGGGTAACTTTCCAAATGCAATGTAATTTATTTCCATGCTAAGTTGGAAAGAGTTGAAACATACATGTCGGTCTTCCTAAAAATTATTATCTGGAACTAAATGAATCTTTTAGCCACTTTTGGAACCCTTCATGGTCTGTTCTATTACTATTCTTAAGCAGGCAAGTAGATATTTTTAGTTGAACAAGAAAGAATAAATTAGTGCAATTTGAATGATTTTTAAAAATATGTTAAAGGTTTGGTACCCTCAAAATTTTTTATAGTTGAACAAGAAAGAATAAATTAGTACAATTTGAATGATTTTTAAAAATACGTTAAAGAAAGGTTTGGTACCCTCAAAAACAACATAAAAGCTGTCAGCTTCTGTCTGAACCTTTCACTTATACCTTAGCTATTCTTTATTTAAAATCTGAAGGTGAATCCTGAAGCCTCAATATGAAAAAAAAACTGACTTTGTCACAGTTTGTTTATTGCCCATCTTCATACAGTTTGATGAACTGGCAGACAGGAAGAGCAGATGGTCAGACTGGAGGAATGTTTTACTAATTTAGTCAAACTCCCTGTGAATCCTCTCCACCCCTATTGGATTAGTATAATTTTATGAGTAATCAGAAGATGATGTGTAATTTTGTGTAAACATATAGGCAAATAGTACCTTTAGGAGGTTATCTTAAGTGAAAGAAATATAAAAAGTAACCTTATATTATTTTTTCCTTCTTCCATTTTCACGGTGTCACCTTTTGTCCTAACCCTGCAGCTATAGCTGAAGTTTTGGGCTCAAAAGCAAGCATGTCTCAGGAGAAATACAAAACCCTACAATGCTTGGAATCGGCAACAATAAATTCCCTCATCACTTTGAACTGGAATAATACCTTGCTACATCTTCTGCCTATGATGCAAATTAATTTTAAGGTAAGATTTAAAGTTGAATCCCTGAATAAGAAGAGTCATAGAAGTTTATCATTTTACTTTAATATATTAATTCTTCCTTACAATTGCTGTAAATAAGACCCAGTATAATTTACATGATCTATGTAATCTCTGTTTAATAAAAGTTTATGATGCAAGCAAGATGGCATTTGTTCAAAGACTTTAGGTCAATGTAATTATTTCTTCTAGTTTTAGGTATGATGTTGCTATGTTTCTTTTGCTTTCCAAGGAATTTCATATCTTGCAGAAGCCAAGTTGAGAATTTATTTAAAGTAAACGTTTCACCACAATATATAATTAGATTTTCATAAAATATACCATTAACTTTCAGAAACCTGGTGATTGCAAGGCTGAATCCTTACAGGCTAATCTGAAATATGTTTACTCCGAAGTCACGGTAGTCCCACTGATTTCAGTGGGAAAACCAAAGTTATTCCAGTTTGAACAGTTAAATAATTTACAGTTAGTTCTTTATCTTTAAGTTAAAGTATATGGCTAAGTATTGCATAGAATTGTGTATTAAAAGTAAACATTGCAGCTAAATAGCACATATACTGCTTTGTATTTGCTTAAGGAATATTTCAAGTAGTTATGAAGTTTGTCTCTGTACTAAATAGAATATATGATCTGGTTTCCTGTTGGTCTTTTTACTGGATACTGCTGATTTAACAGTATTTATTGGTCAATTTGTGTCATTGTGTTTTTTTTTTAATTGTGACATATTTTTTGAAACTCACTGCACCATTTTCAAATTCTCTAATGAACTACTAGTGGAAAATCCTGAATTAATATTCTGACAGTTCATCATGAATTTCCTCCAAATGGTAATTCAGAGCATATAGATGAAACTCTGATCATTATTTGGTGTTTGTGTTCACAGCAGGAATGCTGAAAATTTATAAAACTGTAATAGTTCTCCCTTTTCTTTTAAAAGTTTTTATCCTTGCATATTAACAATATCCACAAAATGTATTGTCATTATCCTTATTAGAAAACTCTTATCTAAAAGATATTTATTTTAAATTTGACATAACCAGGTATTATTTTCTGTCTGTAGAATTTGCAGAATCATTTGAATAAGTTCTCTGAGAATTTTGATCATATTTTGGCTTTTAAGCCCACCGGGTGGACATATTCAGATGGATGTTGTTCTCTGAGTGATATCCAACCTCAGACAAGAGGAAATATCACTATATATGGTAACATAATTTCAAATTATTTAATATGCTTAATTATCTTCTGTTAGTTTTTCCATTACAGGTTGGAAACAAATAAGCCAGGAGCTGGTCTAGAAGTTAAAGAGATGTAAAATAAATAGAGGGTGTTGTATCTCATCTTTTGTAAAACATTTAGAGGGCATAAAAATTAGGGATGGAGGAAGTCCGTTTTCCTTCCCAGCTATAGGCTTGGATTCAGAGCGACACTTCATAAAAATCAACTTGCACTAGAGGAAGAAGTAGAGAATTTTATTTTCATTATTATAATACCTTTTCTCCCCATCTTCCTCCCTATGCTTCCTGAAAAAATGCTGTAGAGGACTAGGTGTCCCCTGTTTCAGTGTGAAAGACTACCCGGGAAGAAGATGTCATTTAGAAGTCTGTCAAAACTTACATTTCAAGATTTCAATTTATTTTAACCAGAATAAATCAATCCTTTCATATGATATTAATACTAAAAAGTGTTTGAAGTCAGACTTGAGGATAGGGATAGAAAACATCCAGAAGAAGGAACGGCAGAAGAAATTACAACTGTAATTTTTCGAACAGGATTAACTGTATGCATCTCAGAATATCTCTTTACATTGATCAGAGATAGAACCATATTATTTGTCATACGTACTTTAATAATGGAGTAGATAGGCAGATGTTTAGATTGTTCCACATTACATAACCAATAACATTTCTTGAGGAAACAGTATTTCTTTCATGGTCTTTCACTGTTCATAATGTATTTTGTTATTTCCAGTGTTTCCTGCTACTGCTGTTTCAGCATTCTGATAGGTGCAATAAATTATTAAATTAAACCAAAAAATAATTTAATCTGAAGCAGAATTAACTGTAAAGATAAAAGCTAGGTAATTTTCTGCAGAATTTAGCTTGATGCTCAGTATGTAGATTATACTGAAATTTAGTTAAAACATTGGTTTCAAGTTTAGCAAAGCATGTTATGCTAAATTTCAGCTGCTCATACTGTCTATTTTTCTATGTTGTTTTATATGCAGGGATTCCTTACAGTGAGCACAGCAGTTTCCTTGAAATGAAACGATTTATTCAGTGGTTGAAACCTCAGAAAATTGTTCCTACTGTAAATGTAGGAAATTGGAAAGCTAGACATGAAATGGAGAAGCATTTCAGGGACTGGAAGATGGAAGTTGCAGAATGGAATTAAGAAGTGTAAGATTTTTACTACAATAATTATATGCCTTAAATTCTGAAAAAATTTTCTCCATTGTTCTTTGACTCTGACTCACATGGAAACAATGGAGCAAGTCAACAGAACATGCTGTATTTACAGAATTTACAGAATCCAGAAGATATACACGGACCTCAAAAAATGAAATCAAGCAATATATAGTCATTAATGTTTTTACATTTTATCTTCATTTATTCTATTTAAAAAATAAATAAACCACCTGAAATACAGTTTTGGTAAGTGTTACAGTCTTTTAATATGTATTGTCGAAGGCTTTCAGGGCCGGCATACGATGGCTGGGGTGGGTCTTCCGGGCTGTGTGGCCGTGTTCTTGAAGTTTTGTTTCCTAACGTTTCGCCAGCACCTGTGACCAGCATCTTCAGAGTGCAGGAGCACAGACAGGAGCAGTTCTCTCTGTGCCCAGGGTGAGTTGACCCTTTTGTGGGTATTTATAGAGATCTGAGGGGGGGGGAAGGGGGGATTGGGTGTGTGTGTGGGGGGGTTGAGTTACTGAGTAGCTGCTTGTTTTGGTGTCAGCATCTGTGTGTATCTTCCTGGGGATTAGGCAGGGTTTTTTCTTCTATTGAATTGTTAATGAGGGGCTGCTGGGGGTGATTAGCAAGTTCATTGTGTGAACTGTTCACATGTCCTGGTGGTTGAGCTGAGTTCCTTGACCTTTTGCAGGCTGTATTTTTCTTCAGGATTGGTAGCCAGGTTTTGTTGATTTTTAGACTCTCTTCTTTTTTATTGAAACTGTGCTGGTGTTTGTGAATCTCAATGGCTTCCCGGTATAGCCTGGTATAGTGGTTGTTGGTGTTGTCCAACCCACCCACACAGACTGGTACCTACACAAAAACTCCAACCACCACCCACGTCAGAAAAGAGGCATTATCAAAACCCTCATGGATTGTGCCAATCGGATCTGCGAAACCCAATTCCTAAACTCTGAACTTAACCACCTTAATTGGGTCCTACAAGCGAATGGCTACTCCAAAAATGAAATAAAAAGAGCCATCAAACCAAGAAAGCAACATACGACTGAAGAAGAAAAACAGCCACCCACCAACAAAGTATTTCTGCCCTATATCAAAGGGGTCACAGACTGCATGGGAAAACTGATGGAAAAACACAATTTCCAAACAATCTTCAGACCCACCAGAAAAGTACAAGAAGTGCTAAAATCAGCAAAAGACAAAAGGGATCCCCTCACCACCGCAGGAATATACCGCATACCATGCAGTTGCTGGCAAGTATACATCGCGACCACAAAACGCAGCATCCATACCAGGATAAAAGAACACGAAAGGCACTGCAGACTACAGCAACCAGAAAAATCTGCAGTAGCTGAACATGCTCTCAAGCACACTGGACACAAAATCCTATTTGAAAACACAGAGATACTGGACAACACCAACAGCCACTATACCAGGCTATACCGGGAAGCCATTGAGATTCACAAACACCAGCACAGTTTCAATAAAAAAGAGGAGAGTCTAAAAATCAACAATACCTGGCTACCAATCCTGAAGAAAAATACAGCCTGCAAAAGGTCAAGGAACTCAGCTCAACCACCAGGACATGTGAACAGTTCACACAATGAACTTGCTAATCACCCCCAGCAGCCCCTCATTAACAATTCAATAGAAGAAAAAACCCTGCCTAATCCCCAGGAAGATACACACAGATGCTGACACCAAAACAAGCAGCCACTCAGTAACTCAACCCCCCACACACACCCCCAATCCCCCCCTTCCCCCCCCTCAGATCTCTATAAATACCCACAAAAGGGTCACATCACCCTGGGCACAGAGAGAACTGCCCGTCTGTGCTCCTGCACTCTGAAGATGCTGGTCACAGGTGCTGGCGAAACGTTAGGAAACAAAACTTCCAGAACACGGCCACACAGCCCGGAAGACCCACACCAGCCAGTCTTTTAATACTTTACAAAGCAAACATTGTTTTTTTTCAAGATACTGTACTGCCCTTGGTCTCATGCTTGTCCTGTTGAAGGGTTGGTGTAGGGTTTTTTAAATCTGTATGTTGATTTTTTAAAAATAATTTTTAAAATAATTTTATTGCTTTTTAATTAATAACATAAAGTAAAAACAAAACAAAAATAATACACTATCAAAGAAGAAGAAAAAAAATCAGACTACTATCACTACGTTTCAAATGTAGTGTGTAGCTCAGAAAAAAATGGGTCCACAAAAGGAAGTATCTAGACACCTAAAGACCTTGGAAAACTCTGTTAGTAAGAATTAATAGGCCCACTCAATCTTTTACCCAATTATTTATTTCTAAATTTTTGTTGGCATTTGCTCTAATTATGTAGTCACCAAATCGGAGAGGATCATTATCCATACATGAGGGGAGTTCAATTTTTACTTCAACCAAGTGTTCTGAGTGTGTAATTGCATCAGTCTGTTATAATGAATGATAAAATAGATGTTTACAAAAGTATTTAAATATTTATTAGAAAATTGGAACATACTGTATTATGAACAGAACATATATTCTGCGAGATAAGTATGAAAACTAAATCATATTTAAGCATCTATACTACCATATATCAAGAGAGGCTGAGCCACTGTATCTTGTTTTTTTATTGAGAATAACTGTTTTCCAAACCTGATGCTTTCCAGAAACAATCTTTTTTTGATTTATAGACAAAAAATATGGAATAGAAAAATACAATTTGATGCATCATTAAAATGTAAACCAACATTTTTCCCTTTTGAATATATAACTTGTATTTTAGCACAAAAGGGAGCTGTTTTAGTTGGATCAAGGGACTGAGTACTTGCTACAGTCTTATGTATTCGCCAGGACTTTTTTTACTAGGCTTGGAAGGTGCCAAGAATTTAACTGGCAGAGTGACATGATTCTTATGTAACTCAAGTAAACACCCTGCACGTCCAAAGTTTTGGCTGTCAGCTAGTTTCACTGAAGGGCTCAAAACTGGAAAGATTTTAAATCTCTATGGATCCAGAATTTTTCTTTTAAACTCACATTTTAGTAATTATAGATATGATTCAAAATATGCATTGCAAATGTGTAAATGCTAATTTGCATAGAAGTACGACTACAGTGCTTCTCTTGTCTTAATGATCAGATAAGACCATCTGTCAGTCTGTTGCCTTGCACATGGGCTAGACAGTTCTAATGGCCATGCTGATTAGAAATCATGAATGTTCAATACATTTGGAGGATGCCAGATTATGGAAAACTGCTGTGTAAAATGTGAGTAAGTGTTCTTATCCCTTAGCTACAATTGTGAGCTCGAGTAATGTTTTCTGGAAAGCTTTATAAAACATTCTTGTACATCTCAGTATTTTTGGAAGCAAAATCATTCTGCCTGAAAGTGGCTATAAAAGTTATTCTTTCAATAAAAGAGTACAGTAAGCAAGATAGGTGTAAAGTCATATCTTAGATAGATTTATTTGTACATTGAACCTTGCTTTGATAAATGGATTTGCAATTAGACACATATACCATATAATAGTTAAATAAACATTTATAAAAGGGTTACAAACCATACACAGAAGGAATTATAAAATTTTCTGGAGTACATTGGACAAACCATTGGAATTTCTATTCACAATCAATTATTTGATCTTGGGTACATTCTGACAGCAGCAATCTGTATCAACGGACCGTACAAGCTAGGTAACATGGAATAACTTTATTAATTTTACATCACAATAGCTTATAATATTTTCATATAGTATGAAGATAAGCCTGCAAAGCAATATGGGAACATGCTGAAGAAGAAATAATTGTGTTTGGCATTATTCTGTCAGCAAGTATTCCACTTATTCCAAAATGGATGTTGAGATGTACCAATGCTATTTAGAGCTGTAAATTTTAATAGTGTAGCAAGGCAACTGAGGAATGAATAAATGCTGGAATCAGTTAAAAGCAAGGGGCAAAACTGCTCCTTCCTCAAACCACTAAAGCTTGTTTTGCTTTAAATTCTCAATTCTCTGCTCTCATTCAAAAATTTCCAGTCTTTCCAACCCATATATTCTGTTATAGATATATATTATATATCTATAATGCATTTTTCTGACATTTAATTGAAAATTGCCTGCCTGCAATTTGGATCTATTTTTCTGTCCTGCATCCTGGAATGACGGAGAGGAAGACTTGACTTCCATGTGATATTGTTTGAGATATTTGAAGAATTTGAAGAAAACCTCCTAAATCTTTCTTAGTAAGGTTTATTTTCTGGTATCATCTTTGTAGCTCTTCTCTAAACCTTTCCAATATGAATCCTCCTTTAAGTGTAGAGCAGGAGAACAAGAAAATAAAGTGGAATGATTACTGCAGTTTGGAAATTATACTTCAGAAGTATAATCGCATTTGTCTTTTTTGTAGTTGCATCACACTACTGATTCATATTTAGTTTGCAATCAACCACCATCCCAAGATCTTTTTCACAGGTATTATTACTAAAACCAGGATCTCTATATTTATACGAATCCATTTGTATTTATCACTGTTAAATTTCATTTTGTACTTTCATCTCATTTCTTTAATCCATAATTCTGAATTTTATTTCTGTCTTCTAAAATATTAGCTATTCCATCTAATCTTGAGTCATGTGAAAGTTTGATAAGCACCCATAACTCATCCAAGTCATTAATAAAAATATTGAAGATTGAATTTTGTGGAATCCCACATCTTAGAACAGGGTATGCAATCCATGCTGTGCATAACTTGCAATTTGTGTTTATGCATGTTGGGAGATGGCATTAAACTGAATGCAAGAGCAATTGTGATTCCATGAAAAGATACTTCTAATGAATCTAATTACAGGCAGTAGTAAAGAAACTAATGTCTTTAACAACTTTTAGTAATTGTTGTTCCCCCTACTAATGCTTATATGGAGAACTAGAAGAAGTATAGAAAATGTGGCATACACATGTCATATCTGTTGAAATATTACATATTTTTTGACAAAAATATCCTTTGAGGGCAATTTGTAATGGTTCCTGCAAATGCCTTCATGGTTGAAACGCTTCAATAAATTGTATTGAAAAGGCACATATAATACTGCAAAGGCACCTGCCAAGCCCTTTCCATTTTACATGCTTTGATCTTTTACATTTTTTATACACTGTCATCGTGTTATCAAGTCCCTGATGAATACCTTGACATGAACAATTTTTTTCCACTCTCATGAACATTTTTTTTCCATTTGCATGAGTGGCAGTATCATTGTGTTGATAGAGCAAGTCTAAAATAAGTACTTACGTAAAATAAAATACATGGCAAATATTATGCCACTCACTTCCAGCACATACCCTACAGAATCCCACAAATCTCTCTCAGCAGAAATAATTCCTTTGGCTTCCAAGCTAGCAAAGCATAGCACAAAAAGTGAATTTTGAATGATCACATTCCAGAAATGTTAAAAGTTAAAAAGTTAGTTTAGATGGCAAGTCAATGTTGACATCGTTGAACAAGCCCAGGCATTTAAATACCTGAGAATCATTTTCCATACTCCTGGTTTGTGGAAGGCTCAAATTCAGTCCTTAAAAAGTCAAAAGCAGTATAGCTGTCCTGCTAAGGGATTTTTTGCACTAAAGGAGATAATTATATTCTGGGTGGACTAAAGGTGTTTGAAGCCAAAGTAATAGCAGATATCCTACAGCCTCCAATAATGCATGTATAAGGACATAAAATTGCTAGAAGTGGTCCAATCAGTTTTTTTAAGGGACTTATTCTTGGCCCCACCACGCGTTCCAAAGTCTGTTCTTCAGGTTGAGGCTGAAATGGCTTCAATTAAAACCTGTGTGCAGATACCTCTTGTTAGTTATTGGTTAAAACTGTTAGCCCAAGCAGTCTGATTGCTTTGACATTTCAAGATAAATTTTGGTGTTCTTGGTACAAATCACTTAGTGCTACCTTAAGGTATTGTGGGCTCTCCCCTAATGCACTAATCCCAATGGTATGAACAGGCCAGAGCATTTTTCAAGCAACATGCCAGAGATTTTGACCTGCAAAGTGATTTTAGCCAGGCTCCACCCTACGTTATCCCAACAAGACCAGCAAAAAGTGTACCTGCTCGATACCCATTTAATATTGTCTCCAAAACACCAGAAGAATTTTCACATTGGCCCATTGCAGTGCCCTCCTTCAGTCCTATTGGAGGGCAATCTACCCAAAGAAAAATGGCCTTGCCATTGTGGTGAGGAAAAAATGGAAACACTGGGTCATGTGTTGCTGTACTGTCTGCTCTATAGAGACCATTAGGCTTTATACATCTTCCCACTCAACACAATACCCAGGTAGGATGGAGACTGGTTATTTTAACCTCCTCCTAGTTGGCCAGGAAGTGGAGGTTTCAGGAGCACAGCTAGATTTTGCATATGAACTATGACTGAACGTAAACAACTGCTGCAGCTGAGCTGACCCCAAACTTTGTGTTAGAGCAGCAAAATTCTATTATATCCAACATCATAAAAACACAACAGAAAAAGAGTTCTAGATTGACCAAATAAAGAGAAAAGGATCAATCCTGAAAATGTTTATAGTATGGAGGCAGTGAGTAATAACATTCTTGAATATAAGAAAGGAAGTAAGAACTATTCAAAGGTTAAGAAGGTAAGAACATAATGAGAGTGTGATGGATAACATGAGCGGGGAAGATTCTGGAATGGAGCTTCAAGGTTGTCAGGAGAGGGGAGAGACATTTCAGGGTAAGCACCTTCTCAGCCCACAACAAGACTGTGGGAAAATGAAGAGGATGAGGCTGGCTCCTCCCTAGAACGTCACGGAGTATATTCTCTAGTAAATGTAGATAAACTTAGTCTGGCGAGATTCTGTCTATTAGGTAATAGTCAATAAAATAACTGTACTGCACTGGAAGGCCTCGAGGTGGTTCTTGGGCTGAACCTAACATCAATATCACCAGACTCAAGTTATCTACAGCTACTAGAGAATATACTCTGTGAGGCTCTAGGAAGAAGCCAGCCTCATCCTCTTCGTTTTCCCACAGTCTTGTTGCGGGCTGAGAAGGTGCTTGCCCTGGAATGTCTCTCCCCTCTCCTGACAACCTTGAAGCTCCATTCCAGAATCTTCCCTGCTCATGCTATCCATCACAGAGAACTTTGTTAAACTAGATGAGAGATGCTAATTGAGAATTCTGTGACTTGTGGTCTAAATGTATTTGGAGGGCATCAAATAATGGTTGATATATAGATCTAACTTCCTAGAATGTCCCACTATGTCTTCAGGAAGGCCACAGGCAGGGCTCGAAGTTCTACCTGATGATGGTCCCTCACAGCTGTCCTTCAATTCCATACACAGTACTGCACTCAGAAGTTGCAAATAGATATTATGACTAAGACACTGAAAAATCCATTCTTCAGTTTCTCTAATTCCCCCTTATTATCATGAAGCACAATGGCCACATCATATCTAGTTCTGTAGCACCAAATTATGCAACTTAATTATCACTCTAAAAAATACACACACACACACACACACATACACACACACGATCTTACCTATCCATTTCTTTCATTTTTCTTCTCCTGAATACCTGTATATACCTCTATCACAAAGCAACATCAGAAGCCTGAAAGTGAGCTCTCATATCTATTTTTTTTCTAATCTTATTTTAATCATTTAACATGACAACTTAGCTTTTTCTAAATGAATAAGTAGAAGAGTTTTCTGTATTAGATGTAATTATGGAATGTTTTGCTTGCTGGCTTGTAAAAGTGGAATGAATAGTTTCCTGATTTACATCCCAAACATATCTAATACCTGAACCCAGCCAAATGAACAGCTGCTTTCTATTCTATTTCTCTTCGCTCTTGAATTAACCCTCTTCTATTTCTTGAATTAACCCTCTAACAGACATTGAGATAAAAAAGGGCCTCAGCAAGTTCCAAGGAGCAATTCTGGAGGACAGCTGTTCTCAGAAGCATCCATGCATTCATAGAAATGACAAAATGAAATTGTTTTTCATTGTCTTATTAATGAAACAACTGAAACAATTATCACACTGGTAGAGTATAATACATGAAGCAGAGATAACCCAAAAGGTATTTTTAGGAAGGAGAACTGAAGAACATGGTGAGAGACTACTTTGGGAAAGGAAGCCAAGATCTAATGTGTGTTCATAATTAAACCTGCAGTTCCCTCATATTTCTAAGCAGGAGGGGTTTGAAAGAGTGCAACAATTAAATAAAAATGAGGCTTAATTAGTTAGGAAGATGTCAAGATGGAACATTTGCCAAGCAACAGAACAAAACAATTTCTGACATTTACATTCCTAATTAGCAGATGTTAATAATATCTCATCTTCCACTACACTGCATTTCATTTATGATGCACCAGAATTTTTATCTAAGGAGTTTAAAGAATCCCATGTACAAGAATATAAATTCACACACAGAAACACAAAAGACTATCAGTGGGTTCAAACAGTGATAGCAATATACTACAAGGATCAGAAGCAGCACGCCACTAAATTTTAGCTGTTATGAAATTACACAGCTATCGTCCTCCTGTTCCCATATATCAGCGTAACCACTCTGAGTAGCAAGATGTTGTATTTGGTTCATCTTTGGTCTGATTTAACAGGGCATTTCTTATAAATAAAGAATAAATAAATGCATCCTAAGTACAGTCCTTTTAGGTGTCACTAGTAGACTTTTGAACAAACATCATGTGACATAGTATTATATGAGCCTGTAGAGGTTCACAAGCAAAGATCCACTTGTCTGGTGGTCAAAAACATAGACATAATCAAACTTCCACTAGGATGGCAACCCCAGATATTTAAGCAATGAATATTCTGCTTCCTAGAATGGAGTAGCAAAGCAAATGGTAATTAATTGTAAAGCAGGTAAGACTATGAAGTTGATAATACTATCTATCCTTAATCTGCTCAATAAAGTGGAATTACTGTATACTACTTCATATGCTATAAGGTAGAGGGCAGGAAGAAAGATGTATCTGGAAGATTCCAGATATTCTTGTAATAAACTGGTAACAAATCTGTCAGAAAGAGCATAGGAATAAGAAATTAGGAAAAGCATTAATTCTCAGGATGGTGCTTTGGTTTTGTTTCCACTGAAGTTACGAGGTTGTATCCAAGCTGTGGTAAGGTCTCTCTTCAAATATCTCTATCTATCTACTTGTATACTGTATAGTATAAAACAATTTGTTAGCTGTTTTATAAAAAATAAGATATTCCCTGATATCAATGAAAAATATCTTATTTAAAATAGGAGCACTGTAGACCATGTGTGAACCTACAGTTGCAACCTAAAGAGACCAGTCCACACACAGGTTTGCCATTTCAAAGAAAATAGAGCTTTAGCTAACATACCACATATTGTTTCTTCCTTTCCCCAAAAGGAAAACAACTTTAAAGTATCAGACTATCATATAAAATCTGGGGTGGAGTGTTTTGGTTAGTTTTACACATTAGGCATAGTATCTAAGTTTATGTTCCCAATATTCAAAAAGACAAACAGAAGTATAATGTAGCAGAATAAAGATAGCAGAATGCTGGTTGTTTGTTAAGCATGTGTATTCTCTGAAAAAGTATGATTGTCATTTGTTTCGGTACCCAGGAGAGAACCCAGTCTGAATTTATGCTAGACACAGCAGCCAAGGAAAGAATGATCAGAAGAAATCATGCTTGCTCTGTGTCCCATTGCACTGGGGATAAAGACCTGTTTGAATTGTCTCCCAGATTTTAATCTGGCAACCTTAATGATATACTGAGATAGAATTTGTCAAACTTTCTGTGTGCCATAAAATAAATATGATGATGAGATCCATTATTGTGATTGATATCTTCATAAGCACAGATGGGATTTATTGGTTATACTTCAGGAGAACTTGAAAGTATGAACTCTTGGCAGCAATCCTTAAAAAACAAAAAAAGATGAAGGCTACTTGGATATTGAACTCTCAAGGCAAGCTTGAAATGCCAGAAGCGTTTCCGGGAATGGCTCCACATTTTCCAAATTTTCAGAGAGAACGATCTGATTAAGACATAGATAACTTCCATGTCACAAACTATTTGATATGCATATCACTCCAATGCGCTGTAAATCCAACCCACTTTTCCTCCCTCTTGTATTCATCAGTTGTGGATCAGAAATGCTTTTGGTGGCTTGCTATTGCCAGCTGTGTGAGCACAACAGGGAAATTGGAAGGCAGACAGCGAGGCTGGACATTCATTTCCCCAAAGAAAAAAATAATCACAGAAGAAACATGCCACAGTGTATCCTCCAACCAAAGTGGAGGTGTGGAAGAGGGGAAAAAATAGTTTGCTGCAGTTGTAGAGCATTGTATTTGTTTATTTGCTATCTGATTGCACCAGTGTTGCAGCTACAGTAGTGGGCAATTGGTGGGCTAGGTCCAGTGTATTGGTGGTGGTGGGGAATCCTCATGTCATTATTGAGGCTTAAAAGAGATACATACTTGGACTTTTGTAGAGTGCAAGTCTAAAAAAACTGCAGCAGTTTCACATGGAGCTAGTCTGATTTGAATGAACAGAACTGTGCTGGAAACTTGTAGCATTATTGGAAGAGCCAAGTTATTCCTTTATAGTTCTAGCAGTAGTGAAATGATAAAACTGAAGTGCAGGAACCCATCAGTACATTCCCCAAGAATTCTAAGAGAAGAAATAGCCACGTCCTGAAAAACGTATCTACTGTATTTCTAAACTTTGCCAGCTATGGATGGTGCACTAATTACAGCTTGATCAGGACTGGGAAATCCACATTACAGTACCTCCCCCCTGTTCACCACACAATTTGATTACTGCAGCTCACTCTACTTGAAGCTGCCTTTGAAGATGATTTGGAAGCTCTAATTGGTGCAGAAGGAGGTGACCGAGTTGTTAGCTGGGAAACCTATTACAGTAGAATCATACCTATGTTGTGGTTCTTTGGTGGGTATCAGTGAACTTCTGGGTCCAATTCAAGGTGTAAGTTATTACCTATAAAGTCCTACAGAGGATGGCAAAGAGATATATCAGGGACTGCCTTGCCAAGTATAATTCTGCCCAAGCATCTGAAGAGGGCCTCTTGAGAGTTCTACTCCCACAGAAGATGTAGGGGGTATGGGCTAGGTCTCAGGCGTTCTCAGTAATAGTTCATACATTCTGCAATACTCTTTCCTGGAGGAAATTCTGGCTGTAACTTTCCTTTCGTTCTGAAGGGGTCTTTTATTTCATCAAGACATTGGCCTTTGGTGCGATTCTGGATAAGTATTGTAGTTTGGGTTATATTCATATGGATTGCTATGTTTATCTTGTTGCTTTTCTATTGTGCATCACTCAGTGATGCAAGTAGAGTGACATATAAAGAAAATAGTTAAAATAAATATATTTCTATTTCAACCCCTTTCCTGCTTAATAATAATCATAAACCTTGCTCTTCCCCTGAGCATTGGGCCAGACCATGGGATCAGCCCATATAGAAAGGAAGACCTTGAATGAGACATATGTTGATTGGCCTCAGTTGCTTTTGTTATTATTGTTGTTCTGCTATGCTGTGATTTTTAAAAAAAAATGTACATAAGTTTTATTATATTATTTATTACTATATTATTTATTAAACTTGTATATTGCCTAACTCTGAACAACTCTGGGTGGCTCACAACAATCAAACAAATAAATTACAATAAAATCAATAAAATCAATAAAACATAAAAAATAAAAATAAACAATGGCATGCCTACTGAAGTGAGGGGTTTCACTGTCCCTTGCCAAAGGCCATCCAGATCTCAGTGGGAACCTCATTCCAGAAGGCAGGCACTGCTATAAAGAAGCTGCTACCCCCACTGGTGCTAACATTCTTATTTATAATAAAACATGCTAAAGAAATGGAGAACACAAGGGAAAAAAAACTGTTGTAAGCTCCTAAGGGCTTGTTCAGAGGAAAGTTATGCAGTTGGATTTCAGATTCATACAAATGAACTATGGCACGGACTCATCTATTCCATGAATGCTGCCAAGAGTGATTTATTCAATAAGCCATACTTAGGAACATGAATAAATCCTGATTAACTACTTTGATATATTTAATTTTGGAGGCCTGATGTGATTAATTATTTATTTATGTAGCCATCCAATTTGCAAGAGTATCTCCAGGTGACTTTCTATCTGAAGAAAGATGAAAACAAGGAATGTACATTTTTTTTAAAAAAGCCACAGGATAGCAGAATATAGCAGTATATCCTATTGTTCATCAATACTATTTTGACTGCCACTAGTTGTTAGTGACTCAGTTAATTATCAAAATTTAAGTAGAAATTTTATAAAACTAAAACTACAGGTATAAAATACTGATTTTGCTAATGTTCAGTTGCAAAGTTCTTTCACTTCTTATTCATTCTGCAACACATTTTCTTTCACTGATTTGTAATAAATTACAAATTATCATCTCAGTCACAAAGTTTAATGATTGCAAGTATATCTAAAGACTAGATATATGTAGGAATGCAAGTCTCTTTTTGAATTGTCAAACAGAAAATGAATGAATTAACCTGGAAGAACTTCCAATAAGAAAAAGATAAGGGAATCAAAGAAAATGATGTCCTGATATTATACTGTAAAGGGAAATGATTCAACAGTTTTGACACCTGTAACTTTTAGCGCCTATAATCAGAAGAAAGTCAGGGGGAAAAAAAGATGAATCCTTCCTACAAGTTTATTATCAAATAAATGGTGATTAGGGAAGCCACATACCTGGGAATAGAGCAAAACCATATCTTCCCAAACTTGTTTATTCTGCTGTCTGTATTTTTTTTCCCCTGCAAATCTTCATACAGTTAACTTCTTGTAACTATGCTAAGTTGGGGGAAATTGTGTAAAGATTTAACGTGGTTGTATTATTTTTTTATTTAATTATTTAAAATATTGTCACTGAAAACACTGATCAGAAAAGGAGAATGAATTTGCAGGGATGAATTGTCAGATGGGGCAAACTGAACAGTCCTCACTAAGCTCTTCTTTTCATTGATCTCCTTATGCAAATAGGATAACAAGCCAGTGAAACCAGAACAAAGTAAATCTGATTATGCCTTGGCTGATTGCTAAGTGCATGAAAAAGATATAGCTTTGTGATATACTTACATTGTTCTTTTATGCCATTATGGACAGCTGCATCCTGGAGCATGCAAAATTTCTGAATCTGGGAGTCGGTTTATTGTTAGTTTTACCTTTGGAGAAAACGAAAAATTGGGAACAGTGATTATACTGTTATAACTTACAGTTTATAGATCCTTGTACTTTTTGTGTAATGAAGATAATAATAAATAAGTCCAAACTATGAATCGGTATGAATTCCTATAACAAACACTGGAGATGAGAAATGTATACAATGCTGATGAATTAGGTTTGCAGCAGCAATGAATTCTTTTGCCAGACAGTTTTATGAGGTTGGGTATCATTAGCATCTTGATGGAGCGCGTGAAAAGTCTACTGGCAACAAAGTCCTAAAGTAAATGATTTCAACAAATATTTCTAATGCTAGACACAGAAAAGTAAACAGGGAAAAAGCCAGGAATTATGACTGCCATAACAATGGACTTAGAGGAGATCCTCTATCAGAGTGATTTTAAAGCAATGATAAATTCATTTTACAGCTTGTGGGATGACAGGATCCCATGTTCTTGTGATAGAAAGGAATGTTAGCTTGTTCCTTGCCACAAACAGAAACAAATTGTGGGCCAGCCCTGCCTGCTTCAGATTTTTAGTAAAAAAACAAAAACAAAAAAAACCTATTTCAAAGTTTGCTGATCCTCCTTAGCAGAAGTTAGAATATTCCTGGATTTTTCATAAACCCAGTTTTTGTCTTATTGCTGATAATGGTGGTGGTATTTGTGTACTTTAAAGATATTTAAGCTATTGAAAGGAACTTGTTTCACAAAAAACCTATAGTCTTTACTATGCTTGCTCAGAAGACATTGTCACTTTATTTTTAAGGATTCAGGTTTAAAAAGGGATCCCATGGCTAATAAAACCCAAGTGGGGGGGCTGAATGGGGAGTGAAGAGTGATACATGATCATTTATCATCTAGTAGGACATTTCTAGTGGCTGATTATAGACCAATTTATAAGTGGATAGATGGGACAAAATAGTTAATGATAAATTTGCATTAAAAACTTGTATTGCTTAGTGCTAAGCTTTACCTCAATTACTATGTCTTACCTCCTTTCTTGTGGATCTACTTATGAACAAAGAAATTTCATCCATGTCTTTGATTTGCAAATCATTCACAGCCACTATATAATCCCCTTGATGAAATATACATCCTAAATGATATGGGTCTTTCCACTCAGAGATGCTGTAGCAAATTAGAGAAGGGACAAACACGAAACATATTAGGCTTCTGATCTAACCTGATCTGGAAATGAACAGACAAAAACATCTTAGACCACAGTTTTAAGGGTGCAATCCCTTACCACTGGCAATTCTGGCTGAAGTTGGTGGGGATTGATCATGTTGCATTTTCATCGCATAGTGCATCTGTCAGCCTGGCATTAAAAATGTTAGAAAACTGGAATGAACCTGAGAGCTGTTCACTTATCAGGACCAGGAAGAGCAATTAATTAAAAGTAAAATTGTCCCCAAGTGGGGAGTGGAAGGATATTACTGTATTAAACTATTCTGTACCAGGTTATACCAACATACCAACTCTCTTGTGATCTTAATATTATGATCTTGCAACACACTACTTCAGTAGGATCCAAAAATTTGTTTTGGTCATTAGCAGCAGAAAATGAAGAGAACCTGACACTCAGTGAATGAACTGGGAGCAGCTTTTGCTATCCTTTTTGTGTTAATAAAAGTAGCTTGTCAGCCTGAGAACAAACTGAAGATTCATTATGCGAAGATTCAAAATGACTATGGACCCAGATTTTGATTTCTTTATTAATTAATTAATTAAAAAGATAAGGTCAGACATACATTTCTGAATTACTGAAGGATTATCAGGTATTAAACCTCATGTTAGCCCTTTGAGATAGGCCAGGTTAGGAAACATGCTCCCCAATAAATATTGGAATTCTACTTTATTGATATAGGCCAGTATTTCTCAACTTCAGCAATTTTGAGATGTATGGATTTCAACTCCCAGAATTCACCTAGCCAGCATGTGGGCTGGGGGAATTCTGGGAGTTGAAGTCCATACATCTTAAAGTTGTTGAGGTTGACAAATACTGATATAGGCTATAATAACAGAATCTTGAAAGCCTGACAGTGTTTTCCTTTTCCTACCTTTTATACCTAAGAAAGTCAATGCAGAGTCACTTTCAGTTTCTTTCTAACACCTTCTTCCTTTCCTGGGCTTAATTCATGTTTTAATAACTACCACAATCCTCCTCTAAGGATATTTGTTGATTCTGTATATTGTATTTCATTTGTTGAAAACAAGTGGAACACTATTTACATATTTTTTATACTGTCCACTCTCACAACTCTGGACTATGAAGTCTAAACACATTGTTGCCTGTGACTTGAATATTTGGTCCATCTTTTTTATTATGACCATTCAAATACATAATTGCAGCCCTGAAAGTTTAAGGATTATAGAGATGGAAAGAATCCCAGGTATTATCCATTTCATTCACATGCCCTGAGCCAAAATACTGCCAGCTTAAATAATCTACATAAAAATAAATTTAGAACGTGGACATTTTACATTCTGCACTCAGTGAATGCAGTTTGGTTCACTTCTAGTTTTGTCTAAAAGGCCATGTAATTCTCAATATAGTTATTTAATTTAAATGATCTCTTCCTGCTATGTGTGACCGATGCAATTCAACTATTACTCACCCTCTTCTTTCCAGCATTTTTTCAAACTTAACTTATATGACTTCTTCATCATCTATATAGAGTTGCTGGGAGTCAGGCAGCACGTAAATTTAATATTTAATTTATTATTATTATTTTCTTTTCGCTCATTTAAAATATGCCCATTAGCACTTAGCAGTAGTGGGCCTTTTCTGTCTAAAGTTTTTTTTGAGAAGCCTGTTACTGACAGGGCCTGAGAAAGCAACTTCATGGATTCATGGAGAATGAAGTACACCAGAGGAGACCAAAGCAAATCAGATGTATAACTAGGGAACAGAAAGTACCCAAAGGAAGGAGGAGTGTTTTAGATACTGCTAGCCTCCTTTCCACTTTATTTTTTGGACCCTCCCTCCTTCTGCCAGTTCCAGATACTGATAGGCCAGTCACTGATACTGATAGGCCATGTTGCCTGTCAATACCACAAAGTGGGTGGGAAAATTAATATCCTCCAATCACCAAGACTCCAGTACTGAACATACAATTTCCCATTTGGTTTGCAGAGACAATAGCTAAAACATGGGATACTAGAAGCTGGCCATTCTGTTTGTAGTTGATCAAGTTTCCTATTTCATCATCTTATTAGTCAGGTGTGGCATGGCAACCTGGTGGGTGCACACACTGACACCCTAGTTGAATTATGACAATTTAAAGCTTTTAAGACCTTCATTGTTTTACCTATGCATTTTTCCCCACAGTCTGTTACTTTTGATGCAAGCAATGCGATGTTGTAAGAAGAAACTTCTTCCTTACTTTATATCTTCATCATTTGGAGGAGAAGGACTATGGTAGAGAAAGTATGACACCTTGTGGTCTACAAAGGCAGTAGAGTTTTATACATTTGCCTGGTTTTCTGTTTGTTTTTTAATTTCACCCTGGGTGAATAATGTGGGAATAATGACCAACCCTATACCAGGCCCCTGGCATTTTTTTTCTGCCAGTTGAATTCTGATTTAATACTGGTAGTGGGACGCTCAAGAGCAGCAGTGAAGTTCTGGTGGCCCGTATTGTACAGTTCTATCCTCCAATAGGTTAAATCTGCCAGTTTGGTCTATTCATACCACCCAAAATGTTCTCCCGAGGCAAACACCTCCGTTTCCTTATACTAGTACCACGTCTGATGCTAGGAGATGTAAAGACAAAAAATAATCTTACTATTTACTATTATACTGTCTTCCAGATTTAAAGTGAGGCATTTTTACATCTAAACAACTGTTCTCAGCATGTTTTTACAAGCTCCTTTCTGATCCCTGGAAAGATCTGGGAAATCTATTATAGATTTCTAAGATCCACCAAATGATGCCCGGGCACATCATGATAACTATGGAGGAGAATGTGTCTGCCCACATCTTCAGTCCTGACCTTTGTTTTCGGCACAAGAATTGAGTTCATAATGTTATGACTCAAAGTTGTACCATACTTTCTTTAAAACATCTTAATTTCAATATCTTAATTATCGTCACAACAGCTCCCTGAAAAAGTCTTCATTTCCCAAAGCTAAACATTTGCAGTATTTTGCAGGATTATGTCTTTTGGCAGGATTTACTTTCCAGACGGTGGTTATATTCCTTCCTTCCTTCCTTCCTTCCTTCCTTCCTTCCTTCCTTCCTTCCTTCCTTCCTTCCTTCCTTCCTTCCTTCCTTCCTTCCTTCCTTCCTTTTGGTCTTTCTTTTTTTGAACCTATTCCACTTTGTCTCAATGCTTCTTAGGGTACTAATAATACTCTGTTGATTCATTAACTTCAACCTGCCGTGATCTGCTGGAGATATATATTCAGTCTGAAATCAAGTCCACTTCTGAAATCCTTTTCTTTTCAAACTATATTTCTTTGCTTCTTACAAAATTTATATCAATTTTTTTTTCCTTCTGGAGGCTTATAATTGATACCTATGGCGAGTATAATAAATAATTATAATAATAACTTTAAAAGCATGAAATCTGATTTAATATTCTAAAATAAATAAAGAAAGCCATCAAGTTAACTTATAAATAGCTGTTCAAATTAAAAGACCAACATCATGATTTTAAAAAGATTTTTTATAAAGGGTTCTTTTGGCAAAACTGTCTGGAAAAACCTGAAGGAGATACTGTAGATGGTACGGTTGGAACTGTCTAATCAAATTAACTGAACTCAGTTAATAGGGTTAACTATCTCAGCAGGTTAACTATCTGAGCACTTGGCTGACCTTTTCTGACCTTGAAAATTATTGTGCTGGACTTTTTTGGCACAGGAAGAGGAAACCTCAAAGGAATACTAGGCCTGTAAGATTGAGGTTGAGGGAAAAAATATTGGAAGACGGCAGTTGTAAACCACTTCCATGATACTTCCAGGAAATCCATGAATTCAACAAAAGCTGGACTCACTTTGAAAGTTGACTTTACTGCTTTTTAATAGTTAACCAACCATACATTAATTAGTTGGAGCTGTCTCTTGTGAAAGAATATTCAGTGATGAGAAGTTGGCATTACTAAAAATAACCCATGCAGTTTTTTAGCCTGACAGCATGTTAATTATGATAAATCAATATATTAGTTAAGCCAGTAGGAGTCTTATCAAGGACCCTTCAATGTAATATTTGTTGAGAAACTGTAATTTGAATTTGATTATTCAGTTTACTGTTCCATTTTAAGAAGGCAATTAATTAACATCTTCCCCACCTCCCAAAACAATTCAGCTGATTGTTTTATAGAGGTTTACGCAATAAATACAGTAAATAATTAATACAGTATAAATAAGAGGCCTTACCATATACACCCAGAAGCTTTTACAAGTGTCAGGCATTGAATAAGAGCATTCTGGGGAAGGAGAATATCCACCTGCTCTAACTGGTTATCATCTGTGATTTTACTGAAAGAGAGGATAGTGTTTCATGAAATCCAAAATGTAGGGCTGTTTGATCAGAATATATACCATTGCAAGTGATTGCTATTCATACTAATTCTTAAGATAGAAAACAGATAAGCTATATAGTTTTGTAGACTGGGGTAGGAAATGTACACCCAACCAAACGTTATTCATTACTGGTTATGCTGCCTGGAGTTGCAGGAAACAGATTTGAATTGTCCTTTAATTTTGCATATAGTTGGATTCCCCCCCCCCCAATATAATTATATTTTTTATTTAAAATTCTATATTTCCAAATTTCAAACAGTATTAGCGTTTCTTTCTCGTCTGGCCTAGGGCAGAGTACAGAGCACAGGACACTATGCAAACCAAATGCAGATATGCAACTGTATGTCACTACAACAAAGGAAAAGGCATCCAATAGAGGGAGCAGAAGTTTCAGTACTAGAATGAAAAAAATCTCTTGGGTCTAGTGCAGTGTTGTCCAAACTTGGTCACTTTAAGATGAGTGGACTTCAACTCCCAGAATTCCCCAGCCAGCCATGCTGGCTGGGGAATTCTGGGAGTTGAAGTCCACTCATCTTAAAGTGGCCAAGTTTGGACAACACTGGTCTAGTGGCATCATCACTAGAATCTTGATGCTGAGTCATAAGTAAGAGATGAAGAACTCATGCAAATATTAAGAGTAGTAAAGCACTACAAACCGTGGCTGACTTTTATACGCTTAAATTCAGATGAGATTGAAGTCATGTTTGAAAGCCAGAATATGTTTATCAATTGGTTTGTAACCTGATTTTCTTGCCTTTTCTATAACCTGTATTCTCACTTGGCTCGGTGTTTGCATCACCATAATAATATGGTTGAAGCAACAAGTCAAAAACACTGAGTGTAGGAAACAGTTTCTTTCTGTAGTGAAACTGATACATTTGAGTGCTAGGTGTGAAAATTACACCAGACTGGAAGTGGGGTGCCTTCATTAACTTCTTCCTGTGACATCATAAGACATCCTATGTACAACCATTCGAGTAGCAACAGAAAATAAACAATGATATTGAAGTGATGCAAGGCTGACCTTAAGCAGTACTTAACTATTATTCAGCAACCATCTCTCTCAGCAATTCCCATTTGCATTGCTGATTATGAGTCTTGGTAAAACTATGGCAAATGTAGCAAGGGATATCAGCATAAATGTTGATAATAATGTTTCCAGAGCTATGAGCATTTCTTGGGCCATTCCTTTTGGGCCATTCCTTTTGGGCCATTCCTTTTGTTAGTCAGAATAATAGACATATGCTTTGCAGTGACTGGTAGGCTTTTCCCTGGAACATTTCATAATCAAAGCCAGGAGAAGCCTAGAAAATTCAGAGGCATCAACATTGGGTTATCTTTTGTTCAGGCCAAGAGGAAAGCCGTTAATTCATCTGGCCAACCTCTCAGGTCAAATCCTCATACCAACTGGACTTTAGCCCAGCAGTATGACCCCAAATGGGCGGTGGCCTGACATGGTCCTTCACTGAATTGGGCTTTCAGTTACAAACCCAAGGAGATTCCAGACCTTGACAGGGACTGAACATACCCCTCCAGTATGCTGTCTTCCCAGGCTTTGGAAGCACAGGTTTCCTGGGTTCTTGAAGTAGTCCTTGCTGAGTTGGGATTCACAGCCTGGAAGAGTCAGCTGGTTTCATCAGTCAGCTGGGTCCAGAATCAAAGGAGTGGAATATAAATGCCCAGTCCTTGAATTGGTTTGACTCCCCAGCACCAGAAGAACTGGAGGTTCAACATTCTGAGCAAACTGCCAAACAGCACCAGTAAGCAGCTATTGATAGGGATTTCCTGTTTTTCTTCTCTTACAACTGTGCGAAAATCCACCTAAAACTGACCTTTGAGGACCAGAATTGTGTGCACTAGTTGTACAGGGCTGCAAAATAAAGGTGATTCTTTTTTCCTCTTGCTGCTCCTTTCTATCTTCACTCCGGAAATCCTTGTTCTTCCTGTTTCTTCCCAAGAACTTAAACTACTCTTGATTTTATTACCTATTCCCAAAACTTTGCAAAAGGTGCCTGTGCAAAAGGTGCTTCCATTTAATGGGTGTGTGTGTGTCTGAATGTTGTCTCTTGTGCCGATTTTAAAATTATTGCTTGCTTGGCTGTAGCAAAGGTCTACTTTTCTCATTTTGAATTTTCCATCAATAGTTGAACTCTGAGCAAAGTGCATCGCTTCTTGACAACCCTCTTTCCACTACCCCTGCAATTCTTTGAGCTTCTTTGTTGTTCCCTCACACAGCTGAATTTGCTAAGTTTCTCACAGAATATGAACTGCTTCTAATTTAATACCGTTGTATGCCCTTAGCCTCAAATATTTTTTGTGCTAAATTCCCCATAGATTATTAACTGCTTATTGTTTGATTGATTTGTAACCTCAAATATTAGCCTCAAATATAATTTAATAAACTGTATTGATTGGCTATCAAATATTGTTTCATTGTTGGATTTCAGAGCACATAACCCTATTATTAGGTTTATTAGTGTTCAAGGTCCTGACCAGGAAGTCCATGTTTGGAACAAATTTGTGGAAAAGGTGGTTTTGTAACAAAATCAAACTATTTTAGAAGGAAGAATTGGGACATTTTATTTCTCCTCTATCTCTGCATAATATGCAAATAAAAGAACAAATATATGTGTAATATATATTTGGTGAATTCAATGAATCAGATGATGGAGAGATAAAGTTACATATTATTTCCTGGTTCACATAATGGAACAATGTGCTAACTTCAAAGTTTTGTTATTAACTACCAGAGTGATGTTTATTTATTTAGAATTGGGACAATTTGACTAGGTTCTATTTAAATCCAATTTAAATAAAAACATTTCCTTTTAGACCTCAACATTTTATGATAATGAGGGAAATGACTATATTAAAAAGACATTCTTACCCGAGAATTATGGACAACTGAACCACTGATAAAAAGGAGAGTTTAGGTGTTTTTTCCACTTTGAATATTTTTGGTAATGGCTTTGGTTTGGGTTGATACTCCTCTGCCACTTGTACATCCACCTGATTTTGCAGAAGGGCCACCAATTCATTATTTGTATGTATTGGCTTAATTTTTTCTTCCACCACTGCTGGAACCCTGAGGGATAGATTATATCACCCTTAAAAAGACATTCATCAACCAGGTCCCCAGAAATCTTACTTCTGGACTGAGAACTGAACCTGCACAATCAAGAAACATAGCAAGGTTTTTTACTTCAGTCATTTCAAGGGCAACACTTGAATGGGAACAGATCATGTAAAGTAAAGAACAAATTTAGGATAATTCAGGTAATATTTACCTGAAAAGGAAAAAAAAATAATGTGATAGTTTACTCACTGACCACATGGGCATGATCATGAACTTCTAAAGTCAGTCTCTTGACATGTGTTGAAACTACATTAAGTGAGTATACTTTGCATTTTGAAGAACCTAAGGTGCTTGGAAATAAACTTATGTTGCATTGTTCTGCTTTCTCTTGGGCCTTATGGTTTTCCAAAAGAAAATTAATTCTTCCTGATTCTTTCTTTTTCCTGGACCTTCACATATCAAGAAATATGGGAAACACCATATTTTGAGCAGTGGTATTGGCATATTGTGTCTGTGTGTGTGTGCCTTCAAGTCAGTGTTGACTCCTGGCAACATTTTTGGAAGTGGCTTGCCACTGCCTGCTTCCTAGGGCTGAGAGAGAGAGAGTGACTGGCCCAAGGTCACCCAGATGGCTTTGTGCCTAAAGCAGGACTAGATCTCATGGTCTCCTGGTTCCTATGCTGGGACCTTAACCACTAGACCAAACTGGCTCTCAGTGATATACTAAGAGCTCACTAAAATGATTTATGTATATGCTGCTTGCTAAGGCTTGTGGAACCAATAATCAACTCAAATTGATTGAAAACATGGAATAAATAGATATTGATAATGGATTAGATCTTCCACAATCTTGCCATGCTGGCTGGGAACTCTTGGAAATATACTCCCAATACTTCTGAAGGGCATCAGGATGGAGAACACTTGTTTAGTCTATAGCAAATTTGAGGAAACTATACAATATGGAATTTCCCAAAAGTATATGAACTGGTTGTAGCAAAACCAGCGAAGCAAAACAATGGATTGTCCTCTGCCAGATTACTTCAAATATTGTTGTTAATAATCTTTGAATGTCATGTTAATACTTCCATAATAATACCATAATTCAATGAGATAAGAGTGAACTTCAGCAAACATCAAGGTCACTTACTTCTCCCCTTGCTTGGTCATAAGGAGATACTTAGAACTTTTTATCAGCAGTTTTTGCTTCAGCATATCTTGTTGTGTCATCCTCACCAACAAAATGTAGTTAGTGTTAAATACCAATTGTTTAAAACAAGCTGACTTGAAATCTACTGGTAGCATCAGAAGAGAAAGTAAGAAGTGTACTAGCCTCCAGCTGTTTTGGTCACGCTAAACTCTGATTTGGTGTGATGTTTGAGTTTGGCCATTGTGTTATTTACAACTGGCTCATGTACAAGTATAGCAAAAGAAAAAGAAGTGTGTAACCAGTGCAGAAACAGAATATTTCTGTTTAGAACCTTATTGACTAAGAGTTAAATATGTGATCAATATGCAACTAAAAATATTGGTAATAATTACCATCATTACCATCATTCTGACTGTGCTAGTATTAATATCTGAAGTTGGATTTTACTTTCGGTATTGATCTCCAATCTTAGCTGAATTTGAATTCAAGAGAAATAGTTAATCAGATGCTTACATGCTGAAATTCCCTTTGAAATACAATTGGAGATAAACAAGACTGAATGTGCATCTTCTGGTGTAGTAAAGATTAACTTAAAATAGAAAACAGACAAGAGGAACTTCTAGCACAGGAGCCTAAGCTGGCCCCTGGACTTTTCCCATAAAGCCCTAAACTCCTTCTCCTTCCACTAAATCCCTGACCTGTCTCCACAGCCCACATCCTTTTCAGAATTCCCATTCTCTCCTGCCTTTTTATTTGCAATGAACAGTTGACCAATAGCTGAGTGGGAGTGCTGAGACCAATCCTTCATAGCATTTATGAGCACTGAGGGGGACTTATTTCTCCCCATGGAGAAACCCAGAAGCAAGTGCTTCATGCCACTTTTTTTTCCTGCAGGGAGAAAAGATTGCATTTGTCCATACAGGGGACAGCAGGAACCAATCATTTCCAGTAGAACTACTGGATATGGGCTGCAAGACAAATGACTGGGGTTTTCTGCCACCTATTGCCATCCTGCTTTTGAAGCCTAGCTCTGGTGGTCATATCTCCAACATTCATAAGCAGGCCAACTTTTAAAGTATTGGGCTAATTTCTTTGCTACTCACATGGAAACAAAGTTGCAAAAGAAATGCGTAAATATTTTGGTCCAGATTAATGTAGGAGTAAAAGATCCTAATGCTAGTATACTTACAAATCTTTCATGGACATGTATTCTTTAGCGCTACTGAACTTTTCACTGTCTGAGCCACTAGATTCTCCCAGAGTGTTAAATCCATCAATCACCTCATCCAGCTTTGAAAATAAATTATATGCAATTAATTACAACACTATCAAATTATATAAAACTGTCATCAGCTAAACCTAGCAGTTTCTAGCTTTTGATTCTACCATTGTGGGAATATTGATACACTGGCTAAAGCTAGTACCTCAGTGAACCAAAATCAAATAGTCATTGCTTAGTAGTCCATTTAGTTTCTCTAAAAATCTCAGTAATTGGGACAGCTGAAAATCTTAGAAATTGGGTCAAATTGGTTTGGACAAAAAAGAGATGGCAAAAGGGGAAATAGGGCCTTCTATGTGTCCTGCTCAAACAAAGGATCTTTCTCAAGTGGTCCCTAGCAAATCAGCATTATACAGTATATCTCATAGATGCTCTCTATGAGTTTGCCCTTCATATGAGGAAAACAGTGACAAAGAAGAACAGAGCTATCTGTTCTTATTCCTGGCTTCCTTCATGGTACAGGTGATGCTTAAATGATCTGGAAACATGCTAAACATAAACAGATGCAAGAGGTATCAATGTATGAAAATGAGATCACCAGAGAGTAAGAAACTGCACCTGAGATGGTAAAGGAGACTGAAGTATGTGCGTGTGTGTGTGAGAGACAGAGAGAAAGAGAAAGGGAGAGAACCTGTTTGTTCTGTTAGATCTTAACTGCATTCAGTACAATTAATCAAGACATTCTTTTGGACTCCTTATAAGGGTTTCACCATGGTTCCTAATCTTCTTGAGCTGATGATTCCAACTGGTGACAGTGGGGGGAGAGAAATTGAAGCTTTGGGCATTATAATATAGGATGACCCAGGCTTCAGCCCTCTCTCTCCATCCTTTTTAACATCTCCTTGAAACCACTAGGAGAAGCCATATAATATTTTGGAGTGAGGTATCATTAGTATACTGATGACATCTACCTATATATCTCTACTCCAGGCTGAGCAGAAGATGAAATGGATTTGCGGGCTGTAAGAGACTGGATGGGATAGAACAGACTCAGACTGAATCCCATAAAGATGGAACTAGGCCCTCTGGATCAAGGAAGTTCTACCTTTAGTTCTGGATGGGATGTTACCAATGGTGTGCTGGAGCCAACTTGCACTGGCTTGCAAAAGCTGATTGTTAAATTTTCTGGAATTTAGTGAGCCAGTTGAGAGCAGAGTTGAGCCACTAAGCCTAGCATGCCAGTCAGCAATGTTCTGTGGCTAGTGGTGCAGAGCCAGTTCTTAAACATCTACCAGCACACCACTGGATGTTACTGTCCTGAAGGACTTGATGCACAATTTGGACTTCTCCTAGGCTCCTGGATCTTGCTAGAGCTGGGAATGTCTTTGGCCAGTTCAGGCTAGTCCACTAGGTTCAGGGTAGAATGTCCCTCTCAAATACGTACAAGTTGTTAGGGGCAGGACCTGATGGATGATCTTTTTGGTCACCATTTTCTTGCTTTGGAACAGCTTACATCCTGAGGTCAGAATGGCCCCTTTCTTAATGCTGTTCAGGCCAGCAGTAGAAACTGCTGATGGATAGGAGCTTGGAGGTTTGATGTTTCTATGTTGATTATATTTCTGTGGTGATTTCAGATGTTTATCACTTATGATTATAACCTTCCTAAATTGGTTAAGCAGCATACAAATAGTTGTATAAATAATGAATGTGTAAATAAATAAAATGTTTAAAATGAACAATTGTGTTTATTCATGCAAACATCTGTATTGTGCGTACTCCATGGCTAATCTAATCAATAACATAGGAGATCATGCCATTCTGCTTACCTGAGCTAAAAGACTTCTTGGAGTAGCATAATATTCCTCTTTGTTGTCTTTTTCTTCTAACTGTTCTTCAACAGGAATATTTGTCAGTTGTCTCTAAAACAATAGTTTAATTATTCTTTAGTCAATAATATATCCTGAGAAAGATAAAAATAAATATAGATATAAAAAAATCATCACAAAACAGTGAGGTACTTGGTTGCTTCCTTATTAGAAAATCAGAAATGAAATTCTGAAAATGGACATCCCCAATTAAGATATGTTATAATGTAGGAAAACAAAGCCAAATCAATCTCCCCCAGTTGGCGTATATGTATCTATTAAGTACAGTAATAAGGGCTGTTGATATATTTAAAAAGGGCAATACTTAGTAAAATGCTCAGATAATTACTGCACTTTATTTATTTATTTATATTTCAAATTTGGACAATGTCCATCTCACAAGGAAGTTAATGCACATAGAACCTATACACATTTATCTATTGTATAGATATTCTGGCCAATAAGGCAAGACATCTACATACGGTATCATCTTACTATGCTTCCACTCACTAATACTAACTCCTTTGTCCAACATGTACCATATTTGGAGTCTCACAAGAGTAAAAAGAGCCAGAAACAAAGTAACAATTGATATCTATGCATAAAAAAGAAAGAAAGAAAGAAAAGAAAAGAAAAGAAAAGAAAAGAAAAGAAAAGAAAAGAAAAGAAAAGAAACAATTGTTGTGCAAGTATTCCCATTATTGGGAATAATGATGAAATTTCAGATTTCAGCAAATATTTCAGATAAACCTGACAGACAACATATCCAGACCCAGTTTCTGAACTCACCAGGCGTCGTAAGAGTTTTCTTGGTGACTCATAAATAGGAAGTTCTTCATAGGTTTCTTGAGGACTAGGGTCTGAACTTGGCCTTTTTTTGTAAACTGATGCTACTATGTCCTACAGCCCAAAAAGGGGGGAAAAAATAGGCACTGAATGGCTTTATTTCAAGTTGATTAATTAAAAGTGATAGTTGAAAATCTTTGATAGAATTTCTGATGAGAATTAAAATAAACAGATACTTCAGCTTTAATTTACTTTCAATATGCTACAAATGTTCAAGAAAAGAAGGGTAGTACAGTATTTTTAAAAATCTATGGTTAATCATTGAAGGGATATTTGTCAATGGCACAGTTTAGCTATGTAGTTTAATACCAAGTGTACTGTGGAAGAAGAGACAGCACCTTTTCTGAAAACAACTCAGCAGAAATCTGAACGGTTATAGGGCTTGGAATACTACCCAATTGATGATTTTTGCCCATCTTAGATGTTTGCTTGACAGAAATAAGAATTGTTGAAGGGAAAGAGAAGAAATATGCAGACCTTGCATATTGAAGAAAGTTTGCACATATCCCCCACATAACTCCTAAAACAAGCAAATAATGACTAAGCATTAAGTGGGAGCATAATAGTAACCAACTATTGGGAGGAAGAATGAAGATGAAATCAAGTTTCTGAGAACAGGTAATTTCTTGCCTTCTTATTTTGTCCCTTGCCTCATACTATTAAATAATTGGCCTGCAAATAAAGTGGATATGCATCTATAAAAATAAACTGATAACACTTACTTCACATTCAGTGCCAGGACACTGATCCTTCTTGGTGATAGAGGCAGCACACAATTCATCAAGACAGGCTGGGACAGATCTTGACCGACTTCTAGTTTCCTGTTTCTGATTCAAAATTTAGGCAACAAACCTTCTATACTTTTACATGAATCATAAAAATTGTTGATCATAACAGCTGAAGACATTGATGTTTCTGCAACCATTTTGGGGTAAGTAGTGTGCAGGTTATCTTTTAGGCAGATTATTAGTTGTTGCTTGTTCCTGTTTATTTTATGCATTTCCTTATTTTGTAAACCATCTTGAGACCAACAAAAATGGGCAGCCATAGTAAATGGCTATATTCTTCTTCTGAAAGTACAGATGCATAAGGTAGCAACTAGCCCATAAAGTAAACTCACCATCACCTTATATTCCATCAGTCTGGGATGGCAAGTATCTTCAGAAATGTATGCAAAATTTAGCTAAGTACTACTTGCTTGTTTTATTGTACTCATTGTCACTTAATCCTCAAATATTTTGCTGGATTAAAAATTTCCAAATTGTTGTCTTTTCTAGGTGAAATTCAATATAAACTTGCTTAGAGACATTACTTTTGGGACATGGCTTAAAATGGCCCCTGAAATTGTACTGTTTATCTATGAGCTCTTGCTGTTAACAGTTCTGCTTAAAAAGGCCATTGTGGCTTTGATTCAAGAGAATTATCAAATAAGTCTTTCTCTGTCACGGTGCCTGCTCTCTGGAACAGCATTCCCTTGAAGGTTGGAATAGCGCCAGCTGTGCTGCCCTTTCAGCTGAAGGCCTAGCTCTTTCCTAGGTGTGGGGTAAGTAGTAGGTGCTCTGGGGGTGTGTGGATTTGATTAACACTTTAATGTTTTAGTCCCTGGGTTTTCACCATTTTTTTTTTTTGGCTTTTTACTGCATTGAATGTTGTTTTTAAATTGTACACCCCCCAGAGCTGTCATATAAATGTGATTTATAAATAAATAAGTATTTTCCTGTACTAGCAAAGAATCATCCAGTAATCAAATTTATGATTGTTAATAACATGGGAGGAGGATTAGGTTATGGGCTGTCTTAAGACTTCATCTATTACCAACCAATTTGCTAAATTTTTAACAATAGCCACAGCCGGCAGAAGTCATCTGAGGCTTTCCTTACACTATTAATCACTTCAGACTTTTCTGTATAAGTTTAATTTTATTGTTATTTTATATGGCTGTTTTATATTTGATGTGTTGTAATATTGTCTTCTTTTAAATATTGGTCTTGGACTGCAAGTAAAAATCAACAAGAATTATGTAGATACTATCTTGTTAATTTTCAGGAGATAAGAAGCCCATTTTCCTCACAGAATATATCCAGTGGAAGTGAGATATGAATATGTGGTAGAAACTTGATTCACATTCTTAACTAAAAGGGCAGAACTAAGCCTTTAAGTAAACTTACTTTAATTAAAGCAAATAAAAAAAGAATAGGCTCATCACTGTCAACTTTAACAGCTTATTATTTATAAAAATGATATGTCTTGAGCTAATAAATTGAAACCTGGCTTCTGTAATCTAACTGCCTTATTAAAGGCAACAAGTGCTAGTAAAATTCTCATATGCTGTGCATGCCAAGTTTCATTTTGGAGTTGAATGTGGCTACAAAGGGAGGAAGGCAACTGAAAATTAACCGTTCACTTTTTTTCTCCACAAACAGTAAAGATGTCATTTTAATAACACATTTTAATTCTTGGCGTTACTCAAAACAGCAAAAGAAAACATTTATTTACCTTTTTTTCCGAGCACAATGCAAATAGGAAGGTAGCCCATTCCTCAACTTTCTTGCTAGGGTTTTCAATGTTTTAAAACAGACAAAAGAGAAACAGACACATGAGTGAGGAATGAAAGTGTGCAGACAATGACTGGTGAGTAAGAGAAGTAAAAAAAAAAGTCTTTCCAGATGGTGATCACAAGCCATGACTTGAACACTTTAGCCATCCCCAAGATGATGAGTTTATCATTCTTTGCCCTTGCCCATGAATTGCAGAATTAATCAAGAAACATTCAGCAAGTTGCAGCATCTGTCTGGGCTTGGAAATTAAGCAAGATGGCTTGGAAGTTAATACTTGGGTGAGATACCCTTGCGTTAGGATGCTAGATTAGGCTAGATTAGGAAATCGGGAAAAAAAAAAATTCCAGAAGATAAAGGAAAATCACTTCCCTACTGTTATCCAGTAAAATTCAGTCTATCTATGGGGAGTCAAGCTCGATTTAAAAGAGATTTTACCCCTCCCCACTTTTTTTTTTAAAGAAGGGGAACTGTTGTCATTTATGAAAGTATCTGCATTCTATTTTTATTCTTGCAGGAATAGGTCATCGCTTTCAACAGCTACAAGCTGCAGATATTTAGAGACCACAGCAAGGATTCTTCAAATATGAAACAAATAGTCTCATAGGGCTCAGAGTGCTTTCAGATAAGATACTTATTGTGTGACTCCCTTGTTTTATGCATGGAAGATTTTGAGAATGGGTTGAGTTCAGTTTATAGCTTTCCTATATTTGCCCAAAGATTCTAATGGCTTTTTTTCTTGCTGCAAAGAATGATAAAGAGGAAAAGATGGTATTTTGATTGGTAGGCTAGAAGTGAACCCTCAGACCGTTTCTATTAACAAAAATGGATACTATACTAAGGATGGCAAAGGAAATTATGGTTTTCCAATGACTCCTGTAGTTAATTAACTGCAGTTACATTCCTCTTTTTACTGGTTAAATTCAATTTGTATGAATATTAGTGCTGTAAATGCAAGTGTCCTTGGAAACAGCAAGGGGAGATTAAATGATGATGCACATGTGATGATGTAAGTATGCAAATGCCATTACTTACATACCTGCATCAGATCATATACAAATGTATACTTTTAGCATTTGTGTGATTACAACGTCCATGTGTTACACAAAAACACATTTTGGCATTATTGGGGTTTTCTGCAGACCCTGCTGGCTAGAGGTATGGATGACCTTAAGGGGTTATGAAGGCAAGTGACATTGCATTTGTCATGACATCATCACTCAAATTACATAATATGGTTGCCGAAGAATCTGATTATCCAGTTTATAAAGCAGCCTTTCAGAACCTGGAGCTCTCCAAATATGAACCCTGGTCCTATACATTTGCATGATAACCAGTTGGGGAAATTTGATCTCTAAAAAATATTTTATTTTTACTCAAAGAGACATTTCCATTAATATCAGCAATCTCTCTCTCTCTCACTATTATAGCAAAATATTCATTATCCTCTAGTTTGAACTGATATCAAGACACCAAGGTAGTAAGGGTATGCATAATTCTGTTATTGCACCAAAATTTTGAATGCACAGCTTTCTTGTATGAGCCAGTGATATTACCCTGCACTGTTGTCAGGAGTTTCTTGAGCTATTCCTCCTTTAAGCAAATTTGGTATGAGGGTGCAGGAGTGGGACCACGTTTCCTCATCCAATTTATCTTCATTCATAGGCTTCTATTTGTTTCTAGTTACTGTATCTATACACCACTTCCAGCCAATCCAAAGATGTAATTAGAGTAGATTGTCATGGTATGTATGACATGCCCTCTTCTATACTTTTGGCTGATTGCACAGATGAATGCTGCTGGCAGAACGACTAATATCAAGTATTCCCTTGTACTTGGGTGAATGTATGCTCAAATCTGTATGCATTAATTCATTTTGTTGGGGGGGATTGGGAGTGCATGCAGGAGGGAGGATTTGAGACATCATTGTCATTTGGGGCAGAAGCCCCATCTTTCCCTTAGCTCTTCAAATGGCTATTTTTTGATGCAGGCAGCAGAACCCTAATTACTTCTTTTCCCTTTCTGATTACAATAAAATTAACATAATGCTTCAAAAGAACCCTATAACTCCATTGTTTAAGGAAAAATCTGTTCTAAATGACAAAGGTCAAAGATAACCCTAAACAAGTATTCTTTGTATTATACCTTTTGTTTACAAGGTCTTAGTTGAAACAGACAGAACTTTAAATCTTTCAAAGTACCTATTAAGGCAATTGGCACTGTTTTCTAAATTGAGGAAAATAACAACGAGAAAAAAATCCCGCTCCTTCTGTTTTGTTTCTGTGTCAGTTTGTTGAGAGATAAGAATATATTGAATTCTGGGGAAAAGGAAGAAGAAGCTTAATTATAGGTGTCTAAGAGGATGTGCGTTATTTCTTTTTAAGCATAACTGATTTTTCTCCCATACCAAAAAATAGGAAAGAGAATGAAATGCAAGTCTGAATTTCAGATAGTTTTCAAAGGAGTCATGCAAAATATTCCACTGGAATTGATTTTACTTAAAGATTAGCTTATATTTCCCTTTGCATTGCAGAACTTCCTCTATTATAGAATAGTGGAACATATTCCTCTTAGAGCAATGTTTATTTAACTATGAAAAAGACTCTTCTTCCTCCCTCCCTCCCTCCCTCCCATAACTGTCAGCAAGTGTTCTCCGTGCTTTGCTATTCTCTTTTCCAGCCTTATGCCATGAATTTTGAGAATCTAACTTGTTCTCTGTCATAAAGAGCATTGAAGCGTGGGCACTGCAGTTATTATCTCTCTGCACTGCAGAATTCAGAATAATGGTCTGAAATTATAGGGAGGCAGATTACAGTTGAATGCTAGGAAAAACATCTTAATGATAAGAGCCGTTTCATAGCAGATGCAATTTTCAAGGGTTGTAAAGTACTTCCTTCATTGGATGTGTTTAAACTCATAGTCATATCCCAGGGATGTTTTAGTCTGAATTCTTGCACTGAGCAAGGATTGGATTTATTTGCTTAAAATGCCCATTCCAACTCTAATTCATATTTGGGTCTCATTTATAGAGAAATAGGCAAGTCTGAGGACCCAATTTCAAAGTTTTGGTATGCTTTTCATGCAACATGATAACAAATTAAAGCCATATTCCATAAAAGGATTGTGAACTTACCTATCTCTTCCAACAAGGTAAAATATTCTATTCTCTGTAGTGATAGTCATCACTTCAGTGGACTGGCATTTGAACATCTTTTTCACAGTTGACATTTTCTCAGAGTCACCTATGCCAATTTCTATTTTTGAAGCCCTGTTAAATAATTATTAAAAATGCAAACAAACAAATGTAATAAATTTGTGATTGTTCGAAAACAAATTCTTAGAAATAAAAATATTTTTTTTCTAAGAATGCCTGTGCTGTGTTTGAAACAACAGTTTTGCTGGCTGGGTCAGATGGAATTTGGTTCTGAAAACATCTGGATGATAGCAGATTGTGGAGGAATAGATTTGAGACATATCTGTGTCTCAAATCCTTATCCTGCTCTACAAGTTCAAAAACTGAATGTGAATCAAATATATCACATGTTTAAAATATATTTACGAAAATTTCAGGACTTACTTCTAGCAAGGCACTCACTAGGAATGCTCATTAAGTTTGACAAATATGAGGAAATCATCTTTAGCCTTTATTGTGTATAGAAAATTCCTGCTCAAAGAAGTTCCTAGGCAATCAGCAGAGATATCATATCTGGGCTGCACAGACCCAGGCAACCATTAGATGGCAGCAAAGAGTTCCTCACTCTTTGCTGGTGGTCACCTGATGTTTTCAAGCCCAGATGTAGTAATTGTACAATCAGGATTATGCCTTCACAAAAAGGAGCTTTTCATACATAGTCATATAGGATCCCTTTTCACAAGCCTACACAGTCAGAATTAGGCTAAGCTCATGCAACCCTATTACTCATATTTTTTTTAAAAAATGCATGAAGGGTGTTATTCAACTGTTCCCTTACAACTTCATCTCTAGCATCAAAGAGCAAAGCTAGGTAGTTTACATATCAGGAATAAAAACCACAAGATGATGATCCAATGGCACAAAACAAAACCTAGCCACAGTTATTAAACCAAGATTCAGTACCAGGGAGTGGATCATCCTGTGCCAGGGTCTTTTGGAAGAGCCAGTTTTTTAACGATTTGTGAAAGCACAACAGGGCTAGGGCCATGAAGAACTGGAAGTGGGGAGCTGTTGCATAGGGACGGTGCAATCACATACCATATGATCTAGACCAAAATGCATTGTAGGGAAATTGCAGCACCCTTTATTTTTAAATCAGAAGCTTTGTACTTCAGTAGTAATTCAGTTAAAATAAACTGTGGTAGACTTGACCAAATACTTACTCACTAATTTCAATGTGGCCCTTTATTTGCTGTCCTTTAAAATAGTTCAAGATGTAACCATTTTGGGCAGAGTTAGAAAGAATAAAATATCTCTTTTTCCAGGAACTCTATAGAAAGAGGGGAAAAAGTCAAGTTCACAAATTAGACAACCAGCATATTAGGATGTATTTTGATGACCTTGATAGTAAAGTTATCATTTTCCTAATTGTACCTGATTACTAAAAAGATGAAGTGGTGGTGATTTTATGAAGAAACCATGCTTATAGACACTGCAATCGCAATTTCCTAAGAAAGAAAAACAAAAAAATCATGATGTTTTTTTAAAAAAGAGATTGCTATCCCTACACAAAAACTAATGCTGAATGCTGGGCAACCAAATTTTGGCCTTGAAGTATCATCAAGGAATCTCTCTTTCTCTGTCTCACTTTCTCTCTACCTATGTTTTAAAAATGTGTGAGACAAAATAGTAACTGAGTAGTAAATAAGCAAGGAATATCATTCTGTTTTTTTGTTGAGTGAACAGCCCCAAAATATCCTGAATATGTTGCTACATTGCAAATACTTCCTAGAAGATGGTACACAATAGTACCTTGGCTTGCAAGATAGACTTTACATTAGAGATCTTAACTTAGGATATTGTGAGCATTCTTAGGGTAAAACTGTGTTTCGGTTGCCCAAAGCCATGATGAACAGTGGAATATATCATGGATATATTCATGAGCGAATATATTGACCGTGGCATATGGAAGACTGTGATTCAGAATGTAAGAAAAGCAAATTATAAAGACTGTGAATTAATAAATGAAAGAAAAGAAAAAAAAATTTTCTGCGCTCAGTCGTTACCAACTCTGCAGTGTTGTATGTTTATAGAAATAAGATAAAGGGACAGTATTTAATAGACCTGAATGAAGGTGTCTTGATCAGATCTTGTGGAATGGTATAAATGAGGGCATGAAAGGGAAGGAATATGTTTAATTATGAATGAAAGGATTTAAATGTATATCAGAAAATATGAATTGGTATTTTCTAGAATGTTGTGGATGTGCATGAAAGTAAGAGATTTTGTAAAGTTGTAACTTTATGTTGCAATGTATGATAATTATGGAAAAACAGGGATGAGTTTTAGAAAAAAATATGGAAGATTCTAAATAAACGGTCTGGGGTAAAAGATATTCTGACATGAATGAATGTTGTAAATGAGGTAAGAGAGTACCAAAAAAGTGAGTGGGCCAAGAATGAATGAGAATTGTGTTTGGTGAGTATCTGTTTAGAAAAAGGTCTATTTCAAATGTTTGGTTTAAATCTATTCATGAATACACATGCAAAGAAATGCATATAAATCTAAAAACACAACTGATTTGATTGCTTATAACGAAATATGGAGAAAAATAGTGAAGAAAACAGTTATCTGAGTTTCTGGATGTGACACAAACCATTATTTGATAATGTCAAAAGTGGAACCTGGGGAAAAAGAACATTAAAAAAACAGAAAGAAGTGCAATAAATTACAATAGAAGTAGAATGACTGCAGGGAGAGAAAAAGTGACCCCTATATGAAAATGCATTAGTAGAACAATCTTCTAGCTGTATGTATGGAAGGTAAACATAAGGAAAGAAGATGTGGTGGTTGCTTGGTACAGAGTGAAAACAGAGGCATCCATTCCTAACTATAATTATGCCCAAACGACTAAATGTTCATTGTGGTCATGATGCATACTTGCATTCTGACATTACACAAAAGTACCAAGTACTAAGATATTGAGTTTGTGTCACAACATTATGATGCATGGTTTGTAATTTCCTTCTTGCGCTGACCCTGTGGAAGCCTATGCGTAAAAGAACTATGTTACAAAATATCACAGAAGGGTATGAATTTATGCTAATGGGAAGTATGAAAAAAAGATCTTGAGGTAATGAAGTAAAGCGGCCATGAATGAGAAGAAAATGGCTAGAGGTGGATGATTGTTGCAAACAATGAGTATGAGATAAAGATACTATATAATATGCTCAGAGAGATAAAACTATAATTGTAAAGATTGGTAAAGAGAGCAAGGAACAATGAAGATTAAAAGAGGTACAGAAAATGTAGAGCAATTTTGGTGAAAATCAAGAAAAGAAGGAGCATCTAGCACAGTGTTTTCAGCCTCAGCAACTTTAAGACGTGTGGACTTAAAATCCCAAAATTCCCCCATCCAGAATTTTGTGCAGACCAAGGTTGTTATGTTCGACAGGGAAAACAGAGTGAATGATCACACATGATACATAAATGGCAAAAGATTAGAGTAAGATGCTTAATTTGTGTAGTTTGGTATAATATTTATTAAAGATGGGAAAATGGAGAGATTTTCAGACATGCAAATGCTGGTAGAAGACAGTGGATAGTATATGGTCCATTGTGAGGAATGAAGATTAAAAAAATGTGAAAATAGCTGCATATACTGTATGAGAGTGAGTCTGTCCACTTTGTTACATGAAAGTGAGACTTTAGCATCATAAAAGGAAATTGAATGCCATGAGAAAAGGGTTACTTAAGAAGTGAGAGGTAAAACAAAAAGATAGAGGGTTTGAATGGGTGATATATGTATATGGACTGAATATAAAAGTGAGTGACCAATACAAAAGAACAACACTGAGAAGCTTTGTCATTGAGAGATGAAGATATAATCACAAACAAATGCATGAAAGAAGATTGAATTGATTGAGAAGAAGGTAAAAACCAAGAAAGTTGTTTTTTGGAGATCCTCAAAAGGAAAGATGTGAAAAATTTAAAGGACAAAGTGCATGCATGAATTTGTTTGCCAGGACAGAAAGATATGGAAAAGTTAGAGAATGGTGTTTATGCAAAGTAGACTTAATTAGGTTTCCTTTTATTTTCTCTTATCTACTGATTTTAATTTCTTTTCCATACTACTGCTTACACTTACATTTGCAAAATGTTTCTTATTCTGAAAGAGAGTAACATGATTTCTATATATGTTTGTAAGAACACTCCAAACACAGCACTGCCTATTATATTATTTCCAGTTTACTATATATTTAGGACAAAAAAGGGCATTAAATTTATGCCATGATAAACCATATTAAAATAATTTGAAAAAAAAACCCATATTTGTAAGGATAATGTATTATCTAATCTCAATATGAGCGATGTTATATATTTAAGCAATGTCAGTAGTTAAGGAGAAAACTTTGTTATTGTAGATACCATGATCTGAAGCTAGGTAGAAATGAAAGCATGGGGAAGTATTTCTTGTACAGGCTCCTTTCATCCTCTGCATAATACCTTTTATTGATTATTATTACAGTATTACATATCATCAAGGCATGTGAACATTCTTCCACATAGTCAGGAATTGGAGCATTCATTCTTAAAAATCAGAACACAGCCTTGAAGGATTTATATGAAAGTGGCAGGCTACAGTTAAAAGCAGAATTACTCTTTGTTCTTAGTAAAATCCTAGCAAACTGACCTTTGGATAAGCAAAAATAGTTAAACATATTGAAATGTGCTTCCTATTCACAGAAAACTCAGAGCAATATTTGAAAGTATCAAGTAAAAATAAAAATATATGTGTAGAGCTTCTTGATGAATAAGAAGAGAGCTCAGTGTGAATGAAACTCAGCCAGGCCACATCTCTGAAGTGTGTAATAAATATAAAGTGTAAAATATAAAGCATGAACAAGGAGCATTTTCTGCTTCATTGACCAGCAACATGTGCCACTCTTAATGAATGGGCAGGACTTTAGGTATGATGATCTGATTCTAGGGTGGCTTAAAGATGTCCCTGGCCAAATATTCCATTAGGTTTGAAATGTGGTTCAGAGTCACACAGATACTGAAAAGAGAGTGGGAATATAACACGATTGCTATAACAAATAGTCCTTTAACTTTAATAGAGACTTATTCTAACTGCTTTCATTGAAGCAGGCAAAAGAACAAGGCATATATTAATAAATAGCAAGTATTAAAAATGCTGTGAAAAGAGGTATCTGGCCAAAAGGTATAAGAATTAGTTGTGTACCAATAGTAGTTCTTTTTGTAGAATCCATATCTGATTGTTAGTTCAACCTGGAAAATAAACAGAATGAATATTAAAGGGCACTTTAATAAGATGAGTTTCCCTGTTTCTCAGGGCTATCATAATCAAAGGATTTTTAGAAGACACACCTTTTCTTTTCAGGATGAATTCACTAATCCTGTTCATCCATTTAAAAATATGTAAACAGAAACTATAACCATGCAGAAGATTATCAGATGGTAACCAATATCGTACGTCAATCTTAATTAAATTTAGATTACTCACATACTAGTATGAAAGTAAAATGCTCTGATAAGCCAACACAAACGCAAAGAAAAAAACCCCAAAACCTCATGTAGTTTTCAGTTCTCCCCCAAAGGATGTGGTCTTTGCCAAGAATAAGAACAGCGATATTTAATTTCTGTAGCTTTCTTGTCCCATAAGAACAGTTGCTACATGGACTGTTGTGCACAATAGTAGAAGATTCAGTTACCATCCCGGAACTTTAACAGTATAATAATATGCAGCAAAAAGTCCCTTGAGATTAGAATTGTAAGAACTGTATTGATAATAGATTTTTAAGAAGGAAAAGAGATTTAGGAACTGATATACTGTTAAGCAATATATTAAATCCCTAAATTCTCTCACCTTCCAGATAAAAAAATAAGTATTAACAACATGAACAATTCAAAGGATGGCAAACAGATTTATTTATGAATAGGACTTCCTTTTTTTTTTTTAATGTTGTCTTTTTTCTGCACAAAGATCCTTTAATCTGCTTGCACTAATTTGGAAAGCATATCTAGATGCAAAAGGGACAAAAAAGGTCTGTTAGTGAATGCCACTGTATCAGCAGAATTACAGTCAGAATGAAGATATTTTCAAAACTGATTCCAACTTCTATGCTGAAGAGAATTCATCATATTTTAGAGATTAGATTTGTCTGAGGAAAGAAACCTCAGGGCATGCTAGTGCCAAGAGAGAAGAGATAGGACAATGTGTTAAATTTGAAATATAGTCCATAATCATTGGAATCCAACTCATGTCCACATTTTTCTCTTATTTCTAAATATCTAGCAAACACAGTACTTTTAGTAAAGAGTACCAGCTAGACATGATCTGGTACACCAGTGAAGTTCCAGGATGAGAAGAATTTCCTACTCATTTCATTAGAGATGGGAATTTTGTGGATGCATACAGTTACCACATTGAAGTGCACTTTCTCCTTTTTTCTACAGAAATAAATTCAGTGAACATCAACTGTTCACTGAAAGTTCCATTTCCATGAGGAATTAACTGAGGAGAACTGCAGAGTTTAAAAAACGTTATTTTATCATTCGCTGTGCTAAAACCGTCCTCTTCCTCTTCCTCCTCCTGCTCCATCACATTTATGTCAAAATCCAAATGTACATATAGCATATAACATAATTCTTTATTTGCAAGGCTTGAAAGGAAAAACCTGGATAGCAACTGTCTTTTCTGTATCCATTTCCATTATATGAGGGAGTATATCTTACATTAACACCAGCATACAAGAAAGAATCTAGAACCAAACTCATAAGGTGGGAGATCATACTGTCAGCCCTTTGAGGTAGTCCAAACAAGAAACCAAAACCATGAGTAGTAATGCTACCATTACTGAAAGGTTTATAGTAACAGAATCTTGCAAGTCTGAAAGCACATATCTCCCCCCTTTCCTTTCCTTTCCTTTCCTTTCCTTTCCTTTCCTTTCCTTTCCTTTCCTTTCCTTTCCTTTCCTTTCCTTTCCTTTCCTTTCCTTTCCTTTCCTTTCCTTTCCTTTCCTTTCCTTTCCTTTCCTTTCCTTTCCTTTCCTTTCCTTTCCTTTCCTTTCCTTTCCTTTCCTTTCCTTTCCTTTCCTTTCCTTTCCTTTCCTTTCCTTTCCTTTCCTTTCCTTTCCTTTCCTTTCCTTTCCTTTCCTTTCCTTTCCTTTCCTTGGAACAAGGGAGGGTCCCCTCTGAGACGCTTTCTTCATCCCCATTCCTTCTGTGGACTGAGACGTCTCTTATCTGACCATTGCCCAGCCTGAGGCTCTTCTTCCTCCTGTCTCTCAAGGATATTCTCAGAGACCATTACAGATACACATGCGCGCGCGCGCACACACACACACATAAAAGTACATATGTTCAGTAAAGCCTGCCTACAAGAAGGAATGCTACTAGCAATTGCTTTTCAGGAATGGTAGCAGATGAATTGTTCAGTGGGAGGACATTGTGGCCTGCTGTCTGGATTGAATAGCTTCCAAGCTGTTGCCAAAATACCTCAGTCTGGAGAGGATTTTCTTAAGTTGGTTTAGAGGGTAGCCAGTATGAGCAAAGGACAGGAGTACATTAAGGGTACAGTGCAGAAAAGCCCCTTGATAACTGAATACCTTGTTTCGACTTTGTTGGACAACTGCACTGCACTGCACTGCACAAAACAATCAAGAAACACACATGTCCAGTAGAGGTGCTTTAGAATCAATAATTCAATAAATGGATCAGACATACTTGACAGAGCCAAAAACAAGTAACTGGTAGTCATCCTCCAGTAGAGGAGAAGAAGACAAAACCAAAATGCAAACCACAGCTCTTAACTCATCTTATTATTTAAAAGAGGATTCCAACCCAATCAAACATTTCTTTAAAGAATTCACGGAGAACCCGAAACAGGAATGGGGAAGTCATTTACCTTGATAAAAGATTTATCAGGTATTTCTGAAAGAATTAACCAACAATTTAAAGCCTTATTTGTTTATTTATTTATCAAATGTATATAGCTGCTCACCTCATAATAAGTGACCCTGGGCAGCATACAATAATCAATTAAAAACATTACATATATAAAAACAAGAAATTAAAAATATAAAAAGTCAACATAAAAATAGAGATTAATTATAACCAAAATATATATACAAAACCCAGGCGGAGAGAGAATAAATACATCCACTTCAATAGTGGAGCCATCTAGGCAAATCTCCAGTTCCCTGGTGACATAACCAGGTCTTGAGGGGCTTCCAGAAGAACAAAAGGGATGGAGCTGAGCTAATATTGGGGGGGGGGGAGGAGGGGAGAAAGCTCCATAAGGTGGCTGCCACAGCAGAGAAGGCCGGCCTCCTGGGACCCACCAAATGTAGGTCCCTGGCAGATGGTATCCACAGCATGCCTTCTCTGCTAGATCTAATGGGGTGGGCTGATATAATTGGGGAGTGACTGTCCCTCAGCTAATAAGACAGACAACAGACATTGCTCAGAGAACTAGTTGTGTTTATGATTGCCTAAAAATGCCTGCTAGTATGAAAAATATTGAGAAAATATCTTAAAAATATGTTAAAATATCTCAGGTAGATGTTGAAGATCGTAACAGATGAAGCAACTTTTGTATCAGACCTATTAGCAAAAAAGTTGAGAATGACAACATGATAGATTACATAGGACTGTAATAAGACTTGATGTTCTCTCCCAAAATTGCATGTGTCTGAAAAGGACATGGTACTGTATAAGCACATCAAGTTCAAAACTGTAGGCTTGCAAACTTGAACAAACGAAGACAAAAATTATTTATTGAATGATATGACTATGACCTTCCTTAATGCTTAAAGAATAATAAACATTCTTCCCAGTTTATTAAAAAAACAACTTCAAGAATTCATTCAAATATTTGCTTGAACAGTTCTTTAAAAAAATCGACAATGTTTGCATTTCATAAGCAAAATGAAATGAAATAAAATAAAATCCAATATTTTAGACATCCCTCTTCAATATAACACCTTTAAATACCTAGGAATTTAAATATATTTAATAAATATAATGGCCCTGCTTGAAAAAAAAATTAAAAAGGATATGAAAAGATGGAACTAGAGTTACCTTAGTATTTTAAGCCATATAACAGCAATAAAGGTTACTCCCAAAATGGATATATCTATTTCAAACTCTTTTAAAAGATATTCATGATAAAATTCTTACCAATTAAGAAAAACAAATTGTATTATTACAATCTAATTCAAATCAGTAGAATAAAAATAAATATTTTATATTTATCTCCAAACAAAGAAAGATGAGATGTATCTTGTTTTAAGAATATGTTACCAAGCAGCTCAGTTAGCAGATGTTACCCTTTCATAATGGAACATCCAACAATACAATGGGTTGAGACAGAAAACATTGTCCTTGTGTAACAGTTTAAATATTTTTTTTAAATCTTTTTTTTTCCCCATACACACATGCCTTCATAAAATGAATAAACTCAACAATATTTTCACACAAATAATGTGCTGAATGCAGATAAATAATTTTTCAGGACTCATTCCAGAGATCTCTTCCTTAACTCCACTGAAAATATACTCAAATGTTAACCAAGACAGAGCCACACTGTTGGAATCATGGGGAAAAGAAGCCTTAATTGAATAAAAGGTTTTTATAAAAACTCAATAACTTACAGTCTAGAGAAAGCCGAGCGAAAATTAGAACATAAAGTGCCATGATTTTACTGGTTCAATATTAAAAAATAGAAATGTGATAGAGATTGGAAACAGACCTCTACCTAATTCTGAAAAATTAGTGTTATTTTTTTCTTCATAGTACCTGAAGATTCTGTTTTAAAAATAGATCCTGTCTGAAATAGACTCTTAGTGAATGCACCATGGGGCTAATACAAGATTTAGGGAAACAATAAGATAATATTTGGCAGTTTCAATTTTTTTCATTTTTTTTCTTTCCATCTTATTGTGTTTTGTTTTGTTTTGTTTTGTTTAATTCTATGTGGGCTGCCTAGAGTCACACTTGTAAGATGGGTGAGTATATAAATTGATTATATAAAATACCAGCATTTATACAGGAAGAATACCTTAAGGTCTTACATTCATGATATCAATCTATGGTATCATATATATTTTGTACATAGTCAATGAATTGTTGGTGAGGCTGTAAACTGAACATTGTTTCATCCTGGTAGAATGTGATAAGGTTTTAGATTTTTGGAAGAAAGTTTTTAATGATATGTTGTATATAAATAAACAGAAGATTTTTTTCCCTCCAGAGTTAAGTTTATTATACATGTACGTTAGTTAGAATAAAATACTGCAAAGTAAGAAACATATTTCTATTTTTAGCAGTTAAATTAATTATTGTTGAACAATGTAATATCTAGATAATATCTCAAGGATTAAATGGTATGATAGGATCTAGTCTATAGTGTTGCTTGAGAAAGTTTCTGATAAAATCCATTATTTGACAATGAAAAATAGCAAACAATGAACAAGTGGTGGGATGTTATTATTCATATAAGAGAGTATTATTCCCTTATATGAACAATACTATTGTAGACCCCAATAATTCTGCTATCATAAAGGAGTGGTACAAGTTTATTATAAATAATAACATTAGTTTTACTTAAAAAAAATAATGCTTTTTTTTAAAAAAATAAGAATTTAGATAAGCTAAAGAAAGGATAAAGTTCCTTTGAATCTTGGCAGTTAATCTGCCTTCTTTTAAATGGCAAATCTTCCAAACTAAGTGCAAACTCTTATCCTTATAGGATATAACCCAAACAATATCAGAATAAGCTACTGTGATTTGTTTTATTCATGCCCCTTGTGTATCACATTTCCTTGAGACTGAGGAGTGGTAAAAACACCTATAAAAGTAAAGGATGTCGTCTTATGTAAATACATACTTGTGAATTTACAAGAGGGGCCATAGTATATAGAATACTAAATTGTGATTAAAAGAGGGGAGGAAGCTTAACTGCAGCTGCTTTTCACGCACAATTAAAAAAAATTTTTTTTTGCAACAGCACAACTCTTCCTCGGGTGAAAAGATGATGATTCCAAGTTTATGCCTATTTTAGTTTTATTTATAGAATTTTTAAAGGGGTTCTAGCATAATTTTGTGAAAATAAAATCTAGTGAGACACTTTGCATTTTAACTACACAGAACAAGAGAATAAAATTAAATTGTACATATGAATGTCAGCTCTAAATAAACAGGATGATTTGTAGCAATACTTACAGGATCGGATGTTTGTCATGCTGGAGATCAACAATGCCCAATCATGTCACTGAGACATTTACTGAGAATTGAATTATTTGGGTACAGAGCGACTGTCTTTTTATATTACTCTTAATTGCACTCCATAACTATGACTCATAAGGAAATACCCAAGCTTTTTCTTATGGGAAATATTTCCTTTTACTGTCAAAACTGAAAGTTGTTTTAATGAGGAAACCCAGGAAATGGCAGTGTTTTTAAAGAGTGTTTGACAGTGTAGAGAAACAGGTGCAGTGATAATACTGAATCCAGGTTGGCAGTGCTTTGCTTTTTTACTTCATTTCCTCATAGCAATCTTTTTTTTTTTTTTTTAATGTAACGCTGTTCCTACAGCAACTAGAGGAGAGATATAAAATACAGCAACTAGAGGAGAGAGACAATTGGGTGTGCTTTCTTGCAATTATTACAATCCAACAAAACAGAATTGGGCATTACTTTGAGTCAGCTATTCTACATTACTTTATTTAATGAATGACATAGACAGTGAAACTCTCAGACAACTTGCAGGGCAAAAAAATGCTTTATTGTTTGCTTTAGAATTCCTGTATGTAATCTCCCTTCCCAATCTACTGACAATGTGGCCTTCATCTCGCCCCCAATCCATATCAGAGGCAGCCTTAACCCACACTATTCTGTTACTGAAAGAAGCCAGGACAGTTCCAAAGTGCATAAAATCTGCTGTGTATCCCTGACAATTCTGTCAGAAGGGCATTTGTTGACTGCTAGGGGTAAGAACAGACTGGTGCCCGCTGGTAGTTTCAGGCTGGTATAGGCAAAACCCCGCCATGTTCCAGCATTCTCCTCTGCCTCCATTCTTTCATAGTTTTCTCCTGGTAGAATTTGGTGCAACTGTGGGTGGCACTTTGTGGGATGAAGGGCTGCCCAATTAACTGGAAGAGCTGACTTTTTCAAAACTCATCAGGACATCTGCCTGGTTTTGGGTAAGCTAGCACTTTACCACACAGCTCTACCAGCCCGCAAAGCCTGTTTATCAGGCTTGTTTACATTCTGGCTGTCTTGAGTTAGCCCAGCAGCGCAGCCATCGTTGATGATAGAAGGAGAAATATGAGACACAAATGTTAAGACAACGTTTGAAACAATTTCTCTCTGCCTCCCTTCTGCTGAGAGGCAGTTATATTTTTTTCCCCCCTCTATGGAAGCATTGTCTCAAATTTGCTAATCAAGGAACTACAGGTTTATATGCAAGGACAATGTTTAGGGGACATGGGAATGGAGAAACAATCCTCAATATTACAGAGGAAAAGCTGAGCTTCAATTTAGGAAAAGCTTCAGTATCTTCTCTCCCACTGATCCAGAGCTGAGTCAAAACCCCTTGGTTTTGACTCAGCTCTGGGTCAATGGGAGAGAAGACACTGAAGCTTTTCCTAAATTGAAGCTCAGATTTTCCTCTGTAATATTGAGGATTGTTTCTCCATTCCCATGTCCCCTAAACATTGTTGTCCTTGCATACAAGGGAGGGTGGAAGGAAGCTCTGTGTTTTCTATTTTTCTCTTCCCACTGGCTATCTGTCTGACTGTCTATTTGTCTGCATTTATAGATAGGTTCCCAGTCATGTCCTCATGCCCATTATGATCCATCCATCCATCCATCCATCCATCCATCCATCCATCCATCCATCCATCCATCCATCCATCCATCCCTAGCTCGGCAAATAAAAGTTTATTTATGCCTCTTGATTTTTTTGGTCAGAATTTATAAAATAAATTAAAAATGTAGGTTTGAATGAAAAGGTAGAGTATTTCTCTTCCCCCACACCTCTGTAACTTTCTCTTGCCTAAACAGTTTTGTTTTGGAGAAGAAATGTGATGAGTAGAATATTAATTTTTAATGTTCTTATCCACAATTATTTTACAGTAAAACAGGATATTCTGGAACCTGAAATGGCATCTTGCTGTCCTTTCTGTGTCTTTTCAACTGATCAGTCAAACATACTTGAGTCAGGAGCAGGGTTTTCTGCTGCTGCTTGCTTTACTTTAAGAACTAAGAATTAATTCCAGTTACTTGAGTAACTGAGTAACAGTACTAGATCACAGACATGCTTAATCAATTAACCATTAATAATAACAACCCTAAATATTGTGCTGTGATCACATCCTAAATATTTCTGGAATAGGATAATTTCTAGAGCAAAAGAAAGGAAGAGCAAACAGAGAAACAAAAAAGAGGGAGACAAAAAGCAATGAACAAAACATTATCTCTGCCCCACCGTGTTATTCATATATATGTATTTGGAATTCAGATCTTAATCCCACCCATAATCTTCACACACCCTGCATGAGGGCTAAACACCTTAAAGTCACCTTCTTACCTTTCATATTCATACATACAATTTCCTGAATAACCCTTCTCCAGAAAAGGAGGAGCTTTGATACTGCTCTATATGGGCTGTAGGAAGCTGGCAGGGAGTGTCAAAAATCTTTCCTTCCTTCCTTCCTTCCTTCCTTCCTTCCTTCCTTCCTTCCTTCCTTCCTTCCTTCCTTCCTTCCTTCCTTCCTTCCTTCCTTCCTTCCTTCCTTCCTTCCTTCCTCCCTCCCTCCCTCCCTCCTTTTGCCCGTATAATATAGGCTTGCATCATATATCCTCCTCTCACAGACCTCAAGTGAACCCTGGTGAAGCCTCTTTTTCCTCAACTGACCCATGGAACTGCCTGCCACTTTGCTGGGGGGAGGTGGAACAAAGGGAGCTGCAGACCATGAGGAAAACTGCACCCCCACTCCCCATTCTGGCATGTACCCAAGCGCCCCCTCCCTCCAGGGAGGAAGAGGGCTCACTCATTGACCACTTGTGATCCCCGCCCCCCAGCCAGCCCTACCTCACTAGCAGGCATCCAAGTTGCTCCCTCATCCTTCTGTCAACACCCACAGCTGTTAAGAGATTTCAAATTTCTACCTGGTTTCCAAAGCAGCCAATTGCTGTACAACTATCAAGACTTGGCACCAGCCAATTGGGCACAGGGGACAGAGGGAGGCAGGAAAGAGTTTGGGGATACACCCATGATGACCACATGACCTGGGCTAGCCATGGCAGTGGAGCAGCATATCAGTGCTGAAGCAGCCAAAGTTCCCAAATTTCGATTCCATGAGAGCCATGGGTCCCAGATTTTGGATGCATTCTGTAAGTTAGCCCATTTGAGGTACTTTGGTTCAAAAATTGTTGCCCTACGATGCACTGTTGTGTCTAGTTGAAGGTTACAGACATGAGAGTTTTAGTAATATATAGATGCCCCTGCTGCTGCCAATGTCCCAGTTCTGCAACAGTCCACCTTGTCTTCTTCCCCTGCCTGCCTTAGCTTCTGCCACTGCCATGGCCAATGTCCAGCATGATGGTCTTACTAGCCCAGATGGCACCAGTCAGATGCTTTCCTTTTTCTCATTCTTCAGCTGATGCTACTAATAATTTTGACTTTTTCCCACTCATACCCATGAGCCACTTCTGCTGAAAACAAATGCATTTCAGTCCATCTTCAGAACAAAACAGATGTTTCATTCTGATACTGACTGAAATCAGACTTGCCCCAGACCTACTGGCTTTTTGCAAGGCATTCAAGACCTGGCTTTGCAATCTAGCCTGGGGCTGGGTGAGCCTGTTTCATGGCTGACTGTGGGATGGGATGTTATGAATGTTCTTGGCTGCTATTTTATGCTGTTTATGTTGTTTTTTTAAAATTTTGTTTTTATTCTGTTTTTAATTGTTAGTTGCCCAGAGTCTTGTATATGAAATGGGCAGCCATATAATTTATTAAATAAATAAAGCATCAAAACACATGATTTGGTTTAGGCATGGCTCACTCAAAAGGTCCAACTGTCAGGGCTTCTCAGTAGTGTCCCCCAATTTATTGTACACTCTACCCCAGAAATATGGTTGGCTGTTATTTTTGACAGGCTAAAGCAGCATTGTTCCACTGGGCATTTGGGCCATAGGATGTACTGTTTTTGTTTTCTATTGTTATTATTTATGTCTATTTTTAATGTATTTTTGGACTCTTTTTTTAACTCCACCAGGAGTCCACCCTGGATTGAGGTGGCAACAAATATTGCAAAATAAATGATTAATTAATAATTAAACCAGCTGTTAGATGCATAGAATGTGCACAGAACATTTAGTTTATCTTTATTTAGCAAGTTATTTAGACTTTACGGAATTTCCTTCTTCTCTTCTGTCACGCTTCAGTTGGAGTCTGAGCTGGAACCATTTAGGGTAGGTCACAAGAAAATCCAAGAACTGAGTACAGTATAAGGAATATTTTCTAAAGAAAGTTCAAAGTCTGTACCAAAATATGGTTCAAATCTTATTTTTTTGTCCAAACTTTCAATTTTGGCCTCAACTTTTATGTAGGCTTGCTCATTTTCATCTGTTCTAGGTTTTTATAATGGACTTATGCTTCTTTGACATATTGCTGTGTGATATTTTCACAGTATTTGCTTTTTCACATCTCTTCGCTCCTGTATCTAACAGAGCTTGGAGCTTCTTTCTCCCATGCTTCCCTGATCCTTGGTTTAAGAGAAAATGAATTCTTTCTTAGATGTTCTCTACAAGTTTGTGGAGATAGTGAAACTCCATCCCATCCCTCCTCCTTTCCCAAGTCAGCGAGGGATTATGGCTGGCTCAAAGAGATTTCTAACTCACATTGTGTGCTGTAATTTTTTACTTTATCAGAAGCTCTATCGCATTTTACTGGATGGAACCTGGGGAACAAAATAACCTTATAGCAGGAAGCTGGGCAGTAGCTGACAATTGCTGGTTTTGTTCTATCTGTTGTGTCATCTGTCTTATTGCATAAGCCAGTTGGTTAATTTGGGCATCTGTCCAAGTCTGATGCAGACTTGGCTGGTGTTTAAACTGGAGTAAGATATTACTATTTTATTCAGAGTCAACAGTGTGGCAAGAGGGTTTGTCTGACTTGGTTCTGGAAAAGTTGAAGTTGGGTTACCTGAGAGTAACAAATTGCTGACATTCTCAAGCTCCAATGGGAATCACTCAGAAAATGCATAAGAAAATGTTGTATGCCGCCCAGAGTCACTTTATGTGTGATGGCCGGCTATATAAATACAATAAATAAAATAAAAATCCAAGAACTGAGAACTAGTAATATTAAGGAATACTGAAAGCCAGTATCAAAAGAACGTCAGTAGCTGAAGTAAATAACGAAGTAGCCTTATTTATAAAGATTATGTTCTAATCTTTTTACGTTTAAGTTTTCACCCCACCCTACCTAACAGGCTACTAGGCTTCCTCTTTGGGCTGGACCAGCTTGTTTCCCTGTTTTTGCAGTGGTCAGACTTGCTCTCACCTGGTTTCTTACTGAGATTTACATCTCACACCCTCTGTGTTAAGGAACATGTTTCAAAATGACCAAGCAGAGGCTGCACTGATTGATTTGACTTTGCATGTTTTCAATTGAGCCAAGTAGAACTCGTTTCAACTTTAGGTAAGCCAGAGTTATGAACCATGTTGATATGGGTTGTCTAGCTTAGAATTGTTTTGAAGGACATGAATTCTCCCATCATAGATGGTGTGCAGAAGCAAAAAACATCAATTTCCTTCAGTCACTGATATGACTGGATTGTTTCCCAATGGCTGATGTTTGAAGTGGAGATAGCAACAAAGTTGGAGAAATTCACTAATTCTTTTATGTGATGTGCCCTGCACGTGTGAAATCAGACCACCATCCAACAATAAGCCTGGGCAGAGGCAGTTGGGGATGACAAAATGCTGGTTTTCCATTGGTTCAAGAGCAGATGGGTAGCACTTTAACTGAGCTATAAAGGTCCCAGTGCTATTGCTTCTGACAGAGAAGGCATTTTCTGCTGTCAAACTACAAGGACATTTTTTCTACTATCATAGCATCCCTGACCATATAATTATATCAGACCAAAGAAGCCCAAAGATGATTTGATGGTATACCAAAATTGCCAGGGGAAAAGGGACACCAAGAATCCTATATATTTTATGTATAGATGAGGTTGAGAGTCAGTTTGATATAGTGTAAGTCACCAGCCTAGAAACCAGGAAACTGTGAGTTCTAGTCCTGCCTTAGGCACAAAGCTAGCTGGATGACTCTGGGCCAGTCTTTCTCTCTCAGCCCTAGGAAGGAGACAATGGCAAACCACTTTTGAAAATGCTACCAAGATTTCTTGGCAAATCCAGGCAGTCAAGATTGACTTGAAGGAACCGCCCAGAGTTGTTTCAACGAGATGGGCGGTGACAAATTTGATATATAAATAAATAAAATAAATAAATAAATAAACAAACAAAAAAAAAAAGAGGATAGGTTGCACAACTGGAAATTGTATTGTTATTGAAACAACCCTTGGGAAGTTTTAGGTGAACCTGTAATTATCTCAGCACCTAAAATGATTTGAAATATACTCTTTTCTAGGAGTATTTTTACCCATTTTTTGCTGAGGTTTTTTTTTTTTTAATGGAAACAACTACAATTGCAATGTTCTAAGTCACTATGTTTTTTGAAGAAAATTACTCTTTTAAGAATTGTTGTGAGCCCCCCAGAGTCATTGGGGCATACAGTTCATTTAACTGCCCACTCAATATGTGGCTCACATGTCTGAATATGCACACATATTTTTAACATGGGCTTAAGAAAGAGGAGGAACCTGAGAAAAGAGAAAACTACCTTTACACTACTGGCAGAGTTTACAAATCATGCTAAGCTAAGCTTCATGTGGTTTTTCCAGACAGACTAAAAAGTGCCAGGAATTGCAAGTAGGGCCTACATGCTCCATCACATAGCAGAACCCCCTTGATCTGTGCTATACATATATGTCATCTTTTCCCTTTTTATATTATAGCAATATGTGTTTCTTTTCAGGCTGTGTTCGCTAATAAAGGAAGATACTTGAACAATTATTCCCTCCCCCCCGCCCCCAATCTATGCTCCACAGCAAGATGAGGTAGTAGATACTAAGCTTAGATGATAAGCATAACGGCAGACAAATCCCAACCCTGTTAACAAAATATAACCTTCAGATCATGCAAATACAAATGGGTTAAGTTTTTCTATAAGTTTACTAGAACTATCTGGTCATTTATACAGGATACCAAATTAGACAAGACCTATGGTTTGATGCAGCAGAAATTCCATTTATGTTCTAATACAAATGTGTCCTTCAAATATACTGGATACAACTAGCAGTGGCCATCGTTGCTGCGAACTGCAGTCCAACACTCCTTTTCCAGTACAGCTGCTATGCAGAAGATGACTTTCTTTTTGAGCACCAGATATATAGGAACCTCTTTTGGAAGCTACAAAGCAAACCTAAAGAAGTACATTTTGTAATGACAGCTTCATTATAGTAATGTACACTACCAGTAGTTTCTGCAAATGAGAGCTGCTGAATGCCCAGTAGCTATCGCCCGTCCTACAAAGACTCAAAAAAATAAAAAATAAAAAATTAACAGGTAGATTTGTTGTATTATATATCCATGTTTATCCCATTAGCTTTTTCCTCCTTGGAATTCATTAACATATTTTCAAAGAAACATGTTTTTGCATATATAGAGATTGGTTATTATATATGACCAATATAAACAAATGACTTACAAAGTATAACCTTACCTTAACTGATCAATTGGGGGAAAGGGTGTCTGTTATTGTTGACTGATCACTAAATCAGAAATTACACAATCCACAGCGATTTCATTATGCAAATCACAACATAATGGAAAATTTCTCTGTTTTACTATATTTGTGAATATTTGGTGATAAACTAAGGGATTTTTATATGCTACTATCCTATGTTAACTGCTGGCTAACTTAAACATTTCAAAATACTTGACTTCCCTATTTTATAACGTGAATTGAAATAACTGTTTTCAAATGCTATGTTAAATAGCTTAATACACCTTCATAGGGCAGAAATGTAAACTTCTAAGAATTCAACAATAAGTTACTGAGTCATTGAGAATGTTTTGGTACTGTTTACAAGACCCATTACTAATGCTGTTCTGTACTTACATTTAAAATTTTATTCTCTGTATGCAGAATGTAGGTTAAGGAGAAGATTTTTAAGATTATAATCAGGCAATAACTAAGGTCTCTAGTATATCTAATCATTCCACATCCCGATACAGTAGCAACCTACTTTGGTTGGTTGTCATGGATTTCATCATGGTCTTCATAGAGCACTGGATCTCCTCTTGCCGTGTCAAAGAAAAAAAAAAGCCTGATCCTAAAGATTAAATTTCAGGAATTTTCTTCAGTGCATGTATGTTTGTGTTTGTGTATGTGCATTTGAAAACTGTACTGTGGGCCAAAATTTACTTGAAAATGGACGAAGTTCTTAAACTATCAAGAAAGATACTCTAATTGTGCAATGAATTGGCAAATCTATGAAGTGCATTTGTTGTACATGTGCAGTGACAAGATAGGCTTCTTGTAAAAATTAAAAAATTAAGAGTGACATAATATTGGTTGCATGTTAAGAAAATAAGAAACCAACAATTACCACAAGGGGTGAGAACACAGCAAGAGAAACTTGTTTGTGCAAACACTGAAATTATGTACAGACCATGAGAACAAAATTGTGGTTCATTAACGGTAGCAAATAATTACAAGAAAATAGAATCTTAGAAACAATTATCTATTTTTTTTACTTGCTGCTTGGTAGAATTATGTTTTGAACAGATCAACAACCTATATTTTGTTCTATTTATATTCTATATATCTATACTATACAAGATGTCTTTGATATAAAATTATTTTTGTGTAGAATAGATTGTACATTGTATTTATTGTTCATTATCTCAAAAAAGGACCAGCAGCATTTCTTCATTTTGGATAAAAACAAGCAATTCATATACATCCTACATTTATAAGAACTCATTGCAAAATAGGAAGGAGAACAGGAAAACTACTAAGAGGTTCATAGAGAGTTATTTAAATCAACAGCTGATACAATTACTGTGCGTAGATTGAATCTTAATAGAGCAGACCCACTGAAATTATGGAGTTTAAATTAATAATAATGAAATCAACTCCTTCACAAATTAATAGATCTAGGCTACTGACTAGGTATGGATCCCACCTAATGATTTTAGATGTATACTGGGATGAAAAAGAGCATCTAAGCATCTTCACTTAGATGATTTCTCAACCTTTTTATCACTGAAAATCAAATGCACTTTGATAATGCTCCTTTTTCCTTATTACAGATGTTATTGGAGGTATTTGACAAATATACAATTATTCTCATTTAATTAATCCAATGATAAATCTAAAAAAAATTAATATAGGAAAAATGAGCTATTTCTGTGAGGAGGGAAAAGACTCCAGAGGAATACTGTTATTGCTTCCAGTGAAAATAGAAACAAGGAATAGTCACCTCTAATAACATAGAAACTTGTGGCACTGTGAAAAGCATTATATATATTAATCAACTGAGGTAATCTTGGTATTGCATATTTCAAAAGACTCATATCAATTTTAATTCTAGATCTATGATTGTCTTTTGCTGAAAAAACTCAGATTAAAAATATACTACAAGTCATAATGCAGTATGTACTTTAAACTTGCTGTGGTGGCTCCACTTTACAGAAATAAAGTTCTTTGGTTAGCATGGATACCACACAAGGAACCTGCTTCTTCCTGGAGAAGCGTGGGTCATCAGACTGAGACTCATAGTTTCTTGCTACTTTGTAATTAACTAGGGTCAGAATCTGCAGGATCTCCAAATCTTTGCCATGCTCATTCAGCACTGAGCAAAGAGACTGCACAAACCAGGAGCCTTTCCCTGGATTCCTCCAGGAGTAATAACCTAGAAGTAAGAACAAGGGAAATGTCCTTTAATGATAGAATTAATATGTCCTTTAAGACAGAAAGGGTGAAATACAAAATTTAACACACAAATTTATATTGTAAATTTAGCAATCCAATCCAACAATCCAAATGACAGAAACATTGATTCCAATCATTTATTGTAGTAAGGAATCAAGTGTCTTTCAAGCATCTGGACTATGAAGGAGTCCTTGTTTAGAGACCACAATTAGGACTGATCACTCAGTTGTTAACTGATCACTAAATGAAACCGCGACTATGCTTATGATTTTACTTCAGCTTCCCTTTGCTTTACAGACCTGCAAAAGCCATAAATGTGAAGTACTAACTTTGGTTGCAAAGTTACTTTTTCATCACCTTTGTAACTGTGAATGGTTGCTGTATGAGGCAGCTGCTAAACAAGACTACCTGTATTAGGGCCTATATATCTGTGAAACCACCTTTCCCTGCTTAGATCTAGTGGGGTTGGCATGCTCCATATCCTACTGAACACATATCATATTCAGATCCATGGCTTCTCTGTGGCCACCCCTGCTCTTTGGAACAGTATTTCCCCGAAGTCCACTTAGCTCTGACCTATCTTAAAACTGTATTTACAGTAGGCCCTGGGGCAGAGTATCTTATGACTCCTTACTGATATTGATATTGGACATTTCAACCCCTTGATATTTATGGTGTTTTCTTCCCCGATGTTGTAGTTGTATTGTGTTTGTTATTGGTTTTCATTATCTTTTGCTCTGTTCTGAAGTTTTAAAGATATTGTACATTGCCTTGCATCACTTTGGTGACTGAGGCAGCTTATACATTGTTTAAACAAATCAATAAAGACCAAACAAAATACAATGACTATTGCAACGTGCTCTACATGGGGCTGCCCTTCAAGAGCATTCAGAAGCTCCAGCTGGTACAGAGTGCAGTTGCCCAGGTTGTAAATAGTGTCGGCTACTCAGCACATGTAACACCACTGCTTCGGGAGCTGCATTGGTTGCTGGTGTGTTTCTGGGTACAATTCAAGGTGCTGGTTGTCACCTTTAAAACCCTTCATGGCTTGGGACTGGATTACCTTAGGGACCGTCTTTTCCCAGTTGTTTCTACCTGTCCAATCCAGTCCAGCAGGATAAGCATGCTCCGGGTCCCATCAGCCAAGGAATGTCAGCTGGCGGGGACCAGGAGACATGCCTTTTCTGCTGTGGCGCCTGCCCTCTGGGACAACCTCCATCCTGAGATTAGGATGGCCCTGACCCTTTTGGCTTTTCGGAAGGCCTTGACGATCTGGCTTTAAGCCCACACCTGGGGCCCCAAGTGTGCGAAGGGCCCTATTTCATGGTTGTGCTAACACCTATAGTTTTTTAAAGATCTCTTGGCTGTATTTATATTTTTTATATTGTTTTACTTGTTTGATTGTTTTTATTATTGTTAGCTGCCCAGAGTCACTGGTCTGAGATGGGCAGCTATATAAATTGAATGAATGAATGAATGAATGAATGAATGAATGAATGAATGAATGAATGAATGAATGAAAACTGATATCCTCTGTATATGTAATAAAGCCTTACTGGATTGTGTGAAATAAAATGACCCTGAGATAGATATCACATAGAAAAGGAATTTAAGAATTTTTAATAAGCTATAACTTTTTCTAAAATTATAAAGAATGGGGAAGTTAGGATATGAAAAGTATTTTGAGAGACACATTGTTTTTCTTGTATAATAAATGTCACAGTTTCTAGTTTCATGACAAACAAAGTATTTTCACACACAGAGTAATTAACTTGTGGAATAAATTGTTAAAATATGATACTCTGATGACCATTTTTACAACTAGCCTGAAAGGAAATTAGTGTTATGGAAAATAATTCAATTAATGGTTATGAGCCATGTTAACCAAGAACAGAATTTCCACTGCTGTATGAGATGGCTCTTTAAGAATATGTTTCTAAGCTCATCAAGGACCCTTGCCTGGCCACTGACGCAGTCATTCTATCAAAAATGGCAATACTTCATTTATTTTTTTATTAGTCTATTTGGCAGGGACGTACAGTCCTATGGAAAGGTGCTTTGTGCCAGCTTGCATGAGGTTGCTGTACCTGCCAGCAGCTTGGTAAAGAAACTCTGCCTTTTCCTGGGCTTGCACAGTAACTCCCGGATCCCAGAAAAAAAGGGGGCATTAAGAAATTTGCAACAGGGGGTAAGCACTTTTCACTGCCCTATCCCCACCTCTTTCACTCAAATTTGTATTTCCCTGGGACCACGTGGCTACCACACGAGTCTAGCAACAGGCATTTGCCTTTACAGAGCTGCTGACAGCTACATCGAATGTGCCCAGGATGGACCTGAATAGCTGGACATTGCTACTATGCAGCATTCATGGATGGCCTGTGATTGACCCAAATTTTTAAATTAGCACCTGGAAGAGAGACTGCTTAGACAAGCTAGCTATTCCTACTTACTTAGTTACAAGGTAACAAACTTTCCTCTAGCCCCAATTAGATAATCATTTCCCATTTTTGCCTTAGCAAGCACCCAATACCTGCTAGATGCTAAGTTCTCACTAATACGTAACCTTTCCTTGCTAAAATTCATTGTAAAGAAAATATGGTCCCTGTAAAATAGCCCCTTTTCAAACATTCAGTTTTCAAATGCCTACATTTTCTGTCATCCTTTATACCTAACTCATCTTATGTCAAATTGTTACTTTTTTCTCCCCAACTGTACCTGGCACGGTGGAATATGCATACAAAAAATCTGCTTCTACTGGAATCTTGTATCTTGGACTAGCATCCATTTCCAGGGTGTCTATTGAAGAACCTGAATCTGTCTGAATCCCATCATCAAATTCAGAACCCCGACATGCCTGAAACCATAGTATTAAACAGTATTATGCATAAATGACACACAGTAAATAAGAATCACAACATTTTATGATAGTTCTCTAACAGATGCATGTCATGACTGAAATAACACTTACACTTTGTAAATTAAATAGGGTACATTAATGATTTCTACCAGGATAAGCACTGAAGTGACATAATGTACATTAATGACTTATACCACTGATAAACACTGAGGAGCTCCATCAAAAACATTTAAGTCTGAGGGCTCCAGCATAAAAGTTTCAGCTGAATTTCATTTATTAGACTATGACGAAAGTAGCTGTAGCTAGTGGGCATATCATTTATTATTCATAAAGTATCCAAAATTATCCTGACACCTAGTTTTGGGAGATATACTTGCCCCTGGGTTATCCAAAATAGATAATAACCAAGAGAAAGCCTTGCTTCTTAGTCACAGAGGTCAACAATGAGAGAAGAAAGTCTGGACAGATAAGGCATGGCAACTGTGCTTCAGATACGAAGCTTCCTTATTCAAATCCAAATTACTGGCCTAATTTATTATTCATTATTTACACTCCTGGATCTCCCACATCATATATGCCAACAAAATTAGCCTCAGCCCAGCTATGCTTAGTATCCCTTCCCCACACTACGGCATAAAACATTACAGAACAAAGTACAGATTTGCATCCCAGAAAAGGTAAGAAGAGAACAATCAAGTACTTTCTGCAATTTGTATGAGCAGCACGAAAAAGGAACAATTCAGACTTTTCAAGGAATGATGGATTAAGACAGCTCAGATTTTCTCCAAAGCACACGAATGTATTTATACAGTATTTTACTAGAAAATGTCTGTGACTTCGGGGCTCTTCTTACTTGCAGTTTTGGTGGTATTTTAGAATATATCAGAGTCCGATACGTCAAGCTATTTCAGACTCAGGCTATGTCTGGCTTTGTTTTGTTTTGACAAACATTCTATCCTTTGAGAACTAATAAACATCAAACGCTTCTTACCTGAATAAAAAACAATTTGGGTTTTCCAATGAGGCTTTGGCATTTGTCTCCTCTGAAAAGACTTGTTAAATCCTTGATTGCCATGTATGCATCTGTGCCATAGATACGGCCCTCATCTCCATGGCTTAATAATATGCAGGAAAAACAAGCAGCATCGCTGTGGTCTTCATTGGCAGCTACAAATCAACCACAACGTCCATCGTTCAATGAACATTTCATTCAGCTTTTCTTAGCAACAACCACTAAATATGAAATTTTTCCAGCTAGGTCTTTCATCTTCCTGCTGATTTCAGCTTATGGTTTATAAAGTGCTGGTTTTAATTTACGGAGTCTCTTTTGATTTATAAACCCCTCTGAGATTCTGTGTATGAAAAGCAGCACTTAGTTGTAACAATAATCTTAAAACATTACAAATTATGAAATAGGTATACAATTTCATGATCCTAAAGCTCCAGAGAAAGACGTTAATATGTGACTTACAGTATTACCCTTTCCCCAGCCTGTGCCCTTGTGTTGAGGCTACAGTTCCTGGAATTCCCAGCCATCTGGTTATGCATTTTTTAGTAGTTATCCCAATGTATCTGCCCGGCATTAACTTGGAAAAAGTTGTCCAAATAACTAGACCTGGAGATAGTTAAGAAGCCACGTTAAAAAAATCAGTACCTTCACTGAGTATTTCCTTCATCTTCTTACAGCTGAGATCATTATAGATGGAAACATCAAATCCAATGTCACGGAAACATTTCTGCAAGTCACCAGCATCTTTGTCAGTACCATTTCGTATACCCATTCCTGACCCAAAACAAGGAATGTCAAAACTGACTATATGAAAGAATATGCATTTATCTGTGTCTTAAGAGAAGCAGCTTTAAAACCTAAAGTTATGAATAGTTTCCACACAATAGTTTGTCTAATACTTGTTGAAGCCCAAATTATGCTATTTTCACTTTTCTATAATGCCTTGAAAGGGAGTGAGCCAGCAACTGCAATTGTGCATGCACGGTAATTGTGACTGAACATGGATTTATTTAAAATACTTAAATAAGCCTTTCTTTAAGATGCAGTGAAACAAACAGATGAACAAAACCTCCCATAAAAAATAGCAGCAAACTAAGAAATGTATTAATCAAAACATAAAATCTCCTCCAAGCTATTAGGTGTTTAGAACAAATTTTCAAAACCAAAGCCTTTTCTAAACAAAAAGGTTTTAATTATGGCTACCATACTAGATTACAAAAATCGATCTGATTGTTAGATTGCAGCAGAAAAGATGTACAGCTATTAATGCAATCTATCTACATGAAAAACATCTGCATGAAACTGTTGGGTGAGATCATTCGGCACCATGGGATGAGGTACCATCAGTATGCTGATGATACTCAACTATATAGCTCCATCCCAGGTGACCTAAGTGATGCTGTGGCTACCCTTTCGCGGTGCCTGGAGGCTGTAGGGAACTGGATGGGGGACAACAGGCTTCAACTGAACCCTGGTAAGACGGAGTGGTTGTGGGTATGGTGAGCCTCAAGATCTAGGAGTTTATCATCTTTGGTTCTTGATGGGGTTGCACTGCCCCAGACAGACCCAGTGCATAATCTGGGAGTCCTCCTAGACTCATGACTCCTGCTCGAAGAGCAGGTGGCAGTCCTGGCTAGGAGGGCCTTTGTGCAACTTCATGTTGTGCGTCAGTTACGCCCCTTCCTGGATTGGGAGGCCCTCCACACGGTCACTCATGCCCTGGTCACCTCCTGGTTGGATTACTGCAATGTGCTCTACATGGGGCAAACCTTGAAGAGTATCCGGAAGCTACAGCTGGCACAAAATGCAGCGGTGCGTACAGTTCTGAATGCTCCCAGGGCCCATATAACATCTCTGTTACATGAGCTGCATTGGTTGCCAGTTTGCTTCCAGGTCCAGTTCAAGGTGTTATCACTTTTAAAGCCCTTCATGGCACAGGACCAGGTTATCTGAGGAGCCGTCTTGCCTGTTATATCAGCCCACCCCACTTGGTCTGGCAGAAGGGGCATGTTGCAGACCCTACCAGTCAAAGAATTTCAACTGGTGGGGTCTAGGAAGAGGGCCTTTTCTGCTGTGGCCCCCGCTCTGTGGAAGAACTTATCAACTGAGATGCGGTGAAATCTTGGCTGTGCCAGATGGCCTTGGGGCCGGATGGGGGCTCGCACCATTGGTATTGGCTCGTGGGGTAATTGATTCTACTCCTCCCCTGAATGTTTTCAGTCTTTTTATGTATATGGTCTTTTTATATAGTTCAACTTAAAAATATAAATATCCACATTAATTTAGTTAACTGTTTTGGGGTTTTATTTTAATTGTGAGCTGCCCAGAGGTCACCTGGGCAGATGGGCAGCATATAAATTTAATAATTCTATCCATCCCTCCTTTTGTATATCGATAGCCCTATTTAACACCCTGATGGAATCCCAATAATAATTCTGAAGTCCGCAAGGATAAACAGGATGAATTACAGTTAAATCTTGGCTTTACAGACTCCTAGTTGGTAAACTTTGGATTTAACAGGTAATTTGAATTTAGACTGCTTTGCCAAACAAAAGACAGAATGTGTTGTTTAGGGAATCTCAATGTTTATATACAGTATTTTACGTATACAGTGGTATCTCGGGTTACGAACACCTCTGTTAACGAATTTTTCGGGTTACGACCAGCTCTGGCCGCAAAAATTTACCTCGATTTGCGAACTCCGCCTCAGGGTATGAGCAGGATACGTGGCCATTTTCCCTCCCGTGACACGGTCCGCAGCCATTTTTCCGCCCCGACACGTGGTCCGCGGCCATTTTCCGCCCCTGACACGTGGTCCGCGGCCATTTTCCGCCCCTGACATGTGGTCCGCGGCAATTTTTCCACCCCTGACACGTGGTCCGCGGCCATTTTCCGCCCCTGACACATGGTCCACAGCCATTTTTCCGCCCCTGACATGTGGTCCGCGGCCATTTTCTGCCCCTGACATGTGGTCGTAGGGAGGGGGACTCTCCCTCCAAAGAATAGCCGCCTCCCTGTCCTCCACGCCAGAACAGATTAACGGTAATTACATTGAACCTTATGGGGAAATTTCCTTCGGGTTGCGACCAATTCGGGGTGTGACCAGAGTCACGGAACGAATTAAATTCGTAACCCGAGGTTCCACCGTATTTAGATTTAACAGACATTTGGCTTTAATAGACACAACTTCCCCCAAACAAGTCTGTAAAGGTGAAGTTTTACTGTATTTTTTCATTGAAAACAAAACAATACTTCAGTACAGGTAGTCCTCGGTTAACAACCACTTGTTCAGCAACTGTTTGAAGTTATGACAGCACTGAACAAGTGATGATTATTACTGATCCTCGAAGTTCTGACCGTCCAAAACTCCAATGGTCATGTGATTGTGATATGGATGCTTGGCAACAGGCTCACACTTATAATGGCTGCAGCATCCTGCAGTCATGTGATTGCCTTTTGTGACCTTCCCTGCCAGGTTCCTACAAGCAAAGTCAATGTTGCTCCTGTAAGTTGCTTCCACTCCCGCCACTTTTTCTCCTGATGACCCTGGCTATGGAGTACAAGATCCCCAGCATCTTGTACTCTGCAGCGTGTGCCTGCCCGTAGCACCCCTGCCCACATTCCGTGGTGCATGCCTGCCTGCCTGGCCAATGCTTGTGTAGTGCTGCACCACCAACATGAACACCCTCCTGCGCCCAGCAGCAGCCACACCCAGCCCAGCCGAGCCCAGCAGCCACTTACCTGCTTGCTGGCCTGGTTGCAAGCCACCCAGGATTTGCGACTTCCTGCCAGTTTCCCCATTGACTTTGCTTCTTGGAAGTCCTTGCCAACAACCCGCAATCCTTGGTTAACAACAGCAACGGGGACTGCTAAGTGATGCGGTCAAGTGACATCATACTTTACTACTGGGTCGCTTAGCAACAGAAATTCCGGTCCCAATTACCACTGTTAAGTGAGGACTACCTGTAGATTATTTTAATCGATGACAGGTTCATACTGAAACAAATCCTTTGATATTAGGACATTGTGATATATCACTTATTAAAAGTATTTCACACATTTTTTTTAAAAAGAGTTATCACACAGGAATTATATTAATGCGCTGACAGAAGAACAAAGATGTACCTGTCTCTTTTGCGAAGTTCTTATTGTTTATAATAATGCATTTACCAAGTTTCTTATAGGCTATATTATATTGGAATGTAGGGGTAATAATTCGATATTGGTTACTGGAAGAACCCTCTGGTTGACCTTCCCATTCATTCTTCTTTTTTCTGTAGAAATACAACTAAATGTTATTGTGAAAACAATGTGATCTCCAAACAATCCAATAATTACACATCTGTATAGTGAAACTAAAAATACATATAATTAAAAATGGTTTGAAAATCTATCTATCTATCTATCTATCTATCTATCTATCTATCTATCTATCTATCTATCTATCTATCTTGTGAATGCATTACTTCCAATATATCTAATTTTCTGTGCTATTTAATCTACTTTCTTAATAGTTGTAGTGCACTGTACAAAGGAACATAAAAGACACTGGGTGCTCAGGGCCACATCTATCAATATTGATTCTGTCAATGCTGAATTAATTTATCACTGATACATTTAATCACACTAGTCAGTTCACAAAGTAGTTTTCTGAAACCAAACCAATTAATGGTTTGTATGTTCAAAAAATAAGCCTGGATATAGTTCTATTTGAAGTCCATGTTTTAATAAACATGGTAATAGTATCTCCAAATGGCATGGTTAAATGAATGAGGTACACTGCACATGGAACATGCTGCTTATTTCAGACATATATTCTAAAATTTCAATGAGCACAAATTCCACACCAATATCTATTTCTCTTAGAATGCTGTGTTCAAGACAATTGTTAGATAACATATAATGCTAAAACATGGTTTATTTTAAACACAGCTTGTTACATTAAGCTGTGGCTACCTTCCAACATTACTCTCATCATGGGTTACAAACCACAGTAGCTGGGTTAAGCCAACTAACTATGCCCAAACCAAAAAAATCTTATTACAGTTCTTCTGAACAATCGTTTCTGTACAATCAGTTGCAGATGATGTCAAAAAGGTCTTCCCCATAAATTTCAATAGAAACTGATACAGAATGAAGCTTTCAAGCTCTTTCATTACTAATGAGCAATTACTATACAGACAGATGGTGGATCTACAGAAATCCCCTCTCCTCATATATATAGAATTGTGTCTCATGTCAGCTTTTCTCCTGGAGGTGCACAACTGAACACTCATAGTATGATTTAGCTCACACTCATATGTTTTTTATTGGCTGATTACAAATATAATACTGAAAAACAGTATTTTTTTTTTAAATAGAGTTGGTCAGGTTTCAAGTACTATTTCCAGTACTGAGCATCAGAGTTTAAGGATTTAAAGAAGTATGTACAGATTCAGAGAAGAACAGGCAATGAATATGATCAGGAAACTGGAAAGTAAGTTCTACATGACTGTATGCTTACGTTTATTGTCCCCTACTAGTTGAATTCCCGGAGCCCACTGATGACTTCTATATATTTTAGCTGTTAATGAATAGAAATGTTCATCACACATATAAGTTTCTGTTACGATTTGTTACCTTTGAAGGTTTATACTTGCTCAGTGCTGAATGCAGTCATTGGAATGATGTACTTCTTATCCCTTTACTTTTAATTCAACTATAATATTTAACCTTATTTTAGTCCTTTTATTTTAAGAACTGAATATGTGCACTCTTGATAGTGTTGGTCTCATCACCATAATAAAATGAATGAGTGTAGGACACGGAACAATGGAATTATGTTACATGAAGGTATATTCCAATTGAGTGTTAGGAAAAAAACCCAGTAACAACAATTCAACAGTTTTAACCAATTATCAAGACAGGTGATAGATTTTCATTCACTGGGTTTAAGCAGAGGCTAGACAGGTACTTATCAAGGATATTTTCATTTCCATTCCTTAATGTCCTAAATGGCCCTTTCAAACTCTAGGATTCTAGGATAAACTAAATTATACTCTCGTTAGTTTCTTGTCAAAGGACACCCACTAGCACAAACAGGACCCCATCCAATAAGCAGACTTCAATCCAGTCTGGTATTTGTTCAGATTAATCAATATTTTTCATCTTGGGAATATTTGAAGCTGAACAGTACTTTCCAGAAAAAGGAAATACTTTCATTTAACAGGGTTGTTAAGATCTCAGGTACTAGTCCTTGAAGATCTATACTGTGAAACCTGTTATCTTATTTTCTTGTCCTATTTTAGGATGCCAGTATGTTTAGAACCATGCAGGTTCAGACTCTGATTACTGGAAACTACACAGATTTTATGAGAAACGCTTGGCAGGACATTAAGGAAGCAAATCTGCAGTCTACACACTGGGTTTTGGAATTTCCTACATTTATCTGTCAAAGCAAGTGATTTACCGCATCAGTAATAATTGAGATGGATCATTGATTTAATGAGATTTTTTTATTTGTGGTCAGCTCAGTTACTTAAGACAGAAAGGAAGATACAGTATCTTTCGGCAATGAATAAGCCTATTCTCTACAAACAAAAATACAAATGCAAGTTTAAGGAATGATAAATCTTCTATGGATTATTCCTGTTGCTGATTACAGTGAACTACTGTTTCCTTCTTAAACATGACCAGTTTATACTGCTTGTCTGCAATTACAATCAAAATTACAGCTTGCTACAATTTGCTACTATATGGAGTAAGTTTTATCTACTTATCTACTTTAGAGCCTTTCTGATTATGAATGCACACAAATCTAACATCAGACATATCCTGACTATTTCTCTATTTTACAGGTTAATTTCTTTAATTCATCTAACAAATGTATTATTCTATACCATGCCATTTTATTGTCAATCCATTGTCATTTCCCCCCACAAATTTTAATTTCCTTAATATCTAACATTAGGTAGTTAAAGTCATCTGCTCTCCCCCAGAGTGGATAGGAAAGAGAAAGAACAAACAGTACCTTGGTTCTTCATCAAGTGGTACACTACTCTGCATCTGAAAAATATGTCCACCTTATGCTGAGGAATACTTATAATCTTCTCTAATAATGCGAGCATCTCACCATGCCCACACTACACTAGAAAATGAAACAAACTACAGTGTGTTCACAGATTCAACAATTTGTCTGTGTCAGCAACAGGTCACGCTGGACTTTTCCATAAGGCTATTGAAATGGCCATTACTATGGCGTAGCATGTAGCTGAGGTCATGTAGGCCTCTTCTGCTCCTGCTGACAGGCAGAAAATATGTATTTGCATCAATGTTCTTTTATTATTGCACTGCTGTTATAGTGCAGAAAGGGAGAAAGTATACAAAAGCCATGTGCACCACCCTGCTTATTCAAGAAGCAAGCTGTTAAATCCAACATCCAACTTTGAATATTCACCCTCACAATTCAAAGGAAAAAAAAGTCTTTCCAGTACATTTAAAGCAGTATGATGTAGTTACTTGTGAATTCATCTGTTTATTAATTATTTATGTCCTTGGTTCCACATGAAAATGTTACACTCATTACATTTTTTCCTGACACTTTTGCAGCTGTTTGTTTTCAAACCTCAGCTGAAAAACAATTAAAGAAATTAAATTCAACACAGACATGAGCCTGAGGTAAAAAGAGACTGATACAATCAAGTGTATAGAAAGTAAATATTACAGCAAAATGATATTGTAATGTAAATATCACAGGGCACAACAGCTTACATCTTCCTTTCCCACAACAGAACACCATACTGAAGCAACAGCCACAACTTGATTTATTAAAAACAGTAAAGCCAACATAAAATGTGAAGAACAATAAGCTCATAAAACTAGATGAACATTAATGAAGGTGAAATAATTTAATTTTTGAATATCTATTTTCTTTAGTTAATGTTTAATTTTTGGATGCTTTTACTATATATGAACCTTTTACTGATAAATCCAAATAAACAAACAAATGCTTGGTCCATAAGGTGTAACAGACATAAATATTGGGATGTATTTATAAAACTTTAAAAAAGAGTCTGTTCTGGCCAACTTCTATGCCAAGTATTTATCATCTGAAAACAGATGTTTTGTCTATGTTGAGACAAACTGCTTCACTTGTTCATTTGTTGTACTTTCAAATACAGACCATTTTATATGCAAGTTAAAATGGAAATAATAGGAAATATGGTATAACCTTTCCACCCCCTTTTCTAATTTTTTTTTGAGAAAAACAAAAATAAGAGCTGGGGGGAGAAGGGGACAACCCCCTCCCTCAAAACCTTTTATTCCCCTAATTTTTCTTATTTCTTTTTTCTGATATTCTAACTCATCAAATAGGATTTTTGAATAGAACGAGTACCCAATAGAGTTACGCATAAGCCCTTTATCTATTTCAAAATAGTAAAAACAGTGGACATACATATGTATGATACAGGAAAATAAACACGGAGAACTGACACATGGAAATTTGAGGGATCCATGAACTGCCCTAAAACTACTTGAACATTTATTTATAATATCCCTTTACCACATTTCATCAGTTCAGATTCTAGAAAAATATATATAATCACTGAATGATGCACTTGACAGCAATAAAATACTTTGATATCATTTTTATATCTTTATAAAACTATATGAAGATTTTTGCAAAAAATTATATTGGCCTGCCACCTAGTGGGCATAAAATACAGTTTTTTCCTTTTAATTTTTTTAAATCAGTGGCCTTATTGATACTTCTCTCAGTAAAAAAAGAAAAGAAAGAAAAGAAAAAAAGGGAATCAACCTTAAGACTAATAGCATGGCTGGCTGGGGAATTCTGGGAGTTAGTCTACACATCTTAAAGTTCCCAAGGTTGAGAAACACTGGACTAGACATTCAAATGTTTTTTTTTTTAACTTAGGAAGGAATAGTCTATTAAGAAAAAATAAGGTAAGGATTAGTTTTACAATCTATGCTGAAGTAAGATTTTAACAATAATGTTTTGGGTAGTGATCTGAAAGGGGAAAGGTAATTTGGAGAGCACATGATTGTATGCACACTGAACTTGTCAGCAGTTCCTTCAAAAAGCTTTTCCTGGCCTCATGTGCAATCCCACAAAAAGGCAGCTTTGATTCAAGGAGATGTAGACAGATACAACATGCATGACTACAAAAGCTTCTAATCACCTTTCCCATCCCTGCGCAACCTTCCCTTCCCTACAGAAAGGTTTTCTCCCTGCTTTTGTGAAATGGTTCAGATGGAAGGAATCAGCACAGCCTTCTAATTGCATTTTGTCTCACTTGCATACAGGTCTCTCGCTTGAGACATTCTTATCAGAAACAGACAACACAATCTACTTCTGTTTTCTTCATTTCCCTCATCTCTTATTTTGCTAAGCCACATTCTGGCAATGAAAACAAAAAGGGTAGAACACCCCATACGTGGGACAAAATGCTCTCTATTTATTAGGAACAGAATGCCTGTGCATGCTTGTTAATACTAAACAGTGTTTCTCTTCTCCAACGTAAGTGATTGCTTCTCTTGCTTTTGCAGGTATACACGTGAAATGAATTTATCTGCCTTAAAGTTACAGTTTATTGATCACTGTTTGTATGTTCGTGTGAAAATATAAACTATTTCCAAAAGTAAATGTAGAAGCAGATATTCTCCCAAGATTAATTTAAATAAATTGCCAACACCACACAACTTGGTAGGTCTATAAACGATATTTAATTGAAACAATAGGCAGTAATCACAGAACAAAATAGTTAAAAAGAAAAAAAAAGCACAATCACTTAAACCAGCCATTCACCCTCCAACAGTGACTGCTACTTCCATAATTTCTAGGCCATGCTGGCTGGGAACTGCAACCCCCAAACATGTTGATGTGGCAGTTATCAGATTGGGAAAGCTGTATTTTTTTTTCTGTTTAGATAAAAAGTTCTCTCTCAAGCCAAAAGTGAGAAAGAGCACTATAGATCATGCCTCTTTTAAAACTTAGGATATTTTACAACTTTTTTACAACTTGAAGAGAGGCAGGATCTGTAGTGCTCTTTCTCACTTTCTCTGGCACTTTGCTCTCTGGATTTGATCCATGAAGCTGTGAAGCACTACAATGCTTAAAAACTGGGTATGGCTGTTTTGAGGTCCTCCTGAGGTCTTCTGGGCATCATGCATGTATCCGCTTTGTTTTACTGGCTATCCAGAATCTTCTGTCAATGCACATATACACTCTGAAGACCTCAAGAAGGCCTTTAAGCAGCTACCTGTCGCCTTTGACTGCCTGCTTTGAAGAAAAGATCCATATTGCTCAAATGATTTGCACAGGCCTAGTAAACAGAGAGGCAGTTTGGTGTAGTGGTTACGGCACTAGACTAGAAACTGGGAGACTGTGAGTTCTAGTCCTGCCTTAGGCATGAAGCCAGCTGGGTGACCTTGGGCCAGTTACTCTCTCTCAACCCTAGGAAGCAGGCAATGGCAAACTACTTCTAAAATCTTGCCAAGAAAACTGCAGGGGCTTGTCCAGGCAGTCGCCAGGAGTCATCACTGACACGAAGGCATCCCCCCCCCCGAAAAGTAAACATCTCTGCAGTACAAGAATAGAAAAAAAGCTCTCTACCTAGGTCTGGTTCTATATACTGAATATAGGCACAGATATTGTGGAATGAGGAGAATTTGAAACCTTTATTCAGGGGCTTTTAAACTTTTTCAGGCTGCAGAACAGAAAATTGCTGGAACTCATGATCAGGATTCAAAGAGGGGATAGAAAATTGGGTGCGCTCATTTTCTTTGCCCTTAGGTTCTCACAAAGCCCCTCAAATCCTCGTGAAACCCTAGTGTGAAAATCCTGCTCTATTCCACTACCAGGTAGTCCTCAACGTATGAGCATTCGTTTAGCGACCATTTGAAGTTATGATGGCGCTGAAAAAAACGACTTACGACCATTTCTGACAGTCATGTGATCATGATTTGGGTGCTTGGCAACCGTCATGCATTTATGACGGTTGCAGCATCCTGAGGTCATGTAATCGCCATTTGCGACCTTCTCAGCAGGCTTACGACAAGCAAAGTCAATGGGGAAGCCAGCAGGGAAGGTCATGTGATGTCTCGCTTAATGACCACAGCAAAAAAAGTTGTAAAATCAGGTGCAGTCATGTGATGCCTCACTTAAAGACCACAATGCTTAATGACAAATTTTCCAGTCCCTATTGTAGTCATAAGTCGAGGATTACCTCTCTACTACTTTAAGCCCATATTAAAGACTAGGACTTTGACTATTTTGTAATAAATATAACAAAAAGACTAAAATAAAAAAGATTCATGTTATGCATGCCTAAAAAGTAAATCCATTTTATTCAAAAACTTCTTTAAGAATTTATATACTGCCTTTCAGAACAAAAAGTTCTTCCAGGATGGCTAATAGTTGGTACCATAAAGGGCTGTTAGAAAGCATCATAAAACCAATATCTAAACACTTTAAAGAACAACATAAAATAATTTTTCATCCTTATTAATAAAATTTTCAAAATAGAAATTCAGTGACAATTAAAAATCCAGTGTATTTTCCTTAAATGTCTGAGATGAGTGGCCATATAAATCATATAAATGAATGAATGAAATACTTGGTGATGGTAATAAACATTTCTCTCTAAGCATGGATTTTCATGGAGTCCACAAAAATCAAATTCAAACTATTTTGAATTTCAAATGTTTTATTTCAAGGTCGAAACGGGCTGCTTTATCGCTAAAATGTTTCATGCTAAAAGCAGCTGTTTGAAAAAAGTGGGATTTTGAATTTGAAACTTGCACATGTGTAACTTTAATTTTTATGGACTGCTGCTGAAGGACTGCAATGTGGGTTACACACAGCGCAACCAATGGTAGCCCAACAGCCTCGTTTGAAATGCAAAATGTGATCAGGAAGTGCTATTCATTTATCTCCAAAAACTTATTGATTAGCTGCCTGACACACCTATGGAATGCTGAACCTGTGTTTGTTGCTAACCTTTTCTTCAGCCAAGCACGACTTTTTCTATCAGAAATAACAGCCTAATAGTAGGCTACTATTATGAACATATAATTGTAGTGTGTAAATTAACTCTAAACTATAAAAACTCTTCAAAGTAGGTAATTATTTAGACCCCAAAATCATATGGATACAATTTGAGATGTTTTCACAAATGATACACTGCTGTATATATTCCCAACTGTCTGCTTTAATTTGCAAAAAAGAAGTATTCAGAAAAATTTGAAAGTTATTATTCTGTCAACAGATCAAAAGATTCACAAACCTTTATATGTCATAGAATAATTTGTTCACATGTAATCTACAGATGAACTGTGATCCCAACTTTTCATACATCTATTTTAGAGAAACTAAGATTTCTTATTTAAAAAAGCATTTTCTTACTTTCCAAAGATTGATAATCGATCAGTTCTTGAAGGTTTTGCATCCACTGTATCACCATAGTCTTTTTTAATGTCTACATCCATCTGTGGCAACACAGGAAAAGATATCTTCTGCCACCTATTTAGATGAACAACAGACCATACAATCAATACTCTTAAAATTAATATTATTTTGGATAACATGATACAATTCTTTTTTTAAAAATTAATTTAAGGGTTAGACATTTGCATTCAAATTTAGGTTGAGATATGCTTTACAAAACTATTCAAATCCAGTTTCTCTGTTCCTTATTTATTACTTAACACCAATGGAAAGAAGAAAACCACACACATGTATAGAAACTACATTTGCTCAAAGTAAATTCCACTGAATTATATACGTCTTAATTCCAAACAAGCTGCTGTGATCCCAGGAAAAGATACAGCTGCTTTAAGGTCTGTATCTGTGCCCTCGTGAGCTTTGAAACACTCTGAAGCACTGCACAGCCCTTGTAAAGTTTAGCAATCTTTTCAGAATGTTATAGAAAATATAAGCAATTAAAAATCAGCTTACAAATGGATGTCCATTCTAAAAAATAATAGTATCCTTTTTCTGAACCAACTTCTTATATATTTTTCTCAATTTGGTAAACTTTTCACACTTTGTTAAATATCTAAAAATCACATTAATACTGAAACTTGCAAGACACAAGCTGGTTTAAATATTAATTATTTAACTCAGTGTTTTTCAAACTTGGAACATTAAGATGCGTGGACTTCAACTCCCAGAGTTGCCAAGTTTGAAAAACACTGAGTTAACTGAATAAAAGTCAGACTACTAAAGAACTGTCAGTCCCTGTATTCATAACGGACAGTGTTGGGGAGGGGAAATCTTGAATACACAAATGTGAGTTACAAGAATTTGAGAATTTCTTTCCCAATTTCCATCTCAAGTCAAATTGTCCCATTTGAGTTTTTATAAATCAGCTGGAAGAAATTACAGAGATTTAATTACTATTGTACTTAAGTTAGATTGCTACCTAGCTTTATGTCCTGGACATTTATATCTATATATCTTATATTGTTCTAAGCTCAGTTAAAGATTTATGGGAAGCAAAGAACAGTGCAATTTCTTCCATATGTCCTAACAGGTATCTTCAATTTGCAGGAGTACTATTCAAAAATTATGAACTTAGATCCTAAGTGGATCTAGGTTTATATTTTTTGAACAGTACTCCCACAAATTGAAGATATTTGTAATATATAGTAATATATATGTTCAAAAGTAAAATGAAATGAGTAAGTATACTCAATAATCCTAGCTAATATGTGGGATAGCTATTATAGGTTATAGGTATGCAAAAATGTCCCAAGGCTACTTCAACATTACTGTAAATGAAGCAGTCCTTCACTTTATTTATGTTCGGGATATAGCTAGGGAAAACTTTTGTATTAAGGAGAGTATATACCATGTGCCTGATGACATGCACTATGATCTACAAAAATAATACAATAATATATTGACTGTACCAAAGAAAAAGTAACCTAACCCAGTTGTTATTTACTCTACAATATTTACTCTGCACAGTGAAGGCTACAGATGCTGATACTGAATCTAATCCCAAGCTCTTCAGAGATCCAGTGCATAAGAAGAGTTTGTAAGTGCTGAAGCATAGATATATACCCTTTGCAGACTCTAGGGCATACAGAAACAGCATGGGGATTAGGAGATAGCATTGGGTTAACTGTACTGAATATACCTGAATAATTCCAATCATACCTTCATATGAGACAAAAAGTCTACTAGACCAGGGATGGCCCATGACTACACATGTTTGGAGTTATTCAGCCTCTATAGCTACTATGAACAGAAGAGGTATATCATGTCTGAAGAGCTTGCTTGCTTCCTCCCTTCCTCCCAGTATCTTTGTCAACTTGGAAAGAAGCAACACCCTGAAAGCGTCTGAATTATCCCAATGTCTCCTGCAGCAGCCTCTTATTTCTTAATGGGACAGTTGCAAAGTACTAAAGCAGCAAGCAGTTCTCCCTGATCCTTGTCTTATGTATTGCCCTACAGCTGCTAAATAAAAAGTAGCATGTTTTGGATTCTGCCACCAGGTGGCTCTGACTGGAAGGAGACACAACAAGGGAACAGCTGCCTGGCCCCACCACAGGCTTGTGAAAGAGCAACCACCAGAAGGTTTCTTTCTCTTTCTCTGTCAGAAAGAAATACAGAAGACCTTTGTAACTAAGAAGAAGTACCTATACTTTTTTCCCCCACTTCTGCCTGCCCAGTTGTTTTTCTTTCATATTAAACTGTAACCTTGAGAACCACTCCTGGATTTTCTTGTGACTGATCTTTGTCAGTTTTTCATCTGAAGAATGCTTCAGTTAATAAGATGGGGGGGGAATGATATAACAGGTCCCTTTTTCTAGCAAGCACAGAGTTTTGTGTCCACCAGTTGGAGAGGAGCAAGAAGCTATGATTGTGCAACACACTAAACCACAAAGTAGCTGGCCTCATGTTAACTTAATCTCTTGCCATGAACTCAGAGTATGAAGATCAGGGTTTCTCCACCGTGGCAACTTTCAGATGGGTGGACTTCAAGTCCCAGAATTCCCTAGCCAGCAAGGGAAAAACCACTAAGGTTGAGAAACACTGATGTAGATATTGTACTCTATGATTCTATCACCTAGTGCAACTCTAATCAGCTGAGTTGAGGGAACCATGGATAAGCTTGCCACGTCAATAAACCATAAAAGCTGCTTGAAGAGCTGGTCCCAAGCACCTTAGCACGCAAAACTGAAATACAAACTAACTGCACTTTTCCCCACTATTTTCTTAGCTCCATGTCTAACAGAAATTTCCCAAGTCGGCTATCTGTGGCATGGAAAAGGAACACGATGCAGCGGCGGTACTTTCTGGAATGGAGATTTGATGCCGACCGAAGAGGACTAGCTGCGTGAAACTAATCAGACAGGTAGAACTCCAACAGGTACTACTTTTACCATTAGTTTTTAAAAGCAAAAATTGCAACCCTCGGAACGAATAAGTACAAGGAGGTTGGGAGGGGAAAAAAAAGGCTGCAGCTCAGTCACGCTTCCCGAGCGGTGCCAAAATGTTAGCAGCGAATTAAAGCACAACGTGGAGAGCTTAAGCACAAAGCTTTGAAAAGGGCCCGCCGTCTGCCCTGGAGTTTCCGAGGCACCAACGGGGTGGGGATGAAGCCTTGGGAAAAACTGAGTTTCTCGCTCCCGAACCAAGCAATACTTGCCTGCCTGCAGCCCACGACGAACAGGCGCCCCTTCCCAGTCCTCTTGCTGCGGCTGCTTTCTGCAATGTAACGTCGAACCTAGAAGCGAAACCAAAAGCTCTTAAGAACTTCTGTCCCCGCAGCGACCCAGGAAGTTGCCGCGGAGAGAACTTGAACTCACCGATCCGCCCCGGGCAGCATCTGCGAGCAGCGCCGCCTTTGGGCCGAGCGCGCGTTTGGTTTTACAGGCCTCGGCCTGTGTAATGGCTTCGCCCTTTCCTTTCCCTCAGGCAACTGAGCTTCGGTTTTCGCCGGCCGGATGTTTCCTTACGATTAGCTACTTCTTCGTCTAGCCATCCAGCCTGACCAGCTCTCTCATCCTCACGTGTCTGGAGAGGACCAGGTTGGGGAAGTCGAGAGGCTTTCCTGGCGGTGGTGGATAAAGCTTGAATGAGCAAATAAACGTAAATGAAACACCGGCGAGATTTCACGGAAGGTGGGAAGAGGCTGAGGATGTTATCCAGCAATACCACCTTCTCCAACTTGATGCTCTCTAGATGTGCTGGATTACAACCTGCATCGAGAGCACCCTAGTGAGGATAATGATATAGTATTTGTACGTTCATTCCCACCACACTATGGACTCAGTTACAGTGGTGACTGTAGGAAGGAAGACCTGAAGGACCAGGTTGTCCTGGAGAAAATCTGTATGTGGTCTGTATTATTTCCTTCAGGGTAAGCAAAGTTATGCAAAGCACAGAAAGGGAATAATGAATACTTAGCTAAATAAATTAAAGGCATGCAATAGGAAAGGAAGTCTAGCTAAATCTACTTTACACCAATACCATTCACTATACCTTGCCACATCTTTTTATGCTCGCAAATGACTCTTATTTCCACCATGTCCATCCATCAATTTATATACTGTCTTTGTTCTTTAAAATTCTCACCTCTCTTAACACTTCTCTTCCCCATCCCACATTTACGTATACCCTCATCCTTTTCCAAACCTGGCCCCTCTGCTTTTGATCTCATTTTGTCAAATAAATTCTAAAATTTAAAAACAAAACAAAACAGATAAACAGGAGGTAGTTTAAATTTGCCATATTATGTTCCTTCACATTTCAATCTGAATTTAGATGCTATCTTTTTGCTTTATAAAGCTTCCCTAACGGACTTCACACAATCTTTTGATTGCTACAAGGTGCATCCAAATTTAATTTGCATAGCTGTAATCCTGCCTTCACAATATTAATATGACAGGGGTTTTGTCAATTTCTTTAATAGTTATGGAAAAAGCACATATGCAGCCAATGACAACATGTATACAATGTGCTCACCTACGTAAACAGGCAGCTGTCTGTTTGAAAGCCGTTATTTTGTGTAGGCTTTCATGCCAGTGTCAATCAAGTAGTGAGGAGCTTTGGGGCTCAATGAGCGTGGTCTACACATTTTGGGCATCCTGATGTTTCACTGGCAGCTGTGGCTAGCCTCTTCAGAGGCAGAAAGTACTGCATCGTAATGTGTTTCTCAACAGCTCACAAACATTCTTTTGTTAGTTTACACATCTATAGCATAATCCTATACATCTGTACTCAAATGTAGCTTCCACTGAGTTCATCAGAACTTACTCCCAGCTATGTGCATACAGAATTGAAGCCCTAATATTAGATTACAAATTGCATAATTGATCTACAAGTATTGTTGGGGAATTTGTTCTTTTGAAATGAACATTGTCATTATAAACTTTAATGGTCATGGTTGTTGGATTCTTTCTCAAATTTGTATCTGCAAATAATACTCCAGTTTTTGGTAATGTGGCTTTGATTTGTTGTGCCAGTTTTAGGTGCTACAGTGCCTGGAATCATTCAGAAGCAGTGTTAGAGTAGGGTAAGTAAAATTATGAATACTGAACTTTTGGCACAGAACCTAACCTTCTTATATTATTAAATGAGGGTTTGTTTGTTTTTTTTAAGAACACCTTCAACTCATTTTCAGAGAAGTGTATTTTTTGCTAGTGACTATGGCATAGGCTGAAAGATGTTACAGCAAGGAAGCACATGGCTCATTCATACACCCCACTTAATTCCGGCACAAAGTTGCCTTGATAACCGTAGTTAAAAGAAATGTGCTCAGGATGTCATCTCTGTATATCTCCAGCCCACTGAAGAGGCAGCCTAAAGTTGTCTTTAGTTGTGTAGTGTTTTTCTTCTTCTCCTGATAAGCCTTGTCATCTGCACTATCTACAATGCTTTGATGACAGTGTTGTCAATGATCAAGTCAGGTACTGAAATCTGTTACACATTAGGTGTACTCCTTATATCTGCTTTTAACCATATGTCAGCTGTCTTTCAAAACACCAATATACCTGTCTGGGAAAAAAAAGTGAAGGCAGGTGGTTAATTTAAATTGGACTAATTTAAATTGGTTAAAAATGACTATTAAAGGTGTTACGTTTAACCTAAAGAGAATGGCTTCTTCTACTTACCTTATTTTTTATTGAGTGTGTGTGTGTGTGTGTGTGTTGCCATATAGGCTACTCCAAGGCCATACTGTGTAGCCTACAGGCTATTTCTGGTTGCTATCACATGTGGGCTCCATCTTTAAGTATGATTACCACACTTACAAAAGAGCAAGTTCACTTATTTGTTTTGTTTTACACAGGAATGTGGATCTTCCAGAAGATAGACATTCTCATTTCAGAAATAAATAGGTAAATCAATAAATCAATAAATAAAACTATATGTTGTTGGGCTATAGGAGACTCATGGGATGATGCAAGCTATGTCCAAACTGACAGGATGGCTGTTCATTTTCTTTTTATTTTTATATAGGAAATTAATCCTTATATTGGTATACCAATATTCCAGAATATCTATAATTCCTGTGTCAAAACCCCAAGTCTCTCACTCTCTCTGGCTCACTGATCATCAGGGGTAGAAGGTATGTGGGGTGATAGAAAGAGGACTCTGTGATGTGCCTGCAAGTTCTCTCTCACTTCATCCAGCACCCTCATATACCCACCAACCTGTCTGCTGGAGTATTTGTTTATTGATAGTGGCATAGCTGTAGTCCTGAAGACAGATAGATGTTTGCTCAGAGAACTTGAAAGGTAGCTAAGTCTTTCTTTCAGGCACCTCTGGTGTCCCCAACTCCATTCTGCCACATTTTATGAAGAACTATAGGTGTTGTTGTTTTTCCCACCAGCACACAACACAGGGTGGGAGGGGAAAAGAAGCTGGGAAATCCACCAGTCTCTGCCTTGAAAGTGCTTTGCCCTTTTCTGCTTTCCTTAATAGACTCTTAGTGAATACATAATAATCTGAAGATGATGTGAAATATATTTAGAAGTTAATCCTGGGACTGTGACAAATGAGCATTAAACTCTGTACTTTATATATTACTGTTTAGATATCCTTGATTTTCATATGACTATGATGCTTCTCTCTGACTTCACTCATCTATTTAGAGAAAGGCTTCATTGAATTCTCACATCTCTTTCCCTCTATGAACTCTTACACAGTTGCCAAAATAACCCCTCTTAGTAAGTGACAGGTTTAAAAACCAGACAACAGCTGAGTTCAGTCCAGAAGCTCGGTACAAACAGACTGGAGTGTCTTTCCTAGGAAACAAGGGATTTTTGTATATTAAGGACTCTCAGAATTTTTAAGTATAGATAGATAATTTGAAGATGAATATTCAATCTTGTGCCAGATGTGGCTATGGGGTCTATCCTGCTGAGAAGATTAATTGTATTGATCAGGTTAGTAGTTAATTATTGTTTGCCATCATTATGAACATTCTGATACTCTCTCTCTGTATTGAAGAAATGACATTTATCTGCTTTTATTCAAATCAATAGAATATACCATGTCCTAAAGTATCATAATTTGTTGCAAAGCTTCATTTCTTAGAGATTCTAAAGGAGAAATGGATTTATAGCATACATAATGTGTGTATGTGTATGTGTGGTTTATTAGACAACCAGGAAGAATTACTTATAAAATTTTAAACTAGATTTAGAAAATGCAAAACAAACATATTTCACTATATTTCTGTCTGCTTTTCTAGACCTGGCATAAAGCCTGCTTTCACTGTGAAGTTTGCAAGATGATGCTAACTGTAAATAACTTTGTTAGTCACCAGAAAAGGCCTTACTGTCAAGTGTAAGTGTGTACATTTTGTTTTATAATATGACCAGATTATATGAATAGAATTCATACAATTGGACTGAATTCTGATTCTATTGAAGATTTGCTCAGTTGGTTTTTCAGATAAATTGGTTAAGTCAGATTATAAAGTACATCCATATCGTGGGGAAAAACAATATGGATTAAAAACTGTTCCTGGTATTTAAAATAATAAATGCAGTATATTATGAACTACAACTAAGCTTTTTCTTTAAAAGCACAGGTGAAGGTATGATAATTTAAAAGCAAAAGATAGAGAAATACCCGAAGACATGTATCCAAGAGGTGTTAAGTAACAGTTTAGTTATGTGCCAGGCTGTTCTGTCTTCTCCCACCTTCTAATCTCCAGATGTGTTGAGTTACAGCTCCCAGATTTACCAGCCAGCCTGCTCAAAAGATAATGGTGAGAGTTGTAGTTCAATAGAATTATAAATCCTAATTAGTTTGAAGACCAAATAGGTATACTGTGGAAGATCTGTTTTATATAAAGTGCACAACTTGAAGCACCAGATTGTATGATTCTAGTCAAAGCTTCAGAGACCGGAAGTCATTTCTGATAGAAGAGAAAAATAATTACATGCATGCCTGGAAGGTAATTATATTAACTATGCTTAATTTAGTTTAAATGCCATTGAAATAAACTCAAAATTAGATTTTTTTTCTCCCTGAATTTACCCAACTTGTTTCGCAGTGCAGCCTTGTGCTGTTTGAAGACCTACTGTGAACCTTAGCCCAGAAAAGATGTGTTTCCTTAATTTAGAGCAGTTATTGGCAACATGTGACTTTCCAGATTTTAAATTCCTATTCCATCAAGTGAAAAAAGTTAACACTTCTAATACTATAATCTTATTATAAATCACCTCCAATCCTATGGAGGATATTTATTTAACCTGGAAGCATAAGGAAATGACATTAGGAAGTGGCTCACCTTTGTGTTACTAGGCCTGATTTGAGACTTCGTTCAGTTGGCCAAATCACTTTCTCCATCCCTCGTGCAGCTACTACTAACTTCGCTGGGAAGAAAAATGCCCATAATTACTTGCCATTATAGTACAGTTAATTTGACAATGCTGCAATATGGCTGTTGTGCAAGTACTTCTTATATGTATCTTTTCTACGTTTGAGTTGACTGGTAAACCGTGTCTTGCAGAGTTCATATTCATAACTTTCAGAGGTTCATGTTTACTCACTATTGCCTGTAATATGTCACATTCTTATTGCTTTTGTCATTAGCATTTTTCATTCTGAAAACAGCAGTTCCAGTGAGTATTTTCTGGTTACTTTTGAGTTTTTACAAATTCCTCAGAACTGCCACAATTCTGTTTTCCTGACCTTACTCCCCTATACTGGCCCATATGATCAGTCCTGCACTGAAGGACTGTCACAGCGGGATACTGAATACCCCAAGCCTGAAACAAACAGCTAAATTTTATGAAGAAATTAATAATGTTCCTCTTAATACTCATACACAATCATTTATGCAACAGAGAAAGCCTTTCAAGGTATGTTGAATTTCTTCAGATGTCAGAACTTTGGTGGTGTACTTGTAGTGTCTTCTGGTATTGTAAGGTTAGCAGTTCCCACCTGCTGGCTATATCATAAGTTTTTCTTTAGTTTACAGACATTAAGAGAGCCAGTTTGGTGTAGTAGTTAAGGCACTAGGCTAGAAACTGGGAGACTATGATTTCTAGTCCTGCCTTAGGCATGAAGCCAGCCAACTAACTTTGGAACAGTCACTCTCTCTCAGCCCTAGGAAGAAGGCAACAGCAAATCATTCCTGAAAATCTCGCGAAGAAAGCTTCTGGGACTAGTCTAAGCAGTCAGCAGGAGTTAACAATGACTGGAAGGCGCTCGTGCGCGTGCACACACACACACACACAAAGACATTAAGCCATTCTCCTAATGGTCTCAGTGTTCCTGTTATCTTCTTTTTGGCCTCCTGGAACCTCTCTTTCAGGTCTGATTTTCAGCATTGAAGCTGATACCATTTCTTCATATGGTTTTCCTGTGACCAGTTTCCTGAATTCACTCCTGCCCATTCTTTCTGTAAATTTTCTCAATCATCCTCCATTCATATACTTAAAATGCTTATATGATATTTATGTTGTAATCCATAAATATAGATGTCATGGTAATAATGATAAAAGAATGACATGATTACATAAATTTCTAAATACAGTCATTAGAATAAGCCAAATAGCTATACAAGTACAAACAAGTCTCAAGGATGTCGTTAACATTTTATTGAGCAGACGTGGTAAGATAGTTTGAAGCCTGTTTGGTTATAGGCTCTTCAGTGCCCCATCCCTATTTGCACTTAAGTACAGCACACACATGTCCTGACAAAATTTTCCCCTTTAGCCCTATGATATTGACTTTATTTCATTTCTCAACCCATGAGTGAGAGGATCTTAAGTTATCATTTGATCACCAAACATAAGAGTAGCATTTTCCCCTTTATTCTGATTGTTCAGGTGAGTGCAATCTGATACACTTCATTGTCTGCTGACTTGAAGGCATAGTCAAATGACCACTAGCATCAGGCTTTACCCCTAAACTCAGAAGTAAATTTTACATCTCCAGCCACTTGCTTAGGAATAGGCAGAAACCTCTCAGATGAAACCTAGCTGGACTAGACTTTTTTACTGCAGATGAGAATGAAGCCACATGTTCACAGATTATTAGCCTCCTGCAGTGCCAAGAAATCAAAGCCTTTATATAGGACTATGTGTCAGAGTTTAATCTCTGGGTTTTTTTCTCCTGCTTCTCTGATATGTGGCAGTTCACTTGGAGGCCTTGGTCAGACATATTTACTTATCTCTTTAGTCTGGAAACTGCTGGCTGGCATCTTGGCCAGATTCAGCCCTCAGTAGCACTGGGTATATCAAAGTGCTTTAGAGAGTGTTGGGAGGCACAGGCATGTCATCTCCTGTGGAATCCTTGGTGCTCTCTGAACTTGGTTGTTTACTTGCAGACATTTCATTGCCCAACTAGGGAGCATCATCAGCACTAGAAAAGCCTGTAATAGCACAAAAAAACAGATACTGCAAACTCTGCAATTTATAAGAGAGAGGGGAGAGAGAGAGAGAGAGAGAGAGAGAGAGAGAGAGAGATCCCCAGCTAAAACCCTACATCTCTCTCTTCTGTCCTTACATTGCAATGGACTGACAGGCACTTATTTCTCAGCAGGCCAAGTACTTGATGCTTGGGAATGATTATTGTAATAGCCCTGTCTGATCTGAGGTCCTTTGCTTCTGACCTCGTTAACCTTAGCCACAGTGCAGCAATGCCCTCATGGGTGGATATTTTCCTTGCTCAATGATGACATACTGAAAAAGGATGTCAGCAGAGTCAGGAGATAAAAATAATTCCCTTGCCTATAATCAATGGCATTCCCACAAATTAGGATAACACCATTCAATGACTCAGAACAGGCAAGATAGAGACTAGTAGCAGAGAGAGCAAATTTCATGCTATTTTGGTTTCATGATGACTGAAGGATGTCTGGAAGATACTTTAACTCAGTAGTGAGAAAGGCCCAATCTCTTGATTAAAAGCAGAGACATACCGTGATGTGCTTCTCTAGTGGTATAAAACGAGTAATTTCCTTTAAGCTTGTACGATTCAATGTCCTCCACATATTGAAAAAAGTTAAATATTCAATGCCTGAAACATAATCATTAGATTTTTTACATTTATAATTACATATAAGAATATATAAATTGTTTCTAAAGTCAAAGGATAAGTAAAAAATGGTTTTTCCAGTTGGAATTTGTTCAGTGATTAAATAAAAGTCACCATGAATAGTTTTTCTTAAACATGTATTTATTTATTTAAAATATATATTTAAGTAGTATGTGATTTTGTGTGTAACTCTCTATTTAAAAGACTGTTATTCTTTTAAGTGTTATTGATAATAATTCTCTAAAATTGTGCCTACTTTCTTTCATAGACATAACCCTAAAAATAATGCATTCACAAGTATTTTTGAGACGCCAATAAATATGAATGTGAAAAAGCAATCTGAAGCAATAAGTGAGGTAAGATGCATTAGGAGGTAATGTGCTTTGTATCAAGCTGTAATGTTAGTATTTTTTAGGTAATTATAAAAGGAACTATTTTACTCCTTCCATCAAAATCCATAATTTTTCTAATTTCCCAGGTTGCTAGTAGCTAAATAAATAAATAATTTTAAAGTTTTCTATTGACTTTGGCATAGAGCCTAAGATATTCTATTTTAAGCAGAAATATAAAGTCAACTGAGTTTTACATACCATTGGAGAAATCTGGTAAAATATTATGGAAGTTGTTAGATACCATTCCCCCATTCAGTGAAAAAATCCTTTGAAATATGTCCAAATACTTTTAACAAATATTACTGTACTGCCAGTTATAGCTTTCCTAAAGTTCTGGATTTAGTTTTTTTTTTGTACTGTGTACCAGTTTTCACTATTGGAACAGGAAATATCTCCTACAATCCAATGTATATTTGCTTTGATGTAAATTCTTCTTGCTCAATGGATTTATTCCTGAGTAAACATAGACAAGTTTGCAGATTTAATGCATGATAAGAATATGTATTTTATGTTCTATTTCATTTAATTTATGAAAGCTATTGGTGTTACAGTTTTATGAAGCTTATTCTATATTGTGCCTTCTAAGATTATTTCTTGAAATTTCTTATATATATTTAAAAAAGCAAAATTAGACTTCTGAATTATCCCTTAATGAAACTATAAGAACAACAATTATATTTCTTTTAAACTGAGCATGAGAGATCTGCTCAGGAATGAGTCAGCGATCAAAAGCAATTTCTATTTCTGTTTGAAGGTCATGATAGGAGATCTTGTTACTTCCAGGAAACTTGATTGTGCTACTAAAATCAGAGATTACTTTTCCTTTCCTTTTGCCATGTAGAAGACATCCTGTTACATTCAATCAAAATAGGAAACTTCAGAGAAAATTCAAAGAGAAGTTTATACGAGCTGTTTCTCACAATTTCGTTTTGTATGAATGGTTTATTTTGGGAAGCTTCCAGCTTACTCAGTTTGGAAGGATTCTGTCATAGTTACTGTCAAAAGCTGCTGAGAACCCCAAAAGAAGTAACAGTACCAGTTTTTGTCCCAAAGCCAGTCAGAAAGGCTGACTAAAGATCAGATTAACTTAATTTAAAATGCCTATTGGTGGACAGCTATTTATTCAAACACTTTATCCAAGGAAAAGATTTTGCACCCTGTAGTTATCAATACTTGTGGATGCAAAATAAATTTTTCCAAGGGCAGTTTGAAAACAACTTCTTTCAAAGTGCAAAATTAATGACCTTGTGAACTTAAACATCTCTTCCCTACTTACAAGTTCTGACACACCAAGATACACAAGGATTAAATGTAGTAGTAGTTGTCAAACCTGTTCAAAACCCTTGTCCGCATTTTCAGTCCTCAACCTCAACATTTAGAATTCCTTTAATACAACTGAACAATGTGTTGATGTGGAAATCACTGCTGGATGACCATGTAAAAATTCCAGGTGATTGATAGGAAAAAAGTGTAAAGTGTCAGTTTTTATGGGTGTGCATTTCTAATAGTAAACCATATCTAGGGTACGATCTGCTACATGTGTTGGGCCAATGATTCTTAAGGAAACTTCTGCAGTTATCATGGTATAAATGATTTTTTTCTACCAGATAAAGCAAAGCAGTTCCCTAGAACCTCTAGACTGGAAATCCTTGGCACCAAGTTTCAAATCATATCTTAGCTCAAGTACTGAAATTGTTAAGCAGAGGGGTGAAAAATATAATCTATATTGTTTCTAGAAAGCCGTGCATCAGATACAGACATCACATTCTAGGAGACAATTGTGGGGAGGAGCATGGAATCTAGGCTGATGTAGTACTGAGTACCTTAATTGACAAACTTAGTCCTATAGTTTCTAAAAAAAAATATCTTAAAACTTGTGCTTTCTGACTAATGTCTCTTTGAAATACACAATGAAGACTGCAGAACTTGAAAATTCAATCCAGTTCTGGAATGCTAAGATAGTTTATAATTGCTTTATGACTTTCTTTCTTTAATACAATGCCCTTTTTATTCATTACAATTGAATCTGTTTGTTTATGCAGGTTAAGTATAGAGAAGAGGGCGAGAAATTCAAGTCCGTTTTTCACTGGGATGTAAAATCCAGAGATATGGAAGCCACACAGAAAATACAAAAAATAAATCAGGTAAAAAGCTGTTAAGTTATCAAGAGTTAATATACTACCCTCAGCTCTTCACAATTTTGTTGTGTTGCTTGATTGATTGAGCAGCCACATAGCTAGATGAGAATGATATGCCCCCAACCTGGCCCTTCAAGTTTCCCAATGGTGCATCCATTGTTGCTATACTTGAGTGTCTAGCTTGCTGTTGGTTGTCTTTTCTTTCTTTCATGTTTCCCAGCATTATGGACTTCTCAAGGGAGCTGGGTCTTTGCATAATGTTTCCAAAATATAATAACTTTAGTTTGGTTATTTTTGCCTTGAGTAAGAACTCTAGATGGATTTGTTCTATGATCCATTTTTTTTGTTTTCTTGGCTGTCCATGGTACTGTATTTTCCAGAGTCTTCTCCAATACCAACATTTAAACGCATCAATACTCTTTCTATCTTGCTTCTTCAAGTCCAACTTTCAATTCTATGGGATGTTTCAGGAAAAAAACAATGCATTATTGTGATTGTTGAATAGTAAAGATAGGTCCTGGCATCTGAATGTCTTCTCCAAGGCCTTCTTTGCTATCCTATCAAGTTGCACCTCTGTGGTATTTTTCTTGATTGCTAGTTCCTTTAATGTTGATCCTAAAAGGCAAAGCTATCCACCACTTCAATGCCTTCATTGTAAATTCTAAGGTTGTCATTAATTTGGTCTTATTTATATATAATCTTAGTCTCATTTTTTTCCACTGTGCTCTTTGACTTTCATAACTAGTTTGCAGATCATTTGCAGTTTCAGCTATGTCATTGTCACAGTGCAGATTATTAATGTTTATTTACCCACTTTTAAAAATATGTTCAATTTTTTTCCAGTACAGCTTCCCTCACTATATTTTCAGCATGCAGGTTGAATAAATAAGGAGAGCGTATACAGCCTTGTCCTACTCCTTTGCTGACATGGAGCCAATCTGTTTTACTATGTTCTGTACAAACTATAACTTCTTCTCCTGTGTATAGGTTATGGGATTCCATTTTTCTAAAGGCATTCCACAGCTTGATACAGATGGCACAATCAAAAGCCTTTCTACAGTAATGAAGCATATATTGACTTATTTTTCATCTTTGGTTATTTTCAGTTATTCAACATGCATCAGCAATAATGTCTCTTGTTCCTTGATGTTTTCTAAAACCTGCTTGAATGTTTGGCATGTCTGTTCCATGCCTAATCTGTATTGAAAGAAAGTATTATTTTGTTAGCATATGAAATTATTATTTTGTTAGCATGTGAAATTAAGGTTATAATTTGCACTCTGTTTCATCTCTTTTCTTTGATGTTGGTTTGTAGGCTGACCTCTTCCAATCTGTTGGCCACTGTGTCATTCTCCAGATTTGCTGGCATAGTTTGGTTAGAACTTTTGCATATTTTCCCACTATTGCTGCTTGCCATATTTCTATAGATATTCCATCATTTCCTATAGCCTTCTTGTGGACTTGATAATGACAAGAGTTACAGATTTCCCACTATTGCTGCTTGCCATATTTCTGTAGATATTCCATCATTTCCTATAGCCTTCTTGTGGACTTGATAATGACAAGAGTGCTGAACTAACTTCATGTTCTAGTACTAGAGATTCTTATAGGTAAGGAATATCTTTTAAGGTATCTTCATCAGGCTAGGAGGTTGTGAGTTCTAGTCCCACCTTAAACACAAAGCCAGCTGGGTGACTTTGGGCTAGTCACTCTCTCTGAGCCCTAAGAAGTAGGCAATGGCAAGCCACTTTTGAAAAACCTTGCCAGGAAAACTGCAGGGACTTTCTAGGCAGCCACCAGGAGTCAAGACTGACTCAAAGCCTTATTATTATTGTTGTTGTTGTTGTTTGCACAGTCATCCAGTTGTTTAGACTGGATTTGGCGTTTTTATCCACCTATCGAGTCCTTCCCAAGACCTGGGATAGGCAGTTGTTATTATTTTAGTATACTCCTTCCATCTTTTTTCCATCTTTTTTGAATCAGTTACTATCTGTCTATTAGCATCCTTTAGCATACCAATTCAAGGTTTGATCTTATGGAAAACTTTGTTTTCCATGTCTATTTTCATTTTGATATCTTTACAGATGCTCTAATACTACTTCTTATGTCTTCTAATAGCTCTTTGAAATTCTTTGTTAAGTTCCTCCTGAGATCTTTGTCTTTCTTGGCTTTGGATTCTCTTCTTTTCTTGGCAATTTCCACCATCTGTTCTGACATCCAGTTTGGTTTCTTCTGTTTCTAATTCTTTGGCAGTTTTTCTTCACATTAATCCTGAACAACCTCTTTGATTTCATTTCACAGTTCTTCTAGTTTTCTATCAATGAAGTTCAGAACTTCCAAGTGATTCCTGATATTCTCCTTGAAAATGGTGGATATAGGATAAAGATCTTATTCTGAAAATTGGTTGACTTTGTTCTTCTGTTTTAGCTTGACTTGGAACTTAAACATGAGCAGTTCATGATCTATTCCATAGTTAGCTTTTCCTGTAGCTGGGATACTCCATCTCCTTCTACAATAATGTAGTCAATTTGATTTCTGTCTACTCCATCTGGTGTTTTCCATATATATGGGCATTTTTTTGGTTGTCTGAAGAATATATTAGCAATTAAGAAATAATTGGATTGGCAGAAACTGATAAATTGTTCTCCTATTAATTGCTGTTTCCTAGGTCACATAATCCAACTACATTTTCCTTCTTATTACTTCCAACTTTGGCATTCTAGTCTCCAACTATTTGATTGAAATTAACTACAAACTTTCTTATTCGTAACAGTTCTTATTTGTACCATTAATGTGCTGTGCCCTATATCCAACCTCATTTGGTTTTTTCTGAGGAATGAGCTATATGTGACCATGTCTGAGTTATTGGTGGCTTGATGGGAAGATTTATGATGCCTTCATGCAAAGCTTAGAATGGTACCTTTATACAATTCTGGCTGCAAGCAAAGCATTCACTTCTGAGTAGAGGCATAGAGGATTTCATGGTTATTTATATTTATGTCATGTTCATCTTCAGTTTTTTTAGTCATTTATAATTTTTTTTAAAAAGGAAAAAAAGAGATATCTCTATCATATACAGAAGGTAATTAAGAGGGAAGATGAAGCTCCATAGTCAGAATGATTTTTTACTTGCAAGATATATTTAATGGATCCATTACTTCAGAACCCCACTGGGACTGTGTATTGTGCAATACACAGTACCACCAACAGCCAACCACCTTTTTACTTTTATTGTGTTATGTGAACTCAGGCCATGTGGTTAATTTACAGATCAATTTATCCTGCAAATGCATAACACTGAGATAATTGAGCAAACTATGTTACAGTTAACTATGGGAAAATGTGTCTTGCAAACAAAGAACATTGGTAACTGAATTTTTAAAGTTAGATTCATGAACTATCAGAAAACAAAAGATTAAACTGTCTTGCAATTACATTATGTTGTAATTCTGGCAGATGTTCTGGACACAGAAGAAAGATTAGGTTGTTACTTTGTTAGTTTGGAAATCCTGGTCAAAATCCAGTTAGCTGAAATGTCTCTGGAACTAAAATAAGAAACAGTTATATGTAGTTCACTCTTCATGTTCAGTGTGAACAAACAGAATTAAAAGGAGAATCACATTTTCAGTTCCTGTGCAAAAGCAATAAGGCCAATGTAAGAACTGATGTGAAATACGTAAAATAAAGTGATATGTGCACATCCAGTCTTATATTTATAAATACTACCTAGAAGAGTGACCCTCCATCTTTAAAGACCTAATCAAAATAGATCTAATCTTTGTACTAATTTCTTATTATACATACATTCTTTTTAGAAAACCTACCATGATGTATATAATGAAGGCAAATCCTGGTATACAGAAACCATCCCACAGTTGGAAATGATCAAGATAGCGCAAACACAGAAAGGTCTTAGTGATGTAAGTAAATCGCTACTATGACATTGATCTGTGAAGGAAATATTTTCATGTAGGCTTAATTCCTCAGATAACCAGGTTAAGGAAATTTGTGGAAATCAAATGTTCTTCTTATTCTTCCTTTCACCTGTAGCTTTCACAGGCACTTTTCATAGTGTTGGAGAATTTCCTATACTGTACATTGCCAACAGTGTATGAAGGGGTTATGGAACTGATAGAGAAAGAAGAATTATTTCAAAGTTGGTGATTGTGTATCTGTTTTTAAGAAATTATTTTTTCTCTATGAGCTTCCTCTTCTTGTATCCATATCACATTATTCCGGAGCTTACACCAGAGAGGTTTTTCACAGTGCAAGTGACTATACAGAAAAATAACTTTTCTTCCATAACGTTCTTTCAGTAAAGTTATCTAGGATCCAGTTAATAATAATTAATTACATGGAGGGGATATTTACATATGGTATGAAAATGTGCAGTTAATTCTCATTCTGTCTCTTGTCTTATTCAAGAATTGATGTGAAATACGTAAAATAAAGTGATATTTGCACATCCAGTCTTATATTTATAAATACTACCTAGAAGAGTGACCCTCCATCTTTAAAGACCTAATCAAAATAGATCTAATCTTTGTACTAATTTCTTAAATATTCTAAAAATAATCTCCTATGAAGTTATATTTGATTGAAGTTATCTATTAGTTATCTATTAATAAGATAACTAATACTAACTTATTAATAGATAACTATGAAGTTATCTATTAATAAGACCTCAACAGTTGGCAATGTATTAAGTTTGATAAAGAAATAATCATCACATTTGGAGTGTTGGATTTAGATGTGAGAATAATCCATATTCAAATTTTTGCTATACTATAAAGTTTACTTCTTAGCTTGAACAAATCAGCCTAACCTAAATGAAAAGTTATCTATGGAGTCAAATTGTTGGATTGATCTTGTGGAGAAAAGACAGGATAGAAATGAAAACAAGTAACATAAAATCAGTTACTTCTGGTAGCAATGGCAATTTAAATTAAGCTAGGAAATGAAAAATGAAAGACTGTGTTCAGAATTTTATGCCATGACTTTGGAATGATCTTCTGATTAAGTCTTAATGAAGACAAAAGAATTAAAAACAGTGTGAAAGTGCTGAATTCTGTTCTCTTTCTGATTAAACAATAAGAGATTGCTTATGAGCCTCTTGCCCTATACATCTACCCCAATTAGACTTTCATGCATATATAGAGAGAGAAAAAGAAGGGCAGCACATATGCATATACACTGATTAGTCCCAGGGGAGAAAGTGCACACACATACGTAGATGCACCTTGTTACTCTGGGGCTTTGCGTCTGTGCCTTCAAGTCAGTCTTCACTCTTTGTGGCTACCTGGACAAGTCATGCAGTTTTTTTGGCAACATTTTCAGAAGTGGTTTTACATCCTTCCTAGGGCTGAAAGAGAGTGAGTGGCTCAAAGGCAAGACTAGAACTAGAACTCATGGTCTCCTGGTTTCTAGCCCAATGCCAGTTAGGATGCCAATAAATAAATATTAGAGGAAATAATTTGACAGCAAATAGTGTAAATGCAAAAATATCTGTTTGTTGTAGGTGAATTATAACCAGGAATATAAGCAGCAAAGTGGAAAAGGAAGCTCTCCTGTTTTGATGACTCCAGCTTATCAGATTGCCAAGAAGGCCTCCGAGCTATCCAGTGATGTGAGTTTCTGGGAATGTATTCAAGGGGAGAGCAAGGAGATTGGGAATTCTCCACAAGGATTAAAGCCAATCCTTTCACTTATAAGGTTATGTATGGTGTGTGCATACACATATACATATAGAGTCATATATGTTTGTAACCCATATTTATCCCAAATGATAGATATGGGTTATAAATGTTGTAAAATAAATAAATGCACAAAGACACACATATACATTCATATGTAGAACACCCCCTCCCCCCCCCACACACAAACATATGCACTTATTGCATAGCCACATGTTACGGTTACTTTTTAAAAATACTTCCTATTGTGAACTATGGATGATCTGGCTGCATGATTACATGTGGTCTGAAAAACAAAACAGGTTAGGGAATATTCTTCCATCCTTATATAGCCCCCACTACAATAATAATGTAACTCTATCATGTAAATAAAAGTAATTGTGTATTTACTCTTTGGCCACTCTTGTGTTTAAGCCTAATGTCTATAACAAACTAATCTGTCATTTTCATTAATAATAAATGCATTTATTTTGTGATATGAACAAAAATTAAAATGTTTTAACAGCTGAGGATCAAAGTATTTAAAATTACTATCCTTTAAAAACTCTAGGTAATGTCACAAAAAGTTGTTTTCATCATGTAAACTTTTCGGAATTTCTATAGAGTGTTGAGGGTTTTTTGTTCTTAATATTAACAGGCTTCTGGTGTAAGATATATTTATATTTATGTATCTATTGCCACTTCCTCATTATAAAATGAACATCTTTGGCAATTAATTGGCCTGTAGAGAATTAAATCAGCATAATGGTTTGACAAATAAGGCCAGAGAATGTAATTTCAGTCTCCTTTCATCAAAACAAAATGGCACTTCACATTTGCACCTGTCTTTTGGAATAATATCATCTAGAAATCTGTATGGCTCCCACCTTACTTGTCATTAAACATTGTTTGAAACCCTTGAGGCTTTTCCCTCAGGCCTTGGGTTGAGATGCTTTGTGAGTTGCTAAGGATATGGAGAGATGGTTTTCTTCCCCTAACAGTTGCTGTTTATGGACTTTTTTGGTCGTATAATACTACTGTTTGTAAATTCTATGAAGTTGCTCAGAATTGTCTAGAGAAGGGTGGGCTAGAAATTAAATAAATAAATTAAAGGTATTGTCAAGAAACACATTGGGCAAAATTGGACTCAAAACCTCCAAAAACAAATTCCATGAAATCGAGTTCAACTAAAGTAATAATATTGAGAGGCCTTGTTTACTTTTTGTAAAAACAAACCAACAGATTTAGATGCTATTTTAAAACTTTATTTATTTATTAAATTTATATGCTATTTTAAAACTCTGATTATCCCATTGCGTGAGCTTGTCAGAGGGAAACAGATCATGTATAGTTGTGATCCCCTATTTTACACACATACACATTGATTGATTGCAACATCAAGTGCTGGTACTAAAAGCGAACTCCATACAGACATATATCCCAATGCTTGCCAAGTTTTCAGTGGAGCCTGATAATAATACCAAGTCCGGAGAGGAAATGAATTCTGTTTCTTATTTTAGCACAGTAGATAAAGTTAGGATAAATGACCAATTATAAAGTTGAAAATGTGCAAACTTATACCCACATCTTGACATATAATCGTAATATAGAGAGAGAGAATCTCACAGGATGTCCCTGCCAAAGAAATGTGTTTGGTATCCTGTAGATTAATTTAAAATAATACCATGGTATAAATATTGGAAATTTTTATTTCTCTCAAATTATAAATTGATCTTATATTAAGTATTCATCTTAATCACTTTTATTTTATCTTAAATATCAGTCAGGTCTTCTTTCTAGATCTTCTTTCAGATCTGTCTAGAGGTTCTTTCATCTATGTCTAAACAGGCAAAATTTAAATTTAAATTCTCAAATTTAACAGCTGAGAATAACTCTTAGAAATTCTTATGTCAAGATAAACAAAGGAGTCAGAAGATAACTTAAAACTCTAATCTGCATGCTTTTAAAGACTGTTACTGTGAGGCAGTGTAATTAATTCTGATTTATTCCAGTTTATTGAGTAAGAATACAGGGTTTCAAGTATTGTATTAATGAAATAAGATTAGGTATAGAGATTTCTGCTGTATAAATAAAACAGAAATCTCTATTCCTAATAACACTGGACTACCACTGATGTATAATAAAATCTTATGCTCTGCTCACTACTCCATGGTAATTTTCAGATCTTCTAATTATGTAGGTAAGAGGTTCTAAAAAAAAAGAAAAAGAAAAAAGAAGAAAGGGCAACCTTGGCATATACTCTGACCTAAATCAAACCAAGTAGAAGCACACCATAAATAATTACCTGTGTAATGGGAGTTGAATAAATCATGTCAGTCCAAACTATAAAACTTTGCAGAAACTAAAACCAAATCAAAATCCACTAGATATTCCTGCCTTTTTTATGTTTGGTAGCAAGATTGTATTTTTTCTTTATTTTCAAGAAATTTTGTCTTCTTTCCATCCCTAGGTGGAATACAAGCAGGGACATAAAGAACATGTTTCCAAATTCGGCAGTGTTATGGATACTCCAGAAATACTTCATGAAAAAGCTGGGGGGCAACTCATGAGTGATGTAAGTATAAGGATAAATTAAGTTCATATGTCTGCCTATCACGTCTGCCTCTCTGTGGCTAGATTCACATATCATGAGAAATTATAAAGTAGCTTGTTTAATTTTGGCTCAGCCAATATGTTTTGTATAGTAAGCTAAGCAATGATTTAATATGAGCTGGATTTATATCTCTGTTGCTACAGCTTTAAGCAATCTTGATTTTTTTCAGTTAAAATATCCAGAAGAGTATGAACAACAAAGAGGGAAAGGAAGTTTCCCTGCTATGATAACACCAGCTTATCAGATTGCTAAAAGAGCCAATGAACTTGCGAGCCATGTAAGTTCTATAAGTCATGAATAGAGCACATTCTGTCTATAAGATAACATATGCTCTGTAAGTCATGTTATACCAAAGCTAAATCTGTACTGTATTTTATAAAACTAAAGCCAAATTTTCTGTAGTGGGAAAAATTACAAATATTATGGCATCCTAGATTTGAAAGGGACAGATATTAATGGGTCAATGGTTCTCCATTACTATGGGACATTTATGCTAAAAAATGTATGTCAGGATGCAAGAGAAGGACAAATTAAATTCAGAATGGTGGAAGGGTGGCACCCTCTGATATATGAATTAGGTGTAAATGCTTATATTTAGTCATGCAAGGAGTTAAATTCAAGGTCTTCATCAATCTTAGTCTTTTGGCAGATGTGAGAACAGTGGTCATTGGCTATTAGTTGAAGGCATGTCCATTATTATCAACCTGTAAAGTGTCTCTTTCAAAGGTAGTCAAACTTGGATAACTCTGTACCTCTGAATTACCTCATTACTCAGAGATGTGAAATAAATATTAAAGTATGAGATGCAATGATGGACTTTTCCCTCTGTTTAAAATTTATTTGTTTATTTATTAATTTCTGCTTTGCACACTTTTCATAGAAAGTAGTCTGTATGTTTTAAACATAAAGGAATGCCAGAATAAACTCATTCTTTTTATCATAATTTATTTCAGGTTAAGTATCACCAAAGATATGAAAAAGAGATTAAGGGAAAAGCAAGTCATTCTGTTGGCACGTTAAGAGAAAATGTAGACCAATTTAATCAGGTAACAAACAGTGTAAATATATTCACATTTATTCTAATTCACACTGCTTCCAAAGTAGTGATTTCAGCCACATATTATGAGTAGTAGTTTCTCTTGTAACTTAGGGCTTTTGATTCCCCTTGCATTTAGTGCCCCACATCCTATACCTAATGCTACTTCTAAAAACTGGTGAGTTTTGGAATAGAATAAAATGGGGGTAAGGAGGTTCAGCTAGATGCAAAGATTTGGCATGTCAGAATTTATTAGATAATAAGAGAGTTTTATTTTCCTTTATTGATATAGCAAGATGAAAGAAGGGTTTATCAATATACTTAACAAGGAAATGATTAATTTGAGTTGCATGTTCTGCTGAATTTATTTATTTATTAAATTCATATGCCATATTTTCTGCATCCCATGGTAGTATGGATTTCTTAGAACTGGTACATAGCATATATTACTTATCATAGTGTTTGGTTTTGGGTAAGCAATATTATGCAAAGATAAGAAGAAGAATGATAAGTAAAGGGCAAAAGAAATTAAAGGCAGATAAGAGAAAAAAATCTACTTAAATTTACAATAACACCATTCACTATGCTACACCACACTTTTCATCTTGTTTCCACCGCATATATCAATTCATACATTATCTTTAGTGAACTACAAATAAATGAATGTATCAAAAAGACAATGATTTAAGTATGGGCATAATATGAAGATTTCCTATGTTCATAGTAGGCATTTAAGAATATATTGGTAAGAATGATGTTTTCAGCCTCTTTCATTATCTCCTCTCTTACGTTCTCCATTTGATGTTGTAATATATGGAAACAGTACTCCTTACAAAGGCTAATATTAAAATGGGATATAAAAATCAATAAGTAAATGATCATTGCTGAATATTCTTCAGGATTATATGGACGAATATGAAGAACACAGAGGGAAAGGGAGTTTTCCTGCTATGATCACACCAGCATATCTAAATGCTAAGAAGGCAAATGAATTGGCTAGTGATGTAAGTATGAAATTGGATGTCTCAGCTAACATGGGCCAGATCCAAAATGCTTGCTATAGTTTATCTGGTGTCATATTATTTGAGCAACTAATTGAAACCTATAAAAAGAGCAAGTCCTTTGAGGACATTAGCTGTTTTTTTGTGTTCTAGCAAAGGACCTTAGATATAATTGTTTCAGTTCTGATTGAGAATGTTCTAAATACATGCTTTCAAAACTGGAAGCAATATTTTTAGTCAGAAATATTTTATTACCATTAAAAGAAGATTTTGCAAAATGCTCATCTTCTATATTTATCTTTAAATAAACTGTTAAAAAACTTGGTATTCTAGCACTCATCTTGGAGAAGGTCTATCTATGTGGTTGCTAAGAGACGTCACCAACTTATGGCACATAATCAGCTAAAGTAATCTAGCACACCGCCAATCTGTACCAGTGTTTAAGTCTGTAATAATAGCTCCAGTTAATGATAAAGGATCTGAACAGGTGACTTAATGAACTACGTAGCACAAACACATGCCTTGCAATGTTTTCTAGTTGCATATAATCAAAAATAAACTAATTGACCCAGCTTATTTACTTTTCCAATGTATGTAATGAAAGAAAATTATTTTATGTATATTTTGTGCAAAGAGCTGAGGGCAGCATTTAATATTATATAAACTGTTATCTCAAAATAATCCTGTGTGGCATGTTAAGATGGGAGATAGCAACTTACATGAGATGAGTTGCAGGACTGACTAGGAGTTGAATCCAGAACCTTTTATTTCAGGTTTAATATACTGTATTGGCTTTCATATTCTTCAAGTGGATAGAATAAATTGTTTTTATACTGAAATACATTTGCTCAAATAGCGTGTGTGTGTGTGTGTGTGTGTGTGTGTGTATGTGTATATATATATATAGTTTGTCTCATGAATGAGAACAAAAGAGTCCTGGGGTTTATGAAATTTTTCTTTGCAATGTATTGTTGCTTACAAATATACAAACAGTGCAGCCAGATTCATAAAACAAATAACAAAATTGCAAACATATCAGATGCAATTTAATATACAGTCTTAAATGCTGTGCTTGGCACTGAAGGATGATTTTAAGAAAAAACCACCAAATTCTTTTCCTTCTGAAAACTGTCTATCTTGAAACTGCTGTTTGATCTAGAACCTAGAATCAGGTTGCTAGTGGGGAAAATATATATTAGTGGATTCAACCTCCCAAAACTGTAGTTGATACCACAATGCAGCAGCTATTGTTAATTTGGAAAATGGAAAAAGTAAACCACAAATAGGGTTGGGCTATCGTGGTTACACCATGGCATTTCTTTTTCAGATTAAATACAAGAAGGATTTTTCAAAGATGAAAGGAGCAGCCCATTACCATTCTCTTTCAGCCCAAGAAAACTTAGTTCTTAAGCAAGCCCAAGATGTGAACAAGCTGTACAGTGAGGTAAGATCATATTTCTTGATTGATATGAAATGCAGAGAAAAATTATTTGAATTTAACTATATTACTTATCACAGTGTTAGCTGCTACCTCTGAAATAGTGATAGCATCTTTGTAAAACTCCACCTCTTCCATCCTCCCTTACCCTTCCATATAAAATTATCAGTTTTCTCTCTTAAATTAGTGCAAGAGAAGCTTCACCAAAGCAAATAAATATTACATTCAGCAGAACTTTCTGCAGTTGTGTGAAAGTGATAGAGTTTGGACACTGTTGTCAGCTAAGGCATTTTCCTGAAATGTGACCCCTTTTTCATCAGCAAAATGGCGCTGATATATGGATGACATCTTTGTATGTTTAAGCAAAACAAATACACTTAAATATGTTGGGAAATTATGTAGGTCTTATTAATTTTCAAGTGCTTTCTCTGAATAGCCTTCTGTCCCACATTCTCTTTTAGTTGTAGTTTTGCTTTCAGGAAAATTATATAATATAGAGAGAAATTAATAAATTAATTAAATTAAGAAGTTAAGAAATATAATATAGAGAGAAATAGAAAAAGAGAGAGCCAGTGGCTAAGGCACCAGGCTATAAACCAGGAGACTGTGAGTTCTAGCCCCTCCTTAAGCATGAAAGCCACCTGGGTGACTTTGGGCCAGTCACTCTCTCTCAGCCCAACTCGCTTCACAGGTTTATTGTGGGGAAAATAGGAGGAGGAAGGAATATTAGGTCTATCTATCTATCTATCTATCTATCTATCTATCTATCTATCTATCTACCTATCATATTTATATAGCCGCCCATCTTACTCAAGGTGATTCTGGGCAGCATATAACAATTAAAGGCAGGTATGTTCACTGCCTTGAGTTATTTATAAAGATAATAACAGGATAAAAATATCTTTAAAAAATCATGAAAATCCTATTTATTCATTATGAAATATATACATTGCCTCAACCTAATTGGACTCTAGGTAGTTTTCAATGCATATGTTAAAATAGAACAATAATAATAATGCAATAATAAATCAAATCAAATAGTATATCAATACAATTGATCCTTACATATTTCTATTCAAAAGTCATCTCTGTTGTGATCATAGAGCTTATTCCCAGTTATGTAAACACCTAAATCTCTTTAGAATTCATTCCATATCAGTACTGCAAAGAGAGTGTTCCCCCCCCTTGGGTGTTTTTATTTGTATGTGTGTGTGTGTGTGTGTGTGTGTGTGTAATGTTTGTATACAGTATGTATGAGAGAAAGAGAGATATGTATTGCACAATATATTACACACACACATAGAAAAAGAGAGGAGAGTGGTTGGCTGCATATGACAATGGGCAGCATGTAAATAAACAAGCAAAATACCTTTTATTTCAGAACATCTGTTCTAACCATGCCCATGCACAAATTTAGCCTATAATGACAAGGTTGGAGTAGAATAATAATCCATACTTGCTGAGAAGTTTGGCTTATTATCCATATACAGATAGTCCCTGGGTTAAGAACGCCTGGGTTACAGACGACCCATAGTTAAGAATGGAGCCTATTGTAGCAAAATTCAAATTAAATACATAATGATTTGAGTTAAATACACAATGTTCAAGTTCATTACACAATACTACTTATATAGTGTTATACAATAATATTATTCCAGCTTACATACAAATTCAACTTAAGGACAGACCTTAGGAACAGAATTCATTCTTAAACTGAAGGCTACCTGTATTCAGATGGGAACTACATTTGCTCTTCTGTTTTCCTACATTGCAAATATTCAGTCTCACCATAGATAGAGGTACTTCTCTTATTGCTAGAGATAGCTAATGTTGTTGGCAATTAATATATGTATATATAACTTTTTGTTCTTGTTAATTCCAATTTTTAAGGTTGAATATAAGAAGGATCTGGAGAACAGTAAAGGCCACAGTATTAATTATTGTGAGACACCTCAATTCAGGAATGTTAGCAAGATCTCAAAATACACCAGTGATGTAAGTTTGAGCTATTTGTCTGCAGTTCTATGAAAGCTTAACTTAGTTACTGTTGAAATCACAGTTTGTATATAAATGACTTCCAGAAAAAGCTAGTAGCTTAGATCAAAGAACACAAAAGTCATTACAAAAAAGATTACATATATTTAATCAATAACCAAGTAATTTCTGTTAATTTTAATGTTAATTAGCTTCATCTCTTATGTTTGTTTATGACCTCAATTACCAAGTAGCCTTGGTTATCACTTTTGAATTCCTAATTAAAGAGCAAAATATAGGCCAAACATCAGATTATAAACCAATAACATTTTGTTATCAATTTTTTTTAAGTAACTGCAATTGAATTTGGATTTTATATGCATTATGAACAGAAAGGGTCATAATAGCAACATTGTAGAATATATCTGCGAAAACATAATATCCCATTAAAAATAAAAATAAAAATAATCTATATTGGATGTTGTAAATCAATACGGTCGAATTGCATTCCACTGTGGTCTTTTGTTCATAAACAAGTGGAACTTAGATGTTTTCTAACTATAGTAGCATCAAAATAAAATGATAGTGGACAGCCATTCTTTTGAAATAATAATGCAGATACATACTAGCAATTCTTGTGTTCTTTTTAGTTTTCTGTTATGTCTTTGTTTCTTTGTTACAAGGGAGAACTAATAACATTTATATCTGAGAGGCGTTTTGTTTTTGTGTTCAGCTCAAATATAAAGAACATTACCAGAACCAGAAAGGTCATTATGAAGGAGTTGGCATGGACCGGCGCACACTGCATGCCATGAAGGTTGGAAGTTTGGCAAGCAATGTAAGATGTTTAAATCAGATTGTCATTAATTATTTGTTATATACTATTTCAAAATGAAATCTAGTCTTCACTTCCTGAAATGAAAGATAGCCACACTTTTAATTATTTCTTAAGAGATGCAGGAAGGGTCGTAAATATTACTGCGCTGTTTAAAGTTCTTCCAAAAATTGTATTAATAATTAATTTTGCATAAGGGTATATCATGCCGGTAAACATGCATTTTGGATCAGTAAATGATAGTTTCTGATTTTTCATTTATGTGCCAGGTAGTTCAGTTCCTCTTAGATCTTAAGTTATTAATTGACATGTCACAAGTCATGGGACTACAAGGGCATTACAATAATTGAATTTAGTTTTCAAGGGGTGAGCATCCTTCACCCCCCAATAGAAGTTTAGTTCATAAACGGCTGTCCCTGACACCTGCTATTTCAAACTGCTGCGTTTAAGAATAACTGTACTTAATTTAATATTTATGGTATGAGATGGAATTTTTTACTTACATATTTAGCATGTCTTGAAGTGTGTTATTTACAAATCTACAAGACACTGAAGAACCATGCCACAAATGGAAGTTAATGCTCCCACAGCTGGCAGTGGCATATATATGTACAGCTGAGGAAGACTCAGCATCTAAAGTATGCAAATAATTTCACTATCTTTGACATGGACCATCCTGATCTTATTTTGTTGCGAAAGTCTAATATTAATATTAGTAATTTTATTTCTTTTTCACTTGCCTGGTAACTATTCGAAACAAATGATAGTTTTTAAAAGGGTGATTATTTTTGTGCTTCTTGTGTTCCAGGTAGCCTATAAATCTGATTACACACATGATGATGTTAACTACAATTACCCAGTGACCCTGACTCCTTCCTATCAGACAACAAGGAAGCTGGTTCCTCTGAAAGATGTAAATAGCTCTTTCAGTTCTCATCCTATTGCTTGCATAGCTCATCATTCCCTGTAGGGAGGAGTATATTTCATGGCCTGTGTAAGGCAGTTGTTTAATTGCAGTGACAGGCATAGCCAATGACAACTGAAAGCCCTAGAAGAACAAGTTGTTTTCCAGCTGGTAGGCTAGGCTCATGAATTGTCAAGGGACTGGGAATAAGAGATACAATCTGCTGTATTTAGATAGCCTGGCATCAGTCCTGTTCTCTTTGCTTGCAACCCAAATGTCATTACTATAATTATCTTGCACAGGCAACACTACACTATGACAATTATACTGGTTTTATACCAACATAAGGAATACTACATCCATAGTTATCTATATCTTGGTTGGTTGGTTTTGTTGCACTTTATGTGGGATACCCTTAAAAATGGTGCAAAATACAGCAGCTAGGATGTTATGTGGCATATGGTACCCAGATTATTAGACGGGTGTATTGAAAGATATGCTCTGCTTTCCAGTTGCCTAGCAAGCATAAGTTAAGAAGTTGTTAATCTTTAAAGCCCTAGATGACTCAGGAGCTGACCATCTGAGACACATTAATAATTTAAAAAAATAGTAGAATAGTAGAAATCTAGAAGAAGAAAGAGGTAGCCACTCAGTCTCTTATTTTTATTATAGTACTTCCAGATAGTGCAATATAGGGAGATGTGTTCTACTGAAGTAGCTGCCTTCTATTGTATCTGATCACTGACCCATCTATCTGAGTTTTGTATAGACCTCTGCAACTTTGGAGAGCTACTACCAGATTTTGATTATCAGTAACTATAGACCAGCTTGCTAATCTTGGGTCACTAAATATATTTGGATTGCAACTCCTCTTATCCTAGTCATGAACCAGGAATATGGGAACTGTACTTTGAAACCATCTAGAGAGCCAGTCTGGGGAAATGTAGCTGGTTGAGGCAATCCAGCATTTTCGTAGCTTTATCACCTCAATTTAGGATGCCAAAAATTGAGAGTCAAACCTCTGCCATGTAAAACAAAGTTATTGGTACTTCCCTAGTGTATTTCATATAATGGCTCTTACTCTTTAAGAATCAAAAGAAATGAAAAGAAGAATCTGGATCCACCTTAAATCACAGTAAAGATTCAAACATTCTTAATAAAAAGTATTGATTTTAGCACTTAGTTTGTTAATTTGCTCTTCTGGCACAACAATTTGGACTGGAGTACAGATACACAGATGGAAAGAAGGTATTGACTGCATCATTTGCTCACATGCTTTATCAAGCTGTAGAATAGAGCTGCCTGAGTGATGAAACAACAGCCAGTAGAGTGAGTCAGTGCAAGAAAGACAGGTTCCTGTACATCTAAGCAGTGTAGGATATGGATTTTAGAGACACAGCCTTGCACTCAGGGCTGAAATGACATCTGTTGAAATTCTATATGGCTAAATTTCATGCTTTCAAATACCAGTGAGCTGCCACATATCTTTTTCCCGTCAAAGCAATGCTATTACAGGCACAAGCTGGAGCATGCCCTTCTTTTCATCAAGTCATTGTATTGACTTCCAACACTTATAGCCAGTCCCCCCCCCCCCCCAGAAATCACGGCTCATGAAGAAACTTATCTGGAATTTCACTGGATTGCTAGGTCATCTGCTGAAGCAAGAATGGCTTATCAAATTAGACATTGGACATGGATTACTTATACCATGCTAGAGTTCTAAATTTTTATGGATAACATAGCTTCAAATATCATTTAGCTGCTGTAGTCTCCTTTTCTTCAAAAAAGCTCTCAAATCGAACTACTTTTAAATGATATACAGTACAATTTGCAGCTTAGTAAGGAGGTAATTAATCAGGGGGTGAATAATAATTAAGGCCTGGAAAGAATACTAATTGCATCCTGCAGTGTGATATGAAAATCTTTGGATGAGATCAGTGGTTGTAATTTTGAAGTGTGTGTAAACTGAATGTTTACTTGTTTTAACTTTAGGTAAACTACAGGCAAAACATAGATAAATTGAAATACAGCTCTATTACATGCACACCTCAGATCATTCAAGCAAAAATCAATGCCCAGCAACTTAGTGATGTAAGTATTATGATTGTCAAATAGCCCTGGGAAAGTAATGGTTTGTATAGTACTAAATTTATCAAGCGCAACACTGTGAATGTCTACTTGAGCACACAGCCCAGAAAGATGGGTGTTTTGCCAGCTCCCTATGCCCACTAGAATAGCTTTTCATCTTGTTTCTAATATGAATAAGAAGGAGTAGCAGACTTTTATGGGTTTAATGTCTTCTTCGGGGCCATTGTGTGAGTTCAGCTGAAAGAGACAACCGCGGTGAACAGGAAGTGATGATAGTGATGAGAAAGAAGAATGCACAGATGACAACCTGCTCCTCAAAGTATAGGGAATCAAAGTACATTATGGTTTGGTGAGGGAGTTGAAACAGATCTCTGTGGCTTCTTCAACACACATTGTCAAAATAAGCCATGGATGCCATTAGCTAGATATCATAAACGAAAATCCATAGATTGTGCAGTGACACAAATGCTTCAGAGGAACATAACAATAGTTAGATTTTGATTAATCATGGCTGCCAAAAATTTATCTCTTTTTGTAATTGGCCTTTGTGGATAAAGGATACAGTCCTTATATATCAATTTTTTATGGCATTATTCTACAGATATTAGGTCTGAAGCCTTGTTCTGTATGAGGTGATATATCTGTAACTTATCTGTACAAATTGAAACTAAACTTGAATATCTTCATACTTAGTAATTAAATGTCTTCATGAAGCAAACCAGCCTAGACTGAAATAATTATTCAATCCCCTCTGGATATCTTTCTAGGATGATGGAAATGGAAGGGAAACATATCCTAACTGCCACTGGAATTGGTACAGATAGAAGATGACCATCTTAGTGATGACATCAATGATTCATTTATGTCAAATATAATGTGTTAATAAAAGTAGACTTAAAAAATGAATGGCAGAATTGCAATAAAAATTAAATGAATGTTAACTAACCAATTTTCTCTGGGAAATTCACCAATATTATATAGTTTTTATCATTCAGACCCTCCTTTCAAGACACCTGTAAAATACATGCCATTATAATTTACATTTTATTTTGCATTCATATTTTTCAATGACTAGTTACTATATTATAGGATAAAATAACAGCCCCCGCCCTTCCTGGAGACTTAGCATAGCCTCACATTGATTTTTTAGCATCATATTGTAATCCTGAATAATTACAAACCTTTTAAATGCATGTTTTTGACCTCTGACAGCTGAACTATCGAGCCAACTATCAGAAAAACAAAACACATTATACTTTGCCTCAGGATGTACCAGAGCTAGTGAAGGCCAAAGCCAATGCAGAATTATACAGCGAGGTAAGACTTTCCATATGACAGATAAATAGAGGTAGGGTTCAGAATCACTGGGGAGGAGAATGAACTAGGCTTCCATCATTCCAGTGTAGATCTTAGTTTAAGTGAATGTAAGGCAGCACTTCAGACATCCACATCTTTCCTGCACCCTACTGCATGAAGGAGGGAAAGGAAGGTCTTAGAGAAAGAGAAAATGGGGGATGTCAGGGCTTTTGTTTTAGCTTTATACTACTTTGCTTCAGCCAATCAGCCATGGAGCATTGAAGATATTCTAAGCTGTCCACTACTGCTATAGTCATTTACCTATGGAGTTTGCAAACTGAACACTTCTTCTGAGCAAGCAGGCACAGACTAATTTAGGCAGTAAAGTTTAAGCATTTATTAGTTGGATGCTGTGGAGCAAAGTTTTGTTTTTCTGCTACTAATGGCAGGGAGAAGCAGTGTTCAGATTACCTGGATGAGATATTGGCAGGGCTCGACACATGAGAGAAGGGGAGGTTAACTTGCTCCCACTCCATCCAGCGATCCTGCTAACAACTGCTGGCAAGGAGTTTCAGGAAGGGAAAATCCTCATTGTTTCTCATTCTCAGCTACCATGCTCATGGTCAGTGGGGGAGAGGGAAACCAAGTTCCTGTTTTCATGGTTCCGTGAGTTGTAAGGAAGAGAGAAACATTGTGAATTTGCCTCTCCTCCTAATAATATGAAATAGGGTTCCTTTCAAACACCCTTCTCATGCTTGTTAGGTTTCACTGGCTAAAGTGAACTCTATCTGAAAGAGCATTGCTGAGAAGGAAGAACCAAGCTCATCTGCCTCCAAGTGATTCTGAAAGATACAGACATGGATGTGAATGTAGTCTTAAACACAATATATATGCCATATGCATATTTACAATAGTTTTAAAATCACATATGGTAGTGGTTTGCTGTGTTATGTATATTTTTGTAGCTTATCTCTATTAATATTATGTAACATGCAACTACAATTTCTTTCTAGATTAAGTACAAAGAAGACTGGCAGAAAAGCAGGGGCCACAATTTTGAAATGAAGTTAGATTCCAGGTCTTTGCTTGCTGCCAAAGCTTCAGGAGATCTTGCCAGTGAAGTAGGTTCTATGTGTTTTTGAAGGGCTTATTAATAGTAAAAATCAACATAATATACAGAAATAAAAAATACAAGTTGTTTTAGAAATTCAAGATATATGGTTTCTTTTTGAAATTTTTTGTTGTTGTTCAGTCGTTAAGTCGTGTCCGACTCTTCGTGACCCCATGAACCATATTACGCCAGGCCTTCCTGTCCTTCACTGCCTCCCTGAGTTTGCTCAGTTTCATGCTCATTGCTTCAGTGATGCTATCTAACCATCTCATTCTCTGCCGTCCTCTTCTCCTTTTGCCTTCAATCTTTCCCAGCATCAGGGTCTTTTCCAAAGACTCCTCTCTTCGCATTAGGTGACCAAAGTATCTGAGCTTGAGCTTCATTATCAGTCCTTCCAATGAGCAATCAGGGTTGATTTCCTTTAAGATTGACTGGTTTGACCTCCTAGCAGTCCAGGGGACTCTCAAGAGTCTTCTCCAGCACCACAGTTCAAAGGCATCAATTCTTCAGCGCTCAGCCTTCTTTATGGTCCAGCTCTCACAGCCATACATTACTACTGGAAAAACCATAGCTTTGACTATGTGGATCTTTGTCGGCAAGGTGACGTCTCTGCTTTTTAATATGCTATCTAGGTTTGCCATAGCTTTCCTCCCAAGGAGCAAGCGTCTTTTAATTTCATCGCTGCAGTCTCTGTCTGCGGTGATCTTGGAGCCCAAATAAATGAAGTCTGTTACTGCTTCCATTTCTACCCCTTCTATTTGCCAGGAATTGATGGGTTCAGATGCCATGATCTTAGTTTTTTTAATGTTGAGTTTCAAGCCAGCTTTTGCACTCTCCTCTTTCACCCTCATCAAGAGGCTCTTTAGTTCTTCTTCACTTTCTGCCATTAGGGTGGTATCGTCTGCATATCTGAGGTTGTTGATGATTCTCCCTGCAATCTTAATTCCGGCTTGTGATTCTTCCAGCCTGGCATTTCTCATGATGTACTCTGCATATAGGTTAAATAAGCAGGGTGACAGTATACAGCCTTGTCGTACTCCTTTCCCTATTTTGAACCAATCGGTTATTCCGTGACCAGTTCTAACTGTTGATTCTTGGCCCGCATACAGATTTCTCAGGAGACAGGTAAGATGATCTGGTACCCCCATCTCTTTAAGAATTTGCCACAGTTTGTTGTGATTCTTGCATTTCTTTTTCTTTGGGATGGTTTTAGTTGCTGCCTCCTGTACAATGTTACAGATCTCTGTCCATAGTTCTTCAGGCACTCTGTCTACCAAATCTAATCCTCTAAATCTATTCATCACCTTCACTGTGTACTCACAAGGAATATGATCTAAGTCATACCTGAGTGGTCTAGTGGTTTTCCCTACATTCTTCAATTTAAGCCTAAATTTTTCAGTAAGAAGCTCATGATCTGACCCACAGTCAGCTCCTGGTCTTGTTTTTGCTGTCTGTATAGAGCTTCTCCATCTTTGGCTGCAAAGTATGTAATCAATATGGTTTCGGTATTGACCATCTGGTGATGTCCATGTGTAGAGTCGTCTCTTGTGTTGTTGGAAAAGAGTGTTTGCTATGACTAGCTTGTTCTCTTGACAGAACTCTATTAGCCTTTGCCCTGCTTCATTTTGTGCTCCAAGGCCAAACTTGCCTGTTATTCCGATTACTCCTTGACTTCCTACTTTAGCATTCCAATCCCCTATGATGAAAAGGACATCTTTTTTTGGTGCTAGTTCTAGAAGGTGTTGTAGGTCTTCATAGAACCAGTCAACTTTAGCTTCTTCGGCATCAGTGGTTGGGGCATAGACTTGGATTACTGTGATGTTGAATGGTTTGCCTTGGTTCCGCACTGAGATCATTCTGTCATTTTTGAGGTTGTACCCCATTACTGCCTTTCCCACTCTCTTATTGACTATGAGTGCAACTCCATTTCTTCTAAGGGTTTCTTGCCCACAGTAGTAGATATAATGGTCACCCGAATTAAATTCACCCATTCCCGTCCATTTCAGTTCGCTGATTCCCAAGATGTCGATGTTCAATCTTGTCATCTCATGTTTGACCACATCCAGCTTGTCTTGGTTCATAGATCTTACATTCCAGGTACCTATACAATATTGTTCTTTACAGCATCGGACCTTCTTTTCGCTTCCAGATACATCCACAGCTGAACGTCCTTTCGGCTTTGGCCCAGCCGCTTCACTCTTTCTGGAGCTACTTGGAAATGCCCTCCGCTCTTCCCCAGTAGCATATTGGACACCTTCCGACCTGAGGGGCTCATCTTCCGGCATCATATCTTTCAGCCTTTTAACATTGTCCATGGGGTTTTCTTGGCAAGGATACTGGAGTGGGTTGCCATATGCCATAAACTATAATAATCTACATTAGACACTTTTTTTTTCTTTTCCTGAATAATCTTTGCATTTGAAAGTCATTTTTTTGAAGCATCTAGAAAGTAAAATATAAATTTTGAAAAGTAATTTTTAAAAATGTAATTTTTAATTTGAAAATTAAGCATGTAGGTAAAAACAGGCAAAATCTTAAAGGACCAAATGATATTTTCCATCCATTTCAGAATACTTCAGGCACCATTTATTTAGTCACTTAGATTTGGTTAAAAAGTACTACATCTAAGTATAAATGTCCATAGCCCTTTTAGCTCCAAGTACATATTTTGAGTTTTGTAGTTGTTCTTACAAAATTGTTGCCCTGATATGTGTAGCCAGTTAGAAAGCACCTCAGAAAGTAAAATGTGAACTTTTGAGCTGAAAAACTAGAAGAGAATTTTGAATAGTTGGCTCTCATCTTTTGAAATAAGGATTTAAGCAAATAGATCATTGGGCAAAGAGTTTTTAAGGATAAAGTATTAGGTAGTTACTCTGTCAATTATTCAGCCTTACTTCAAAATGACAGGATGTTAATATCTAGGTATCACAGTTGTTTGATTCTATAATCATTACTTATTTTCTCTGTAAAGATTAAATACAAAGAAGACTATGAGAAAATGAAAGGAAAAGCTATGGCAACAAAAGATTCAAGACTTCTGCACTCTATGCAAGTAGCCAAAATAAATAGTGAGGTAAATGTCCTTCAACATCCACTCTTGTTATTTCTTTTGGATTTACACATCCCATCAGTTGCATGCTTACAGTAAAAATCAGTGTTTCTTCCTGTCAGACCTCTTTATCTAAGCAAGACAATAGTGGTTAGGGGTTAAAAGCATAAACCCAGTAGAGACTGGAGACAAAATAGTAATAATGACCAAATCATATTTATTAGATTAGGAACATGCCACAGGGTAACATAATTCATTTCCTATTCCCTTGTAATTTCCCTCTTCCTTTCTCTGACTAGCAACACATCTGTTCTATCACTAAACATGTCAATCATGTTTAACCCTAAGCAGTGTTGGCAACATGGATGATTCAAACTGTTCATGATTAGAATAAATGCAGATGTGCAATATTTGCACTGTGGTGAGTGAAAATGGTGGGGAGATACAAGATCTTCTTATATTATAAAAAGATTACTCGTATTACCAGAATATCAGATATTAGTTCCAAGGAAACTTGTATTGAAACTTTTGTACAAAATAAATTATTAAGGCTGTTATTTTGGCATAATGTGCATTTGTTCCACTGTAAATCTGCATGGGATTGTGTGTTTATCTGGTTGAAATATGCAAAAGTGGGAACTCAAACACATCCAGAAGCTGGATATTCCCCTTCTTTAGCAGGGTGGCTTATGTCAAGGGATGCAGCTTTGCAATGGAGGAACCCTTCCCCTGGACCACCACTTCCCATTATCCATCCACTCAAAAAAAAAAAGGAAGATCATCTTTTCCTTTTCCTAAGCAGAGGAAAATTTTCATTTTTTCCCCTCAGAGGAAGATTGGAAATTGAGCAAAGCTAGACTGTATTTTACTTCCTTCTAAATAAAGATAGGAGGTCCTAATCAGAATGCTAATTCTTGAAGGTTTCTTCAGGTACTGGTTCTTTGGTCTTTGCGTGACCCCCAGAAGAAATGGGTTTCACAGCACAGCCCCAGAGAAAGGTGTGGCATGCTTGAGGCCCCATGGGCCACATTTGATATACAGGTTGGAGGTTTTCCATATAAAAACCAATACCGCCCTACCTGTTCTGCAGCCAAAGAATAAAGCATGAATTGCTTTAAATGCAGTAACAAAAATAATTATTTTAAAATAATTGTTAAACTAGGCAAGGTAACTGTTAATACTATGTTGGTGTTTCATCAATATGCTTTCATATTTTGATCAATGCAATATTTTGATATTACTCTAGATTGCATATAAAAAAGACTTTGAGAAGAATAAAGCACATTTCCATTTACCATTGGATATGATAAATCTGGAACACGCAAAGAAAGCCCAGGCTCTGGCTAGTGACATTGACTATAGGAAAAAAATACATGAATATACAGCAGTTCCAGAAGACCTAAAGACACAGTGGGCTAAAAAGGTCTACGGGCTACAAAGTGAGGTAGGAAAAAAGGCATTTCATTTATTATTAAAAAAGGCTGATGAGAGTAATGATCTTATTAGAATCTGTCGATTATTGTTTGGCCTACTCAATCTGGGCTGCAAACATCTGGATAACGACTAGATGGGAGCAGAGAAATACAGAAAAATCTAACTCTTGTCTGCCATCTAGTGGTCCATCTACAGTTCAGATGGAGCAGCCGGGTTATTATCATCTACAGGCCAAGTGTTAGATTGGAGACCAATCCACTGCTCACATGGGATTACATATGCACTGTAAAAATAAAAATATTGTAACAATTTAGAATGTAATTCCACTTCAATTTTATTAAGATAATACATTTACTCTCAGTAGAAAGATATTTTGTTGAGCTGAACTCTAGTAGTACCAACAGTACTTGTGAATAAGAATTTTATACAGTTGTATAAATTTATAAAGTTGTATATAAAACTTTATAAATATATATAGTTCTTAGAACTTACATACTTATTTATTCATTTATTATTTGATTTATATCCTGCCTTTATTTTGTGCATCTCAGGATGGAGTACATAATTTTCCTGCTTCTTAATTTCCCCAGGGCAACTACCTTGTGAAGTGAATTGAGCTGAAAGTGACTGGCCCACCCAGTTGGCTTTCATGCCTAAGGGAGGACTGGAACTCATGGTTTCCTAATTACTCTTGTAACACATGTCTGGCCAATTCAATATATTTTAGAAATACCACTCTACTTGATATCTGCGAAATTTCCTTTCCTTTTCCTTTCAGCTTCAGTACAAGACAGACCTTAGATGGATGAAGGGAGTTGGCTGGATAGCAGACCGAAGTATCAATATTGAACAAGCAAAGAAGGCTGGAGAACTCATCAGTGAGGTCAGTTTACTGATTTTACTCAAGTATTATCATACTACTGAAACTTTATAGAAGGTGAAAGTACTTGTAAGTATGCAGATGGCATGACACAGTATTATGGTTTTTCAAGCGTGTGATTGACTGTCAAACCACCAGTTGGGTTGTATTAAACTAATTGCATAAAATGTTCTGCAAACAGAGAGGTCTGCAGGAACTAGCATTGTGTTGAAATATTGAAAGTAGTGTTCCATTGTCACAGCATAAGCTCCATCCTTTTCTTATGTGCATGCACTATCATGATGGGCTTATACAAGTAGTGGAGGTTGTAACACATTGGCGCAGAGCTTGCTGCTTTTATCATTTGACCTCCCACACCTACCCGTACTCCCCATATAAAGGCGGGGGGGCGGACAAGGATGAAGTTGTATGTGATACAAATACAAATGGGTGGAGCTTGCAATGTGTATCTCAGGGCATCATTATGGTTAGGAATGGATTTCTATGATAGTAAGATATTACCATAAATCTTAAATTCATACTCACAGTAATGCTTGTTGCATTTGACTGAAATATTGGAACAAGAAAGTATACATATTGTGATCATATTTAAATAGTATCTTTCAAGTTACAGTATTTAAGATTAATTTATTTAAGAGATTTATACAGCCACCCATCTCAAACAAATGTGACTCCAAGTAGCATACATAAAAAAAGAATACGATTACAGTTAAAATCACAACTACAATTAATAGGTGATTGGGAACCCACAATATACCTTATACCTCTCCAGATGGGAACACCTATCATCCTGGTCCCAATACCTGGGAGAAGAACCAATTTTTAATGCCTGTCTAAAGGCCAACAAGGTTGTGGCCAATTGTATGTTGGAGATGAGAACACCCCAGAAGGCAGGTGCTACAGTGGAAAAGGCATGCGACCTAAGTCCCATCATATGACACTGTTTCTAGAAAGGGACCAATATCTTTGTCACTCACTCAGATTCACCCAGAATGAATGCAGCCATTTGCTGGCTTACTTTTATCTAGACACAGCTGCAGAAAGATTGGAGAGGAAGAAGAAGGGAAGATCTATAGAACTGTCTTACATCCAAGTCAGATAGTTAAAGCCAGCCCTTAGACAAGCTTCCTTAATCTGTGAGTTAATGAAACTCCATTATTTAAAACTACTGGACAAAAATTTGGAAGGCAAAATAAAAATGGATCACATACTGTTCAACTTACATTTCATCAACTGACCTTGCTTTAACTTCAGAGTTGAGGGCAACATAAAAAACGTACTGCGATAGTGACCTAGAATGGAAATGAATGGAAGGCATACCTGAACAATTTTAAACTCAAACAAAAGTGATGACAGTGTTTGAACCAGTCTTAAAATGTATTTTAATTAGAAAAAGTATCGACAGAGGGCTGATGCTGTAAAGTTCACAAGTGTTGCAGACAGTTCCCAGATCCAACATGCGAAGAAAAGCCAGGAACTGCAGAGTGATGTGAGTCTGTCTTTGCCTTCTTTCTATAGTCATTTTTTATTGTTAAAAACAGTAATCCTTGAGGACAAATTGATTGATTGATTAATTGATTGATTATGTGTCATCAAGTCAGTGTCAATTCTTAGCACTGGAGATAGACAATCTCCATAACAATCTGTCCTAACCTGGTCTTTCAGGTCTTCCAATGCTGCACCCATTGCCACTGTAACTGATTTCATCCACGTTGCTGCTGCTTCTCCTCTTCACCTCTTTCCTTCCACCTTTCCAACATTAGAGCCTTCCCCAGAGAGCTAGGTCTTTGCATCACATGTCTGAAGTAAAATAATTTAAGCCTGGTCATTTGTGCCTTGAGTGAGAACTCTGAGTTGATTTGTTTGATGATCCAATTGTTTGTCAATAATCTTTCTATCCAGTTTCTTCATAGTCTAGCTTTCACTTCTACAAAGTGTCACAGGGAATACCATTGCCTGTGCTATTCTGATCTTTATAGTATAGACATATCACAGCATCTGAATAACTTTTCTGAGGCTTCATGGCTACTCAACCAAGTGCTAGCGTGTGGTGTATTTCTTGACTACTTGTTCCTTAACTTTTGAAGTGGCAAATGCCACCAAAATAGGAAGTGAATGTAACAGCAGTGAACATTTGCCATTGCTTTACATTGGTTCATAGTATTTCTAAGAGTTTTTTTTTTAAAAAAGCTCTCTATATTTCTCAAAGTGTATCAAGTTGTTGGTTGACCTTGTTTCAGATGTTTGTTGATAAAGGCCATGGGCTAAACTAGTAAGAAAAATGACTTTTTCTTCTGCATAGATCTCTGGAGAGCATCTTTCCTCAGCAAGACTCTGCTGCTTGTTGTTAAAATTACACTCTGTCTTCCACAATTGTTAGACAGAATTGTTGAGAGTCAGATTGCACATTTAATATATTGTTGCTGTTGTTATGATGATGATGGTGATGATGAAATCTTTCCATTATTTAGAAAATAGATATAATGCTATTTTGTATTAGCATAGGGAAAACCAGCCCTTTCTAGTGTTAGATAACATGTAAAAGCTAACATCAGCTGAAACCAATTTTTACACTATGAACAAGAAATTATATCTGTTTCATTCTCCTCGTGCAATGCTTCTACTGCTTATATAAGCACTGTTTTCATATTTATATGATTGACAAAACCAGTGCTTTGCAAACTAGAGTTTAGAGCAACCAGTGCTTAAGCTTTTTCATGAAATATTATGACTTCTTTATGTTAGATTGTTTGCACATGTAGAACATATAACTGCTAGTCAACAATTTCACCTCTTGGCTTTTTTTCTGAGAGAGTTGCAATCTGAACTACATACTACTTTATTTCCTATGATTTCTCCCTTCCCTTCCCTTCCCTTCCCTTCCCTTCCCTTCCCTTCCCTTCCCTTCCCTTCCCTTCCCTTCCCTTCCCTTCCCTTCCCTTCCCTTCCCTTCCCTTCCCTTCCCTAATGGTTAGTTAGTCAGATGACTCCCAAAGAGTAAAAAAAAAAAAAAAATACTGGTGTATAAATTTATAGGGAAATCTATGGAAAAGGCCTTTGTTCAGTGATACAGCATACAGTTTCTGTGCAGAAAATCCCACATTTAATATCCAGCATCTCATGTTAGGATTTTAAAAAGTCTGTTCTCACTACCTGAACTATTGCAGTCTATCAGTTAATGTCAACACTACTGGGCTAGAAAGACCAAAGGTTGGACCTAGTAGAAAGCATGTTTCTATATCTGTAAGAACTTAGATTTTTCTTGTTATCAATCACTGGGTGAAATGATTTGGTTTGCTTTGTGAACAGGTTGCATACAGGTCAGCAAAAGAGGATTTTCTTCACAACTACACCATCAGCAAAGATGAGCCTCTATTCATACAGGCCAGAATAAATGCAGCAAATATTAGTGAAGTATGTATAGATTTGAATGCCATGTTTGTATGGAGCTTATGGAGAAAACCTGAAAAATAACCTACTTATTTTAATTAATAGTGGAGAGTTGATGTGTTTGTGTGAATTTTGAAACATTTCTACCAAAATATTTTAGAAAGGTGCACAACCCATGATGGTATTTGTACACTAAATATTTATATAAAATAACAGTTCAACAATATCCATCTCCCAAGAATCTAGTGAATTATAATTTAGTGTGGATGCTGAGTCTCTGTTAGACAATGTTAGCTAGTTCCTGTCAAACAACTAGTGTCTAGGATTCATTAAGAGTGACAGGGTCTCTTTACTGTTTTGGGTTACAATTCCCAGTTGCCCCAGTCAGCATCACCAATGTCAGGCATAATGGAAGCTGAAATCTAAAGCATTTAGATTATCTGATTTGGGAAAAGCCTCCATAGAGCTTTTGTATTTAAACACCTATGTTGCTAATATTGACACCTTTAATAAGGTTTTTAATTTGACCAATAGGGAAACAAGCAAGCTGGATTAATGATAAGAACTTGCAATACATTTAAATAACAATACATGTATTGTAAAACAATACAAATCTAATTCCTTTTGGAGATGTTGGGTGCTATTATGATGCCTGTGGTTCATGACAGCAAGCAAAATAATTGTGGTATTAACATATTTTTAGAAAATCTACAAGAGTAGCTGGGAGAGGCAGAAAGAGAGGGGGTTTGAACTTCATCTTGATGCTATACCATTCCTGACAGCCAAGGCAAAGAGGGACCTGGCAAGTGATGTGAGTATTGATTCTAAAATATGCTCCTTTAGGAATTATGAAAACTAGAAGGAATGCCTGCATCTTTATTTGAACATTTTGCTAATAAATGAATTATATCTTATAAACAAGGAACAGAATGCAGGATATACTTTTGTAAGGAAGGTTGCCTGGACCTAATTCCATAGTTAATAAAGACTATCTGCTTATCTTTGCTGCCATAATCCATTATTTTTCTTAACAGATAAAATATAAGGAGAATTATGAGAAGACTAGAGGAAAGTTGATTGGAGTGCAAGATGTGAGCCAAGACTCACAAATGGCTCATTTGCTCCAAGTGTCAAAGATGCAGAGTGATCTGGAGTATAAAAAGGCATTTGAAGACGTAAAGAATCAGTATCATGTGTCCATGGATATGATAAATCTTGTCCATGCCAAGAAAGCTCAGGACTTGGCCACTGATAGAGGATATAAGACAATCATGCACCGCTATACAGCTTTGCCCACAGATATGAAAGTAGAATGGGCCAAGTGGGCTTATGGCTTGCAGAGTGATGTAAGTCCCACATTTAATTATTTTTATATAACCTTTCATTTTCATAGCTATCTGAGGCTAACCATAAAGAATAACTGGATGATTAATTTTTGCAGACTTAGTGATAACAACTATCACAGTCTGTTTATACTATAAATCAAAGTGAGGGTGTGATATGTCCACTAACACAGTGGCCACATCAAGGGTCAGGATGTTGCTGAATTATAACTCTTAATATGTGACCCCAATATGGTAGGAGTTATAGTTCAATTAGATCTGCAGTTGCACAATTCCCCAGTTAGATAAAATGCATTCTGCATCATCCTATATCAAAAATGACTTCCTTTATGGAACCTTGTGGGTTTTTTTACACAACTTGGTATAAAGTCCTGATGGATCTGGAAATTAGGAAATTACTATAATGTTTGAAAACCGATGTTATGCTTCTCATCCACACCTGTATGAGTGGAAACTATACTTAATATTTTTGGGTGGGCATAGGCCATAGTGAACAGATCAATAATGCAAAGTGGATGGGGCCTTGTTATTTTTTCCATGGGTTTGGGGGAGTGTTTGCACAAGCATATTGTTTTAAATGGTATTAAGCATAATTTAAAGGTTACACTATGATTTTTTACTTTTCCCGTCTTGGAACGGCAAGAAACTATGCCACCAATTTTCAGCAACCATATCAGAGGTAGGTCTGGGTTCATACTGTAGAGAGGTGTGTATTTGTCTGATGATGGTGAGTTCACATATCCCTCTTTCATGTAACTTTGGATAGAATTAACACATGATTCTTTGCAGTGACTTTTGCCATCTGTACAAAAAAGTGATTAAAATAAGTTATTCCTGTATTCACCTTCACTAATTTCTTTTACTGCCCCAAATCTTCCCTATGGCAGTAACTGAATTCACACTTACCTGGGAGTAAGTCTTATACTCATTTGCCTTACTTCCAACAAAATAGGCAAAAGATCTACCAAGAAATCTTTTGAACCAGCCCTGTTTTTCATGACTGATATCTTGAGAGTATTGTCAGAAACCATTTAGCAATCAGTAAAAAGGAATAAACAAACAAACAAATGAACAAATAAATAAATAAATGCCATCCCAATGCATTTTCTCTTAAACCTTATAGCAAAAAGGTTCAGTGTCAGCACATTCACGATCTCTTTTCTGAATCCCCCCTCCCTTTCACATTTCTATCCACGGTTGCAAAGAAGTGGATAAAACAAAAGCAGGCTCTAATTTGGCTCAGTTGGTGTTCTGATGTGTGAGTTCTTTAGGTGGCATTTTTAATGTGTGAGCAGCCACAATGGAGCATTTTCATTTCCTTTTGTCAGAACCGATACAGAGCAGATCTGAACTGGATGAAAGGAGCCGGATGGATCGCCACTGGGTCATTAAATGTGAAGCAGGCTCAGAAGGCAGGAGAACTCATTAGTGAGGTGAGATTTCATGACAGCCGTAGCAAAACCTGCCCCATAATGCATGTAAAATGTCTGTATAAAATTAAAATAATTTCCACTCAAAGGGGGAGAAAAGAAAAAGGCATCCCACATGAAAGCTCTCAAAACCAGGCATTGTAGTCATAATTAGAAGGAAGCCAGATACCAAACACAAAACAGTGGGAGTCCATATAGTCTTTCCAAAAGCAAAGGAGGTGACAAATGATATCATGAATAATAATGGCAATCAAACAATTGCTACCCCACCAGCTTGCATTTTATTAATGAAATGCATCAAGGCTTAAAATGTATATTTATGATTCTAAGAATCTACTATTACCCAAGCTCTCCTCTTCATGTACATTCTTCAGTAAAAAGAATAAATGCAGCTCTTGAGTGCTTTTGAACGCTACTAAAGACCATCATCCACAATTAAAATATTCTGAATTCTTGAATATGCATACCCAGCGAGTACATTAAGAGGATTTAAGGATTCAAGAGTACTTCTGTGCAGTCACACTAAAGATATTGTGATGACAGGCATGGTCATCCATAGCAGGAATGCATTTAGTGACAGATTTTCTAGTGCATTTTTAGTGCTGCAGAAGCTGTTTGACCAGAGAGTACAAAACAAAACAAGATCTGTGCTTTTATCTGGACTCTTCTACTCAGTACAATATTGTTTTAAGTAAGCAATATCCAGGCACCTTTCCTTGGTGGAAAATAGTTTATTGCAGTATTATATGCTCTCAGCATTTAAATGGCAGCACTTTGAAAATTATGATTTTTGCCAAATATATTTCACATTTTCTTGTAATTATAATGTGAAAGAATGTATTTTCTGAGAACTGGGTATCCATTAGACTTTGTCACTAGCTGCATAAAAGACTCTTCTACATAATTGTTATGAACTATATTTTTAGATTTATGAGTGATATGATATTTTTACATTTAAAGCAAGTGTCTACCATTAAAAAAATCTTTAAAAATATTTTTTATTACAACAGTAAAATTAGCAAACCAGTTATTTTCACTTGTGGGAATAGCACAATAAAGATGTACTTGTTCTGCAAAATGTTAATGTAAATGTCATGATCCAGTGTCCTTGAAGTGAAAGATACACATACAAATACAGGAGAAACATATTATCAAATAACTCACGTTGTTTATGTATCATAAGCAATAAGATATTCTATTAGAAATGCCTCTGTGACTTGACTTCAGTTTTTATTATTTGTGTTCATGAGTTAAACAAATCATCAAATTTCAAATAATACACAAAATACCATTGTAGCTATTATATTCAAATAGCTATTTTACTTCAAGGACTTATCAATACAGAATGCTAGTTTGTGTTTCAGACTTTGGGGAATGCATGAGGTATCCTGGGCATTTTCTTACACATAATCCTCTTAAAATATTTTCCTTAAATTTTAAGTGGAAATGCTGTATTATCACACTAGTAAAAATTAGTTTTAAATGGAAACTAATTCTCATCTGAAAGTTCTTAGGTGATAAACATGAAGAAAGAGGAATAATAATTATGTTTACACATTCACTCTAATCTCAAACAACCTATGATTTTTTTATTTCAAATAGCATGAAAGAGCAGCACAAAATTCACAGCTTTGATCTTTTTTTGCTCAACAGAAGAAATACCGTCAGCATCCATATGCTTTGAAGTTTACCAGTATTAAAGACACTCCTGAGATGATCCAGGCTAGAATTAGTTATAACCAGGCTGTGGATGTAAGTTCTAATGTATATACATTATGATTATAAAAGTGGTAGCCTCTTTGAGTGACCTGATTGAAGCACTAGTTTTCTCTGTCATTCAGCTCATTCTCAGGAACTGAGAAACTTGTGTTAATGGAAACCTACCATTCTTCTAAAAAGCCTAGTAGAACACTCATATATAGAGAGAGATAAATGTGTAACCCTATCCTGACTCATACAGTTTGGTATATTAAATATGTATTTACAATTTATAACCAGATCAGCATCATATTTGTGATATCTTTTTTTTTCCTCCCTAGGGGACATTTGAAATATGAAACTCCTTCCTTCCTTCCTTCCTTCCTTCCTTCCTTCCTTCCTTCCTTCCTTCCTTCCTTCCTTCCTTCCTTCCTTCCTTCCTTCCTCCCTCCCTCCCTCCCTCCCTCCCTCCCTCCCTCCCTCCCTCCCTCCCTCCCTGGAACAATTATTAGCAATTCTCTTTTTCTACAATAAATCAGGAGATCATCAATGCCAGTAATTCAAATCACTTTAATTTTGTATAGCCATATAGTTACTTCTAATCTATAGCAGATTATATCTATAGTAATAGATAGTAATGGATAGACTCAAAGACAGTTGAATGGAATTGAATGGAAAAATGATTTATGTTGTTTCATTTGACAGTTTAAATACAGTTATCCATTTAGAAATAATCCCAAGATAATGTACAATAAAAAGATGAAATAATCAAAACAAAACCATCACATAGCTGCACAGTGAGATCTAAAGCCTGGGAGAATACTTATGGCTTCATGGTGAAAAAATATTACAGTAGGCACCAGATAAGCATTATCAGGAAGAGGTGTTTTCCCAAGTTACCACCACTGCCTACAAGAGAACACCTATGGTAGATCAATAAAGGAATATGCCTGGGAACCATTCCATATCCATATTTAAAATAATTATCTCACTCAGGGCTTATAAATGAGTAAATCTGTCATCAAGGATTTCAAAACTGAGAAACCAGCAGGAGATGATTCTGTCTTCCAGGGCATAGTACTGTTGTTCTGCAAGTGCTGTTCTTTAGAAAGGAATTTCTAGCGTAAGACAGCAGCATCCTCCCTGTTCACCTTGAATTGAGATAATGGGATCCTATCCTTTGATAGAAGCTAATTAACATAGTAGTACTAAGATGAAAAACATTTACTGCTGTTGTGAATCACCACTTTATAAACTTTACTATATGATAAGCAAAGAATTATCAAACTGTAGGTTGCCAAAAAGGTTTCAGTGACAGAGCTGGAAATAGCTGTCTTAGAAGGCTGCTCTGGATTCTAGATGCCACAACCCAAACCACCTCATTTTAAATCTCCAGTTGCTAAAGAGAGCCACAAGATAATCACGAGACTTAAATGAATTCTTATGTAGGCTATGGTTCTTGAATTAATGCTTTCATTTTATAAGGATTGATTTTGGGGAGGGAAGAGGGGTTTCACTGTGCGTGAAATGTGTAGTAGTGCCCTACAAAGTATTTTCTGAATTTTGCAGAGGCTTTATAAAGAGCATGGAGAGAATGTAAAACATAATTATACCCAGATAGCAGAACTTCCTGAGATCTTTCAAGCTAAACAAAATGCTTTGAATATCAGTGAGGTAAGATTTTCAAGACACATATTACTCATTATGACCTTCTTTATATTTACTATAGTTGCAATTTATGTAAAATGTATTTTTTTCACTTTCTTTCTTGAGGATAAGCCTAACTGTAAGCAGGGTGTGACTAGGGCAGCTCTATGCATGTGCATTTTTGCTGTTCCTCTCATCTTCAGTAATGGCAACATTGGCATACTATCGGCCTATTTGGCTTTCTGAAAAAAGATTTCAAGATTCCATAGAAGAGCCAGGACTGAACTGAGATGAAGTTTGTGTTCTTTTAACAAATGCTAAATTGTGAGAGTGAACCTACCATAGTCCCCTTAAATCAAGGGGTAGAAGTGGCAAAATTTGCAACCAAGTTATTTGGGAGGTGGTAACATTATTTAGTAGTAGCAACGTGTCATTCAATTCTAGTTGGGTTTCAGGCTTCCTTTATAGATTCAGCAGATCTATCCTATCCACTTGATGGTGGCCACCATTTCTTTTATTCAGAATATCTCAGATGCAATATGCATTGTAAGAAAAATGGGTACTTGACCCAAATGTAATTTTCTTTAATGGTTTGGTGCCTTTTACTTTCCAGAATGTAATATGTTACATCTGGGGCATTTTAGGGAATGAAAATGGCCATTGATTTCTTTTTGCTAGTGCATTAGTAACATCTTTTCTGATAACTGCAAATTAAAATGAAAGGGAAGGCTATTGCCAATACTAAAGGTAAAAATTAGTGCAAGTAGGCAAAATAGTTTTGCTGCCCATAGACAAGACCATAAAAATCACTGTATCAGACATATTGGTCTGAATTTAGATTAACCTGGTTCAAATTAATCATCCTTCCAATTTGAATTAGTGGGACTGTCAGTCCTTCAAGGTTGTCCAGACAAGAAACCAAAACCATAAGTACTAATAGTATCTTTATTGTAAGATTACAATAGCAGAATCTTGCAAGTCTAAAAGCACTTCTCCCCTCCCTTGCCTTTACTTTCCAGAGAACTAGGGAGGGTCCCTTCTAAGATGTTTTCTCCACCCCCATTCCTCCTGAGGGCTGAGATATCTCTTGCCTGACTGTTGTCTAGGCTGCGGCTCCTCCATCTTCTCCTCCTATCTCCCAAGGTCATTCTCACAGTCCATTACACCAACTGAAGCAGATTCCAAGACTGTATCAGAAGTGAAACACAGCATCGGATACAGTCTGTATCTCTAACAATGTACAACATTGACCTAAAGTAGAAAACCCTTAGTTAGAAACAAGGAAATTTATATAAGTTTGTTCTAGGCCTTTTAGGGATAAGTACTTTTGTAGGGAAGAACATGCTTCAAGTGTCAATAAATGGATGTTGGTCTTACTTCCTATTTCCAAACAGACCTGCTACAAGGAATCCTGGAAGAAGATGCAACATGGTGGTTATAAACTGAAACTGGATGCCATTCCTTTCCAGACGGCAAAGGCTTCTAGTGAAATTATAAGTGATGTAAGTTGATTTAGTAACAATAATGTCTGTTATGAAACAAGAAATCTTGGCAAAGAAATAATTCTGAAGGCATTTTGCTTAGACACTGGAAAAGGACAACAAAAGAAAACAAATACCTTTGGCGTATAAAGAATTTCAAATTATTTCCACAAATTTTATGTTTGAATTAAATAGTACTCTGCTAAGTAGAATTAAGTAAATGAATCCTAATGCACATAAATACTGTATATAATACTGTATATTATATGCTGTATGGGCAAACTAGGAAGGCAGGGAAGATTGTTTTAATGATCACTGTTCTTTAAAAAGGGTTTATTTAATGCCAAAAGTCCTCTTGGACTTTTGAATGCCAAAATTAGTGTTCAAGCACAAATATGAACATTCCCTCCATCCCCAATACAATTCATAAGTGAAATTGGGAAAAGGAATCAAATAGTATATAAAATTGCCTCTTATTTTGTCTGTATTATAAATGAAATGGTAGAGCTGAAATTGATACTGAACCATATTATGTCCTTTACTGATTGATTGAATGAATGAATTTAATTCAGTAGCAATTGCTCAGAAACAAGGAAAACCCCAATTAATTAACATAGGGTCTCGAATTTGTTGTCTGGAACTATACTTATCCATTAAACTTTCTGTAATAAGATTGCAGTCTCCCAAAGTACATTAGCTGTTATATTATTATAAAAGTTTTTACTTTAGACCTTGAAAATTTGGATAACAGACTGAACTTACTCATGAATACATTCTAGTATGATTTGGAGGTCATACTCTTCATCTGTTGTTCCTCTTACTGCTTAAAAACAGTTTACTGATTTATTATGGCACAGTGGTTTTTAAATCTTTGCTCCAAGTGCATCAAGAGTTGAAGTCAGAGATGTTAATCTCATCCCCAGTAACACTGCAACTTAGTTTAGGCCATTATAATGGACAACAACAAAAATGAAAACAAACAACAACTGAGCAAGTGTAATGATCCATCATAATGGAATAGCATGTATCTATATATTGCATTATATTTTCAAAGGGTATGTGAATAAATATAACACTTTAGTACTACTTCTCACATATCTCTTAGAAACTAGCTGTTTAAGGAAATTACATGTTAATACATATAATTTGAACTTCTAAACCCACATTCCCTTTCTTATAGAGCAGACCTATTCTAATACAAGTTTGGTTCTGCCTGAATGTGGCCATTTGATAAACATAGCTTTATGTAAAGTGCTCACTAGCTGAGAAGACAACAAAGAGCAATGGAATAATAGATACTTTTCTTTCACTTTTCACATCTTTGCTATGTTATTGTTTTGTTTTTCTTCATCAGCATAAGTACAAGGAGGCATTTGAGAAAATGAAAGGGCAGTTGATTGGTTCCTATGGCTTGGAAGATATAAACATTTCTCACTTAATCCATGCAGCTTTGCTACAGAGTAATGTAAGTAGTATACTAAATAAACTTGAATTCCCATATTTCCAATAAGCAAACATTAAATTTGTTAGGTTCAGCATACTCAAAATAATATAAATTGATAAGACTTTCACCTCTATAGGCGTAAGAATATAAGACGATCCTTGACAGAATTGTCTAAAATCTTACCCAATCTAGCATCCTGTTTATTTCATCAACCAAGCAGATGCCTATCAAAAGCAACCCCTCTCTCTGTTTTTCTCCAGCATCTGGTACTCAGGGCTAAGTTGCCTCTGGAATATCCATATAGCCATCATCATTTGAAACCATTGATAGCCTTGTCCTCCCTAAATGAGTTTAAATTGCTTCTAGAGCTATCTTGTTATCATCATCGCAAGATCTTCTTGTTCCTGTGAGAATACAAAAGCAATCTCAGAAGAGAAAAGCAAAGAGGGCAAAAGACTATAGAGCTTCTAATTTTCTAGTAGAGCACACTAATATAATACATGCATTTTCATTGAGTAACAATTTTGAAATTACTAAAAAGACTTCTAAGGCAATCGCTCATATGCTTAGGAAAAGGATTTAGTAATGTTCACATAATGCACACCAAGCTTGTTGAGGAGCAAATAATAACAGTAGTGGCCAGTTGTGGTCTATGGTTATATTTTAACTATTATTTTCTGTCCTGTTTCCTGGTCTGTGGTTTGGCATAATTATAAATTGTAAAGTTAATAATTTCAAAAGAATTTGTCAAATGATTTTCTGTTACTGTGTTTCAGCGTAAGTCACGACTGAAAAATAGCAATAATCGTTTGTTTGTTTTACTTCCTTCATAGATAAATTACAGGAAAGATTTTGATAATCAGAAGAGCAAGTTCCACCTACCACTAGACATGCTGAATTTGGTACATGTCAGAAAAGCCCAGTCCTTGGTCAGTGATCAGGACTATAGACAACAGCTTCATGATTACACATCACTGTCTGAAGATATGAGACTGCAGTGCGCTAAAAAAGCTTATAAACTACAGAGCGAGGTAAATTAAGATCTGCAGATCATGTTTGACTGAGGTGAATGGGTTTTGTTAGGCAAAGAGCCAGATCCATCTGTGAAGAATAGGTCAAAACCACACCTGAAAATTGGGGAAATTCAGATTCAAACAAAATTGGGGCCATGCCCAAAGTGGGCTGAGCTATTAATTCTTTAAAATCTATGTTTATAATAATGTACTTTCCTCCCTTAATAGGTATAAAGATACCTCCCCATTCTGCTCCTATGCAGGTTTAAACATGAGTTTTAAGATTGTAGTTTCTAATATACTTATGTATATACTGTACTTATTTACTAGGGTTTATATGCTGCTTTAATCCAATAGGTCTCTGAGTGGCTTACATTCCCTTCCTAAAATAACATAGCATTTTCTGGAGCTCTTCAGTGGTCCAAGGAGCTCCCCTGGCTTGGTGAACAGGGAAAAGCTGCTCAGATGCAATTTCATCTAAGGCTGCTATCACCCTGGCATTCCAGTTAGCAACTAGATCTCAGTGAAACTGCTTAGGAATCTCCCCAAAGACCCTCTGGAAATGAGTTGGATCCCAGAAATGTCTGTGACAGTCCATTCTCCTTGCTGATGTTGTTGGTACTGTTCAATAGCAATCAGAGTTATTTTACCATGACAAAGGACATATATTAATCAGACTGTGTTGTGGGTCTAACATGCAATTTCCCACATGAATTTGGGCTGTGACAACCTGGGACAAGCCCATAATTGTCATGAACTACTGGGATGCCTGAGACCTAACGCGAGAGATGGCAGGTTGAAGTTCCCCAACACCATAATCTGGGGAACTCTACCCCATCCTGCCAATGGAATCAAGCAGCCCAGGAAAGGATGCTGCCTGCCACCAGAGGGAATGGTACAACAGCAGCAGTGCCCACTTGGCCTCACTCCTGGTTATCTGTGGCACAGTGCCTCCAGTCACTTGTAGAAGATTATGGATGACAATAGCCACCCTACTTCCCTAGCCCTGAGTTCATGGCTGCTGCCCCAGCTGAAATCTAGGAAGACACATTTTGAGAGGTAAACAACTGGCTTTTGGTGAGGTAAGCCAGATCTATCCTCTTATCCACAATCAAATTGTGGACAAGAAGAGATCATTTGTTATAGATAGACTTGGCATTAAGAAGCAGCAGCCAAGGACTTCTAAGAACCTGGCTATGTAGGCTACCAGGCTGAAGTAAAGTGTCCATAGATGGGAGACTGGTCTCAAATACCGCTTCCCCCCGGGCAGCCTGTCTGTGTTCTGACCCAGCACAACCTAAATCTTTGTACCTTCTTTGATTCTCCCCAACCCTTGAGGTTTAAAATTTAACATATTGTATGTACAATAGTTATAACTGTTACAACTGTAGCTTATTTTAAAAAGCAATAGTTTAACCTGTCTGGGGTGAGTATCAACATGATCATTTCACCAATGCACTATTTTTTATTGGTGTGAATGATTTTTAGAGGAAACATAGGAAACAATTTATAATTTTATACATAATCAACATCAGAATTAGCTACTTTTTTCCTGCCTAGATGGCTAGGTAGATTGATTGATTGATTTAGTATTTATATATAGGTAGATATATAAATATGTAGGTAGATATGTATAAATAAAACTGTTGGGTTAATGTTTTGTGCATGAAAATGCAAGTGTGTGTAAATGCACAATGATGAAATAAACAAATTCAATTCCAATATGGTTGAAGGTTACAAAAGTCTTGTGTGGCAGATGTTATTTATAATGAAAGCATTTGAATGACTGCTTCTTAGGTTCTGTGCTATAAATTAGTTTTGATTTGTTTCCCATAGAATTTATACCGATCTGACTTGAACTTTATGAGAGGAGTTGGCTGTATCATACCAGGGGCCTTGGAGATTGAAGCAAAGAAGAAAGCTTCTGAACTCATCAGTGAGGTAACAAAAGAGGTTTTTGATTTCACCACTACAAACAAGGATTTGCCAGATGTCTGTGTAAAACTGACAAAGAAGCTTCCTGATTAAGGGTAGGCTCTTACTCCCACCCTCCTTCTTTATTTGATCACTCAATTTATATCCTGGGTGAACTGAATGGAGTTCAAGGTTTTGCAGACCTTGATAACTACTTTCACAAACTTTCTGTTCTGTAATCAGGACCCAAGTGATTGGTACATTAGGGTGATTCTTTTTAGAAGGAAATGTTCCTTTCCAGATGAAAGGAAGCCTGTGTTTTTATAATAGACATAGAATCACATTTCTCAAAACCCAGGTGACTCTACATAAGTGGCCTGGAAAGAGAATTACTCTTCCTCATTACTATGCACTCTCTCCCTCTCCCTCTCCTGCTTTCTCTCATCTCACTCTTAAGTTTCTCTCCAGAGCAAAAGAATGGGTCAATAATAAGGCAAAATAAAGACCAAAATAGATATAATGGCAGAAGCCACTCTTTTAAAATGTGCATGTCATCTCCTTTCATGTGTAAAGCTTGGTGTAAATGTTTTTTGTCAAAAGATCCTAGAGGTGAGGACAGATGAATCCTCCCCATCTTGCCCTCTCCTTGCTCATAGTTTCAGTCTCTTTTTCTTTCTCCCATCTGTGGGAGCCTGGCTGGGCTGAAAAGACCTTTAAAAAGAAGAGGAAGGCAGGGACAGTGAGGTGTTCGGCTTTAATCCTTTGGGGCATACCCTATTCTATATGTGTTCTAAATATATGAATAAACAGACATAACCAGTAGGGCTGTGCATCCTTTGAAAGTCCTTTAGACCCTATGTGAGTATAGAACCTTTCTGCTATTGATAAAAGCGGCCCAACTTTTTCCAGCTCTATTATAAGTGTTTCATTCATTTCAGGGATTTCAGTAAAATAAAAAATATCAGATCTAAACTGATTCAGTTCAAGGATTCTAACTGGAGGGATTATCTAATCAAATTTACTTTGAACTGAATCATATATTTGAGGCTCTACAGCACCACAACAAACTGGTGACTGGACCAAACTAACTAAACCAAAAAATAGATTATATAATTTCCAGTCTAAAGATCACTGAAACGATGACTCACACCCAGATCAAAAAAAGTCACAATAATGTTTAATCCAGTGTAATCATTTGCACTTCAGTTAGACCAGTTCTTGCCATTTCAATAATTTTTTTTTTTAAATACTCATGTAGATAAAAATATTGGGTTGTTTATCATGTTTGTACCAAAGTGCTAAGGTGTACTTCAAAAGATGTAATGCCAACTAGTCCTTGTGTTTTTTCAGGGAGTCTGCTGATTTTACTATGTAGGAAAGGGTTAAAATAACATACAGGTCAATACACTGTTACATGTAGTTTCTGTGTAAAGTGCTAACTAAATCAGTAGCATTCAAAATATAATGTCCTTATCTTGCAATTCTCCTTTCGTCTGTCTCTCTGTGTGTGAATTCAGAGTAAATACCGTCAGCTAGCAAATTCCTTCAAGTACACATCAGTGACAGACTCTCCTGGCCTCCTTCATGCAAAATTCAGCAATATGATTGCTAATGAGGTAAGTTCTGCTAACATGGATCAGAAAATATGCTCTTTAAAATGCAATATGTTGGGGAGGGAGGAGAACAGCATGCTCTGAGAAATGTAATATACCAAAAAGGGGAAAAAAAGCACTATCAATTTATCCTTTAACATAGTGAGATGATTTTTATTATTCCTGGACAAGCTTTTAATATCATTTTGTCAGTCAGACTGACAAAGAAAACAAATCAGAGCAGTTATTTCATAGGGACTCGTGCAAATGACTTCTCTTTTGTTCTTGAAAGCAGCCATAATGCAAAGGGGTATACTGGAAGGACAGTCTCAGAGATAGTTAACATCAATGTATTCAGAAACTCACTTAAAGCACCAGAGGCCAAGAATCTTGCTTCTGATTTTTCAAAATATTCAGAAGGCCCTTGCAGATTCATTTCACTATTAAAGTGAAAATAAAATCAAATCCACATTGGGAAACAGTGCAGTCCCCTAAATTTCCTTGTTATGGCATTTTTCAAAGCAATATTGAATGTTTATAGAAATGTCATGAAATAAGGCTTTAAGAAATCATGGATCAGTCCTATCTTCTTTTGGCAGTTTCTTCCATTATCATTAATTCCATCAGAATCTGATGTTGAAGATGGCTCAAATGAGTTGCTAACAAAAGCAGGCCTTGGTCCAATAGGTTTGTTGTTTCCAACAACTTAATTTTGGGGGCTGTAACGTTTCCTCAATTAGTAAACTTATTTAGTTAACAAAATATTGATTGACTAAAACATCAAATATTGAATATATTATTCTGTATAAAATATTAAATCAGATATATTGGATAGGAGATTTTGAAATCATTTAAATGTAAATGTTCGTAAAAACAACAGATGCAATGTTGGAAGAGGCCTTTATTCTGCATGAGAGAAATTATACAATACCTTTTCAGTAAAGACTTTTCATTGGGTTATGAATTTCTTTATTTTTATTATTTCTGTACTTTAAAAACTCTATCAGCTGTATACTTGTTGGCTGGAGGAGGTTGAATGCAAGAAACAATTGTCTATAGATGTTCCTCTTCACACACAAGCAGACTAAAATGCATAGTGTTTCCAACAGCAGAAGGTTGAAAAACAGTATCCAGATTGGAAGCCCCCCCCCCCCCCCCCCCAGTTTGGGAGACCCAAGGGTTGAACCTATTAACTACATCATCTGGTTGAAGTCATTATATTCCTCCTCTTGTTTCAAGAAAAAACCATAATAGAAAGATCCACCCTGTTTTAGGGAAAATCCACAACCCTCCAGCTATATGTTCGAAAGAAGAGGATGGATATGGTTGATATCATAAAACTCTGTTTCATCTGTCCTCATCCTTTCCTTTTGAATTATTGGGGGCAATTTCAATTTTAGTTTGCACCCAGCACACTCCCAGTCATTCCCTATATCCAGATCAGAGCAAGCAGACACGCTATTCAGTACAGCTAACAAAAATGTAGCTTGATGTTTATTTATTAAACATCAGCAAACATCAAAAACATTTGCTGGCAAAAATGGGATAAAAGGCAGGCAAAAGCAGAGAAAGAGCAAGACATGAACAACAGGCAACAATTTACTTTATCTATATATCTAGATCTATGTTATCCAAAGGCACAGAACTTTCCAGAGCCACTGGAAACAATACTGTAATTAGTGGGGACAGGCCCAAAGGAGCAGCCTGTGGTTATTCCATCTTTAACCCTTTTGTGTATATAATAGTAGCAGAATAGAGATGGAAAGTAGGACATTGGCAGATCCCTCTTCTATTCTGAGCCATGAAAAAAACAATTTGGTGGGTGGGAATGATGTATCCATTGTGAAGAAAATAGGACAGTTGCAGCAAAAGTTTTTCTTTCTTCAAGAGGCGATAGAGAGCACTGTTTCCCCATCTTTTCCTGCATGGAGAACGTTGATTACAATTTCAGTAATTGTTACTGATTCTCCTCAGTTGTGGAGATTCTTGCCCAAAGCTTCCAGTCTTGGACTGGAGATAATTCCATATTTGTATAAAAACCATATTTTATACAAAACAATTGTAATATGAAACATATGGTATTAGAGGAATATATGTAAAAAAAAAATCCAAGCATGTGAATATAATTTCATTTCATAAATGTAACTTGATAACATTTAAAAGGAATTCTTGTTAACTAGACTTTTAAAAACGATTCTCCTAGCGCCTGTACAAAGCAGCAGGGGAAGACACTTTGCATCACTGTACCGTAACACTGGGGCTTCCTGAATTTGAAAGGGCAAAAATGAATGCAATGAACATTAGTGAGGTAAGTGCTTCGTTTAGTCCTGGCAGTTTTTTCTCCTTAATAAATGTCTTTAACCTCTTATTCCATACAGGAGAGGTTTATAGTAACACCCATTTTACTGAACTGTATGAACAGTAATTGCTGTCTTCTGTACTTGATTCTCTGTCAGAGCCGTTGTGGTTTATATATTTATTACAATTTTAGCCTCTGTGTTACATTTTATATTTGGCTGCTGTGACTCTTTAGAAAGAAAATCTGACTGCTCTGAGAGCTGATAATTTAATTCCCTTACTGCATCTATTATCCCCACATCTTAATTCATTGGCATTGCTGCAACTAAATTGTCCGTATTACCTTTTACTTTTTATTGAAAATGGTCTTTATACTGGCGTTGGTTCCAATGAAGTACATTTTCAGAGTTAAATACTCTTTGGTGAGATTGTTATAATGATTGCAGTTATTATGGGATGTTAATATTTGGGTAGAAGTACTATCTACACTGAATCTTACACCTTCTTTTCCTTCCTAAATTAATGTGGCAATAGAAAGAATCCAGAGTATGAATAAATGCATGCAAAAATGATATGGGTGAAAATTTCTGTCCAAATCTAATATAAGTTCTGGATGTGGCTCATGGTAGTTTATAGACATAATTATCTCTTATATTGTACATCTGTACAAATTAGACAATTCATATAAAGATTATTTACCATTTGCCATGTTTATTGCATTGTTTTTATTGTATTTGATTTGAAGAGGCATATTTATACAAGTGATAAAAAAACTATGTGAGATATTTTGAAAACCCTGTGCTATGATCAAAACAAGTTCCTTTTGTTGATTTAAAATTAACCAACTGTTGAAAATTTAACCAAGAAATCTAAAGTTGCCATTTCCACTTTAGGCAAAATACAGGGAATCTTGGCATAATCTCCGTGCTCAGGGTTATAAGCTGACAATGGAAGCCATCCCTTTCCAGACTGCCAAGGCCTCCCGAGAAATTGCCAGTGATGTGAGTTGAATTATGCAGCCTTCCATCTTGCCTAATTTTTGTTAACTTCATGTAATACATTGTATAAAGCAGATTTTACTGAATTAAAGCAGTCCCATAATCATGTGAGACAAGGATGTAAGACAGAATATATTACTTATGAATGAGATTCTTTGTGTGAATTAAAAAAAAGTCACTGTTAATCAGAAACAAAGCAGGGCTAAAGCTCCTACAATGGGAATAGGGGGAAGAAAAATAACTCTGGATGCTCAGTTCTGATTTACCCAGAACATCCAAAATAATATCTATCCATGTAAATAGAGAATCCATTTATTTCCTTGGGTATTCCTATAAAACAGCTAAGGATAATGAAGAGAGATTTACATTTACATTTGACAGTATTAATATATTGATTTCTGCTTTTAGAAGCCCAATACTTTTTGTATGGGAATTAAGTTCTTAACTTTCCTGGAAAAAAAAATGCCTCCCCCCCCCCCAAATCAAGTAATAAGGTCACAGTGAACAACACTCAAACTTTCACTGTCTCACAGTGAGCAACACTGTCCAAAGAATCAGTGGAACCCATACAATCTATAAGTAATATAGATTTCCTCTCTTTGGTTATTGGGAGAATTCAATATGTTGAACTATTTTTTTCAGTCCCCAGTGACTCCTTGCAAGTAACATTTGTCTAGGCAATTTTATATATTCCAGGCTATTTTTAAATATAGCAACTTTTGGATAGGAATAAGTATTTTGGCTATATAACTTTCAGATAAACAAGGCATAGCCTGAGTCATGCTGAGATATGGTTATGAACATGTTATCTCTTTGATGCTACAGGTGAAACATTGACACTGCAGTGTACATATGAAGAAGATGCAGATGCTCTCCCCCTGTATAATGCTTCACTTCATATTCATCTGGTCTCATTGGCCAGCCTTCCTGGCCTAGCAGCAAATCCTTCAAATACTTAACCATTGAGTTGAAAAGGATGTACTACCATATCTCACTTTTTTCAGTAGACACATATAGAGTCCTGTGTTCAAACAATAAAATTTCTCTTGGCATGTGCTGATCAGAGCCAGGTTTTTGACATGTGAAAGATGAAAAGTGAATAGAAGCACAACACCGATAAAATATGTGATAGCTCTCTCATGTATTGAATAGTTCACTGTAGTGAACACTTTCCATTTCTTTATATAGACATAAAGCTTACTTTTTAAAGCATCACAGATGTAGGGATGCAAGCTAAATCCTGTTTTCTTTTCCATCACAGCTACAGTACAAACACAACTTTGTTTCAGAGAGAGGGAAGCACATTGGTGCCAGAAGCATTCTGGATGATACTAATCTGCTACATTGCTTGCATGCTGCTAAGTTACAGAGTGAACAGGAATACAAGAAAGGCTCCAGAAATATCTGTTCTCAGTACAGTCTTCCTATGGATATGGTTAACCTAGTTCATGCTAGAAAAGCCCAGAATCTCATCAGCGACCAGGACTACAGGAAAAGATTGCATGAGTACACAGTGCTCCCTGAAGACTTGAGGATGAAGTGGGCCAAAAGAGTTCATTTGCTGCAGAGTGAGGTACTGCATATGCTTGAATGTCAGTGGTAAGAATAGTGTGACACCCTGACAACTAATCTTGGACCACAAACAATGAAATGGTTTAGGATTAATACTTAATCAAATTAAGTATTGCTAATTTTATTAAATAAATAAATAGGCTATTTAGTATAAAGTTATGCCTATTAAACCTGCCTGCACCTGCACATTCTGAAGGATATGGTTTATTATTGAGTTCAGAATGTTATTCAGAAGTTATGCTGGAGGAATTTGTTAATTAAATTTAGATTTAATAGGATGTTGGCATCAACTAGTACTACAAGAAGTGCTATTGACTGGAACTTTAGCCTAAATCAAAGCAAAAGCTTGTCAGTTCCTGTTTTTCTTACTTCATTGTGCATATGATGGAACATTTCAAACTCAAATATGTATGTTTAGAACACAATTTAAAGGAGTTCAGCCAGTTGGATCTTTTCAATGAAAGCTAATGATAACATTGGAGAATCACTCTTGGATTCTTCACTAAGCATAGCTAATATACCAAAGCAAAGCAAATTTCTGTTTTAGGTTACAAACAGAATGAACTGGTAAAACTTGTTTCAGTTAGTCTGTCAACTAAGGGCTGCTTCACACCCTAAATTTTATAGTATCCTTTTAACATTTGTATAAAAGACAATATACCTAGTTATACTCATTGAAGAATGTTTACTGAGCATCCTCTGACAAAGGTGGTTGTGTAGCTGGGCAATGTTTAAAGCAGCATATTTCAAAATGTATCCATTTAGCTAAGCATCTTTCCTAAATCTGTCAGTTATTTAATATTTATTCCAAAAGGAAAAGATGAATGCAAAAAAAAAAAAATATTGTCTCAGGGTCTCAGAAATTATAAACATTCAAATGTGAATATAAATCAGGGATCATATCACATTATACTTTCTCACATTTTGGTTTTGTTTTTATTTGATAGTTTTCATACAAATCAGACCTGAACTTCATGAGGGGGGTTGGCTGGGCACCTCTGAGATCCCCTCATATAGAAAATGTGAAGAAGGCTGGAGAACTCATCAGTGAGGTATTGCTGACTCTTTCATGGGATTGTACATCCATAAGATTTGTTTGCCATCAGGATTCCTTACAAATGTAGCACTGTACTTTCTTTTGATATGGAAGCCTGTACAGAGGTCATATATTACCAATACCAGAGGAGACCTAAAGTTTTGAAAAGGGCATACTTGCAATTAATAGTAAAAAGCAGAAATTCATCCTTATATCAATATAACTAATTTACAAGCAAAAAACCTTATATTGTAGTTTGGAATCCAGAAAGACAAAGATGAGACATTCTGAATGCAATTTATGTTTATATAGGATTTTGTTTTGTTTCAGTTTTAGTTTCATACGTTTATTTGCAACCATAGGTTTTAGCAATTTTTTTTTGTTTTGCGCATACATCACTGCCATAATATATTTAGTCTTACCAGTTAGTAATCCAGTAAAAGTAAGCACTAAAAAGGTTTTCTTCATGCTTATTTACTGCACTACATCATCATCATCATCATCATCATCATCATCATCATCATCATCATCATCATCATCATAAAAAATAGTAGTTTCTAGATCCAAATACATCATGCTTCTGTTTGACAAACCATTTCTGGAACCTAGCTAACCAACAGAGAGCAAATTTTATCTCTATTTTTAATTATGTATTTTTTTTTAAGAAATGCTGTTGTAGAGAGGAAGAAAAATGATATTGACAGAGATAGGCCAGTTCCGTTACCAAAACAATGAAGAGAAAAATAGATGGCTTAAGTCCAAAACAAGAGGAAGGATGTGGAATGGCTCAGACACCTCCCTAAATCACATGGGTATAAGAAGGGGAGGAGGCACAGCACAATCAGATTTGAAAGGTTCTGTTATTTTAGCCAATCTCAGTAAAAGTAGTTTTAGTTTTCCTGTGGACTTGATTCCTGGTCTGGTCTACCTGGTGGTGTTGACAGCTATATTATACACACAGAATCCATTAGACTACACTGAACTTATAATGAAAATGTTATGTGTATAAATGACATCATTTGTATGGAATCTTCTTTATTATGGTTTGTAATTATTGTCCTTTATTCTACTTGCAGACAAAATATCGTCAGAAACCAAATAGTCTGAAGTTCACCACAGTTACAGACTCGCTGGACTTCATCCATGCTAAAAATAGTTACCTTCAATGCAATGAAGTAAGATAAGCATTTATGATATTGTAGGTCATAAGTAATAGCCCTCAACCTTATAGAATGTCACAACCATGACATTAGAACAAATATTATAGCTACAAATAGCTGATTGTTGTTGGCTGTCAAACATATAGTAAATTGCAGAAAATAACAGTGGCATAATATTTTGTTTATGAACTTCCAAAGGTATTAACTTATCCCAAGTTTATATATTGGACTTTAGGCTTTTTTACTACAACATTGAAATCTATCAACCAGGGTGTACTGCAGAAGATCCACATTTAGAATTCATTACTTCTCAGCCCAAGAATTTGTTCTGAGCATCAGAAGTGAATGAAGCTCATAGTCTTTCCACCGCAATGATAGACAGACAGACAGACAGATGATAGTTAGATAGATGATCAATCCTGCTGATCCTAAATGTCCTATGTTGTTTCAGGCAGGTTTACAGCTTAGTTATTTTGTTAACATTCGGAAGTGAGCAGATCTCAAATTATCACAGATTTTTCAGAGATCTACTGGTAGTCATGAGTTTGCCTTCTGGTACTTCTATTGTAGAACATTCTGAGTTCTGAAGAGATAGAGGTATTTGAAATATCTCATAGGGATTTATTACCAGTAGAAATACAGAAAAGTCCTATAAATTGACATAGTCCATGTTTTGTGCAGTGACAAAGATTTTCCAGATAGCAACTTCTGATTTAGCCTGTAGATTTTTTGCTGGAACAAAATAGAGATGTGTTTTGTTTTTTCTAGTGGAAATAATGCTTTGCCTAGGGCAAGTATAAGCATAGGTGTAAGTTGGTGTTATGTGCATTGTGCACTGAACTTCTTGGGGAAAATAGCATTTTAGATAGTGTGAAACTACACTAAATATTGTTTGTCGTAACAGCGGCTATACCGGGCTGGGTGTTTGGACAACATGCACAGATACACTCTGCCCCCTGACCGCCCCGACCTCATAAGGGCACGCCTCAATGCGCTCCACATCAGTGATGTAAGTAATTGTTCCTTTTCATTCGGGAGGTTAATTCCATAAATCAATATAGATATGATCAACATTACTTCTGCTATAGACATTGTTCAAGCTATTTGGAGGTAATATAATTTTGAAACAAGACTACAGGTAAAAGAATATTGCTGCCTGCCATTAAATGCCATAGTCTAGTTTTACAGATTATAAAGTTCTGTAACAATGTACAGCCCATGTTTCATTGGTGGGCAATTAAATATGCATATTAATGTGGAAAAAAAGATAAGCAAATAAATCCATAAAGTGATCCATTTAATCAATTACTGGAATATAAAAATAGCAGAGGACAATGCTGGAAAGGCTGCTCCAACACACAAAGAAGTAGAAGCAGGTAGCACATTTTGCATTGTACATTGGCAACCCTTTCCTCTCATGTTAGAAGAAAAGAATAAGAGAGCTATATTGCTCATGCAGTTAGAGCGGCATTGCCATGCCCAGATGAATGGCACAGTTGTATGTCTGGTATGTTCCGTTTCTTCTCAGACCATTCAAATGGATCAGCATGTATCTGAACTGAAACAGCCAGTGAGTGCATGAGGAGGTGGAGGAGTTGGGGGCATCTCATTAAAAATGAAACTGCTTTTGGTAGATACACAATTGGATCAGATGCCACACACAGAAAGCTGTTGAGGGAGACTGACCTCACAGCACAGAGAGAGAGAGAGAGAAAAAAAACATGTTGGTATTTGTAAAGCTGCAAAGATAGCCATAAATCAAATGAATGTAATGTGCGAGGATGAGTGCAAAAACTGTGCAAACTGTGATAAAGTAAAATGATGCATGGGGTTTCAAATCAAAGGACCTGTGTTAAGAATGAACTGCAACAGCAAGGCCAAAGATTTGCAGTTTTAAAAGAAAGAAAAGGAGAGAGAAATGGGGCAGGGAAATGAGAAATGACTAGAACTTGAGAAAAAGTTCTAGATTTGGATTTAATCCGCACTGAAGGAGGGAATGTCAAATTCTTCTAATACGATTTCTTCAAATAAATCTGCAGATTTATCTAAATTGCTTTTTTAAAAGGCCATCTTTTTTAATGTTTGGATGCATTCTTGCTTGTGTTCCGTATCATTTTCGCTCAAACAAGGATACTACTGACCAAATAGGAACAAAATTGGTTAGAATTTTGGGCATGTCCAAAAACATGGATGCCACATTAATTTACCACAGATTATATAAAAGTTTTACAGGAATCTAAGTAATCTGAGAAGGTAGGTGCAGGACAAATTCAGGAAAAAGTGAGTAGTTATCTCAGGCAACAGATGTGGGAAGGCAGCAGCAAAGTGTGAGAGGAGAGAGCTGTGTACCATATAGTCCATGTTCTACTGCCTCTAAAGCTAGTCTGCTGCCTCTAGTTGTAATGGAAGAGTCAACCCCAGTATCAGTGCTTAAGGTGCTACAATTAATCTGCTCAATATTATATTTGGATGGGAGCTCCAACCCTGAGAATTTCCTCTCTGGTAGGACATTGATGAAGTGAACCCTAACCAGAAGTACCATGATATGAACTTTTGAGATTGAAATCAGATAGAGCCACCATGTGGATCCCAATCTCTACCTGGTTCATGGGTCTCAAACTCAGAGTCTGAAGCCTTCTAGGTTATTTGGTATGGTATGGAAAGCAAAAGCCAGAACAGTAGAAAGTGCCTTACTCACAACACACCAGAACTGCCACTGGAAGTAAGGCAGCAGCTTACTGAACTTGACCAGGCACTAAATCTCCTCCCTTAAGTAAGAAGATAGTGTGGCTCCACATCTGGGAGGAGCTTGTTGAGGTTGCATGCCTAGCTTTGCATCAAGGTGCAATCATAGCTAAATGAACCCAGATAGCTAAGGTGATGGCTGTGCAATAATCTCTAGGGGTTATTGGAGCTAAGTATGCAGCGGATGGCTTTTCACCCAGACCATCTAGAGTGTAGTGAAGGCACCTTCCCACACTGCTTCTACCAGAGCTAGTCCTGGGTCATCACCCTGAACCGGTCATATGGACCCTGCCATGGCAGACCCTGGCACCACCCTATGAGGGACATCCCCTCCACCTGAGACAGTGTGGGAGGGCAAGCAAGCAAGATCATCACAGCTCGAACCAGGGTTAGGCTTACTCTGCTATGCACTACTGCAGCAGCTCCTCCTTTCTAAGGCTTTAGAAGCATGATAATCCCTAGCCTATTTCCTATAAATCTTGGCTTGTTAGAAATTGAAGGTTTCTCACCATCCTTTCTCAATCTGAGTTAAGCACTTGAGATGTGTAATGTGTAATAAAGTGGACTTCCAGGGGAGGTATAGTGAACTGAAGATGGCTCTGCAAAAGCAGGGCTGACAACTGTGACAAAGACCAAGGAACCTCTCCGAATAAGGAGAGGATGGAAGAGCATCCACATGTGCTCTGGACAGCTGCTCCTCACAAGGAGACCACAGGACAGTGGTTTTCTGTGGGTTTGAGCACTGGGAGACGATGGGATCAGCCATCTGGGTCACAACTAAGTTCTCAAACCTCACTTTCTAATTACTTTTGGAAATTGCTTATTAACTAACTTAAAGCTATTAGAGACCTTTGGAATGACAAGTTTGGAAAATCTTCATTGGTTGAGTTTATTTTCCACTCTGAACAAAAGAAAAATTAATTACAAGCTTAAGAACTTAAAGAATTTGAAATAAACAGCAAAAGGCTAAATAAGATTTTGATCTAAGAAAGTTATAAATGGATTAAGGTTCAGATAAATTTGGAATATTGACTTTTAGTATAAGTTTTTGGAATTAACTATAAAAAATAAACAACTTCTTGTGGGAAACAGACTTATTTTGGCTATCCTGATTATGGTAAGTCATAACAAAAGATAAATGATGATTTTAGAAACTGGACACTAGACGGGACTAAAGATTTTAAACAGAAGAAAAAAAAAGTACAAGCCTGATGTCAGTTAATACTGGGACTTACAAAATGACACAAAATGTTATAACAAAATGTTATAATATTAAAGGAGAAGGGATAAAGAAGAATTGTGCGATGGAATAAAGAATAACTGAAGAGAAATCAAATTTTATGACAATATTTGATTAAATTAAAGATTAAGACTTAGAAATAAAAGGAAGGAATATAAGGTTGGTTTATTTGATCAAAGTTAAAATAAGACATTTTTTTAAAATGTTCTGGCAACCCTTTATGGACTTTTTGCTGACACCAGGGTTGAAAAGCTGATGTTTTATGGATTTGTTTATAGATAAGGGATAGGATATGGGATGAAGAAATATCTGTTTAACCTTAAAAGGGGTGAAGAGTTATTAAATTTGTTTATACTTGTTGTGATGAAGGTTGGAAGTCACTTCTTTATATATTACTTTTCTTTTTCTTTATTCTATTCTTTCTTTTCTTTTTCTTTTTTCTTTTTCTTTTTTCCTGAACCTTTTATTCTTTCTTTCCCTTCTATTTTCTTTCTCTAAGTTTAGTTTGCATTAGTTTTTACTACTGTAATTAAAATTCCTAATTAAAAATATATTTAAAGAGTATGTGGAACAAAGGGATTCTTGCCCCAAAACAGGAAGTCACTATCAGGAAATAGTGGTAGGGCATGTCCATATGGGTATGCAAGTGTTCAGTGCAGATTTCTAAAACTTAGAATTACATTTAAGAAAAATACTTGAACTAGTCATTTCATTTGCAAGCAGAAATGGATTTGAACAGGTCTAAGTTTTATACTATATGGTGGGTGGGGATGATAGAATTGTAATCCATCCAGTGCCAGGTCGAGGGTATATGGCACCCTTAGCTACAGGATTTGCATTTTAAAAGGATTCAGAAGGAGAAGATGCATTGGTGCCCTTTAAGCTTTGGCATTAAATTGTCACTGCCTCCTCGGCATCAGCCTAAAGCTGGCCCTGAGTTCAACAAATAGAGAACTGAATGGATTAGCTCTAATACTTGCTTAGAAGGCTTCGGTGTTGCAGCTCTCAAGGTAAGGAATGACAGTTCACATGGTCCTAGTGATGGTTTGAGTTGAGATCCCTGAGCTATGTGGCAATGCAGCTGAACACATGAAGAGCTGACCTAGTGTGAAGGCATCCATGTGTTCAGCAGCATCCCCACATACAGCTATGTTCTCTTTATAATTTGAATTTAGCTCATGCCTTAATCATATCCAGTATCTTATAAAGCATCTCACAGTTTTAGATAGGTTGATGAAACCAGCAGGGTTTGGAGACAGCACAGAAAGTATTAAAAATGTTTGAAGTTATACATAGTGGAAATGTACCACTGAAATGTCTCTGCTGTAAAACCCAAAATGCTACTGCTAAATGTTTCAAAAGACAGAATAGGGGCAATGTCAATGCAATATTGATGTGTCTAATGCATCAAAGCAAACTCTAATTATGACATTTGTGACTCTTTCCAAATAGGACATTGTATTTTATAGGTGAAAAAGTGAAAGAATGCATGCCAGTCTTTGAGTCATAAATAAATGATTGTCATAGAATCAAATATTGATTAATAAAGCCACAACAGATATGTAAATAAGATGAATTGATTTTTTTTTCTTTGCTTTTCCATTTTTCAATGCAGAAACTATATAAAACATCTTGGGAGGAAACACGGGCAGCTGGTTATGATTTCAGATTGGATGCCATCCCTTTTCAGACAGCTAAAGCATCTAGAGAAATTGCCAGTGATGTATGAAACATTCCGATATGTAATCTCATGGCACTTAAAGGCATTTCTGCCTTAGCACGTCATCCATGATTTTTCTATATATTTAAAGGAAAGAACTTGTTTTCCATGCCATAAGGAACCCACAATAAGAACAGCCCCATATATTAGCATTCATGTATCTCCCATTGAACTGCATATGGAAAATCATTATTAATATACTGTGGAAATACTTAGCATCCTTTTATTTCATGGAGTTTGTTTCACCAAATACTGCTATTCATACCCTTTCAGACCAGAGATTGCTAGAGAGTAAGAGTGCAATACAGAAAAATATAAGTGCACACCTGGAACTCAGAGTAACTGTTTCAGGCATAGTTCATATATGTCAGACTGAGGCTGTATTTTATTTCCCATTAGTTTAAATATACTGTATTCATTCATTCAATCAGTCAATACAAGGGGAAACATCATGAGAAAATTAAGTGAGAAATTAACACTTCTTGCTGTTGTCCAGAGAGAGGACATTAGGGTGCATGTGCTTTCCCTGTAAAAGGCACAATTATTTTGGCCCATTTTGTTCTATTTAATGGATTTGTGAAGAGTTTTAAGGATCGAAACTAATGCCTTAAGCCTTCAGAGCCTTAAAATATACCCCTTAAAACCTTAAATTCCCTTTTCCCTTTAATCTTCCTAAAATTTGGGCCCATCCACTTAGTGGTAATGTAACATAATGGGCTGTATAACCTGTGCAAGGCACAAAGTCAGAGAATGGTTCCCTGCTGAAAAAGATTGGCCACTCCTGCTGTAGCCATATATGCTGGCAGGACTCTGGATGCTCTGATAACTCCGGAAGAGCTTACCCTAGAGTTTTATTTTTAATTGCCCTATGTGTGTAATTATTGTCTTGAATCTATGCTTTCTACACACGTATATTCTTCAACTATAATGAAATGTTCCCAATCCAAAAACAATTTCAACAAAATAGTTAGCACGCAGTACCATGATTTAGCATTTATGCATATAGGCCACAGCATGTACCTGTAAAATGATATGGCACAATATGAAATTATGTGACAGTATGCTTCCATATGATTCTGTAATGAAATAAACATTCCTCTCTCTCAACACTGTGTAGTTCAGATACAAAGAAGCCTTCCTGAGGGAAAGGGGTCACCAGATTGGATTTTGCAATGTGCATGATGATCCTAAAATGAGACACTTCCTGAAGATGGGCCACCTCCAAAGTGACAACCAATATAAAAGGGATTATTTTAGAAACAGAGCGCAATTCAGAAGTCAAGCTGATCAGCCAGGATTTATCCATGCAAAGAAAAGTCAACAACTGATAAGTGATGTCAACTACAGGCAGCACCTGCATCAATATACCTGTGACCCGGAGCAGCTGAATCTCAGGCATGCCAAGCAAGCCTACGGACTCCAAAGTGATGTAAGTATGTTAGGATCTATGGTCTAGGCAAGGATATGTCTATTCAGAATACGCATTTTCAAATCCAAATTTGATGTCTATATTGTTAGCAGTTTAGCCTTAAAAAGGAGTCACTAATAGTTTTTTTCCCATAATATTGTGCCATTCTAATGTGCTGGATTTCAACTTCCATAATGCCCAACTAATACACCAGGTTTAGGAAGGCTTAGACAGAAAATGCACTAAAAGGTGCAGTTGGTGGGAGAGTTGTCCACATGATGTGATACCATGCACGTGATGTGATACCATGCTCATGTGTAGAGGAAAGAAGATTGTGGGAATAATTCACTTGTGGAAGAATATATGCACATGCATACATACACATACACACACCCACACACGCACACACTAATGCATGTTAGGAAAGAAAAAAAAAAAGTACCACTAAAAACAGGAAGTTCCTTCAATTTTGCCAGTCCATGAAGAAAGCAGAAAAGGTTTCTCTAAAGAAATCCAATTCCTCCAATGGATCTGTGAGCTGCTATTGTTGGAAGTGGAGAGTTACAAAAAGACTGAAAGATAGCTATAGATATTCCACTATTGTTTGGATTTCCAATAGATCTAGTCACTGCTCCACATTTCCAACATTTTTCTCAACAATAACAGTTATTATATATTCACTTTGGAAAAGGGGAAGAAAGAAAAGACTTATAAATTTTGACATCCTGAGTCTTGCCAACATACCACCAATCCCTTCTGCTTTGGCAACTATTTTCTTATATTGTATAATGTGAGTGGGTTTTTGTTAATAATCGAGTCATGTTTGCCATGCGAAGAAGAAACTCAAGCCTCTTCAGTCGCTGAAGCAAAGAAAAGATGGTATCGGTCTTCCTATTCTGTATATAAGCACAATTTAATCTTAACTCTCTAAGATGGGAGGGCTCCACAGCACCCAATTTTGGAGAACACTAGGATGGCACAGAATAGGTTGCATTACTCCTTTACCTGTCCTTGCCTATTAGCATCTGCTTCCTCGGGTGGCCATTTTCTTTTTTAGCCCTTTAGTATATATACAGTTTTGCTTCATCTGATTTCAAGTGTTACATTCTTGGAAAGATCCTTGAGATTAGTATTGTATTTTGTTTTCTAGGTCAAATACAAATCTGATTTGAATTGGATCAGAGGTATTGGCTGGACTCCTCCAGGTTCTTACAGAGTGGAAATGGCCAGAAGAGCTGCAGAGCTGGCATATGCTCAGGAAATGGAATCTCAAGAAACTCTGAATCAGTATGATCCAGACTATGTAAGTGAATGGATAGGTAACCCAAACAGGAGTGAGGGGCAAAAGTACTGATTTGCTGGAATTCGCCATTTTAAGTTTCAAAGTACTGTTAGCAGCTGATAATTCATTATGAGTTCTAGAACTAAGGCACATCTGATGTATCTGATGTATCTGATGGTCCAGCCTCTGCCACCGAGCCATTGTAAAGGAAGTGGGAAGACAAATGGCCATGGAATGCAGTTCCTTTAAATCCAGTGGTAGGAAAATTAGTTGTGCAAGCTTTAGGCATAGTTACAGTGAAGGGTTCTGATCCAGGGTCATATCTGGGCTTTGAATCTGTTGAGCCAAGTCTGTCCCAATATGCATTTGGATTGTCCCTTAAACTACTATTGGAAACAAGACAGCTGAACTTATACCATAGGCCTGTGAACATCTCAACATTTCAGCTGGTTTGGGTTGCTACCTAAATCACTATTTGAATAATCTTTATTACAGTCATAAAGATCTGTGGATTATCTGAAGAAGAATCTGAAGATCTGGAAGAAATTTGGAATAACCAAGCTGTGGATCTACACTATATAATTTTATATAGCCAAAGTACCCAACCCTAGAAAGGCAGCTTTAGGATATTGTTTCTGCTACTTAGAATATGAGATATTGTTCAATATAATTGTAACAAATGAGAATGACACAATAGTCTTTGTCAGGAGATGACATTCTAAATCTATTGTGATTGCAGGAGAAGACAGCAGAAGGATCCCAACAAGTCCAGTTGAATCCTGATGCAGCAGAGATTCTGCAAATGAAGAGAAGAAAAATGAAACTAATTAAGAAATGAACAGAAACATAGACATCTGTCTAAAGAAAATGCATATATTTTTCAGTTTGCTCTCAAAATCATGTAGCTATTCTAGTCTTCTGAGAAGCAGAGTAGTGCACCACTCAGAAATAGTTATTACCAAAAAAAAACTTTGCTAATTCTAAAAGAATCATTTAATGTTGAACTTTATATTTTTGCATGAAAAGCTGTACTTGATTTTTTAAAGTATGTATTATATAATGTAGTATTTATGACAGCAAATTAGATTAGTACTAGATGACTGGCAGGCTCAGCTTTGTACTAAAAATATATGAACCATGATTTGCTGAAAGAAAAAAAATATATTTGTATTGAAAATAAATCAGTGGAATCACTTTCCAAAAAGTGTACAGTTATTTTGTTGATTTGTTAATGATGTTCATTTTCTGAATTCCTTTGTGGCTGAATTAGATTCATGCCAGTGAGCACTTTTGCCTCCTTCCTTTTTAAAAAAAAATCCTGAGTAAGAAATAGAAGAGAAAAAGATTAGAAATGCAGTGGCTAGAGAAAAAGGTTTAATCTCCCATCTGTGCAGAAGTCACAGTCTAGATCAGGACCCCACATCATCCTTTACTGCAAGCTGTTCAGTACATAAATACCATAACATATCATTTGATCTTCAGCTGGCCTGGTCATATGTGATTACTGATATTGGAGGTTTATTATCATTCAATCAGTGTTTGAAGAAATGAATGAGAAGGAAATACTGGGTAACTGAAAGCAAATATAAATAGGTTCTCCTGAATCAAATGATGTGTTCATATAACATTTGTAGTTTATTTGGACAGCATTCCTCCTGGTTTCTGAATTTATATTCTGATTTACCCACTAAACAGATTAAGGTCTTCTGCACAGATAATTCTCAATCCAACTAGTTTTAATTATGAAGGTTAAGAAGGGTTTGTGTTTACTATCCTGAATGCCTCAGATGATAAAAATATAACAATAAAAAACATAACTTTTGTGTATTGCTTTCAGCGTAGAGTTGCATATTTACCTGGGCCATTATATAAGCAAGTGAATTCAAGCCAAAATACTATTAAGGTAGTACAGCTTACATTTCTGTGTAGAAATTTGACTCAAAATACTTTAATGCTGAAATAGAAGAGAGAAAAGGATGGAATTTTTAAAAGGATGAATTACTTGACCTACCATTCTTTTTGTCTTCATGTCTACCATTCTTAGTTGTGAAAATTGGACTCGTGTTTAATTTTTGTTCTAATCCAGTTGAGAAATTCTGTCACCCGAGTATAAACTCCTGGTTTATTTTTTAATCCACATTGATCTCCCCAGCTCACAATTCCATAAATGTAGTAAGTTCCATTTTTAACACATGTTAGAGGACCTCCTGAATCGCCCTAATGAAAAAAATAAAAATGACAATTAACATTGGCAACAAACAAAATTAACACTAAAATTTTATACTTGATCCAGAAGAATTATATTTTTTTCAATATACTAATGGCAAGGGTAAGGCAATAGTCATGGATTAAGTAAGTTAATGAATTTTTTTGAAATCCAAAAGTACTGGTTTTAAAGGCATGCTCAAAGTATGAATTTAGTTTTAGAAGGTTATCTGGATCAAAATATCTTTGAAATATGTTTATATATCACCAAATGTTATATAATGCAGTGCAGCATTAATTATGTATTGTAATTTAAATTTATATATAGTAATGTTTAGAGTTTAATGCTCCTGGAAATAACTATTAGATACAGTCAAGTGTGTATGTATGCATGCAATATATACACATGCTTAGCCTACAAGTTTTCAAAATACCTTTAAAAAATCTTAAAATAATACAATTATCATTACAAAACATTAAAAAGCAGGCCAGGCCATATATAGTCTCTTCATAAGATGAAGGTGTGTCACCTTATTCCTTAGCCTGGGTTTTTTCTTTAAACTGAAATAATGAAATTGGCTTTTGAATAGATACTTACAGGATTATAGTGCCAATATTTGCTAATTAGCAAAATACCCTTCATACTAAGAACCCTGACATATATTGAATCATAGGAGGTATCATGAATTTTAATGCTGTCATTAAATTTCATTAAATTTTATATTTTTCAATGTTATTAACTTGCATTATTTTGCTTTTAAAATCTGTCACCATGTCTTACTTTGATAAATGAATAAGTCAATAATGCCTTTATTCAATGCCATGTATATGTGACTGATTGATTGATTGATTGATTATGTGCCATGAAGTTGTTTTTGACTCCTTGCGACCACATACATTGATTTTCTCCAAGATGATTTATCCATAACCTGTTCTTTCACGTCTCCCAACGGTGCACTCATTGCCTCTGTAACTGAGTCCATCCACCTTGCTGCTGGTCATCTTCTTCTGTTTTCTTCTTTTCCAGAGAGCTGGGTCTTCGCATAATGTATCCAAAGTAGGATAATTTGAGCCTGGTTATTTTGCTCAAGTGAGAACTCTAGTTTGATTTGTTCAATAATTCATCATTTTGTTTTCTTGGCTGTCCAGAGACTTCACCAACACCAAAGTTCAAAAGCATAAATGCTCTTTTTATCCTGCTTCTTTAAAGTCCAACTTTCACTTGCATAGAGTGTCACAGGGAATTCCATGGCTTGTACTATTCAGATCTTTGTAGGTATAGACACATCATGGCATTTGACTATCTTTTCCAAGGACTTCATGGCTGCTGTACTGAGTGCTAGTCTTCAGCATATTTCTTGACTGGTTGTTCCTTTACTGTTTATGGTTGATCCTATTTATTTATTAATTAAAAAATTGATTACAAAAAGAAGAAAAAAATACATAAAAGTAGTTTGTTGATCTTAAAAGGCAGAAGCTATCCACCACTTTGATATTTTCATTGTCAATTCTAAGGCTGGTTCTACCTGTCATTAATTTGGTCTTCTTTATATTTAATTTTAGTCCCATTTTTTTACTGTGTTCTTTGACTTTTAGTATAGGTAGTCCCGGGTTAAGAATGCCCAGATTGAAGATGACCCATAGTTAAGAATGGGGCCTATTGTAGCAAAATTCAAGTTAAATACACAATGGTTCGAGATCATTACACAACAATACTTATACAATATTATCTAATAATACTATTCTGGTTTACGTACAAATTTGACTTAAGGACAGACCTTGGGAACAGAACTTGTTCTTAAACTGGGAATTACCTGTACTAGGGCTTCTAGATCCTTTGCATTTTTGGCTATCAGGGTAATGACATCAATGTAACATGGGTTATTGATGCTTCTCCCTCCAATTTTAAAACCACATTCATCTTCTTCAAATCCAGCTTCCCTTAATATATATTCCACATATAGGTTGAATAAATAAGGGGAGAGTATGCAGCCTTGTCATGCTCCTTTGCCATCTCCATGATGTATATGTTTCTCCATGATGTATATGTAGAAGAGCCTATATCCAGTCAAGGACAATGAACTGGGTGCTTTTGTAAAAAGAAAATTGTGGATCATGTGAATGAGATAAATTGTGAGCAATTTTATAAATGATAAAATTCCCAAGTTTCCATAGCTTGTACTCAGTCATCTTCTGAATCTTCCAGAGGCTTGCTTGCCATTAGAGGACCTACTGTTAATTTTAAGTATATGCCTTTTGTATTATGCTGAAAGGAAGGAAGTTGGGGTAATGTTATCTGATATGAGGAGCAGTTACGTAGGCAGTACCTTGCCAGACATTGCTCTGTTTACATTTTGTTTGAAGAGAAATTAGTGTTCAGATACCAAAAAGCAACAAACCTGACAAGTATCGGCTCTTGTTCTCTGAAGACTTCCAGCACAAAACATGCTATCCACCAATCTGTAATTATATGCATTTGGTGCATTACACTGCCTCTGGGAAATCAGTTTTACTCTGGCATCTAACAGCTGATGAGATGATTCACCTACAGGATGAATAACGGAAAAATAAGGACACTTATTTTCCATCTTCTCTCTGTAGATTTGTGTCTGGGTGTAAAATGCAATTGGTAAAAATACTGAATTTAACTAAAGTTTCAAGAAAGAGAAAGAGAAAGAGAAGAAAAAGAAAGAAAGAAAGAAAGAAAGAAAGAAAGAAAGAAAGAAAGAAAGAAAGAAAGAAAGAAAGAAAGAAAGAAAGAAAGAAAGAAAGAAAAAGAAAGGAGGGAGGGAGGGGGGGGCAAATGAAAGCTAACAAAATCTAACTTATGGTTGAGTTTAACATTTTAATAACATAGTTATTGCATTTGCAGATACATGCTATATTAGGTCAAGAAGATATTAATCACAAAATGTCTAGCCTATTAGGCTTTCAAGATAAAAAATAGGACAAACTAAGTCAAATTGTATTGATTCATTACATCAATAATTGTCAGGTACTTACAGAATTGTGCCTTCCTGTGGGCAGTACTGATGTCCTTGTGCCAAGATTATAAATTATTTCTATAACCCATATTAAAGTCCATACTTGCTACTGTACATAAATGACTCAAATAGAAAACAGATTTCAGAAGAACCAACAGCAGTTGCTATTTAGACAGTGTGCACAATTAGGAGTCATTGAAATGTACATTAAGGAGATCTGGGAAATAGAATATTCAATAAAATTCTGTCTGTTAGCATGCAATTTTGATTAGGATCTGCACTAATTATTATTATTAACCTGTAATTTGCAGATAAATGTCATCAAGTAGAAAGCCGAAGGTAAAGACAATGAATTTTATTCCCATCAAAGACTTTTCTGAACAGAAAAGATCCTTGTATGGAATTCTTTAAGTCATGAAATAAACACTTTAGATCCAGGTATTTAATTTAGCATTCAAGGTTTAAATTAGATGTTTGGCCTGGCATGTTATGATATCAAACATCTAGTATGTTGCAATGGATGTATTTATGTATATTAGTCGATATATATAACAAAGTTCAAATCTTAGTTCAGCTCTGAAACTCACAGGGAACCCTTGGTATATAGCTCCTTGCTTTAAGTAAATGTGACATGTTTGGACAGAAACAAAATATGATAAAAATTAGTGACATTATGGCATCATAATGGATTATGGTGCTCATGGACTGTGATAGCTTCCTCTTGTTGACCAGAAGAACTATGTTTTGTTAACTCATATCATCAGCACATAATCTATAAAATCTTCATACCAGATGCTCCTTATTTTCTGTAGGAATCAAATCAAATACACACACACACACACACTCACACACACACACTCTTTTGGGTTATTTACTCTTAAGACATCAGTGTACTTTGGCAATGTGATTGACATATTGTCCATCTGCAATATTATAGCAATTCATTAACTGAAAAATGAAAAATTTTTCAGAAGGCTTTCATTAACTTATTTTTAAAAGGAAGAATGATTTCTTTCTTTCAAAGAATTTTACACTACATCACAGAGGTTTAGAACTTGAATAGATTTTGCAGTTCATTTTTAACATGTATCTAGAAATATAGATGCTGCTTATCCCAGTGAATAGGCTAGAAAATATTTCATTTGCTTGGTTTTTTTCCTTAGTTATGACTCACAATAATAGACACATTTACTGTTTTGATTCTTTGAATCAAATCAAGATGAATTGAATGTAACGGAAATGAAGTTAAGTTTGAAGAAAACTGTAGCCTAAACATTTAGTTGTATTTATGCTCCAGATTTCCACCTACTGAATCTTCAGCAAAAATAATTTTTAAATAGTGCCTCACTTTGAAATGCAGGGTGCAAGTTCTGAAATCATAATTCATATTGCTTTGTCTACTGATTGACATATTCTGCAGAAATAATGATTGATGGGTGATAATGGCTTAACCTGGAGCATCTTTTACAGTCCTTCTTATGATACTTAAAAAAAAAAAAAAGTTGGAGAACATTCTGGCATAATCGGCCATCCCATTTAAATGAGAAAAAACATGGAACCTTCTAAAAAAGGGTATTCCTGAAATACGCAGCCTTCTATGACATCAGTCCCATGTGCTTCTCATGTTAACATAAAATGAGTCAACTTTTTTTTTACCCACACATATCAGGGCTCCACGTAACAAACAACTGAATACTGGTTCAATCAAGAGACCCCAAAATCAATGAAGGTGTGATGGGACTTGTAGTTCTCATTTCAACATGGCTATTTATGAGGTTGACCCATTGCTCATAAATCTTGGGAATGTTTAGTTCCTTAAAAGGCAACCTCAACATATTGAGAAGAAAGATGAAGACTGCCTGCTTCCTGCCTCTTCTATACTACAAAAATTTGGGGACTGAAAATATGGCTGTAATTTCATTAACTTGTGACTTTCTGCACAGTCCGCATCCATTCCTCATTTTGTCAGATTTTCACATGAAACTAGTAGGAATGCATTTCATTGGGCCTGATTTCATATATGTTACTCCTCTTTATGCCCTTTCATATAACAATATTTTTAAGATAATCTTTTTATGATTTACAAAAGTCCTGGCCCAATAAAAATAATCATTTTGGTGTAGTAAATTTATGATGAAATAAATTTGAAAAGTGCAAATCACTTTTTTGTCCTGACAGAGGCAGTAATGGAAGACTAGAATTGATCCTAGCTTAATAATCAGCTATAAACCAATCTTCCCAATCAAGTGCCCTCCATTTACAATCCCCACAATCCCCCAGCCAGCATATTTTAAGCTGATTGACTTTATCTCCATTAAACAGAATTAACAAAGTTAAAATTCCCTTGGGAGTTTGTCAACTGAAAAGCTAATTACCAAGTGGACTTATTTCTTTATTGTCTCAATATGTGCAGGACTTTGCCACTTTCCTTCACTGGCTATCTTGGCAGAAGTGACTTTTGTGTATCTCAGATGACTTTGGGAGAACACCAAAGCAGCTCTCCTGAGCCTTCAAGTGGCTGTGGCTGTTTTAGAGCTTAAGGGTGAAAATGCAGAGGGAGATATTGTTCACAGAGAAGATCCTAGTTGAATGATTTGTATGGAGCTAACACATATCAATTCAGATCCTGTCTCTATGTTAGTTAGAATTATTTGCTCTAATTGCTATAGCTTACTTGTTTCTGTTTCTCCCCAACCTGATATGTAACATTCTGTGTTATCAGGAAATGTAAAACCAGGCAAGCACACCGATTTGACGTAACTTGTTTCCACTGCACAGTGGCCATCAGTTGGTTTCAATTTCAGTAAAGCTACAAAAAGAGAACAAAATATAGTATTTTAAGGCACAGCTAATTATATAGCCACTGAATTGCATTGTAACTTTAAATTTGCTGATGAGATTTCTGCTCATGAAAAGTGCTAGCGTTTTTCACTAATTTCACTGGGACAGAGCTCAGCATTTGTTGACTTTTCTAGATATCTTCCAATCCATATCATTAAGGTGGTTTTTATATGCTTAAATTAACAAAATCATCTCTAAAAGACTTAACTTCTAACTTTGGTTTAAAAATATGCAGATGCTAAGAAATGAGTGGCATAAAGAATTAGAGGTTCCTATATTGCCTACACAATGGGAGAGTGTCTTAACTTCTATAGCAAGAGTGTGAATGGACCTTAAATTATGACTTATACTACAAAAAATAATATTTAGAATTTCTTGGACTCCACTATGTTTGTATAGAAAAGGACTGTCTAAGGATAATGCTTCTTTAAAACACATGTTTTTACAATGTTCTATACTTACTAAGTTTTCAGGGGATAATATTCTCTTGAATTACTGGACATACCTAGTATATAGCATCTGACAACTGGACATTGTGAATGGATTCTCCCTGCCCTTACTGTGGCTAAAAGGTTGATATTGTAGCATTGGAAAGATAAATCTATGACCCCAGTTATTCAATGGATCGAAGACCTGATTACACTTGCCACCTACAGATTGCCTATAGACATAGACTTTGTATGGAGAAGTACAATGAAATATAGGACTATTTCATTGTATTTGTTTGTTTGTTTGTTTGTTTTCTTTTTTTCTTATTTCTCTTGGGGTTTTTTTCTTTTACTTTTTTTTAAAGCACTTGTTATGTGGTTTTTTCCCCTGTCATGATTATCTTTGTGTTTTGTTCCTTTTTTCTTTTTCTGTTATTATTTTAAAAGCAATACAATAAATAAATAAACTTTGGTTTAAAAATAAAGCAATAAAAGCAATAAATGTATTTATGACTAAATAAATATCACATATTGTTTTCTAAAATTTTTGGAGATGAATTTGCCACCTCTATTAATTGTTTGCATTATGGCTTAGCTCAGTGTTTTATCTTCTCAGTATTTAGCCTGCACCAGTGGACATAGTTACTGTTCATCCAAAGTTCCTTTCTTGCTTCCTAATGGCAATGATTTGGATTTATCCATAACCCATGACACAAAATAGGAACTTGCCAATATCATTGTATGGGATGCCATCCCGCTCTGTATAGTGTCCGTGTTTAATGACCTTGTCTACATCAAACTTCTGTTCATGATACTCTTTCCTATTGAGATTCTGTTCTCCAAGGGACACCTGGAGGTTGTGCGCTTCTGTCCTATGAAAGAAAACAGCCCATTCTCAAAGGTCAGTCATAACTGTGAGACACTTCATAAGTTACAGAGAACTGCACTTAATTCATCTGAATGCATCATCACAGAAATTGTTTCTAATAGATTAATCCCTATATAAGAAGAGTGCAACCTTAGTTACAAATAACAAAAGCATTATAACACACAACTCTATCAATTGCCAAATTATAAATAATACAGCTTAAAGTCAAGATTGGACTAAACATTTTAAGCCAGAGGCAAAAGACTGGTGGTATCTCCCTGAATCTTATATAACTGCCCTGAGTAGTGTATTAGCATTAGAATGGTGAGATATACAATCATGTATAAAAGAGATAAGGCTATGTGTCAGAATCCTGAGTTGAAAAGGCATCATGGCACACTCTGATTTGTCCTCCAGCTTGACATGGCTACTTCCCCCACCTGACTCCTGCTGCCGAAAATGGTGCACTTGATATAGGGCCCTTCAGGCTATGTGGTGAATCTAGAAGTCTATAGATTTTTAAAGACACTGTTCTTTTCCGATAGGAAATGGGGGGTGGAGTTCGGATCCAGCATGGGAGAAGCAGTTCAGAATTTTTTTTCCCTAGTCAGGATGAGGGCAGGTTCTGAAAGCCACAAAGGACTATAAGAGCAGGTTTCCTGACTAGGTTGGGAACTCAGGTCCTTTCCCCAATTCCCCAGGAGAACTGCACCCAATAAGGTAAAATTGACAGAGTCAGTGTAGGCTGAAGAGTCAGGGGTGTTTTATTCCTCTCAGGACTACTTGGCTCAGTGGGGTGGCTTCTTTTCCCTTGCCTTTTGCCCATTTACTGTCCTTTTCCTGCTTTCCTTCTTTGCCAGATTGCTCATTAAAGGTTCTCAAAAGCAGTAAGCAGCAATAGGCCTCCTATGATTTGGTACAGCTATCTTATACTTTGTAGTAATATTCTTTGTTACTTCAGGGTCAGGTTTGACTCAATCCCTCATGCTCATTTGTACCTGCTAAACATGGTTAAGAGGAATACTAAAGCATTTATTTAAAAGTTTAGTCCCTTTTTAAATATAATTTTTATTGAAGAAATTTTAACAAGATAAAAGCAATAAAAATACTAGAAAAGAAACAAAGAAAATAAAGAGTATTGGTGAATAAGTAAGAAAAAAAAAAGGAAAGATTATAAAGAAGTAGCTTCTAATCTTTTTGACAGCAGTTATAAATGCATTTATATTTTACCGTCTCTGTCTAAGGTTACATCATAATTTCCTTTTTCCATAAGCTACTGTTTTTAATTGTCTATCCCATAAATCATAATTCATTTTTTTCTTTTTTTCAGCAAAAAGCCCATAAGGGGTTCCAATCATTAATAAATGTAATAGTTGATTTTTCTCTAAGCAGACAAGCACATTTTGCCATCTCTGCTAGTTCTATCATCTTCAGCAACCATTCATCCATTGTGGGTATATCAGAGTCTTTCCATTTTTGTGTATATAGTTTTTTCTAGGAATTATCTTGCTTTTTGGACTGAATTCAGCCTAACCCTCTGTTGTTTAAATGTGAAAATATCTCCTTCCAATTTATCCCATCAAAATGGTATCAGCATTGAGCTTGTCAGTAAAAAAAAAAAAGAGAGAGATTTCCGTTTGCACAGAATTCTGACTGGAATTTCTTTAAGTACAATCATATCTGCATTATTAATCTTCAGTCTGGTAGTAAAATGCTGCTCCAAAACTTGGTCTCTAATCTTCTTCCTGACAAAGTGCACAAGAATATCCCTTGGCACATTTCTTAATTTTGCAAATCGTGTGTTAATTCTATACATAAATCAATTTCTGCTTCCATATGATCCCATTCCAAAAAGTTTGTTAAAGATTAAACAACTTTTTCTCTGGTGTCTTCTCCAGGATCCTCTGCAATTGCTCTAAGTCTCAAGCAAAATTCTTTTTCTCTCAATTCCAGTAATGCCAGATTGTCTAAGTCCTTTCCCATCTCACTGTTTATAATTTCTGTTTTACTTTCTAAGATTTCCATTTTGTCATTAATTTGTTTAATTTCTCTTTTAGTTGTCCTATAGATTCTTCAATTTTTTTGTAACTTCTTTCATCTCTTTCATCTTTACAAACCTTTCTCCCATGTTCACTTCAAAAGCAACCAGTTCACTTTTAATAGATTTGACAGATTCAGATACCTGCTTCTCCATGTTTTCAAACATTTTTTTGGGGGGGGGTAATATTTCTTGAGTAATCCCCTTTCTGCTGGTTGCTCCAATGAATATCTCTTTCCCTCACCAAGTCTTGCAGCTTTTCTGGTGGTCACCATTCTTTTATTTATAATTCAAAAATAAAAGTAAATCAGTTATGAAGATGAAAGTAAAAGGCAGGCTTCTCCATTTTTCCCCCTCTTTCATCTTTTCTGTTCTCTTAAGGCTTTAGTCCAATCTGTCTTTCTATAGTTTTAATGACACTGTCAATCTCATGTTACACTTATTGCCTTGTTTTGTAAATTCCCCCAATTGCCTTTTCCCTTTGATGTCAGACAATCAACATTCCCACAAAGGTCTGGTCTATTTACTTAATTAATTCCAAATAGCACCAAAAGCACTTTCGCCAAAATATGAATCTTTCAAATTTATACAGTCCCTTTTATCTGTTTGTAACTTTCTTAGTCAAAATCTTGTTAAGCTCTTTGTTATTATTTTAAAGTCTTTTAAAAATATTATTTTCCTCTTTGTTTTAGTTTCTGTAATTCAGAAGGAAGGCTGATTCCCTGAGAGTTGTTTTCTTTGTCCCATTGTTTTCAAAGACCTCTTTTCAACTGTAAATTGATTGTACCCAAAAGTGATTAAGAAAGTGAGGGTTTGGTTGAGCTTAGTGTCCTTTAAAAGGCTGCACTTGCATGTGCAAGCAAACTGTTTCTCCCTTGGCCCCTGCTGTTCCACTCACGAAAAAACCACAAGACTTCCATTCCATCTCCTCATGAGGAGTAGCAGTCCAGGATGTAGGTGGGTGATCTCTTAGTCTCTCCTTTATTCAGAAAGACTTTGGCAGCCAGAAATCTCCACTGGCTGCTATTCATTGTTGCAGCGCTGACTCTGCTCCTTCAGAGACATCTAGTCCACCACAGAACCTCACTTAGAAGCTCTTAAAGTTTAGTCTTGGTGAAGGAGGATCTTCTGTTCTGCTCCATCCAGATTCCAGAAAATGGGCATATCTTCCCATTCAAGAACAGGTAAAGGCAGCTTAACTACCAGCCATTCTTTCAACAAAAAGGAATAACTGTATCCAGACACCCTGGAATGTACATAGAAAGATGGGAAAGTGGAGATCCCAAGGAGAAATCTGAAAGGTTTGTGTTTGTGTTTCTGATAGACAACCTTTCACAGGTGGCCACTTCACTTTGTATAATGCAAGGTTGAGCAGTGTGTTTAAGAATGAGAAATGAAATGGTTTGCCTTCCAGAGATCTGATGCTATTCCTACCCTAACCGCACTGAAAAAGACTTAAGAAAATGCCTCTTTGAGGCTGCCTTTGGTTAAAAGAATGCAATGAATTATCTCAAGGTCCAGTGTCACAGGATCAGTCCTATGTCAGACCAAATATAATGGTGTCATTAATTGTCATACAACACGTGTTAAAAATCACTCACAAAAATATGTATAGCAGCCCTTTATCAAGTAATTCCAACTGTTTTCACACTATTGTATGTTTCATATATTAGATCTGCAGACAACTGATCTTGAATCCTAGATGTTTTGACTAGCAAAAAAGAATTAATGTTACAAATGGCCATCCTGACCCTGCAATGTTCCTATGAAGGAAAAGTAAAATACTTGCCAAGTTGGAATCTGCATTATCTATGTTACTAAAGATTATGTAACTTGCAACTTTTAATAATTCAGATTTCAATGGTTGTGTAAGGTATATTTTCTGTTTATAATACAGTGAAAAATGTCTGGCCTGGGGGCTGCAAGTCAGCTGCCTTGTGATTTTCAGAGTCCTTTACAGGGTGGATGGAACGAAATACTTTTTTGTTTTTGTTTTTTGCATTTGTGGAATTTTGGAGGTTCAAAGGCTAAAACTGGTGTTTTAAGTCTTGCATCCCTTCATCCCTTTCTCTCCTTGAAACTTCCAAACTCTGTCCAGTTGTGGAATGAGGACTCTGATATAAAAGATCACAGTGAAAAGCAAATTAACTGACTCTGGCAAGTATGCTTACGTGATACAGTGTGCTGCAGTCAGAACCCAGCATGGCTCAATCAGAACTCCTCCACAATAATGTCCCTTTGGTACACCCACTGAAATCTTCCTTTGAAGAGAAGCTTGCCACGGATGCTTGCCAGGAGCTGACTTGACACCTCCATAGATTCTCTTGAATGGTCTTATTATTTCTGGTTTTCCACATGTTCTGGATGTATTGTCCGTTGCGGAATTCTTGGGGGAGTTTGTTATATTCCTAGAGAACCTTCCTACAATACAAAGAAGATAACCAGACTGGAGATGTTATATTGGTACTAGACCTTATTAACCTTAAATTTAACCCAATACTTTCTTTATATCCAATTTTTTTTTAATCAGGGAAAGGACAGAAGATCTATGCGGGAATCTTTGGTAGGTTTTAGAAGCACTGGCCCAGATGTAGCTGAATGTGAGACTTTGTTAGTGAGGTTAGGCCATAGGGATCAGTTGGGATTGCTGCTTGCTTACCTCCCTCTCTGCCCAAACTCCTTATTTTTATGGCTGGGTTGGCAATGGAGTTTCCCAGGCTGATGGTCTTGGGGGATTTCAATCTGTCTTATTTGGGCCTAGGGTTGAGGTGGCTCAAGAGTTCATGGCCACTGTAAGAACCATGGGCCTGATCCAACTTATTGAAGACCTAACCTACTGTGGAGGTCACATGTCAAATCTGGCCTTTGTCAGAAGGCAGTGGTGTTGTGATCTGGACTTGGGGGATGTTAACATCAGTCCCTTGCCATGGACAGATCACTCTCTTTTGGCTCTGGAATCTCCACACCCACTCCCCACTGCAAGAAGGTAGGGCTTATTAGATCAGTCCACCCCAGGTTCCAGAAGATTTTTGGGGTTTTCTGGAAGCCTTGGAGCATAGTTTGGTTGAGGCCTTGGTCATGGCTTGGAATGAGCATATGATGAGGGCTCTGGATTGGATTGCACCTGTGTGGACTCTCTTGATTTACGAGAAGCTGCAGGAGATGAAATGATACAAGAGATGCCTAGAGCATTGCTGGCAAGAGATGAAGGCCATAGCCAGGGGAATGGTTGGATAAGAGGCAGCTCAGCCCGCAGCAGGAATGAGGGCATGGCAAACATCTCAGAAGGAATCCTTCCTAGTTTCTTGGGCTGTAAAGGTGATGGGGGATAAATGTGCTTTCAGACTTGCAAGATAATATAAATGTAACCTAGGATAGCTTGTGTGATCTTGGGGAGTTACCAGCAGAACAGGGGAGCACCACAGCTGCAATTTGTTCTCACAGCTCACAGTCAGTTTTCCCTGAGAACCTGGGAGAGAGGACTAAAATTGAAGGTGTGTGTGATATAATGGTGTGTGGGAATGGCTTTGGGAGACAAGGGGAAGAGTCACAGCCAGGGGAACAGTCAGATAAGAGGTAACTTAGCCTACAGCAGGAACGTGGGTGTGGCAAACATCTCAGAAGGGACCCTCCTTAGTTTCGTGGGCTGTAAAGGTGACAGGGGAGAAGTGTACTTTCAGACTTGCAAGATTCTATTAATGTACTGTAACCTTACAATAAAGTACAATTCGTTTATCTGGGCATGCTTCCTTTCTGGACTACCTTGCAAGGCTGACACTTTCCTTAAATGTTGTCATCTAGTGGGACCTAGGCAACACATCTTCTTGGTAGTGGCTCCTGACCTTGGGAATACCCTTCCCTCTGAGATCCAGCAGGCCCCTATCCTCCTGGCTTTCCCCACAAGCACTGGGGTAGTGTCTGGCTGATGCCCAGGAAAGTTGTTTGTTGGATGTGCGGGGTTTGTTGCCCGGGGGATGCTGGGAGTTTTTATGTTAGTTTTACACTTTTTAGTATTTTGTTCTTTGTATGCTGCCCAGGGTTATAACACACGGGTGGCTATATAAATATTTTAAATGAATAAATGAGCAATATTTGGACTTTCTAAGTACTACCTAAGCATAATGTTATAGCATCATAATTATGATATTAACACATGTCAAATTTGGAAGACAGGTGGTAAAATGATGCCTGGCTTAACTTGAAAATGTCTTAAATCCATTAGTCCTAAAATGTGAACAGTAATATCTAAGGAAGATATTACAGTTATATATCATACTGAAAGTCTTGTTTGATTATAGTGGCATAGAAATATGATAAATAAATAAATAAATAAATAAGGAACTTAAAATCTGAGCTTTATAAATCCAGACAGCCATTAGATAAGAATTTTAGATGGGATAAAGCATTTCTGCATCTTTTGGGACCATCTCACAGTCATCTGGATTTTTGCAGCCAAGATCTGATAGCCCTATTATAATGGATTTAAACGTATTCTGATATGTAAATGACTTGACCCAAACAGAAATAATTTCTTCTTCCCATATTCCTAAAATATTCTTTAAAATCTTCTGCTTAGAAATAATTCCTTGCAAAAAAAATAAAAAAAGGAATATCTCAGCATCAAAGAAAGCTTCCTTAACTGCACTGTAGATTCATGGAGAATATTATTTCTCCATTCTGTAATTCATTTGTTTTCTTCTTTCCTGTTTTGTATTTCATATTCTTTAATTTCTCTTGATAATAGACATCTCAAGATATGCTGTTTGTTTGGTACACTTTTTGATGCTCTACAAATGAGAAATCTTCCAGTATCATTAAACCCTGGGCATCATGTGAGTTGTGCTCTTGAGGTAGATGGATGGTGCAAAGTTGACAGTGATTGCCAATGTAAATTAATGCCATACTAAATTAATGTCATACTCAATATACTCCATGTTATTATTATCTGTTCTACCTGTTGACAAGCATGGGGAGACATCACAGAAGTCCCACTTCAATTTGTTATTCACATTGACAAAGCACCAGGGTTTTTCATCACCATCTGGATTCCTAAAGGAGAGAGTTTTCAAGATTCACCAATCAGAAGAACGAATCTTCAAGAAAAGAAATTATTAATTGAAGAACTGATATGCAGTGGAACTGAACAGCGTTCATGCTAAAATATCAAGTCATTCAGGAACCAAGAAGACAAACATTATTAATAATGACATCTTCTCAGTTTATTCTACTTACCTACTTCTAGTGATGATACTATGCCAATGCCTTAATTTTCATGCTTTTACAGAAATGCTGTCAGCATTCATTCCTTAGAAAAGTATTCAAGTATTAAAAACATTATCAAAAGTAGTCATTATTTCTATGGTGAGGTCAAATATTTCTGATGTTTTTCAGAATTAGAATGAAATGAATTAATAAAGAAGTAAAGAAGAATGAATTAATAGTGCTGATTTACTGTACTGTTATTTCATCACTGGTAGCAGGAACAACCTATCCTGCATTATACTAACACAGGGTTAGACAATGTGGTGCCAATATATCCTTACTTGTCATCCATCAGGTTCTCTTGGTGTCCCAAATGATTTAAAATGAAATAGAAAACTGGCAGGCTTAATATCCGTTCTTAAACATAAAAATAGTGACAACTTCTAGAAAAAGGAGACAGGAATGCTGGAATGGTGGACAGCATTCCAGGGGACCAGAGAGTGGCAGCAAATCTGACATCTTATAAAGGAATACTTTGCGATAAATATTTTGGGCCTTGCCGTTTTGCAGCTAAAAAACTTATTAATGGCTGAGTGAAGGATGTTCTCAGAACAAAGCCAACAACTATTCATTACTTAGTAATACTTAGTTTGGAATGGGTGTAGGAATAACAGTGATATTCATGGAATAGGCCCTTCTTGTATACATGGAATACCTGCAGAAGTTATGGTCACCAAGGTCATAATAGTCAGCATGTTCCATAAATGCATTATAACTACTGTCCAAAAGGAAATGAGAATTCCAGTGAAGGCATCTTTTCTGGAGGATTGTTTGGCTAACATTTCCTCTGTATGTGTGGCCATTTTCTTCAAAGCAATCTTCAGTTCCTACAACAAGATTGTCATGTTTTGAAATATCTTTTTGCTTTATTTTGGCCTGTTCTGACATTTTTTCTCTCCATTCTTAGATTCATGAACCCACACAGAATCAGAGAATGGTATCTCACAAGAATCTGCTTTCCACCCACTTTAGATTTTATCAAAAATACATATGTTTGATATTTTGAATCTACTTTTTACATTATGACAATGATGATCAAGATAGGGCTCAAATCAGTTTTACGTGTAAAAGTCTATAGTACAAACAATATTAATCAGTTCTTGGAAAAATTACTAGCAGATCATTAGAATGATCAAAATTTAATTTATCCACCATCACCCCCACACTAGTTGTGCCATCATTTGAAAATACAGACTATTCCCTTACCTACTTCACAAAATTTTCCTCTGAACCCTTCAGGGCATGTGCAGCTGAATTTGAATCTTAAACGATGTCTCTGACAGATGCCTCCATTTTTACAAGGATTTGGTTGACAAGATGAATATGCTAGTATTCAAAAATTAAATAGAACATTGTATTTAAATGAGATTGATAGCTTCTTCAAACAAAGTAAGGAGAGATTCATTCAAGGACACTTTTTATACACACACACAAAAAGATAAGTGGAATTACTATGGGAAGATCTGTTCTAAAATTTCCTAAATGACTGTTGCTCTGCCTATAGGCTCATTGGCACTTAAAATAACTCCATATAGGCCATCTCAAGTGAAACATTTTATACATACCCACTAAAGGATAAGTGGATTTAATACAAGAAGATCTAATGTCTCCCAAATCACCTATTCTCTGTCTATAGGTCCATTAAAATAACTCCATGCAGGCCATCTTGACCACTCTTTGCATTTAAGAAATAAGTTTTAACAGAAGTTAAGAAACACATTTAGAGTGAAAAGATGTTGATTTTAGAGGATAATTTAGAGAAAAAAAGGTTGTGATTCGTCTTTGCATGGAAAGCAGCAGTAATAGAGCTAATGCTAGAAATTGGTGACCAGTATGAAAGCAACAATTTGTCTCACCTTTTTCACATAATGGTGGTTTATATGGGTGTCTACAACTGCACTGATAATAAGGATCTCTTAACGTAATCAGACAGTCTCCTTGATTGCAGTTGATTCTCTGGCATGTATTTTTCACTGTGGTATTTAATAACAGGACAAGAAAGTTAGCTAGATTTTTCAAGTTCTGGAGACCTGCTTAAAACAGACTTTACATAGTGCAAGAATTGACAATAGAGATACACAAAGGTGCAATTTCACTCTAATTCCTGATAAAAGTTACAGTTACAGAGCTGTAAAACAGTGAACAACCATACAATTCCTACTCTTTCACCTCCCTGCAGATATGGAAATGTACATGAACTTGAGGGGAAAAACGCAACTGTATTTGAATGACAGCAATTGGATCCTGTCATTACGGCACTATAAATACTAATATACAATTGGAATTTCAAACATTTCTTCTTTGTTCCATATATGAACAACATGAATTGGTATGGTTCATGTTCATATTATAAACAAAATTATAATTCTGTATTAATTATTATAAGGCCACTGATTTGCAGTGGTGTTTGGAACAGTATCACAAAACAGTATATCACAGAGAAAAATACACACACACACACACACACACACACACACACTTCCTAGAATAAGTTGACTTGTGTGTTTAACTTGCCTAAAAGCTGGCTTATAGTTTAGTTTCCTTAATTCAGTTTTTCATTAGGAATATAAGTATAATTTAGGGAAACCTTGAAATTGTCTTAAGTTGCTGCTATACTGGGACATAGTAAAAGGTAACAATTTTTTTCAATCTATCTTCCTCCAAATATTTTAAAATGGGAAGTCCCAGAATTCCAGCTAGCATGGTCAAGGTCTGGAAGCTGCAATACAAGAACTTTCAGAGGTTGGGAAAACCGGATAAAGGTATTTCACAGTCAAGTAATTAATTTTGTTTTTATTTCTGTTATTAGTTATTTCGAACAGTGAAAAGGGGACCTTCCAATTTTATCTTCCTTTAGAGATTAATGCTCAGAAAGGCATGACCATTCACAATTTTTGTAGCATTAGAAGATGCAGAGAGTAAGGAAGATGATATTCAGGAATTGTTACCTAGGCAAAAGGGGATGAAACATTTTTAAAGTCCAGAACAACAAGATAACATTCAGAAGCAGATCAGGCAGATGCTTCCCTAATTCACTGAACTATAAGGAGAAGGAGGTATAGCACAATCAGATTTGCAGGATTCTGTTACTATAGCCAATCTCAATAAAAATAGTTTCAGATAACCTGAAATTGATTTTATGTTCTGGTCTACCTAGTGGGGCTGCCATAAGTTTGTTGTACTTTGTACATATAGGCATCCCTACCCTACCTACAATTTCTTCAATGGACGGATTTTGAAAAATCCCACTCGAAGCAGTCAAATGCTTTACAGATGTTGAATGTTAACAATGGAGGTAGATATAAGTATTAAAATATGCTTAATACTTTTGTGTTTAAAAACTGCTTAACTTAATAAAGTACTGCCTGTGCATACCTAGATGACATATGGTCTGATGATGTATACATCATTTAATAAATACATTTAGCTATTAGTATGACTACTGTATATAACGTTTCATGTCTTCATTTAGAACACAACTGATCTATAAGACTGTGATGTATTGGTATCACCATAACTATAGAGTCTCTTCATGTTTTATGAATTGGTTCTCTCTCCCAGATACAATTAAATAATTTTATGAAATGTGGTAATATCTATTCTTGACGTTTTTAAAAAATCTTTTGATGAAACTATTACATCCTCCTAGCTTATTATTTTACTGTATAGTATTTACTTCTTAAATGTATTTTGAACCAATATACAGGTTCTTCATTTATGGGCTTAATTTCTACTTTATCTCACTGATTATCTGCCAATGAGTTCCCTGATGTACATATTTGTGTAATATTTAGCAAGTTCTTGAATAATTTCTAGCTTTTCCATTATCATTTTGATTTTTTATATTTTTCACATGCTTTTTCTTTACTGTGTTGGCTAATATTTAAGAATGCATTGTTTTATACAGTTATACTTCAACTATTTGATTTAAAACAATTCTTCATAAAGCATTTTTTAAACTATTTTCCCCTAGAGCTAATACTGCTCTAGTTATATTTTAGAAGTTGTCCATTCTTTAAAGGATATCCTTTCCAATTCCAGAAATCCATAGTAGGAGCTCACATTGCTATTAACTGTGTTTAACTTAAACTGAAGATATTCATTTTAATCATTGAAGATGTTCACTGTCCATTTAGCTATTGCTCCAATATTTGATTTTACTTTGTTTAGACAAAAGTTACCATAGCAAGGTTTGTTCAGATTTTGCTTTGCCCCCTTAATCCTGTTGTCTTCCTACCAGCTTTCATGAGTAGCTGTTAAATTATGTTTATTCAAGTTCAGAAATTTCCAGACTTGGAAAAGTGTAAAAAGATTGGATAGCTTGTATGGCAGAAAAAGCCTTGGATCCAAGGGATCCTTTGTCCCCCTGCAATGACCTAACAGGAGAAACTATTTAGTCTAGATAGAGAGGCTTATTTTAAAAAAGAAAGAAATGAATGGAAAGATATACTGTAGTATGCCCCTCTAGCTTCATTTTGTCCACTTTGTCTGTAGCCAGAAGAGCATTGGAACGTGCAAACATTTCCATACAGAAATGCTCCACCAGCACCTGAAGATTGCTTGGTGCATTCATATTGCTTACCCTGTATCTACTTCATTCACATTTCTTTCAAATGATTCTGAAATGTAATAAGAACTAACTGAAATGGCAGCAGTTGTTTTCTAAATCCTTAATGTATTGTTTTATGCTTGGGTAATTAAGCTCTTCTATTTTTCTTATTCTGCTGCATTCTAAATCTTTATTTGCAGACATCCACAGTACATATATATGGACCCACTAATTCTAACATACAAAGTAAGATTATTCCAGTCATGCTAGGATCATGCCTTTCCACTTGTTTGAATTCTCCTTGTCCAGAATTTGTTTTCCAGAAAGAAATATATTCAACAAAAATACACATGCAACTTCTTGTATGTATTCAGGATTGGAAATTATGATGGGTAATAGTGGGACAATCCAATTAAAGTGATAAGTACTACAGAAATTAAAGTTATAATTTTAAACTTGAAAGTCCTTTCAGATTTCCAGCTGAATCTAAATAAATCTATTTTATATTTTGTTAACTATATGATTTGCAATAGTGTCTACATTTCCCGGCTTTATATAATAGTATTGACAAGATGAAGATGTAACTTACCATGGTCACACTTTGATCCTGTGTATGGTTCAGGGCAGGAACATGTGTAGCTGTTTCTGTTTCTTTTACAGACTCCATTGTTCTGGCATGGGTTGGTCTGACAGGGATTTTCTAGCACAGGGAAATAAACCTGACGTTTATTTTATAAAAGTCTGATTCATGTGTGCAACTGAAAACAGCAGCCATAGAAATGATGACCTATCTTTACCAATCTTATTGAAAAGTTCTTTCACCTAGAACAGTGACGTTTGCTTGCAATGACAGATTTATAGAAGCAGAACAGACTTCTCCATTTTCCCCAGTTCTATATTTAGCCAAAGACTGGACTCCTTTCTTTCACTTCCCATGTTCTGTTTTCCCATCCTATAGTGAGAATAATGAAGTACCATTGTGAGTGAAGAATTCATAAATCCAATCAGAGTCAAAGAAACTATATCTGATCTCAACCCCTGCTGGCTGTATATATTCGGTGTTGTATTCATCATCATAGTCATCAGCTGAATCTGCAGACATATCAGAAACAAAGGAGACTATAACATGAATGAAAAGCAGCATTTCAAAGTTGTTTAGTGTAGCAAATATGTATTAATCTGGTGAAATTAAACTAGACAACATTGTTTATAGAAGTAAACATGGTGATCATCAGCACATTCCTATTTCTCTGTGTAATGTACTGCAAAAAGTAAACAATATGAGAAACATGCAGGGGCATGTTTTGAGTTCTTGGAAGAAAGATTCATTTTACTTTAATTTTAATTCATTTTACTTTCGCAACAGTTTTTACAAAGAGTTGACAATGAGAAGCAATGACTTGGCATAGGTTGCCCAACAGGTTTCATGCAGTATAATATTTTGAAGGTAAATCTGCAATCCTATTGTATAATTAGAAAAAAAATCACACTGTACTGTATAGGGCATCAGTCTACTATGCTGGAATCCTTGAATAACTAGTCATTTTGTTATAGAAGTCATATTTAACTGAATGTCATTGCAAGCAGAAGAAAAATATGATTTTCATATTATGCAACAAGGTAAATAATCAAAACTTTAATACACCAGTTTTCTTGGCACAAATGTTGCTGGATTATTTTGTATTAATATATTGAATTGTGTTTTTTAATCAGTCTTGTGTATTCTTGATAACTGTAGCTGACATGATTATGGACAGAATAGTAAACTGGATTGTCCAACAGAAAAAAAAATATTTTTGATGAAGAACGTACATCTTGAGTTTAATTGTAACTTAAGAATAGTCTCTCAGTGTTAAGTTCATGTGAATGTATACACCTTCTCTCTGAAACACATATATATTTAGGCATTAGATATGTTTACCAACTAACCTTCTGAAACCTATATTACAATATCTCAGACATGAAAGTCTTTTACAGATAAGATTCATAATGACATTTCAACACATTTGGAATATTCTAAAATTTTCTTTTTAAAAAGTAAATTAGATTAGTATATATTTTTGTCTGAATAATGCATATTCTCTTTTACAAAGTCTTCCACATTCTAAATATAGTCAATGAGAAATGTTCTGTTTATTGTAGTACTTCAGGACTGTATCTCGGCTTTTAATCCAAACCTCCATTGTTCAGAATCTTTTTTGTAAGCAGCTTATTTTTTTCAACTTGATATCTATGGACTATTCCCATATAATACTGTGATGTGACTGCAACATTTGTTATGGTCTTCGAGGTAGGAGAAATGCCTTGTTAAAAGTAAATAGACTGCTTCAAAATCCCGATTCCATTCAGCGCGCTGCTGAAATCATTTCACTACAATCAACTAGTACTGGATAAAGTACAGGTAATTATTCTGGTGTTAGTAGCCCTATAAGAGAAGGGACATATTCATGAACAAAGGAAACAAGTAGGAGATTCTCCTTAACTTTGATCATGGTGCCACATTTCCAGTGCACAGAAACAGATCTTTGTTCATAGCAATGGCTCTCAGGATACCCATTGACAAATAGCTTTCTGAATAGCAAAGTGAAGATGGGACACAGTTCTTTCCATAGACTTTTCACAGAAGTAGTTGATTAAGATGGGTCATCCGCTCTTTCCGGCAGGTGTCAGTGCAGTTTGTTGGAACCACTGGTGAGTTTCAAAGAGCAGGTATGGTAATGAGGAGAGTGAAAATGCATACAGGGATACTTTTAAAAGCTCTCCCCTAGGGCTGGGCCGATGGCCTGGTGAACAATGTGTCGCCTTGAACTGATTATCAATGACATTATCTTAGTTTTCTCAACTCATTCATTTGATTGTTGCCTTTATCTTTGTTCTTCCTTTGCTTCTGATGAAAAACACTTTTTTGTACAATGAATGCTTTATATTTCATATTAAAATAGAAACTTCTTTTTTCTATGGACCAAAACTGGTTTCTTGACGGTAAAAAAAAAGTTTCACCTCATTTATCGTTATGTCAAGTCAAGACTTCTTTTCTTCACTCATTATTTCTCAAGAGTCAAACCTTTGCAATATGAAAGTGCTGCAGGACTGCACACCAGGATGAGGCATAAGGAACTCATTCCAAGATAGGGCCATTGTCTTCACTGAGCAAATAAAGTTTAATGCAATGTAATGAAAAAGGAAAAACAAAGAAACTGTCTACCAGGAGTTCACATTTCAACCTGACAGTATGTGGGATTATTTTGCAAAAGTTAGAATTTCTCTGTTTATTTATTAAACTTTGTATTAATAAAGGTATCTTTGGCTCTTTATGTACTGTTCACACCTCCAGGCCAAGTACTGTATAGAAGAAATAAAGAATTTCCCCCCTTTTTCTAAACAATAGAGCCAGTTTTAGATGGATTGGAACCATCTTTATAGTTCTAAATACCCCACCACACCCATGGATGTCTTTTTATGATTATTGTTAGTCCAGCTTGTCCATTGTTCCTAATCAAATATTAGGAACCAAGTGACATTATGTGAACCACCAAGAGCTATTCAGAACTCTCTTTCAGGATAGCTTGCAAGTGTCAAGTCTTTTTGCTGCTGATGTTCATTTTTATATGACCATTGCTTTTTTAGTCATTTGATGTAGACTTTTTAGACATTTTTCAAAGCCTGCTTAGGACATACGTTTACTGTGTTTGCTCCAATTTATATCTGGAAATGTCAGCAGTCAGGTTGCTACACTGTCCTACCTGATCAGGTATTGGTGTTATACATTCTTCATTAACCACTTGGTATTCTGGGGTGTATATGATTATAAACTTGACCCTGTACGCAATATCTATCTTGATTTTAAAGGATTTATCATATGCAACATTGTATACTCTTTTTTCAGGGTTTGATGTTGATAATATGAAAAAATTAATTATCTAGTATGAAAAATAAAACTAAGGTCTGTGTCCATTATTGAGGAGAATATTCTGTATATTTGATACATCTATTGTTGCAAAATCTTTGTATGGTACAACTGTTAATCTAATCATCAGATCCATGCAATCCTTTCTTCCGGAACATGTTTTGTGGCATGATAAAAACTGCTTCTATATCTATTAGAAGAATAGCCAAACAAAAGCTTATCATGAGTTCTCTGGTGCCATATGGAGTGATTGCAAAAATATCTGCTTGGCAGACATAAAATCTCCACCAGCCCTGAATCCAAGTGAAGGATTAAGTGTCAGTAGGGATTCTGCTGGCCACAGGACCAGAAAAATCCCAACATAGGATTTCTTCAGGAACAAATAACTCAGACTTCTTCACTGTTACCGTTCATTTTAAAATGCCATTTTCTAATAGAGGCAGAGAAAATATTCAGTACTAATAGCTTTTGGTCACAGTTTTCACTTTTTGCAAATATTGTGTTGCTATGATGGAAACTTGTTCTAAATTCAGATCTCAAAAAGATCCTCCTTTTTGCAAAATAGTGAAAGGCAATATATTCTGTTCTAAACAGAAGCAAGCATTCTGACTGAATATTAATAGTCTTAGACTGGACTTCTTTTTAAAGGTAATTTTTCTCTTTACCGGTTGATAACCACTACATATCCTTGAGTATCTTTTTAAAAAAAATATTTAAATAATTCTTTTCCAGTCATGTATATTTTTCACAAGTCCTTTCTTTAGTAAAATAAACTTTAAAAAAAAATCTAAGCACCTAATTAACATAGAAATTCTGACCCAGGGGCTTATTTTATTGCATTGCAGAATCAGATTTTTCATTAATGAAAAGTTGAAGTGATGTGACATTTGTTCTGACTATCACAGAAAAATAAATAAGACAACCTATGTGTATTTTCAAAGTATAAATTTCTTCTGCATGGTGCAACCACCCCTTCCTCTTTAGCTTGTAGTTGATAGTCAAAGATGGACTTTTAAAGCTTGAAATTAGCTTTGACGTTTGGATGATCCTTTAAACTAATTACAGTATTCTTTCATTTATATTTCTGTATCTTCCTGAAGTCTTGACTCAGTTAACAAGTTTCTAATAAATATTCTTAGACCCATTTACTTATATGGAGTGCATTCCGGAGGAAACAAATAATGTGCTGTTGTTAAAACTCAGGAGTTTCACAATGATCTATGAGTCACTGACGTTATAAAACATCTTAGTTTTAACAGCTTTATCTGATAATGATTGTCAATGTTGAATGATTATTATCTCTGCTGTTTGAAATAACCCGTTTCTTGAGATTGTCTTATATTGATTAAGGTTACTCAAAATGTGGGTCATGACCCACATAGCCTCAAATATTATTGCAGGTTCTTTCCCCATTCTTTAAGATACTGGGGTTTATTCAGATATATAACTATTTTCAAGATAAAGTAGGGAATCTTTGATTTGGATTACAGAGATAAGAATAACATTCATTACATAATGGTGACCTCCCTGGTGGATCTTTCATCTTACCCAATTAATTCATGAACATCCTTTCTGTCTTGCATAGCAGAAAGTTGCGTGTTGTCTTTGGCTAGACTTAGGCTTTCACATCCATGGTTCGAGAAGGGAGGATTAATAATATTCCATTCCAAGATCATGTATGACCTTGTTTGGAATGGGCAATCAAGACAGCATTGCACACTTTGTTTTGCTGCTTTTTATTACAAGGCTGGCTCTCTAAATTAATCATACCGTCACTATTTATGCTAGCTTGAAAAGTAGAACATGTATCTAGAAAGTTTGCAAGAGTAGAATGGTATCTAGAAGGTTTGCCAAATACTTTATGATTGTGATTGCCATAGAAGGGGTTTGAGTTTAACACTGGAAATGTTTATTAGTTGATATATTCTTGCCTGGGTATGGTTCACTATTCATGTTATTAATTCTCTGTTAGTTTTTTATTTTGGTTTTATGTGATTGTATTGTTTTGGAGTTTAACTGTAAATGAACTAATAGTAATAAGCTATTTTGTTTGTTTTACCAAATGTTCAGATTTATCCATTACAATTTATTGCTATATCAGAAATGTTAATGAAGTTTTTGTAATTTGCTTTGATTAAAATCAATGCATTTCATGGATTTTTTAAACACAATTTACATGGACAAAACTCCAAGTGTAACAAATGATACCTATTGATCATGTGACAAAGTACCAACTTCCTGGGGAAGATGGCAGACTGAAGACAGCTCCATGTAAGGTGGAGCTGACATCTGTGGACTTTAATAAGGAGCTGATTAATGTATCAGCTCCTATGATCCTCTCTGGATAAAAGAGAGAGATGGAGAGATTGCCCAAGTTGTTTCTCCTTATGACTGTTCCTTTTCCTCATGGAGAGTCCACAAGACAGCAATCTCAGTGGGGGTAGGAAATTGAGAGACAGAGGAATTCTTCATAATTGCTCAAGCTGCAAATGGAGCCTTTTTAAAAAGGACACTTGTACATGTCAAACTACCTTCTAATTGCCTATTAATTATTTCAAAGAAGTTAGACACCTGCAAAGTGACAAGGCTGGAAATAGCCAGTGAGTGCCTTTAATTCTTAATATAAGAGTATGAAGATTTATTTTTATATATTTTAAGAACTTAAAATAAAAGCAAAAAGCAAGACAAGGTTTTGGCTATAGAAAGTTTTTAAACGGATTAAGGGCTCAGAAAGCATTGGAAATTGGACTTTGGATATTAAGACTCTGAAATTACTCTTAAAGAATAATTGCATGTTGGTAGGAAAGAGAAATTGTTTTTGAGACTGAAAACATAATCAGACAAGTAATTTAAAATGGTGTTTAGAGGTATCTTTGAGGATCTGCATCAGGATATTGAATCAATTATATCAGCTATATTATGTTTTTCTGAGAACAGTTTATTCTCAGAAGATGTTATAAAACAAAATATCCAGCAAAATCTACCTGAGGAAAACATGGATGAGAATCTGAATAAGAACTTTTCACAAAAACTGGGTGAGAATTTGAAAATTAAGAAGGAAATAAAAATGACAATCCTATAGAGAAATTGGAATAATTTCATTTCAGTGGAGTCACAAGAGATATTGTTTAAAGTATTGAAGAAAGTTCCAACAAAGATCAGCTACCATCTGAATGGATTACAGAGAAAGATTGTTCTGTATAGAAGAAAAAAGGAATAAAATTGGTTTATTTGACCAGGGATAGAATGGGACATGTTATTCTGGTTGATTATTTTTGGATTTGCAGATATCCAAAAAATGTGGTACACTGGATTTGTTTATACTTAATAAGGTGTTTAAGTTCTTTCCTTTATTGTTATTTTATGTATCTTAATTACATACAGTAGTACTCAAATTGGCTTTGTATTTAATTGTCATTTTACTTAAAGTAAGGAAGTTTGATCTTGCCTTCTTTAAAAGACAAACTATTTCTCTCTGTTATGCTAAATTTCAGCCTTTTGTGGATTTGCCTATAGTTTAGAGTTGAGATATGAAATGTTTATTAGAATGGGATAAGTTGCTATTTAGTTGTATATTGAAGCTTTTCTTTTGTAAAGGACAAATGGTCTCTTTTTGTTATGTTAAACCTTTATTTTACTTTGTTTATATTGGGATATTGGGACCATTTTATGCCTTTTAAAAGGGATTTAGTTTTAGCTAAGAGTGGAGATGTGGTAGTTGAACTTCATTTATGTTAACTAAAGTTAATATTTTAGAGCTCTGTTTGGACATTTTGCTGAGAATTGGATGGGAGAAGAGGTTACTTATTTGATTTGCCTAATATTAAGAGGTGGGTTATGGGATGAAGAGTTGTGCATTGGCTAAATAAGAAGATGTGAAAAGATTATGGAATTGTTTATGCTTGTCATGATGGGGGTGGGGAGTCACTTTTTTAGGGGGAAAAAGGTTTTTTTTAGTCATTTTTTTAGGGGAGAAGGGGAAGGGGATCCTGTGACAAAGTCTTATCAGATATAGATTAACCACTGACACTGAGCACTAATTGCTGGGTTTAGTTTCTTAGAAATATTTCTGGGTCTCTGGCATCTCTACATCAGTAAGTCATAAAAAAAGCATTAGGAGTAGATCATATTGGAAATATTTGCTGATGTAAAATATATGCAGACTAAGCAAGCAGGAGTCACTAAGTGGTGTCTTACTTATCCCTAATCCTTAGGATTGCTTATGCTAATAGGTTTAAATGGGCCTAAAAAACATTTACGTTGCCCCTTTACGTACCCTGCAATGTACTACAAAGGTTAAGTGCAACTTAATAAGCTATTACTGGAAGACTATGAATCCGCCTGAACATCCCCGCTTCCATCCTTGGAGAAACCAAGAAGCATCTCTTACATCATTCAAATATTCTATGATCCAGTTCTTTCTGTATTCTACTTTTTAACCATAAGAGAATATGTACAGCAGTTACAAGGGCTACAAAATCATTTATTTTATTCAAAGTTTATATCTGGCTAATAAATTAGCTTACCTACATTCAGAGGTACCATTATTTAATATATTTGATTATACACGGATAATTATGGTATATCAGCCAAATTTAAGCATTAAATCTTTTGCTTAATGATACACAGAAACTATAGTAGTAACTAGTAGTTTGGTCCGGGACCTGTTTATGGAATACTTCTGATCCAGAAAAGAATTTCTGCTGGCAGAATGAAGAAACTGGTTCTTCTCACCCATAGTGGTCCTCTATACTCTCCCATTGAGGGAGGCACTGGAATAATGCAGCATAGAGTAGCAAGGAAAGGCTAGGTTACAAGCTGATATTTTTTGGAACTTTCAGTAAACTAAATAAAGAAAAAGTTGAATAGAACACACTTCTCAAATATATTAAAATGTAAAATATACCATTAGAGATACATTAGTGATACAGATATCATAATGCTTTTTTGAAAGAACATGAAACAAGGATAACATTATTCAGAAACTGATAAAAGGTTCCATGTAAGAAATGTTTTACAGCTTTTATGTTACTGACTTTTCCAACCATGGAAAAACTCAGACAAAAATATTCCTTCCACATACACACACTTAGATGTTCATATCATATTGGTACTTATCATTCCATAATACAGACTATCCATTTCTACATAAATCGATTTTGTATAGTAAGGCTGTTGATACTTGTATACAAAATATTGTTTTTGATGAATATTTCAATATTATAATCATTCTGTAATAGGAGTGAAAAAAATCTCATAATCAGTATTTTTTTTCCCACTGCTACTGATAAATTAACAACTACTTCCATATAGATGATACAAGATCATCATATTCCTAAAATAAGTTCCATGGTACTTATTGTGCATGATTTCTACCAAAAAATGTATAGGGCTGGAGGTTTAATTTCCATATGGTGTCACACAAGTCATCCTACTGGAACCATCTGACTTGCTTAACTGCTTAAAGGCAAGCATGTACTGAAGGTTCTTGCCCAATCAAATTAGAACAAGGTTCTACAAGCCAAGTGGTCATAGCACCGAGATACTCCTATTTCTTCAAGGTTCAATGCAGCCACATGTTGCATGCACAGAAGATACCTCCAGTGGGATTCTTCTCAAAGGAAAACAGCTCTCTGTAAGGTTTATACAGTCCTAGCTATTCCCACCATAGTTTAACATTGTAAATATTATAAAGTATTTGCCACAAAAAAGACATAAAAAAGGCACACTGTTTACCAGTTTGTTGGTTGAACCATGATGATATGATCCCAGAATGCTGTATGGGGGGGCGGGGGAGAGAGAGAGAGAGAGAGAGAAATATGGGATTTTTGTAATGCTATATAAGACAAATCAGATATAAATGCTAACTGTAAGCCATTTTAACACAGCAACCCCATTAAAAAAATCAGCTTTAATCCTCTCAAACCCATTTAAAACAAATACACTTGAACATTTTAAAATAGTATATATTTCAACTAGAAGCAATAATGTCGTGTTTATTTAAGACCTTATATACTACTTTTCTCCTATTAACTGCAATCATTTTAATTATGCATGTAAATGCACACTGTCAGTCACAGGATTAAGGTTAAATAACTATGATTATTAGGTTAGGTTTGTTTAGTTTTTTAAGTTTGTTGATTGATTTGGCCATTAAACTGTGAACTATTGGATGGAATTTTGAAATTACTGCCAAGTCTTTCATATTTGTGTTGTGCCTTGCTAATGTCATGCTGCTGTTGTTGTTATTATTATTATAATTAGAAAGTAGCATTATGTTTTACAATCATTTTGAATTTTGGGAATAAAGAGAAACATGTTCGTTTGGAAGGGCTTTCTCAGAAATAAGTCTATAATACATTACCACTTTTCCTGTAGATTTCATAGATTTATTGGGGACTTTTATTCTGGGCAGATCCACATTTCTGCTTATCCCATCACCTGGAGATGTTACCCAGTGTTTCTTGAGTGCAGGAATGGATGATGTAATCTGCTACCCATTCCTAGCTCACTGTCAATTTATCTTCTACCCATGTTTCAAAGCTCTATTTCAAAACTGCCAACATAAGCCCTTCAGAGTGGATGACCTACAGTATTTCTTTCTGATCTAGTGACAATCTCAGCTTTGGTTAGATACAGTGCCTGGCATGACCCCTCCTTTCCAGCAGTTGGCTGAGGTACTATGAAGCCATTTAACCCTGGGCTGCTGGGGTCCTATGTTCTCTGCTGGTTGGGAGGTACCTTCTTAAAAATTCATCTTGATGCAGCACTGACCTATTAAGTCAACTTTCACTCTACTAAACCCCATCTCCTGCTCAGAGTACTGCAGAGTACTCCTCCTCAGCCCCCATATCTTTATGTTACTGTGTAGACATGTTGAGACAAAGCTGTACAGTTTCAATAAATAGTGCAAAGTTCCCATGGACTTACCATGGAATATAGAAAGGAACTGTTCACTTTGCTGTAATCATTACAGCTCACAGCAATGATGGTCAAAAAAAGGGGTGGAAAAAAATAAGTCTGCATTAGCATCAATTGAGAGAACCTGGGAAGTGTATGTGAAAAAACATCCATGTGTTTAAACAGCTGGGAAATTAAAGGAAAAGAATGGGGACCACTTGGGAGGGAATAGGTACTGGAAAACTCCTCACACAGGGGCCCACCAAGGCTTGCTTCCCTGTGTGGGTTGGAAGAGCAAGAACCATGAGAACTATCAGTCAAGCCCTGATTGAGGTCCAGACTGAGTACAACCCAGCCTTGTTGCCCAATCACTGCAATATGAAATGGAATTTTTAAGGTCAGCTTCAGGAATACCCAGGTACAGCAAGGAAGAGAAGTTGTTTATTTGCTGTGCAAATTATCCCTAGAGTGGCTAATTAGCACTAATTATATTAAAACTGGAAAGTATCAGCAGATTTGGTGGAATTTTAAGGTTACAGAAGTAAAATGAAAATCTGAAAAGGCTCTTAATAAAGCAAACATATTTTGGGCATGTGTCTTGAATTCTCAATACTGTAACATTTCTTTTGCAGGCTCTGTCTTGTTCAGAATCTATTAATTGATTAATTGTGCACCAGCAAGTCAGTGTCAGCTTTTAGCAACCACATAGATAGATTTCTGCCATGACAATCTGTTCCTAGCCTGATCTTTCAGGTGTTCCAGTGGTGCACCCATCGCCACTGTAACTTAGCCATCCACCTTGCTGCTGGTCATTCTCTTCTTCTCTTTCAGAATATATGCCAATGGAATATTGCCATTGGTGAAGTTAAGCTCCATTACTTCTGAAATACTTTTCTGCATCTAAGTGATCTCTACTGGTTTGTTTCCTGGCACAAGCTGTAATGTTTAGTCTTCTGGGAACACACAGTGGTTGAAGTTAATTGTTAGGTTACCATAATTCAGGGGATCTAGTTCTGCTGTACACTCAATACACTCTGAATGTATTGTGAGCAATCACCAGCTCTATTGTAGGGCTGTGCAAAGAACACGCCGATGCATGCAGAGTGTTTCCTGGGTGATCCCGATGAACATGTTTCTGCCTTTAGGAGATAGTCTTCAGATGAACTTGCCAAGCTTTCCAGAAGATGCAGCTGCTTTAAAGCTTAAAAGACAGATGCTTTGCATGCACCAACATGCTTTGTGAAAGATTTTTATCTAATGCTTTGCACAGTCATATTAAATAGTAGAAAAGAGGTATAAGAATGAAAGTAAAACCCGTCGCCTTTTATTTTGTTCTCCATTCTTTAGACTGCTATATTCTACGTTGCCAGAAGATGGAGGGCTTGTCTTATTAAGGGAATAACACAATATGCACTGATATTTCTTCTCACAGTGGTTTTGATGGTGCAGAATGAATAGATGGATTAAAAAGCTAACTTTCCTAATTGTGTATAAGAAGCAGAGGCACTTTTTGTCTTAAGAAATCTTTTAAGAATTCTGTCTTAACAAATTACTTTTAAAATCAACAACAAAACTTGTCATAACAAGTGTAAATTAGTTATATTTATGAATGTAATCAGTCTATTTTCTAATAAATATATTTCTGTTTCATAAGAGCTATAAATGGCCTAGCAGTGCCTCATGGCAGAGTCAACCTAGAGGGAATAACGGAGAGTTTTGTAGGTAGTTTGATAATGGCTTGAATCAAAGAAGAGAAGGATTACAATTTATATTGCTTGGGAAACTTGAAATCTTAGCTAATTTGAATGGGATACATCTTTGTGTCAATTAGATAAATTTTCCTGCATTGTTTACCATCAGTAGTCATTCAGTCTGAAGAGAGATTTGAAAAGAGAAGAGCATTTCAAAGATTTCTCATAGGTGGACTGTGATGTGCTTGAAATGATTTAGTGATGAGGTGGCCAAGGGTGTAGGTGAAGATTCCATTTCTCATGTCATCTCTCCAGCTATTTGCACTTTCTCTGGCTTCCCATACTCCAATTATCCAAGGAGGACATTATAAGGAAACTTCTTTTATGTGGCCTTTTCAAGACTAAGAGTGAGTCCTATCCTTAAGAAATTGTTGGAGAATGTTTTCTACCCCTAAAAAACATAGAAACAACTAATGTTCAGCCTACACATTTCGTGGAGTTCTTAGTCTAACAGTAGAGCTGTGCAAAACATTTGAAAGCACTGAATTATGAAGTATGTTAGCAGCTGTGTTCTCTTGTGTTTTTGCTTTGTAGGCTGTCTCTGGTTCTCTATGTGTGTGTTTGTGTGTATGTATGCATGTGTGCATGTGTGCACAGACCATATTTCTTCTGGGACTGCCAATGTAACAAAGCATTGTGCAATTATGTGCATACACAGATAACCAGGGACAGTCTTCAAAACAGCTGTATCAACTTTATAAAGGATGTGACTGTTTTAATGCTTTGAGAAGGAGTGCTTCACTTGGACTAACACACTTCGGCAACTATCTCTTTGAATGCTTTCTACTGCCCTCTCAAACATTCTTGATTACTCATGATATGCCTCAGTCAACAGACTGAATTGGTATTGCCAACTCTGATTAATAATAGTAGTAACCACCACAACAAATACTACTATTTCCTAGAGGATAGCCATGGAAATCTGTTGTGGCAAAATCAGCAAAGATTCTTATAACATCTTAGAGACTTCATTACAAAATAAACTAAGGCTTTAGGTTATAATTTACAATTGAAAATCTGTAGCACTTCAGTCAAACTTGTAGTTTAGAAACAGAACACATTAACTCTTTGACTATTCTTATAGGTTAAATTGGTTTGTTTGGGACCACTGATTCTCTGGAACAGTTACAATGAAAACTCTGCAGTGCAGAAATTGGCCCATTCATGTCTGCTTCCTCCTACCCACTTTTCACTGAAGTGCAATTATATATAATTACGTCTCTTAGTTTGGCTTATTTGAAATTACATCTGCTTTTGTTCTAACAAAACTAGACTCCAGAAATAAAAAGTGTTTTGCAGTTTCTACCTTTTCCCCACCAAAACAGGAAGCAGGTTGGAAGCCAAATAAATAACCTTCTTCTGATTATTGTTAGCAAAACATTGAAAAAAGTTCTAAAATATTGGAAGGCAGAAAACAACTTGAAGTTGCAATCTTATGCTAAATACTTTTGCTTAGAAATAACCCATATTTGTTCATTTGTATCTATCATATATGCAAATAAAATTGTATTAATAACTTCATGTACATACATTTTGCCTGTCAACCAATCTTAGAAATGAACAATTAGAGGAGATTACAGTAAATAATTTACCCGTTTGATCTTTGGGCTTCAGGCTGCTGCTTATAGCACCAGTGAATTAAAATAGCAGCCCTACATATAAACAGTTGTACTACAGATATATATTTTAAAAAGTGGGCTCATTCTTTTTAACAGAGGCAGATTTCTCAAGCCTAGAGTTGCTGGATTTAAACCTGAGGAGCATACGTATTCCTTAAGCCTCCAGATGTGGCAGAAGATAAGGGAGATGCAGCTTCTTCAACCAGTGTTCTCCCCAGCCCTTTTTTCAGCTTGCTTTAGTTGATCAGAGATCCTGGGATACCCCATAGCAAGAAGATTGATAAGAGGACCAGAGTGGGTACATCAAGACAAAAAGGTGACCGCCCTTCAACTGTTTGATCAAGAGATGTAAGGATATGTAGTCATTTTCTAGAAAAAAGCTGCCTAAATCGAGGAGTAAAAGTCCAATATATGTGAATGCTAATCTAAATGCAACCAGAAGCCACATAACATGATCCTAGTTTCTCAACAACCATTCCTAGTCCTAGTGATGAAAAGAGAAGATGGGATTAATCTCCACTTTGTTTCAGCTTGGAGTCCAAATGATGCTTCCCCACCTTTTCTCCACAGTCCAATACTTTAAAAATAGTTTGCTACACCACTTAGACACGTATTCTTACCCTGAAGCTTTTCAAAAGAAGTTTGCTTTACCTGGCTGCATACGGACACCAATTCCACTTATGCTGCCAGAAAGCTCTTGAATTGGAATTTTTAATTTCAAGCCACTGAAATTTCAAGCATTCTTTTTCTTGAGACTTGTGCTACAATTTTGAGATTTAGTGAGTTTTTTCCTCAAATAAGAATAAGAAAATTAAATTTAAAAAATCCTATAGAAGTCTGAACCAAAGTGAAATGAGTTCAATATTCCTATGAGTAGTATCACTGCTAGATCTGAAATTCTGTCTCATGCTACATCCTGAAGTTCTCCATTTATCTAATGATATAGTGAGAACACACGCTTGGCTTCTTATTCAGAACAGATTTGATTTGGAGACAGGAACAACAAAGCCTCTTCAGTCAGTTTCACAAGGCAGACCTTCTTATGAGTCTGACACAAGATTTTTGCATTATCAAACATTTTGCTATCTGTGCTGAGAATGCAGGCTACATAGCTCAACTTAAAGCTTATGGAAACCCATTAAGAAGACACTTAGCTGTAAGGGAACTCTCACGCTTCAGGGCATTTGCTGATTGCCTTCAGGGGTCAGAAAGGAATTTCCCCTCTATAAGAGATCTGTTCAACATTTGGTAATGCATCTAGCTAAGACATTTTGAAATCCTGTAGCTTCAGGCAGACCCTTGCCCATCCTGTAAAAAGAGCATATGGGGTTCCCTTGATCAATGAATAATGCTGAATTGGCAACTTGCTTCTCCCCTCTGGAGGCTGAAGGTTACAATGCAACACAACAAAGGATGTACATAACAGATGCTTGAAGCTCATGCAATTTTTTTTTTAAAATACTAATTTTAACGTTGATATATTATTTAATATGTGATTACATCCAATCCCAGTGTGTGAAGTCTGGCCCTGGCAGACTGCGCTGAGGAGACTGATCAATGATCCAAAGATCAAGAAGGCAGGCCCAGCAGTTGTTGTGGAGTGCTAAGAGCACAAGAGACTTAATGTCCTGGTCATCCACTGGAGCAGGGAAGGTCTCCAAGGCGTAATGGTTCTCCTGTGCAATGGCGTTCCACTTAAAACTCCATCACGCACAGGTTTCTGTTGTGCAATTCATCTTCATCTACAACTCATCTGCAAATCACCTCAGTCCAAACCTAATTTGTTGAGACCTGCAGTGATGAGGGAGTCATGAAGCAACAGATAGAGATGTAGTCACAAACCTGCACACGGGCAACCCTTGGACCAGTGGTCATTCATCTCAGTACCTGGGGCAGCAGAGATGTCCAGCAGCATCCAGAATGACTGGGTGGCCCTTCTAGGATAGCACTGCCCATCTTCACATGAAGGAGGGAGTTAGAAAAAGTACCCTAAACATTGCCTGCCCTACAACATCTGGTGAACTAACTGCAGCTGGCAGATCACCTCCTTAGCAGTTGAGCATCAAGAAAAATGAATAAAAGAAAACTCATTTTTGGAGCCTGGAACATCTGCACCTTGCTGGATAGAGACAAGGTGTCAAGACCTGAAAGACAAACAGCACTCATAGCAGCCTAACTTCACCATTATAGCATTGACATTGCTGCACTCAGTGAGACCAGGCTGGCAGATGAGGATTCATTATAGGAAGCAGTGAGTGGATATACATTCTTTTGGAAAGGGAAACCACAGACTGACAACAGGACTCACGGACTAGGTTTTGCAATCAAAACTGCTCTGCTGAAGAACATCTCTACTCTACCCACTGGAATAAATGAACACATTATGAAGTTCTGCTTTCCTCTCAGCAGATCCCAGTATATCACCATTGTCAGTGCCTACGCGCCAACTCTCATGAGTTTAGACAAAGACAATGAAGATTTCTACAAGGACCTGGACCAGATTATTCAAACAACCCCCCCACAAGAGACTCTTCATTCTGGGTGACTTCAGTGCTAGCTGGGGACAGACAGCAACAACTGGGAGAGAGTACTTGGGAGACATGGGGTGGGAAAAATAAATAGCAATGGCTTGCTGCTTCTGAGAAAATGTGCTGAGCACAACCCGTGCATCACTAACATGATGTTCAGACTTGCAAACAAGTACAAAATTACCTGGATGCATCCCAGGTTCAACCACTGGCCCCTACTTGACTATGTCATAGTATGTCAGCGTAACCTTAAAAATGTCACCATCACCGGAGCCATGTGAAGTGCTGAGTGCTGAACAGATCACAAGCTGGTCCGGCCAGTCCTCAACCTGCACATTAGCCCCTTTACATTGTAAGCAACCAAGGACTGTCAGAAAATCATTCAACATCAGCAGACTGCAAGACCCAGGCCAAGTCCAACATTTCCAAGATGTACTTAATGAAAACCTCTCCAGCAATATACCGCTTATAGGAAACTGTTCTGAAAAGTGGACACAGTTTAAAGATGTCATCATACAAACTGTAACAAGTGTACTTGAACTGAAAACCCGGGTCCATCAAGACTGGTATGATGAAAACCACAAAACCATTTAAGCAGCCCTCCAGGCCAAGAACAAAGCCTATGCAGATTGGCAGAATGATCCATCATCTGTCTCAAAGAAAGACAAGTTTAAGCCCCTGCAATCCAAAGTACAGATGGAACTGCAAGAAATGCAGGATGAGTGGTGGCAGAGAGACTGAGCAGGTGGAACACTATGCAGTCATGCATGCCACCAGAGTTCTTCAGTGCCATAAAATCAGTTTATGGTCCTTCTAAATCAGGAAGCTCCCCGCTACTGTCATCTGATGGGTTGAGCCTGATCAAAGACCAGGAAGGACTGAAAAACCACTGGGTTGAACACTTTTCCACCTACTCAATAGGCCATCCACTGTTGATCATGATGTCTTACAGCAGATTCCTCAGCTGTCAACCTTGAATGCCCTATACCTGCCTTCCTCTACTGATGAGATCAAGAAAGTGATCTCACAGATGAACTCAAATAAAGCAACAGGACGGGGGGGGGGGGGGGGGGGCATTCCTGCTGAGATCTACAAAGCACTAGACCCAAACACCTTGCAGGCATTCCAAGACATCTTGGAAGACATTTGGTCCACAGAGGAGATACCTGATCACTTCTGTGATACCCTCATTGTGTCTTTCTACAAAAATAAGGGAAGCAAATCAGACTGCGGAAACTACAAGGGTGTCTCACTGCTGTCCATTACAAGCAAGATCTTTGCCTGCATTCTCCTGAACAGACTCGTCACTGTCTCAGAAAGGAACCTCCCAGAGACGCAGTGTGGCTTTTGGCTGGAATGTAATACAGCAGACATGATATTTGCCATGAGGCAAGTCCAGGAGAAGTGCATTGAGCAGAACAAGCCTCTTTACTCTCTCTTAATTGACCTGACAAAGGCATTTGACACTGTAAATAGGGAGGGTCTCTGGATCATCCTGAAACATTATGGATGCCTGAGGAAATTTGTGAAGTTGATTCAGCTACTCCATGATGGAATGACAAGACAGGTTCTTTACAACAGTGATACATCAGCTGCATTTGCCATTTCCAATGGGGTAAAACAGGGTTGTGTGCTAGCTCCAGTCCTGTTCAAACTGTTCTTCACTTGCATGTTGACATATGCTGTCCAGGGTCTGAAGGAGGGAGGGTACATTAGGTACCGATTGGACGGCTCTCTGTTTGACCTTCACTGCTTGAATGCATAGACAAAGTGCCTCCATACAGTCATCCAAGAAACCCTCTTTGCTGATAACTGTGCACTCCTGGCACACAAAGACAATGACCTACAATTGATGCTGAACAAATTCTCAGGCGCTGCTATGCTTTTCGGCCTGAGTATCAGCCTAAACAAGACTGAACAAGAATCAGAGTCCAGATGCATCATCAGAATGGATGACCACCGTATGCCTCGCCAGTTGCTCTATAACGCACTGGAGTCTGGGAAGAGACCTCGAGGATGATCACACAAGCGCTACAAGGACACTGTGAAAGAAACCCTACGCCACTGTGACATCTAGCCAAGGGAACTAGAAGCTGCAGTTACTGACAGAACCCATTGGTGAGCCCTGTGCTATGAAGCCACCACTGCCTTTGAAGAGAGGCGCCACCAAAAATTGAAAGAAAACTGTGAGTGGTATCACAGAATAACACCTACAGTTTCTACAACAATGGACTTCCAGTGCCCTTATTGTGCTAGACTTTGCACTTCCAGACTGGGACTGCAGAGCCACCTCCATGTCCACAGATGAACTGCACAACAGGGTATCTTCTTCGAACACAAAGGACAACCATATATATCCAATTATTACATAGTTCCACTCAGAAATATGTCTCAGATTCAGGACCTATTTCTTACTAAAATTGGATAGAAACCAAGGATACATCTGCATGTTCCCACTAACTTAGCTCAATGTTGCCTCACAATTAGTTGTTTAAAGTTACATTTTCATGATGCAACCTTCCTGTTAGCCCATAAACTGGAAGGAAGCATGTTAATCAGCTGCTGGATTTACCCTAAATACTGAATGTCAAATGTGTGTATTGTCCCAGACACATATAAAATATGTTTTATTTCACTCTCTTTTTTTTTTTTAGCTACAGGTTCATTCGCTCCTATTTGCACCTGTTCATATTTTTTTAAAGGTGTGCCCACAAAGATACGTTTGTCACAAATTAATGCAATTTGTCAATATATTTTGTGTATTTTTGTACATGCAAAAAACCAGGCAGTTTTGCAGTACTAATTTCCTGCTACTATATGCATATATATAACAATGTGCATTATATTATATATATATGTTCAATTTTCCTGATAAATATGTTATTATGATGTTCCATAACATACAGTATTTCCCACAATACATACATTTTGTATACACTTTGAAGAACTGCATTACAAAATGGGAAATTCATTTACAATCTTATGGACTTCCAGACACTGGTACAAAGAGGAGCGTGGGTGTGATTTCCACATAAGTAAGGAATGAGCATCATGGAATCTGTATAATTATATTGTATTGTATTATATTATTTATAGCTACTGTATATTTCTATCCCTTTGGGAGTTCACGGCAGCACATATGCACATAAAATGAGTGTCTCCCCTTATTTTAGTCTTACAAAAGAAACCCAAACCCTTGTGAGGTGGAAATTTTCAGCTGTCTCCCATGGGAACTAATTGCTACTTGAATTTGCAGAATGTATAATCTGTGGCTCAAGGGAGGGAGTGACAATGGCTTAGGTGTTGTTTTGCTCTTTTTATTACAGAGACTTCTATTTGGAACTTACTGCTTCCCTTTTAGATACTGTTTCAGGTAGGGCCAAAGAACTGTAGCCACTTCCTTTAATCTAATCATTACCCGAACAGAACAGAGATGGTTGCAATATCTGGAATGAGGGACTGCCATATCTGATGAAAAAGACTAATGAGGACAGTGTCACGTAATTTGCCCTAATTAGTTAATAATTAAATAATAATTAATGTAAGGAATTTATACTAAAATATGTGTGTGTGGTCTTTGCATCTTTGTTTCCCTTTTGAATCTTTGATAAATGATTGTAAGAGGAATTGACCAACTGACTGGTATCTGTTGCTGTAGCCTTCTTCAACCATTATACAAAACAAAGAGGGGTCTAAGGAACATGGGTAATACAGCACAAATACTCTCTCTCACACACACACAGACACACATACATACTGTACAGACCATTCTTGCACACAAACCACACGTTTATTAAAATCTGAATATTTGAACTGGCAATTCTTTTTGGAATGAGGTATTAGAGCCAAATAATACAATCACCTCATAGAATACTTGCTATTCTTTCTTCTAGGATTTATTGTAAGAAGTTCTGATAATTTTAATGGCAACAAAAAGAAATATGTTTTATTAAAAATTATCCTGCAATGCTAAAGAAAACATATACTTTATATATTCTATTTATGTCTATTGGTGTAAAAAAAATTTTTTTTTACAATTTTTTTCCCACGAATGCCTGTTAACTGCACAATATTCTAGGGTGGTTTGGAAAAATCCAAAAATCTCACCCTGTTACTCACAATTTGCTTCTAGGAAGTGTATTAATAAAGGAAGTATTTACATCTATTTTGTGAAGGAAAAAAATATGAAAGGGAAGAGAACTAAAAAGGCCAATGCTGAATATTTGTTTATTAATTTTACTTGGTAGGATGCCATATTCCTTTCCCAACAGTTGCTTTTCATTTTTCCATTAGATTAACTAAGACATTTATTTCCAATAAAGTATTAATAAATCTGAAATCCTTAAAGTTCTAGACTAGCTATATTTCATGATTACTGATAGAATACTCAGTATTCTAGTGTTCTTTACCAGTACAGTAGTTGAACATGATTTGTCTGACATGGGCATGACATTAGTTCATCAATCGTTTTTAAATAAGACATTTAAATAAATATACTTACTGAAACAGGAGTATTTCCAAGAAAGACAATCAGAGGGAGAAGTGGCCAACAGGCAAACCAATTAACCATTCTTATTTTAAACAGGTTTTCTTCCTGTTTGTGAAAATGCTTTTTCTTGTTTCCAATTTTTTTTTTCTGTCTGTCAACCTAAATTGCTAAATAACAGGCTTTGCAAATTATTAACCACACTTTCAATTTTGATCACACTGAACCAGCAAGTGCAACTGCCATGGAAAGTTTCCCCCTCAGAACTCTTTTCTGAGGGATATGTTAAGGGAAAGAGTTGCCATATTTATCTAATTTATTTGTGATATTAGTTTTAATGCTAAATACTGGCTTCTAAAATGTGAGATATATCTGGACTGGGTTGCAATACTGTTCATTGGTTAATCATTATATTTACTGTTAGGTGCAGTTTGACCAAAAGTAAGTACTACTTAAATTAGTTGAGTTGTTACTTTGAAACTTGTATATCCTACCTTTTAGGATTGTTTAGACATTTAACATGGCTACTGAAGAATGAGGAATGCTATATTAATCCCACCAATTTCAGTGCAGAGATTTGCGCTTTGATTGCTTTCATTCGATGAAGAACTTTATAATGGTATATGGCATACTTCATTATGGAAGTCATATTTAAGCTTTAATAGTGAATATTACTGAATTTCCTTCTACATCATTACGTAGAATATAATTTAGAATTAGAACAACTGTGGACTTTGATACTGATATGGATGTTACCCTATTATTAAAAATGTTAACTTTATTGCACTGACAGGAGACCCTTAACAGCCTATAAAGAAGCATAACTATCCATTGAGGGAAAAACAATGTTATCTTTATAAAACAAAGAAGTTTAACAGAATACAGAAAGCAGGAGAAATACTGAATCCATAGAAAATCTAAAACTGGATAAATATAAAATTGGGTTTCATTTACATTCTCTATATCATAATCTGATCAGCACAGAGATAATCTCACTTTGAGCGGTCCTGTGCACAGAACAAGTAGTATTTCAGAGAAAACTTTCTTAGAGATATTTGGCTTCCAAGGCCATAATGATTCAGTTGCTGACTTCACTCCAGAATCATCTATCAAGATGTCTACAACCCATCTAGTGAACATTCACCATGCAATCTATATTGGTCTAGATCTCCAATGATACAACTACATTTTGTCCCTCTGGTGGAAACTATTTTAGAGAGGTATTATCATAGATTTGGAAGACCATTGTTTAGTGCAGGAACAATATACTCAAGACATTAAACATTCCCCAATATATGGCTGTCTAATATTTGCTTGAATTCATTTAGCTTTAGAAACATTGCACACATCTGGTCTAAAGGGCAACAGTTATGCACAACATATCAATGTCTCATTTAATTTGCACCTTTGGTATTAGAGTCAAGTGTTCTGTCAGCTCAACTCTCTTTGTCTTTGTGCTTGCAGTATTGGATTCCTTCACAAGTCAAGTCCTATCTTTTGGTTTAGTAGGATTTGACTTGTTAGGGAATCCAATTCTACAAGCAGAAGTGAGAGTAGATAGGTAAGGATAAAAATGGTCCTTACCTATATGTAGATATTGGTCTTGTCTTAAACTAGCAACAGAATCCCACCCAACCAGAGCCATATTTATCAGCAGCCCAGCTAAGTAAAAAAAGAAAAGAAAAGAAGTCAGTTCAAAAACCAACTTGCATCCTTCACATCCTGAAGCCAAAACCAGTATCTATCCCTGTCACTATCATATAAAATTCCCTATAGTATTTGATATTCCTGTTCACTTGCTATCAATCATATACCTATGGGTATGTATCTATGTATGTATATGTATATATGTACATGTATATGTGTACACACACACACCCCATACTGCTTTTTAGCTATTTCTCAATTCCATAAGTTTCTATAAATAAGTTTTCTCTAGTTAGAGAAACAGAAAGATGAAAGGAATGTAATAAACACACTTTTATGTGATCTGTCCTTGACTAAAATGTGGTGCACTGAATTTTAATACATTCCTGATTCAACAAAAATCAGACTGAAAGTACAGTATGGAGTGGAACTAATATCGGCATGCTTTATATCCACAAAAGATAAATTAAAGGGAGCAAAACTGCTATTGACAAACATTGATTATATGCACTCTGAAGGACTTTGAAGCTGAGCCAGTTGCATCCTGTCAGTCTCCAATCTTCTCTTTTAAATTTTATTGCATAAGGCTTTTACTTTTTAACTATGTTTCCCACAAACTCTTTGATCAAGTGAAATATAGATCATATTTGGGTGATATAACATTCTTTACTTTCTATGAAGATGTGTCCTTGTGCATCATTTTAGCTACATCTTTGCAGAAGTTACATCATTTTTAATAAAATTTAATCTGCTATGCTTAAACCTATTTATTTTTTAATCCAGATTCTCAGATCTGTGGGCTGAATTTATCACATCATGAAAGTTTCTAATATAGTTTACTACGCAAGTGTTACATTGTACACATACTATCACAAATCTTCCGTATGTTAAAATAGAGTTTCATGCATGAAATTCTAAGTGAAATTTTCTTGAGTCATGCCAGTAATCTTGTTAGTATCCTTAATATACAGTATCTGTTTTGTGTCTTTTAGAAATATGCAATCTGTAGCAATTGCTCTTGACTATAATTTAAAAGATAGTGTGATGAAGATTCTGAACATTAAAGATGCACATGTGTTTTTGGCTATATCCTTAGCATTTGAATCTCCCAAGAGATCTACTGTGCATTTTCAGGCCTGGGGACTGCCTAAAAACTGGAAGAATTGATGCCTGATTTGCAGCAAAAGACTATTGATATTGTTGAATAGTTTTGTTTTTATTTTACTAAAAGGCAAAGAAGACGACTTTTGAGCAATGTGGTCCATTTTGCTGGAGTTTTATTGCTTTTAACATAATTTTCCAGCTTGTTTTTCATGTTAATTTTTTATTAAGATCATGATTATTAATTTATATGTTAATCATTAGTATATTGCTATGTATTTTTTTCTCCCATTAGTTTACTACAGTAAAATATTTTAAACTCCCCTAAAAAAACCATTTTGAAACTTGGGTAGGTCCACATCATAATTTACATTTCATATCTTAGAACAGTGTTTTTCAACTTGGGAACTTTTAAGATGCGGGAACTTCAACTCCCAGAATGCTGTCTGGGAAATTCTGGGAGTTGAAGTCCACACATCTTCAAGTTACCAAGGTTGAAAAACACTGTCTTAGAAAGTGAAGCTTAGAAAATTCAGATAGTGATCCCTGTGATTGCTTCCCTTTCATACAGGCTAAAACAGGATTACAGCAGCTCCTGCAGAAACCCTTGAGATTTGGCCAACAAAATAACTAAGGTATCTTTGAAAATATCTACTAATATGTTTTGTAGGGTTATTTTTGTGGTATGATTTTGTGTCTACAAACTTTGCTCCATCTACAATCATTGTCATCTTGAAATTATAAATATAGTTAGACATGGTATATACAGAAATAACATTGAATAAATGGCCAAAGGGCTATTAATATGATGGATAAAATGATGAACATCATCATTATCTTCATTGTCATATTATTATCCCAATAATTGGAGATAGCTGTGCAGATTGTAACATATGAAGGAAATATTAATAATACATAGGGCCCTATTCCAGTATAATGCAGACATTTTAAATCATCATCATCATCATCATCATCATCATCAATCTGGGAGAAAAAAATGTCTTTGGACTAGAACTCATATCATCTCTCACCAGAATATTTTCTTTAGGGCCTTGAGGGAGTTGACTTCAACAGCATCTGTACAGACATTGTAGTGCAGTGATGAGGTTGCTGAATCCAGAATCTGATCTTAATCCAAGTCCAATGTCGGCCATGGAAATTCATTAGATGATTGGGTAGTTGCTGCCACCGAGCCCAACTTGCCCCCAAAGACTGTTGTTTTGGAGAAAAAACTGGTGGAAGGACCACTATGTATTCCACACTGAACTCCTAGAAAAGATAAACCTACCATGAAAATGAAACCTTGGCCCTTCTTTTTACATAGAATTCTGGAAGTTGACAATAACAAACCTCTTCCACACTGTTCCAAAGAAAACTACATGGATATGTCTATATAGTCACCAGAAGTTGAGCTCAAGGGACCTGTATCTTTATATTATATAAAATATATTATAACTGGCTAGTGTGGCTATCCAGTAGAACATTACACCTTTGGTAGTTGATTATCAGATGGCAGTAAAGTCTTGGAGCATGTCAAGAACGCACTTTGGATCCACTAGCTTCAAAGTCCCCTGATTTACTAGTGCAGTCTCAGCATTGGAGAAAAACTACGTTAGCCCTAGATTACATTATCTAAATCAAAGAAAGGAAAATAAAAATTAAAAACACACACACCAAAAATCAAAGGTGCCAAAGGACTGAACAGCCAGCCCAAATTCACCTTGGCAGGGGAAGCTCTGATTCTGGCTTAGGAAACTCAGATTTTCCCCACTTCTTAGCCCTTTTAGGATCACTCTGTCCATCAATATTCTGTAGACATTTACATTTCTTTTATTTAGCCATCGAAAGAAATAGATGAGTTACATAGAATGGATTTACTGCATGTGATGTGTAATGTGTATGTAATAAATACACATCAGCAACTCTTTCTTCACTGGATAGTGCATTCCCGACTCAATGTCAGGTATTTGAAAGAACAAGTGTTTTTAATTTCCAGACACCTAATTTCATGGTTCTCTCCTATTGGCATCACTTACACCCTTATCATTAAGAATTCACCATGTTGATATAAATGAACCCAGTTCATTTATTCAGAAATGATGCAGGATCAGGCCTCCAGTGCACAACACTTACCCTCAAAGGATTGTTCAGTCCTGTAGAATTAGATGTCAAGGAAAGAAATAAGAGGAACATCAATAAAAAAAGAAACTGTGAGGAAACGTAATATAGCACAGATCGTGATGAATTAAACAACATCCTCTAAATCTTCACACAGTAATTGATTTGCTCATTTGTACTTTTTTCCTATTCTTTAATCTTTCAGCAGGGCTTCACTCTTCCCTTCCCTGCTTTTTAAATATTCTGTGTTCATCTGTTGTCTACAATATTGTTTCTGATCTCTTCCACTTCATCAGACATTTGTACACAGAGACATGTCTGCATGGGCTGGACTTTTATAATGTCTAAAAAGACAGAAAAAAGTAATCACCTAGACTGAGCAATTCACATCGCTCTAAGTGTCTCTTTGATTTATTAAACACCTCTGCATAAGCTGCTCCTTCCTGAATACCTGAATGAAAGGATGGTGAGAATGTGCTTAAGATCTGTTAATTCAGCTAAAAAAGGAGAATTGCATCATAGGAAATGTCAAATGTTCACACTGAACTAAAGGGCTATGTTAGGCATATAATTTTTATATATTGTCTGTTGGATCAGAAGAAATATGCATCCATTCTATATTAAACTAATACAGATGTAGGCAGTTATCAGGAGCCAAACATTATCCACTGGAAATTTTACTATATGGAGACGTAGTCTTCACTGACCTTGGCTTTATAAACCTTTCACTTTGCTGGTGATTAAAAGTCGGGGAGTGTTGGATAATAACGGAACAGCTATAATTAAATAGTTATTAAAATGTCATAGGACAAGCTTTTACATGACATAACTTATCTGAAATCTTATAAACATTTATTCCTCAGCCAAATGGCTAATTTGTTCAAATAGTTCTGACTGCCCTAGAACAAACACAGGATTCACACATGATTATACATTGATATACCATGCTATCAAAACTAGACCAAGACAATACTTAAAGACAAATTATTTAGTGATAGAAGATTCTATGAATACCTTTCTTCACCTTGGCCTAGAGGATAAAATAACACTTTTCCTTTTTTGTAAGATACCCAAGAAGAAGTCTGTGAAATGGCCATCTCCCTCTGTTGACCAAGAAGGATAGAAGAGGCCCTATTTTCATTGTGTTTTCATATAAAAGCCTTATTTTCTCCACTGCTAATCTAACTGATCTATAGACAAGGCATTTCATCACTATGCATAATAACAGTTTTTCTTTCATCATCCAGACTTTGGGGAAAATAAACCCTAGGAAAATGGGTGGAAAAGAAAATCTGTTAATTAATTATGCCTAGATTCATTGAAATAAGAAGGCACCAGGTTCTAGAAGGTTGTTTCAAGATTATTACTGTTGACTCTATAATAAAAATGCTTATTTGTTGTTTTTGAACATGTGTAGTTTTATACAGCTGTAAACCATTACCTTCATAGGGCTCTTAAATGTTTCTTAAATTGTATTCATTGAACAACTGGAAGATGGATTGTTAGCAGATCCCAAGGTGCAAGATAAGGGTATTGTAGAGTTTGGATTTATTCAATTTCATTAGCTTATCCGTGAATGAAGATATGTTGGCAGATGTTACACTGAAACAATTGGAAAATAGAAATAATTACTAGAAGACATTTGGATGAAGGTTCAAAGAAAATATGAATGTTTAATGAAAGTCCTATCTTTTCCTTCAATATATCTTTCTGAAAATTGATTTTCTGACTAGGCCAAATGTTACACTATCTCTTAAGATTTTCTGTAACAAATCTCACTCCAGAAAACAATGAAATGCTGACATACACAAGTCCCTATGCCCCATTAAGATTTATAATCACTGTATTAAATACAAAGTAAAATAAAGAATTTTATTAGTGAATACTTTATTTCAATAGTCCTATTACATTTCTTCCCTTTTTAAAAAGAACAGGTTATTTCTTTCTTTCTTTAAATCCTTATTAAAAAGAGAATCTTTGGTGTTCTGTGCTCCTGAAAAAATTAAGAAACATTGGTTTATCATGTGGCTGTGAATGGATGACATCTAAATGATCCTACTATTAGGGGGGTCCCAATCAGAGAAATTGCATTTTTGCCAGCAATGGCAGCTTGCCATAAATGTTTGTATATGTTTGTGTATAAAGAATCATAGGCATGCATAGCTTATGCCCTGTGGCAAGGGAACATTGGATATTTGTTTTTCAAAATTAGCAATACACTTTCTTTTTAGACCCAAAGAGCTTGAGGGCTTTAATTCTTGAGGATGTTCTGCCTGAAAGAAGCACATACGTAGGCTAAGTGTGATGGTGAAAGATGTGTGAAAAATGTAAAATATTCTGTGGCTCTCTCAGCCACATGGCCAGTTTTTGTGTGTCTTTATAAATACACATTGCTATTACCAGCCTTTGGCTTAGCTGCAAGAAATGGTGCATAAAAACCATCTTTCCAGCAGTTCTAGACAGATTACTAAGCTATGAACAGACAACTCCATACAAAGAAGAGGAAGAAGAAAAGCTTGGAGGAAAAAAGTAGAAACTGACGATTTCATTTCAGCCCAAAGTAGGAAGACTCTCTCTGATGACCAAGGGGAAAGCTTTGATAAACGGTAGGGCAGCTCCTCAAATCCACAGCTCTGAAGTGGAGGTGGAACACTGCGGGAAATAATGTGAGAACCCCTGCTGTGGAAGTCAAGGGAGACAGGGGAAATAGTTGAGGTAATAAAAAAAAAGTTAATGTTACAAGAGCAAAATGCATTTGAGTATAATTCTAGACTTTAAGTTCAATTTTCCAAATCTTGGTGAAAGAAAAAGACAACCTGCTGCCATAGCAGGGTTTTGTCACATTGGGTTTTTAAAATACAGGAAAAAAAAAAAAAACCTACCTCACGGAGTACCACACAAAGACAGGCATTAATAATATATGAAAATATGTTCCTCATCCTGATGCGGATAATGTGGAATGCTACTGTAAAGGAATAAGGACGAGTATCTGAAACTTGTGAGGAGGAGATGGGCACCATCCATCCACTCAGGAGCCACAGCACTGGCTTGTTAACCTGGTAAACTTAACATCAAAAGCATTTGGTTGACTCTGGTTGTGGGGAGGGCGGGACAAAATGTTATCAAAAGCTAGAGGCCTTTACTTCATGGAGTAAAGAAAAAGGTGAAAAGCAAAGAAAATGATTTCCAGGTAAGCGGACCTGATTTCTTTGCTCCTTATTTAGTCAGAAAGAGCCAGTAAATTCAAGGAAAAAAAAACAATATTTATGAGTATCACTGTCAAGGCTCGCAATTTTAATCTTCAAGGAACGGCAGCCATTTTGCATCTGATTCTGTTTCGGTGCTACAAAGAACAGTGTGGGGTATATGTGCAGGTATTTAGATTGACTTTTCTTGGGGATACTGTATATATGGCTCTGTTGCAGTGTGAATGAGCAATGTGGTGTGGGGAGTCACTTAGGCTACTTCTAATTACAATGCCTAATAGTATTCCAAGAAAGCAGTAGATATGTGTTAAAATTTTTTTAAAAGCCTTCCAGGTTGATAAGTTGGTGATATGGTGGAAGGGTATAGGGTGAAGCAGGAGGAAGCAGAGGGTGAGCACCTCTGTGTTCTCTCTTGCTTCACCCCATACCCAGGTACTCTTTTAGATAGATCTTATGAAGACTGATCATGAGAACACTACCAAGGCTGATGTCCACTGCTGCTCACATTGCATGCAGTGGAAACAACAGTGGAGAGTGTTCTTTGTGGTGCTCTTGCTGTTGATCTTAGTAGAAATCTGGCTGCTGCTACTATTCATGTTTTTAATTGTGTTTTTAAGAGAAATAATGTACTCCTTTGAGAATTCTCTCACAAACATGATGAATATGTGATAATAAAGACTTCTGCTTATGAAAGTGTCAGCTAGATAGCATGTGGAGGTTCACACAGGTGTTCTGTCACCACAGAAGCATAGAGCAAAAAGGCCACAGAGGACAGTGCCCAGTGACTGGAGGAAAGAGGTGTGTATGCCGCTGTCAACAGCAGCTTGTAGAAACTAGGCCAAGTACAGCCTCTGACTGCCTCACCACCATGGTATCTGCTGAAGCACCATAAATCATGGGCACAGCGATGCTTGTGTCAGGAGAAAATGGAAGACAATACCCGGATCAGCTAAATACAAGGCAGCCTCAGCCATTGGCTAGAGATGAGAGCAAGGCACAACCATGAGGACATATCTTTAAATGACAGTTAGCAAAGTGTTGTTAGTTAGAGAGACAAGTAGTGAACCCAAAATTATTATAAGTGGATTAGATAGAAACTTTATTGAAGTGGTAGACTTCCAATTTGGAACATAGTTTATATTTATTAATTTTTGTATTTCTGCTGTGTCCAACAATTTATTTATTAATTTTGTGTACAGCAAAAACAATAAAAAAATCTAAAAATAATTACATAAACCATATTTACACAACATTCAAAACAGATGTTAAAAACCTGGGGTGCGTGTGACTACAACACATCCTGTCCAGCAGCCCACATTCAGATAAGCAGGGCTCAGTACCAGGCAAACAATCAGGCAGGAAACAATACTCTAATCAAGGAACCATCAGGTATCAACTACACCCCCACCAAAACCAGCTACTGCATAAAAACAGACTACAAATCCCACATTCACTTGCACTGATGATTTTACCTAGTTGTGTAATGAAACATCTGCAGGCAAGCAACCAAGTTCAGAGAGCACCAAGAACTTCATTGTGCAGATGTTGATAGAACAAATGAGGATTCAAGTAGGTGAGATTTACAAAGAGAATGCAATAGAATGTATAGCTCTTTTAGCAGCAATGTTGGCCAAAAATTAATAGGTGGCTTATCTCAGTGAATGTCAAAGGTGTTGGTAAAAATGGTGATCCAGAGCCAATGCTGGAATTTATACCCGTGATACCAGTTTCAATGAGGTTATTAGGACTTGTCATTAGATTGTATACCATTTTTAAAGTTCTGAAAGTGACATTGTTTGAACCACTTATATGATGATAAAAAAGATTTTAAGGTGAAAAGGCCTGAAGAATGTAGGGTGCTAAATTGTAAAACCAGACAACTGCACATATATTATGCCTATAGTCTTCTAAGAAGTTTCAGCTCCACTGACTGCAAGGTATGTTTTTTAAAATGTCAGCATAGATATCAAAGCTTTGATATTCATAGAAACTATCAATTGTACTTCTTCAAAAGGATTGGATCAAGAACATCCCTCTGTATATATCCATCTCACAGTGTTAGTGATTTGCTAGAGAAATACTGCTTATATTGGTAATTTCATATTAGGGCAACACTTTTACTAAAACAACTTATTTATCATATAATAGTGTGTAAGTTTTTAATTAGGTAAGGGAATTAACAAAGGAAAGAAAAGAGAAGAGAAGAAATGGCAAAAATTTTCAACTTGGTCTTTAGCTAGGTGAGGCATAAAATCAGTTAAGACATATTAAAATGTTGGGATTTTGATTATAATGAATTTTGGGCTGTATACTGATTTTTTCAACATTTTTCAGTAATTTATTTATATATTTATATGGATATGTATGTATGTATAAGTTTTAAATCTGTTGTTTTATTGTAGGAGAGTGGAAGTAGTTCCAGGTTTATCATATAAAACACAAGGAAGACTTACAGTGCAAAGAAATTAAAATGTAAGTTTTGAGATAATCTCTGTCTCACTATGCCTAAAGGAACAGAAGTGAACAGAATGAATGAATGAATGAATTTTTTATTATGGTCAAAATCCAGCAACGTAAAATAATCTAAATGCTTTAAAATGTGCAGACAAACAGTAAATAATAAAAGAGATATTATGATTGAACATGACTTTGCAGTCATTACCTGCAATGCTTGTGGAATATTTATTTTCCTTTCTGAAAAGAACTTGGCATAAGTTTGTAGCAAGTCAATGTAGCCACGGTTAAGAAAAGCCAGAGAGCTGGAATAGCAAATGACCATACTTTATCTCTTAATGAGGATTTCTCAGATCCAAACAAGAGAAATGCTGCATCAGGAGCTGACAGAGAAAGCTACTTTCCATAAGGAATATAATCTAACAAAGAAGCAAGTCTGGTAGGGGACAGTGACAAAAGAAACAACAGACATAAAAAATATTCTGCATTACTGAAACTCAGAAACAGCTTTCAAGCCCTAACAGAAGAAGCAGGCTATGAGCCCTCAAGAAAAGAAAAAGGGATACTGATGAACAGGAGACAGAATGATTGATTCCTAAAGGGGAAGAAGGAATGCAGCAGCAGCTGCAAAAAAGATAAATGGAAAAGTTGTGTTAGTTGGTGGCTCAGTACCATGAAGAAGAGAACAAACATGTACTCCCACAAACATACAAAAAATATGTTATCCGCTGGGAGTACAAATCAGAAATATGACAAAACAATACTTATTAAGCCTGTCCACATTTATCCCTTCCTGCTAATTCATGTGGGAACAAATGATATTGCCAAGACTAGCCACAATTATATCATTATGGATTTTGAAAATTTAGGAAGGAAGCTCAGGTGGTGTTCTCATCCGTTTCTCCAGGCTATGGAAGATACACAAGAAATAGAAGAATACTGCAAGTGAATGACTGACTGTAAATGATGTCATGGAAGAGAATTGGCTTTTGACAACACTGTAGGTTGCATTTATTAAGGAATTCTAAGGAAGTGTTTTGCTGAAGCATGGAGAACTTGATTAAGAGAGCTTTAAAATAAAATTTTTGCAAGTCTGAAATGAGCATTATGAAGTAAGATAAAAATTATTTCATAGTTAAGAAATTATGCAGTGTAGAAGAAAATGAGAATGATGTTTTAATGGGGTCTAATTAAATCACTCATTAAAATCAGAAGAAGATTGATTACACTTTAAATACACTAATGGTATTTGTTGTCTATACCAGATAAATAAGTGGAACTTGAACTTTTATTACAGGTAAGTAAATATGATTCTGTAGGAATAATGAAAACCTGGTGAAATTAATCAGCCTGAATATTATAAACCATAAAGGAGCTTAACTGGAATATTTTCAAGGTTATGGGCTTCTCTTTACTGAGTGTGTTCAAACAGAGGATAGAAAGCTACATGTTGGGGGTATTTAAGTTTTCATTTCTGCTGAAGATTTGACTCAATGGTCTGTATGATCCCATCCAAATCTAGGCCTCTAAACTCTTAGATAAGATCAGTAAAACAAAAGGAAAGATAGAATCATTTCTTGAAGAGAAGTAACAAGATATAAAAGAATTAAGATTACTGGTAAGCATTTCCCTCCCCCCACAACCATTACATTCTTTGGAAAAGAAATAACATAATAGCTGAAGAGTCATTTTGCTCATGGGGATGGATGTAACTTGATCTGAATACAAAGAATGAATTATCATTTTACACTGATTTTGGGACCTAACTGCCCCATCCAGCTAATAAACCAAAATAGTGCCCCCACATGAAATGTACAAAAGAAATCACTACTAGGCCCTCTTCTTTCTTTTCATATATATAATTGAATATGATTAAAATTATTCCTGACCTACTTATAGCTTACTAAATAAGTTACATCCCAAAAGATGCTTGAGCAAACAGGCAACAAAAATGGATTTATCCCAGCATGTGTCCATGAATGAATCATATTGTTAAGTAGCTCACAAGCCATGTAGACACCATTTAATACAGATATTTCTCACCATTAATTTCACATATTCTTCTATTATATTGACTGAAACCAATTATTAAACTTTTTTTGTATGTGTGTACATATCTATCTATCATCTACACACACACACACACACACACACACACAGACATACCGTTATATTTTACAGGATCACTAGAGTAATACTTCTAAGATTTTTAAAAAATGTCTGTGGAAATGGTCAAAGTGGGAAGTTAGGGTTGTCTAAATATTTAAAGGGAAAAAGGAAAATATTGCCATTATATTTTGCCTATACATGTAATTTGGGGGGTGGGCAGCAGGGATAGAGTAGGGTGGGTGTCTTCAAGTCAGTCTTGACTCCTGGCAATTAGGCAGATGAGTCCATGGCAACATTTTCAGAAGTGGTTTGCCATTGCCTTCTTCCAAGGGTTGAGAGGGTGACTGGCTCAAAGTCTCCCAGCTGGATTTGTGCCTAAAGCAGGACAATAATTCATGGTCTCCTGGTTTCTAACCTGGTGCCTTTAACGACTAGACCAAATTAGCCCTCCCATATCTAACTCCTTATTTGTATTAAGGAAAAATGCATGAAAAGCAGTTTGCTTTCTCACTTGAAAGAAGATTAGACAGAAAATATTCACTTGTCTCCAAATACCATATTCTCAATGAATCTCAGGTAACCTTCTCATATTAAATCTGAGGTAAAAACAAACTCTTCCTATCTGGTAAAGATGGTATCTGATTCATTATGTATTATTACTATGTTTTAATGGAATGTAGAATACTAACACATAACCAGTATGTTATAGCTTGTATTATAACCTATGAACATCCTTTGACTCCCTTTTCAACAAGTATGTACGCTTTATAAAAACGTTCATCCCTTACAATGCTGCTGAGACAAAATAGACACAAACTTACATACATACAAAGTGTTTACTTGTTGTGCCTGCTTTTTTTTATTGTTTGTTTTTTGTTTTGCATGAGGTGATGACAGCTCATCTGATGTTTGCAAAGAATGGGTCAGAGTCTGCGTTAGCATAGAGCTAACCATTAATCTAGCTCTCTTATCATGTTAACTTACAAAACTGGTTGAGCAATTCTGTTATGGAAAGCATAAAATGTATCCATGTTGAAAATGCAACACAATCAGAAAAAAAAATGCTGTGTTTTGAGGTCTGCTTCTCTCCAAAATGGAGCTGGCAATAAAGTAAAACCAATAAAGAATGAAAGAGTGAAAGACTTAAGTAGATGCAGGAGTTGTAAGAGCTGTTTACCTGAACCAACCTATCCCTTACATTTTTCTCACAGCCAGATATTTTAATGGTAAATGATACTGATTTGAATATATATGTCATCCCAATGTTATACTAGATGGTCAGTCCATTCAGTGGGTTCCTAGGTTTGGAAACAATCAAATCTGTATATATTTGTAATATTCTGCTATATGGCATATGCTATGGATATTGGTATATTAAACTAATTTAGTTGAACTGAAATCACTCTGACCGATTTGGCTAAAATCTTAAGCAAGCTCCCTTTAAAGTAAGTTCAATTTAAATTTAATTGTTTCTTTCTGAGTAACATTATGATTTGACTATTAATCTTTTAATTCTTCCATAGAATCTCTGAAACTTCTGGTGAGGGCATGGTGAACTAGATGTCCCTGAAGGAGCGGGGATGGCATTATAGCAAATTTTGGTGGCCAGGGACAGATCCTGGCTGGTGAAATCTTTCTGGAGCAAGGAGAGAGGATGGGATTGCTCACTTACTCCAGACAGCTGTTCCTTGAGAGTAGACAGCAGGAACCGAGGTTTTTGCAGCTGGGAATTGAGGGATTCCATCTACTCCCTCAACCATAATGGAGCCTATTACCATAATGTAACCCTCATTTCTTAATCACTTTTGGAATTACTTTTTTACTGCTTTTCAAATATTAAGAACCTTCAGATGGCAAGTTTGATGGCATTCACTGGATGAGTTTTCTTCAATCCTTAACAAAAGTAATATTAAGTATGGCTTTAAGGACTTAGCAATTTTTGGGAATAAATGGCAAAAGGGTGATTAGAGTGTTCTTTTTGGAAAGTTATAAATGGACGAAGGGTCTAGATGGACTTGAAATGAGGTTTGAAATTAATTGAATGAATCCTTCCCATGGGAAAACAGTACTGAATTCTGAAAAAACAAAACAAAGCATGATACGATGGGATTTTGAAGGTTGGACACTAGAGGGACCTAAAAGGGAGTAAAGATTACAATTAAAGGAGAACACCTATCTGATATGTTAATATAGAATGCAGCAAAATACCTTAACGTTGAATATACTGCAGGATATATGGGAACAATGGACTCGGAAGTTAATTTTAAGAATGTCTGCCATCATAGATAGTGTTATGGAAGAGGAAAAGGTTCTACTGGATAAGACTGAAATAGATTTGAACATGATTTAAAAATGACAAGCTACAAGAAAGTTCTGGAAAAAGATGAAATATTGGATGTACAAATGAAACCAGGTGATATTTTAATAATTAAAAGGAACATACAAACAAACAACTTGGAGAATGACTTGGATAATTTTGCTATATTAATTTTATAAAAGAGACCTGTTAAAGGTTTGGAAGACTTGGTGAGAAGGGACAAAGAAAAAATGAAAAGAAATCAAGTTCTAGGAGATTATTTGAAGGGATTAAAGATCAAGATTGTTAAAAGTAAAGGAAAGGAATATAAAGCTGATCTACTTGATCAAGGTTAAAGTATATGTCATTATTTCTGGTAACCCTTAATGGACTTTTGCTGACCAGGACTGAATGACAGTGTTTTAAGGATTTGCTTATAGATAAGAGATGTGATATAGGATGAACAGATTGTTTGTTGTATTTTAAGAGAAAGTGATAAGTTGTTAACATTGTTTATATTTGTTGAGACAAAGGGGGAAGTTACTGCTTTATATTCCTTTTTTCTCTTTTTGTAAAATTCTTATTTTTTCCTTCTTCTCTATTCTTCTTTTATATTCTTCTTTTTTCTTTTCTGCGCTTTTTATTTTTTCTTTCTAGTCATTTTTTTGTAGTTTGTATTAGCTTTTATCTGTACAACTGTAATACTTAATAAAATTATTTGAAAAAAAAAATCTTCCATTCAATCTCTTTCAATAAACCTCTCTTTTAATTTAGGTTTAGTAGTATAGACAACATGTAGATAATCGTTACTTGTTATTTTAAGCTAATATTACAACATTAAATCACAGAAATGCATTCTTCTGCAAACACAAAGAGAATCTTTAGATTCAGAAGCAGACTTTGCAAAAAAGAAGGTGCTATAAAGAACAGATTTTATGTTTCTCAGCATAAGATGAACTTTCTAAAGAGAGATGGATTCTTGCTTGTTCCTTTAATACAGGATGAACACAGAGTCAATATTTTCAATTTTATAGGCATTATAAGAATTCACTTTTATCTCACAGGCACGAGTCCCGGTTATATGCACCTATATATTCTACTACAATTTGGCATCATGGAGACGTAAAACAAAATGGATCTGAGTTCCCCCAGATAGGTAGAGTGTTCATATCCTTTTGATATGTAGAAATATTTATTTTGAAAGGTTGCAGCGTCCTTATTTCTATAAATAGTCAGAACGAAGCACTCTGACTCAATGGAGTGGTCATTACTTTGTTTAATTTGAGTTTGTGCCTTTATCTCACTATGTATTTTAATGCATGAGTAGGTGATATCTGCTGTTAGTCTCTAGTATCTGAGGTTATTATTGATATGTGCTTTTATTATGGGATGATATGTGAAAGTAACTCATTTGGTTGCTTAAAATATAAGACAGGGATGCTGTAATATAAAAGGTGAAGGTTGTGGATGGAGCTACTATATCTGAGCTGCCAAAATTAACCTTCTTCTAGACAACATATAGTTGCCCTAGAAAGGGATGTAAAAGGTACCTAGTAAAAAAGTAGGCTACCAGATCTGGGCTGCAAAAGCCCAGATGACCACCAGATAGAAGCAAATGTTCTCTGTTGCCATCGCAAAGCCCAAGCTATCTATCCAGCTTAGTACAGGTAGTCCCCATTTAGTGGCTGTCTCATTTAGCGACTGTTCGCAGTTATGACAGTGATAAAAAAATAACTTTATCATCAATCCTTGCATTTATGACCTTCACAGGTCTATAAAGCAAAGGAAAGCTGAAGTAAGGTCATAAGCACAGTCACAATTACACTTAGTAACTGTTTCACTTAACAATCGAGTTGCCGATTCCAATTGTAGTCGCTAAATGAGGACTACCTGTATTATTATAGTATTGTATCTCACTCAGGCACATTTGAAATTTTGAGAGCACATATGGCAACAGACATAAAATGTCTGCTTGAATGAACTACTTCATTCACAGAATAGCTGCTGTGATAGGCATGACCTACTCACAAATCATCCATTTACAACATGACAAATCAGTGAAATTGCTTCCTGCCATTATTCTGGTTTATGAAAATGCTATCTACCACTCAGTTTACCTTATCTTTTATTTTACCTTATCTTTTATTTTTCAAAGTGCTAGATTACAGCTTTCCACCATTGTTATTTTCTAAAATTGCCTAAGAGCTCTGTGAGGTGGTTACCTTGTTGTGCAGCCTGCCACCTTCCAAATCCGTTTAAAGAAAACAAACAAATGTCAAGTATGGCCAGGAACCTGATGGATGCCAAGGGAAGTCTCTGGCATTGCTTATAGTAATGGCCGTAACTCACCAGGTTTTCAAACAATGCACTCTCTGGTCCTTTTAAATGAAGGATGCCAGATATTAACTTGAAACCTTATGCAGGTAAAATATTTAATGCATCTCTTAGCTACAGTCACTCCCTTTTTAGAGAATGACACTACCCTGGCATCTGGCACAGAACAGTATTTCTTAAATTCAGCAATGTGTTTATTTTTAATGTTCAAGGACACAGATATGCAAACAAATGTTAAAATCCAAAAATTGTATTGGCATGTATAACTAATTATGTCATAGATAACAACCAACTATCTTCAAGACGACTAAGAACAGGACAGTATAGGGGAAAGGCTGGAACAGGAAGATATATCATTAGAAAGAATTAGAAACAATTACTAGATTATCTGGAGAGGTTACCTCAGGTTCATACCGGCAACTCTATTTTAAAACATTACTACTGTAAGTATGAAAGTTATAACTGCCCAAATATAACAATAGAAAAGCAGCCATTGGACGTAGCTGAAAATGAGCACAAGTTCATCCCTGTTCCCCCCACGCCCCCAAAATCCAAACCCACCAAAGCAAAACCTCTGCAAAAAGGAGGACGACCTTCCAAAATTAAAAACAAGCAAACAGAAATTAATGGAAAATGATCAGTGAAAAGACTCTTGATGCTAAATGACTGTTTAAGAAAGCCAGAAGGAAATAGACTTGGAATATAGAGGCAGATATCCTGAAGAGAACAATTCCACATTATACCATTGTATTAGAAAATGTTTTTATCATTTTGAGGCACAGTTAAGCTTTGCTGCTAATAGACATTGTGAAACTAAGTTTCACATGAATGTAGTGTAGAATGTTAGAATTCAACATATGTAGGCTATTTTGGTAGGCATACATTCTGGGAAATGGTAAAGGATTCTGCCAATTTGTCTGAAATTATACCCTGGGGATTTTGCTCTCTGTCATGTTTTGAAGGCTGGCCCATTGATTCATTTTCAGTGTGTGTGGCCAGAATCCCAAAAACACAGCTCTGCTTGTTGATATTGCCTGTGCACTGTTTTTGTTAAGGCTTATATTTCTATTTGCCACTTCAACTTATTATGCTCTGCTGAGGAAATCTGAGACTGAGGAATAATGTTCAAACTGAAAGCTGGGCAGATATGAATTTAGATGATGGAAATAAGTACATTATAATTGTAGGATCTTAGAATAAAGATTAGTATGTTTTGCAGGTACTAGAAAAGTACTCTAGTGAAAGACGTCTTCATTAGCTTGATTCATGCAGCTGCTTTAAATATATACAGAGTCCTTGTTTAATGTCCACTTGTTCAGTGACTGTTTGAAATTATGATGGCATGAATGAGGGGTACTTACAATGGGTCCTTGTAGCTGCGGCTATCGCAGCATTGCTGCGATCATGTGATCACAATTTCGGGGGCTTGGCAACTGGTTCACAATAACAATGTTGCAGCTTCCCACAGTCATGTGATTGCCATTTGCGACCTTCACTGCTGGCCTCCAATGGGGAAGCTGGCAGGAGGTCCTAAATGGCAATCACGTGACTGTGAGATGCTGCAACCATATGGGATTTGCCTAACAGTGGCAACCGGGACTGCCAGAAATGCTGTTGTAAGTCGGCATGGTCATGTGACATTGTGCCTTCCAACCGAGTACTCTTAGTGATAGACTTCCAGGTCCCAATTGCCGTCAGTAAGTGAGGACTACCTTTAATACTGAATTATCCAATCTGGGTAAATATATTGTGGCTTTTAACATGATGCCGACATTTTAATGCTCTCTGATAGTGAGTTCAATAGAGTGACTACAATGACAGTTTTAAAAAATGTAAACAAGGAAATGGAATAAAACAGCCAAACATATTCTCACGTGAATTTATATCTTGTGAATTAAATAAGACAATAGTTACATAAAATAGTAAATGAGACAATGTAGTTGTCTGGCTCCATCTGTGCTTTTGTGGCAAGGGAAAACCTTCAAGGAAGAAAGCACAAATCAGTCTTTTGAGTCTAGGACTGCACAGATCAACACTCCTGGATTTCTGTAGATTGCAAGGCTATGACTTCTGTACGTGAATTGCCATCTCTTCTGGCACTGATATAATTATTGGAATTTGATTCTTTTAAATTGAGCTTTGCATAATGTGTATTCTCAGGCCCTTGCTTCGTAAACTATGCTTAATTCTTTATGTTATAACAGGCTACTATGGCTTGTTCTTCAACAGACCATAGTTAAAACAAATAAACATAGCTAATTTGGGGATGGATTTTTGAATTGACTAGAAGTACATTACTTCTGATGAGCGGACCCATGCTCTTCCATTTCTAACACAAGAAATTGGGAAGAGGACAAGAACAGTTCTCTTTCTAATGTACAAAGGAACACTGCATCCAACAAGTACGATGCTTGGCAGGACCTCATCCTGTTTTAATATACTTTACAATGACCTAACCTCCATTTATTTAAATGCCATGATGGTGGATAATCTTTATCCTACAATATGTTACCAACACTTTAGCAGTGAAAATGCAGAATGTGCAATGACAAACTGCATGCTGCACAGTGGCTTAATATTCATGCCACCAAGTCCAAGTGCACTAGATGGAAAATACATTAGGCGTTCTGAAGCATCGTTTGAAGTATTTAATCTGGGTTTTCTTTGCACATTATTGACTGTGAACGTGAGTGTAAGGTAAATCTCTCTCTCTTGATTTAGGAGCCTTGGAAATTAGATATTGTATATTTCATGAACCAGACAGTATAGACTTTAATAACTCTGATTCATCCAGGCATATAGCAAAAATCCTCCCCAGTTGTTTCTTTATGTTGACCTCTGCTCTGCCCAGTCTGTATAAATCCTGGGATAAACTCCGCTGTAATAAATTTTGAATGTTCTGCAATACTGGCTTGGATGCATAAAGGGAACACACAGTTTCCACTCCCTTGCCAGTTGTATTAATCTCTAGTAGAGTTTAAAAAATGAATACCTATAAAAGATGTTTACCTGAAACATTGAAAAGTCACTAACAGTCAAGCTAGAAAGCACAGAACTGGATGAACAGATTATTTGATTTAAAATATGTTAATTTTTAATACCTATTATTATGGTGTTTTTTTTAATCCTTCGGCCTCTAAACCGGGGTTGGTCTGTCTGCTGTATATACCTAGTGAATTAGCCACGAGACACACGATCTGCTATCAGGCACAAATAGCTATTCTTGCAGGAGCCACTTGAAAGAATTAATTTGCTTCACATAGAGTGAGACTCTGCCAGAAAGGAAAATAGCTCCAAAGTGCCCGTGTCTGTTTTCTCTCTAGCTTTATATAATGAAATATTTTTACATATATATGGCAAATAATGAGTGTTTTAATTTCTTAATCTCTTCCTCCCCCCAACAGAGAACACAAAACGCCACCACTAGAGGACACTAAAGCACAAGGCTACACAAACCAAAATAGCTGAACTTTCTAAAAATATGTTGAACTACTTTGCTGTGGGGATAGGGAACTGACTTGCAGTCTGCAGATACATTCACTGCTCTCTTTCAATGGGCAGGAATAATTCTGAAACAAAACTAGTGTTCCGTTCTCCTTGAAAAAGTCTCCATGCAAAGCAAGGCTGTAAGGGAATATTTATCGGTTGGGCTTGTTTTAAAAAGAACGATCCATAAAACATATTTGAAATTTATTTTTAAGAAATGGAAATAGATTTGAACCTAGATTTAGTAATGCTTGAAGCAGACTTATTGAAATACTATAATTTAGGTTACTTGATTTCTACTTCTTTCAATGAATCTTGACATAATTAATTTGAAACCAAGCAGATATATTTTTTAAAAAATACCAACCTTGGGTTTAATTTATTTTCTCCAAAGTTTGTGTGATAAAAGAAAAACTGTTATTACACACAGCAATGAAATATCTTGTCTATAGATCAATTAGATTAGCGATGGAGAAAATAAGGCTTTTACATGAAAACACAATGAAAGTAGGGCCTAATTTATCATTGTTGGTCAACACAGTGTCAACAGATGGCCATTTCAGTCAGCACTTCCTGAGTACCTTAGATAAAAGGGAAAATGTTATTTTCTATGCCAAGATGGGGAAAGGTATTCAGAGAATCTTTTGTCACAGATACTTATATACTTAAAATTATTTTTAAGAAACTGAAATAGATTTCAACATAGATTTAGTTATGCTTGTAGCAGACCTGTTAAAATGGTACAGTTTAAGCATGGCTTACTTGATTTCTACTTATTTCAGTGAATAATTAATTTGAATCCAAACAGATTTTTTTTTTAATATCATTCAGTTTCCTTGTGTTTAATTTACATTCAGTATCAACTATTTTTCTCCATAATATGGTAATTTCATAGCTGCATTTTAGGTATATTTTATAGTGAAGAATTAAATTGCAATATAGGTATATAGTTACATTATGAAAACTTGTCTTTTAAACAGAAACTATTTTAATAGAATTATTAGAGATGAAATATGTTAAAGACTATATTAAATTGATAAAATATTAATATAAATTTTTAAATAAAGATCCATGAAAAACCAATATGAAGATAATGAAAATCCATAAAACATAATAACAATGTTAAAATTAGTTATGACAGGGAAGCCGTAAAACAGCTGAGATTTCTCCAGAAAGATTTTTCAGATGTCACTTCTTACAGTAATTATTTTATAACATGCAAATTAGCTGGCTCTCCATACTATTGTATTTCAATCATGTGTAGGTTTTAGGAAATAAAGGAAAATTGATTTTTAGTTCCATAGAGCATTTCAACAATTGGAAGAAAAAGAATGAAAATTAACATTTAGATATTATGATACCAAACTGACTTAATCTGGAAAGGTTTTCTTAAAAGACATTTTATAGTCAAGGTAGCATTAGCTCAGGACAGGAACAGATTAAACAATAAATGCAGATATGCCCTAAGTGTGTCTATAGACTTCTGCCCTGTCTTTTTAAAATTTCTTTTTCCTGATTATAAAATTTCTGAATGCTAGCTCAGAAATACAGGAATCAAAATAAAAACAAAAGTCTGCCTTAAATGTAACCAGATTTACTCTGTTATTAAAGGAAAATTCACTAAGACAAATGCATGAACTTTCTTTAATAATAGGTTTCCCCCTCCTGGGTGATTCATTTGCAGAACATTCATCTTCTTAAATCATCTCGCTATCTTGAACTGTCTGGCAAATGTTGATTTCTTGAAACATTTTCTCCTCAAGCCCTACTTAGACAACAACTTGACTTCAATCTGTGTTCACCAGCCTCTCTCCCTCTTTTGCACCACTATGAAATTTATGGACACTGTTGGGAACAAATATCAAAACAGCAGCACCTCTAACATAGATTCTTTGAAAAGAGGAAATTCTGGGAAGATTGTTATTTTTTTCCTCACTTTCCCCCCTGTTCAACTGGCCTCCTACACAGTAATTCCTTTAATAGGCAGAAGTTAATCATTATACCCAGAAGCAAAACGAAACTGCAGCACACATCACCTTCTGCTCAAGGAGAACTTTCAGAAAGTTAACCCCTTTGCTTATACATGGCTTATAAGCAATAATGTAATTTGTACTGCTTCTTTGTTGATATGGGTAAAGCTGATGATGTTGAAAGCAATAGAACATTTGTTACAGACTGTGAAATTACCCAGTGGGAGTAGATATGCTGCATTTTAGTTTTCTTCCTGAGTAAGAATTTGAACTAGTCATGCAGAACTATAACAGCTGTCTTAACTTCTTCCAATTCCTTTACTTTGTCCAGAGATGAAGCTTATACAGAGGACATTCAGTGGTTGTAAGTCTGTCTTCTTCCCTGTCTGGGAGGATCTTTGTTTAGCCTCTGTTTTTAAGCAGGTTGACCCAATTTTATTTAGCATCTAGATTTGCAGCATGGTTCTTGACTCTAAAATGTGTCACACTGTTAATCTGATTAGCATTCCTCTGATGAATACATTTAAATCATACATCCTTTTCTCAGGAAATATTTGGGGTTTTTAAAATTCATTTCTGACAAATTTGGAACTTTATTTATTTGTTTTTTTTAAGGAACTGATCCTGGACTCTGTGCAAGGATAGATCCTTATGAAAAGTTGGTACTTAGCATTTTCCATTCTATCAACTCAGTACACAAAATACATGGAATGGGAATACGAAATGGAAACCTACATTTGGAAATGTATTGTCGAAGGCTTTCACAGCCGGAATACAATGGCTGGTGTGGGTCTTCCGGGCCGTGTGGCCGTGTTCTGGAAATTTTGTTTCCTAACGTTTCGCCAGCATCTGTGACCGGCATCTTCAGAGATCAGGAGCACAGACAGGAGCAGTTCCTGGGCACAGAGAGAACTGCTCCTGTCTGTGCTCCTGCTCTCTGAAGATGCCAGTCACAGATGCTGGCGAAATGTTAGGAAACAAAACTTCCAGAACACGGCCACACAGCCCGGAAGACCCACACCAGCCTACATTTGGAAACTTGATTTCATCTGTGGCTGGTGTTATTTCTCTTTTTATCTTTTTTCCCCATTATGTGCCATCCATCCAAAGCTTCAACTTCATGGAATACATCAATATCCAATCCAACATTTCTAAATGTTTTCTACTCTTTAATTGGAACTTGCTGTCCACCTGACATTTAAGAAGAAATTAATCAACAGATACAGAAAGCTTTTCTAAAAAACATGGCCATTTAGAAATGGTCACTGGATAATTGAGTCAAAATATTCAAAGTAATGAGGGTACAAAGGATATGCTTGCTTTTAGGAATGTAGCTGCAAAAATACAAATGACTGCTAGATGGCACCAAAGGACTACAGTGTTCTGTATCCCTTTGCTATTATTTAGTGGTCTGCCAGATTTGGTATCTGTTTTTATAAACAAAATTCTGTGAAGGTGTTTGTAATCACATTAATATTAGATTCCAGCTTATTAAAAGTTGTCTTTAAGTGATAGATTTTTTTTAAGGAGAGACAGCTTGCACTGGTAGAATGTTATCTAAACCGAAGAACCAAGGCCTCTGCAGAAAGAGCAGTTTCTCTGGACCCCATACACGGTGGATTGTCCCATTCAAAGTATGCTTCAGTATTTGGAAAGGACAGATGAGCCAATACATTCTATTCAAGAAAAGAAAACTATATATAATCCCAAGAGTTTTTTCAGCATTGTAACTAAAATATTCCCACTTACTTAACTGTTAATTTCAGTAGGCAAAAAACAATGGAGGAAAAACATTAAATTAGTAGGTGGAATGTGAAGAAATTTGTAGGGGCTCTGGACCTCTCAGTCTTAAAAAAAAAAAAAAAAAAGATAGCATGCAACTAGGCTAGACTCTTGCTGGCCTATTTAATTTCCTTGATTTTCCTTTTCATAATTGTCAGAGTTATGCCAAAAATCCTTTTGACTTCAATGCAACTTTCCAATAGATTACTTGAATTTAGTTGATAGAGCCACCATCTGAAAAAGGCCAAGAACTGGGGTGGGCTGTGTATAATGGTATCCAGTCTAATCTGCCAGAATTCATTAAGAAAGGAGTTGAAATAAAAAATGTCAATATCATTTAAACAAACCCATAGTATGACTCCATACAGCAATGTTCATTACAGATCAAAATAGATATTACAGAGGCAGAAAGGATGCAGAAAAGGAGAACTTAAGGGCTTATAGAGCATCTTGTAACATGACAGATAACCATGTTTGAGGCTCTTTAATTTGGTGGTGGGGAGACCAAGAGATGTATGGTTATTCTAGTGATACCAGTCTGGGCTGTGAAATCCATATGATCACTAGTTTTTTGTATCTCTTTGCTGCCATTTAATAATCATTTGGTTTATTACAGTACAGCTTTAACTTAGGCATCATCCCTGGAATGAGGAACAGGGAGAAGTTTTCCTCCATTTCCTATTATTAGAGGGATTGTCTGTGAAAGTAAATAATAAAAGAAATCACCTGTTCCCAATAGTATATAACTGGAATTTGTTATTACAATAAATAGTAGTGGTCACCAATGTGAATAAATTTTAAATGGATTGAAACATTTCATAAAAGATCTGTCTATGCATGTGGTATAGTGGCTATGGCGTTGTTCTAGGACTGGGTAGACCTAGGTTCAGGATTCTTCAGTTATGGAAACTCATGGGGTAATTTGGAGTCAATCCCTGTCTCTCAACCTCATAACAGGCAGGAAATAAATCTAACTATGAATGAATGAATGGATTGTTAGGGATAGGGTTAGTATAGCTATATATTACCTTCAGTACCAGAGGTTCTCAAAACTAATTTATGATCAGAGTAAATGTGAGGGTGTGGTGATCCACTTGTCACGTTTCAACTGGGATTTAGTTTACCACTATGAGAACAGAATCCAGGACTAGATGGCCTTATTACCTTACCATTCCTGCTCCTTGAAAGCCATTTTGTTATAAATGGGAGTCGGGTGACATATAAATTTATTTAAATTATTAGTTATTATAATTTATTGTAGAATATTAGTCATTTATCAAGCAGGATAAATGGATGTCACTGCATTCATTCATGAACAATCATCCTATTGCTTTCCAAAATATGTCAGTTTAACATTGCAGAGTCAATTTAACGCTTTCTCTTTTTTAATAGCAATTTTATTAAAGATTACAATTTACAACAATAAAAATGAATACAGACTAAATATATATATAAAAGCATAAAACGAAGGTTCAGAAAAGAAAAAGAGAGAAAAAAGAGAAAAGAAAGAAAAAATAAGAATATAGTAAAGAAAAGAAATATAGAAATAAGTGACTTCCCCCTTCATCACAAGTATAAACAATTTTAGTAACTTATCACCTTCTCTTAAAATACAACAAATCATCTCTTCTTCCCATATTCCATCTCTTATCTGTAAACAAATCCATAAAACCTTGTCAGTTCAGTCCTGATGTCAGCAAAGGTCCATTAAGAGTTACCAGAGATAACAACATATCTAATTTAACCTTGATCTAATAAACTAACTTAATATTCCTTTTACTTCTAATGATCTTGATCTTTAGTCCCTTCAAATAATGTCCTAGAACTTTATTTCTTTCATTTTTTCTTTGTCCCTTCTCACAAAATTCTTCAAAGCTTTAACAAGCCTCTTCTGTAAATTCAATATAGGAAAATCATCCAGGTCATTCATTTGATTTGTTATTTGTATAACCCTTTTAATTATGAAGACATCAGCTGGTTTCTTTTGCATGTCCAATGTAACATCTCTTTCCATGTCATTCTTGTAGCCTGTCATTTTTAAGTCCACTTTCAAATCACCCTCAATCTTGTCAGGTAAAACTTGTTCCTCTTCCATAACATCTTTTAAATACGTGTATCTATAGAGGCAGATACTCTTAAAATTAACTTCTGGGTCCATTGTTCAAAAATATCCTCCATATGTCCAATGTTAAAATATTTTGCTTCATTTTGTATTTGTAAGTTGATTTTAAGTGTTCTTCTCCTTTAATTGAAATCTTTAGTTCTTTCTAGTTCCCTCTAGTGTCCAACTTTTAAATTCTTATTTATTTATTTATTTATTTATTTATTTTAAGAATTCAAAACAAAAACATTTTCCAATGGGAAGGATTCTTTATAATCTTATTTCAAATTTACCTGGACCCTTAGTCCATTTGTGACTTTCTAAAATCAAGGTTTTAATCACTCTTTTGCTGTTTATTCCAGAAAAAAAAAGTCCTTAAACTTGTATTTAAAACTTCTTTTGCTAAGGATTGAAAAAAATTCACCCAGTGCTGTAAAACTTGTTGATCCAAAGATTCCTAATAGCTGAAAAGCAGTTAACAGGAAATTTCTGAAAGTGATTAGAAAAGAAAATATGCAAACCCAGTGTCCTTTCAAAGGTGCCAACCGCAGTTTGAGCAAGATGGCTATTGCTATTCTCTCGTCTCCCAGAGCTCTACACCACTGTAGGTTGCTGTTTGTGGTCTCCTTGCAAGGAGCAGCTGTCTGGAGCACTTGTGGGTGATCTCAAATCTTCTCCTTGTCTGGAGAGGAATTATGAAAAGCTGGTCTACTCTTCATCTCATCGCAGTTGTCAGCTCTGTTTTTTGCACAGCTGACTTCAGTTCACCATTTCTTCCCTGGAAGCCTCAATTTAGCACTTTCTCCAATCAATGACACAGGGCTATCAATGAGAGAGGATGGGGAAAATGAAAGAAAATGATTCACTCTATATTATAGAGATGGCAATAAAGTTAGCAGCACCACTTCCTTCTGCCCAGTACTGGAGGCCTGCTCAGCGTTAAGGACCAGCTGTGTAACCTTTTAAACAGCTTCAGCTGTAAAACACAAGTCTGAATTTGCCATAACAAAAATGCTTCATTCCCAAAAGTCAAATAAAAGGATTAGCTGAAAAAGAAAGGGCATCAAAAGTTTTGGCTTTGTGCTTAGAAATTTTTCTTTTCTTTCTTTTATGCTGCATCTTTAATAGGTTGATAAAAGAAGGGGGTGGGGAATAATGAAAAAGTGTTTTCCCATAAAATATCACACACAGAATTGAAGCGCCTTATCTACAAGGAGATTCTGGTGGCAAGGGTAGGTTCAGTAGAGAAGAGAATCAATACAGCCCACAGAGACTAAAAACATACCAGAAAGAAGAACAAGAAAAAAGGTGACAATTAACATTAATTGTGCATATAACATAGGAAAATGAAGGCAAGCAGCATTACTGCTGACGGTCAAACTGATCAGATAGAGAATAGGTTTTCTTCTTGACCTGAAAATGGAAGTTTTATTAGATTGTATCCCATCAGGAGGCACCATATGAGAGAAAGAGAGAGAGAGAGACAGAGGCAGGCAGGCAGGCAGGCAGGCAGGCAGGCAGGCAGGCAGGCAGGCTGAATTACCAAAAGCTTTTCCTATCTTTTTTTTTTTTTTATATCACATTCACACATACTAAAAAAAAAATCAACCAGCTCTTTCTCAGTTGGGACAGCTGAGATGGGGGTTCGATTTCATTAGTTAAAGAAGGGCGAAGGGCCTATGCAGAAGGACCAGTTAACAACATTCTGTTTCTAATGCTTTTCAGTCTCTACATGAAACATTTGGAAGTGATGATCAAAAGGTTAGGAGCTTGGTGATCATATGCTAATAACACTCTATTTCTCTACGGTATTGTATGGTATGGCTCCCCTGAGTGCTTGCCTTCAGCCAGTAATGGGGAAGACGAGGGATAATAGACTAGGACTGAATCCAGAAAAAAAGGAGGCACTTTTCTTTATATGCACACATGTTTGTAGAAAGCAGACTCCATAGTATCTGTATCAGCCTCATGGACAAAGAGAGGTTGCACAACCCTTTCCCCTTGTCATTTCTCCTTTGCCTCAACTCTTCCAAACAGCTGTCATTTATCATGCAACCTTGGAGCAGCTCTTCCAAATTATCTGGGGTAACTGGTGTCTCACCAATTAATTTCTCAGTTTGTCAGCAAGTCCTTCTTTAAACTGGTCAGTCTGAGCCAGATCAAATCCTATATGTACCCCCACACTTTATTCTGACCTTGCCCAAGTTTGCTAATTTCACTGTTGGCAGTCTCCCATCTCATAAATTGTTGAAGGCTCCTCTAAATTCTTGCATGCATTTTTGATAATTGTCCAGCACAGGGTTGTTGCACTCAGTAATAGGTATGGCCCATTTGCCTACCTCAGACTAAGCACGAAAGGCATTTCAGTATGATCTGGGGAAACTTTGCTGGCTGACCCACCATAAACAGTTAACATTAAATTGTAAAGTTCAGGAATTTGTCTTGGTCTCCTTCAGGCTTCTCTGGTAAATTCTCATGAAAACACAGGAAGATTGGCCCTGCCAGCAGCAGCATTGCAGCCTAAAAGTTACTAAACTGTTGTGTTAGTTGCATGATAGTTGCATCATAGTTGCTCCCAGAGTCATTGGCAATCAACGGCTGCAGTGGCAATGAGGAAAACCATTGTTATTTCAAGGAGTTTAGGTGACATAGTTTGATTTCTCCTGTGCATATTAAGAAAGCTCACTTTGAATTATAATAATGTTTAGCTGGCTTGTTTTTCACTTTTATTTAGAAGTGGGGGTGGGGGAGGAAAACCCTCAGGATTGTTTAGGTTAAGCGCTAGCTTATCTACACAGTTCCCAGGCTCTGGAATCTTTTGATGAGCAGGTATAACATCTGGTCAAGGTCACTCTCACAGCCCCTGACTCCAAAACAGAGTCATGGGACTGCAGTGCCAGATGTTGATAAAAAGCCCTGACATTGCCCCTGGAGTTTGGAGTGTGGACACAGGCCTTGGGACTAGGCGCTGTGTCATCTAAGCCATCTTGGGGTCTCTCTGCTATCACCTTATGGTAGCTCCCAACAGTAGGGGAAGAGTTGTATCATCTTGCTTGGTATCTTCTGTTTTTATATTATGCTTATGTATTTATATTTAATTCTATCTGCTAATTCTTATATTCCTGTTTAAATTTGCTAGAGTTAACAATAAAGCTTAAAAATCTCCTTACCTACTGGTGTGTTTATTGTCTCTGGACCTAAAAGAACTAAAAGAACCAATTGCCTGGGCACCCGATCACTGCTTTGACAATTGGCAAAACAGTGGTGTGTGTACACACACACACACACTTATCCATACACACACACACCATGGCAATTTGCGAGTTAGTTGTTTTTATTTGTAAATCCACCTGTTGTTAGTGTTGCAGCAAAGCTGCAGCAAGGTGCTTAGTGGACACTGGAGTGCCCTGATGACTGGAGGTAAACAAAGGCAAGTTCTTTGTCGAGAAACAAAAGTGAGATCTCCATCCTCTTTTGAAAGAGAATAGGAGACTGCAAGACTGATATCAGCCCCACTAGGTACATCAGATCTGGAAATTTAGCTTCACAGGAAGAATAGCACAACTTTTAATGAGACTGGCTGTAATAACAGATTGCAGGTTTGATTGTGCTGTACTTCCCATCTTATCCCCCAAAACTCCAGTGACTCAGGGAAGCATAGGCTGAGTCACTTCCAAACATTATCTTCTTCCTGGGGCTTAAAACATTTTCAATCCCCTTTGCCTAGGTAACAGTTCTTGTATATGTCATCATGGTCATCCCCATTACTTTCTACAGTCCATGAATGATGTGTCTGTTTGAGCCATTACAGATTGCATTCCATTTGCAACACCCCACTTTTCCCTTTCTCCATTATTGGAGAAAGAATTTCCAGAATTTCCAGTAAGTATTCTATTGGGCATATCTCTCAAGCATCTATACAAGATGCCAGGGGCATAAGATGGTACTGTGGTACATATATAGGGGAATTTCATGCTATTTTTGTTGATCCAATGTGAATGTAGCCTGTCCACAGTAAAATAATGGAGGACAGTGATGGTGAATGCACCATCAAAAAGGCAGGGGAATGTATATTCTAATAATATTAAAATAATCTATCAAAAGTGCCTGTGGCTTACAGTTTTGATTTGTAGAAAATGGAATACCTACATCCCTTTTTCTACAAGTAGGATTTGCCATCCTTATGCTTCCTTGTAATCTTCTATGTACAGTATTATTATTTATTATATTTGTATCCCACATTTCATTCAGAGCTTAAGGCAGTGTGCATGGCACTGCCTCTACCAATCTCCCCATAACAATCCTGTGAGGTAGATTGAGTTGACAGAGGGTGACTGGCCCAAAGGCACTCAGTGAACTTCTGCAGCACGTGCATGGCACGTGGATTAAAACTGGGGTTCCCCCACTCCTAATCTAAGTCTTAATCATTATTGCACTCTGGCTTCCCACCTTGGATGCATGATACATGATATCTTGACTCTTTAGAATTACCTTGATTTTCTAGTCACATTACGGGAACTTAACTCATAAAATTATAACTTTTAAAGTCAGCAAGTCTTCTTATGACTAATATTTCAATCCACATGAAACCAGTCAACTAAAGTCTCTTTCTTGGGCTTCTCTCCAGGTTTTCTACTCAGCATGGGATCAGGCCAAAGCACTCATTAAACAGTTTGTGGCAGACGCAGAGCTCCAACTGGATCTAGCCAGGATCTCAACCTTTATTGCCAGTGAATATAACAGGTACTCTGCCTCCCTTATGGCATACTTAGCTAAACCTGAAGTACCTAAACACTGGAGGGCCTTTACTCTGGCATGATGTCATGCCCTCCCCTCAGCTGTCCTTGAAGGTTGATACAGGAAGATTCCTTACTGGGAGAGACAATATCCCTGTGACTCTGGACACACAGAACAACACAGCATGTGTTTCTCCAGTGCCTGCATTCCAGAGACATTCATACTAGCCTTATCTCACCATTACTGCATAAATACCAGGGCACACAGTATAATTCTATACCTACCTGCTGCTTTCAGATACCAACCCTGCTACAGCATACAATGTTGCCAGGTTCTGTGCAGCAGCACTTAAAATTTGTCATATGATGATCTGTGCCATAAACTAGACTTAATGAGCATCTAGTTCACCATACTAGAGCGCTCTGTAATTTGATAGGGATAGTCTTCCACATACTAACCTTTATACTCCCCTACACCCATCTAATGCTCCTACCCCTCCTTTTTGATTCTTTTAGACTTATTTTTATATATACTTTCTGTTTTAATATATTTTCATACCTTCTAGTTTTTCATAACTTTTCATAACTTTTATTTTTAGACTCTGATGTACAGTATCTTCTATGCTTTTTAATTGACTGTACCCCACCCTCCATATGCTGGTCTATGACCATAATAAAGATTTGATTTGATTAAGTCATTTTAGGATTTAAGCCGGTGACTTCAGTGAAAATAACTTAAAGGTACATATATTCATCATTGCAAAAGAATTCTAGTGAGACGAACTGGAATGGATTTCTGTGGCCTTCTATGGGCCCAGCAGTATCTTGGTTTTATTGAAAAATAATTCGTTAGGATATTTGGCTCTTCAGCTTCAAAAAAGCAATATAAATAAACATTCCATTGTGCATAAGTGCAGGTTCCTTACCATTCTTTTTGTTAAAGTCCCCATCCACCTGACATTTGGATTGTATGTACTTTATTAGAAAATGTACTTAAATTTATCAAATGAAATTTGTTGTGTCCTTGCTTCAGTTGATGATGAAACAAATAAATGTATAGTTCTGGTGAATATGAGAAGAAAAGAAAATGTGAAATACTGTTCTGTTATTTACACAATTCCAACTCATACAATCACTCAAAATAATTTTTACATACAAATACCTACAAAACATTCTTAGACGAACAGATCATTGGCTGACAATATAAAGTGTCAAGGACAGTTGTCTTAAAGCACCAGTTTCCTCATACGCTGTTTACGTTAAATGGTATTCCCTATAGGTAATTATTATTCTGTTATTCATTTCTTTCCTTTTGTATGTAAAACTATGTGGATAGGATACATAGTTATGTTTAATGGCTGCAGGATGAAAAAATCAGAAAAGTAAGGATAGATGAATCTTTTCCATCGTGATGATTTTATACGTTGTCACTCATAGGTTTGTCATGTCCATTTCCAAATGAAGGTGTGATAATAAAATACTTCTACATAAAATCTCACTTAAAACATCACTTTCTACTTCTGGCTCCTCTAACTGAACATCTTTTATTTAGCTATCCTTGTTGATTATCAGACTATTTATCAAAATAGAGAACTGGCATTCACTGTTCAGCACTGTTCACAATGTGCTACAATTCCAGTATGTTATGTTATCATAACTATGTTACTTGGCATGGATCTCCTTGCCCACATTGGACTACTCACAGAATTACTGAAATATTTTTTGAGAAATAAAAGGCATCAGAATCTCAGTAACTTATTTGTCATTTTCACACAGTGGTGGAAGTTGTAGTATTTATTTTTTACCCACCCTAATGTGTTATTGTTGCTACACGCTAACTGATTCTCTTTTTATAGGAAGGGAATCTGATGTAAAATATGAGAAGGCTTTTCAAATGTTGCATTATTAAACTTTGGAAAGTAGACAGCAGAAAGCAAGATTGGTTTGGGTCCTAGCTGTTACAATCACAATAAAATATTTCACCTAGAAAAGCTAGATTCTTTTTTTTTTAAAATAAAAGGTCAATCACCCTGGAAAATTAGCTAAAGAGCCATTATTCAGGAATAATGAAAATGTCCAACTGATGGCTGTTCTGTGTTATTTATGAGCTTCCACAGAACCTTTCTGCTTTCATCCTAATACACATATAAAAGGTGTGGGGCTTGTGTCATGGAGGTGTGACACTGTTTTTGTCATCCTGCCCTTCCCACCCACCCCCATGGATGACACTGGTGCTATCAGTTCTCTCCCACATTTTGGAATCTGAATGGATAAAAATGTCTATAAAAAACAATGTCAGGAACATAATTACTCAGTTCAGTTTTCTTCTGAAACTAAAGGGAGAATTCTAATTAGATTTTCATTTTTCAGATGGCTATTTCTGATCCTGGGAATACCTACAGTAATATTAGAAAGCCTAAAATATATGTATAGTAGAGGGTTAGGATTGTCTAAACCTTTTATCCCCAGTAACACAAGTTGAGCATGTTTTATGTAACTTTTTTTTTTAACTATACCCACCTTGGGCAGATCAGTTTCTAAGTTGGAAAAATAATTTCAAGGAAAACTAGAAATTCTCTGTGTTAGGAATGAAACTCTTTAAATTTTCTACGAAACATAGAATCAGTAAACTATTTCCATGAAAAGAAGAAACTTTTTTTGTAAAATACAGAATAAAATTGACTATAATTATTATTTCCTTAAATTTCAATTTACTTAATTCAATCAGGTTAATATAAGATACATTTTAAAATCTTCCTTATTAGTATATGAATATAATATATTCTATATTTTCTTTATCTACAAAGACAATTTCTTCTACGCTAGATTTGCTTGGAGGGCTGCACTGAATTTGTACTTCACATACTTGAATGTAAACTTCCAATCATGGCAATCCCATCTCTGTTCCATACAGACAAAAATATCTTAATTGTTTCTACATAGAAAGTTTTCCAGTTATAATATGTGACAAAATATTTATTCTTCATCCCTTTGGACAAAAGTGCTGGACAAAAGCACAGTATTTATTTACTAAAAACAGGGTACCGGATACTTTGTACATTGCTTCTGGAACATGAGGGCCCTTAGGTATAATTAGGCTATTATAAACGTCCTACAATTAAATCACAAAATCTTCACAAGTGGAAATGTTGGTAAAGAAAGACTGTTTGTGAAATTGCATTTAGCATAGTCTTATCTCTCAGCTGAAAAGGACAGCTGTTTAACGTAGTGTAAATAAAAACATGAAGGTGGTCTGGGACTTCTGGCATTACTTTTGGATTACAACTATGATCAGCATTGTATGTAATTAAGGTAAAGTACATCTAAAACCCAGAAAACATGTTTGTAATTTCTGTGGACATTTTTCAAGAAGGCATTATAGACAGTCTAGTCAGCTCCTAGCTTGGTGCCAAGAAATCCAGGCTAGAGTTTCTCTAACAAAACTTTGTCTCTGGGAGAGAATTCATAGAGACTATAGTATTCTGGGAGAATTCATAGAGACCGTTGTCTCTCTAGAATTCAAAGAGACCATAGTGTATCTATGCCAAAGACATTACACTGGCTGCCAGTTCGTTTCCAGTGAAACATACTGTAATGATTGTTACCTTTAAATACAGACATATATGCATAGCCATCACGGCATTTTGCATGGGGTAAGCCACATTATACAAAGTGCGGAAAAAGTGTAAGAATCAATAATTAAAATAATAATAATAATAATAATAATAATAATAATAATAATAATGGCATAAGGTATAAATAAACACGGGATAAGGAAAAAAGAAAAAGAAATCTGACTAGATCAATTTTTAGCAACACTCTTCACTAAAACATTCCATGCATTTCTGTCCTTGGAAATCACCCTTGCTTCTACTACAGCATTAGCAGAATATATATTAGTAGAATATATAATATACTCTTTATATATTCCCCTTTGTTCTTTAATTTTCCACTTCTCTCTTTTTCAGGATCTCATCATCTCTAGCCCATCATGACTTTCTTGGTGTTCCCCTTCCCTTGGCCTATTTACTCTTCCTTCATACATTTGCTTTGCAATGCTATCCTCAATTCATTCTCTCAATAGGACCAAACCACCTGAATATGTTCTTTTATACTAGTTGTTTTTATTTTTTGTGCCTTCAAGTCAGTGTTGACTCCTGTAGACTGCCTAGACAAGTCCCTGCAGTTTTCTTGGCAATGTTTCAGAAGTGGTTTGCTATTGCCTTTTTCCTAGGGCTGAGATAGAGTGACTGGCCCAAGGTTACGTAGCTGGCTTTGTGCCTAAGGCTGGACTAGAACTCACGGTGTCCTAGCTTCTAGCCTGATGCCTTAACTACAACACCAGACTGTCTCTTTTTATGCTTTTTACACTGGTTATTCACTTTTATATTCGGTCCACATTAATTCATAAAATGGATGGTCATAAAATGTTCTTATACATGTTTTTTATTCTTTCAGCAAATATTCATTCCTTGTAACAAGCCACATACTGTCCATTATCTTTACACCAGTATTTGCATGTGTTAAAACATCTGTCCATTTTACCATCTTTAGTTAAACATTCTGCCAAAGTACACAAATTTGACTTGATCTTTGTTTTTTTCCTTTTATGCATAATTTGCAATTGTTTACTCCATTCTTCTTAAATACATTTACTTGCTGTTTGAGAAATTAATTTTTGGATTCATAGTCCTTGTTACATCATACAGTCTATTTATATCCTAATTTCACTGTAAATAATTTGGTTTCTTAATCAACATCATCTATATACTCACACTGTTAAGACTCCCTCCAACATACCTCTCATGTTATCAGAATTATTCCCTATATATTTATCTATAAATGTATTGAACAACCAATGGAACCTAACACCATAGTCATCTGACTTCTTGAATAAAATTAAACTATTTCCTAAGCATTCCATTTATTCTCATGTATGCTTTATTTCATTTTATATAATAACATTCAGTAATCAATCCTCAACTCCATATTTACAGAAAACATTCCATAATTCAAAGTTATTCACTATCATACACACTGACTTGCTCAAGAGCAAAAATCTGGCCTGCACAGCAAACTTGGATCTCTAATCTATGCAAGCCAACATACCTTTCCCTTATCCCTCCATCTGGCAGGTACATTCAGGTTATTTTGTATTTGAAGAACACCTTTTTGGTATGATCCTTTCTGTTCACCAAAACGTCTGAAAAGTATTGTTTGTAGCTGTCTTAGGTCCTTCTCATGGCTACTTGTGGCTGAACATTTTTTGTAACTTTTTCTGTTCCTTCAAAAGTCAAGTTGAGCCCCTAAAATATAATCTTTTTTGTTGCTATTAATTTTAATTGTTGTTATTACTATTCATTTGTAATTGATGTCTTTATTTCAGAAGTCTAGTTTTAATTTTGTTTTTTCATTTAATTATGAGCCACTCAGAAAATACAATGGTCAGTACTGTAATACTAATAAAATAAAAACTAATAAATGACTGTTTAAAAATCTCTAGCAAACTCTTCAAATATATCATATTATTTACATGCTTACACACCATTGTATTAAAATAGGGATCAAAAAATGTGTTAACTGTTTGTGTTCATGTACATTTGTTAGAATGGATTAACGGTTTGGCTAATACTCAATCATTATAAGTATTTCCAGCTTGTTACCAGGGGCTGGTATGGTTGATTACAGGAAATGACATGACATAGTAAAGAAAGAGGAAAATGAAACATCCTATAATTTCTGAGGAATTATTAAAATATATCGAGCTAAGATGTTTTAGCTGGATGTATTTTGATTCAGAAAAATAAGTGAAAGAAAAATATTTATGCACTCAGAATATGCTATTAAAACAGCATCAAATCCAATGCATTCTGGAGTGTTAATGAGCCCCAAATTTAGCAACGAATCTTATCATAATAAGCTTCTTTGCATAATCCAGTTTGTTCCTTCCAATTATAAATAGCAAAGGCTTGTGTCCATAAGAGGATAGAGATTTATTTTATTCTATGCTCCCCTTCCAAAGAAAGAAAGAGAGGGAGAGGGAGAGGGAGAGGAAGAAAAAAAGAGAGAGAAAGATGGAGGGAAAGAGGAAGACTAACTGGGAAACAGTTCTACATGAATTAAAAGCCTAAGGGATTAAAAAAAAAAGCTAAGAATGATGAAGAGTAAAAGCCAATTTAGTGATAGAAATCTGAGGAAGTATAAATAAAGGAAGCTTAAATTAATATAGCAGCAGAATGTTTAGAATTTAAGTTTTCAGTTACTGTTTGTCAACACTGACAAAACTTTCTGAACATAGTAAATGAGTACATAATTGAGAAAATTTAGATCAGTTGCACTGCGGACTTTTTCAGGTGACTCTTTAAAGAGCAAGCTGGGTGCTGTATTCCAAAAGGAAGGCAGAGTCAGGAGACAGAAGGCCTTAATTACATGCAGTGAATATCATCACTCATTTGATTATATATCTTTTTCCTTCAGGCACATTAATATTTCTATTTTGTGTAGAATATTTGGAATATCATGGGAGGTACTTTGGAGGCTGCATGTAGCCAGAGTGCTGAGATTGTGCTCCCCTACTGTAAATATATTTTCCATTAACAAGCCACTACTGTATTGCACTGTTCACAGATTGTTACTGTGTTATCTTTCATTTGTTGAGCAATATAATAATTTAAGATCTCTGGGGAGGACAGGTAACTAGCCTAGGATTGGTCAGGAACTGTTGAATATTGCTCCCAGGATTATCATGTAAAAGAGTATTGTATTTTATTTCCATACAATAACTACATTATTGTATTTAAAGCCAGCTGATAAAGAAAAGAGAAGGCAGAGGCTGTTTTCTAAGAATTAACAACTTCTTACTAGCCCTTCTTCTAGAACACAGCTTTCCTGTGAAAAGGGCAAGTTAAGTTAAAAACAAAAACTGAGCTTCAAGTACTTCTACCATTCTTTAATATTATGAATGTCCTGTTTTGTTCCAAACTGTAACGTTTTAAATATTTAAAGCAGCAGAAATAGCATTTCACATTTTAAAGGTTCTTTAGGCAATAAATTGCCAAATGTTTATCAGGGTCTCTCAGCATGATACACTCATTTGTGATAAGAACAGAACTTTTTCCATACAAAAATTCAAAAATACACATCTACCCATGCAGTATTGAGACCTAAGAGATCTCAGAGAAGTCCAATGATGGAAAAAAAAAAATGACAAAACAGATGTGTTGACATCACAACATAAACCCTGGCCTTTCATACTTATGTTCTGGCATCAAATGCAAGTACATATGTCACATGCTTTGTATCTTGATGCATACCATTTATGCCCCCCTGAAGATGCCTATGTTCAGAGGTATCACTTCAGAATTCAATCACCCCTATCTATGTTACCTTTTCTGTAATATGTGACTGTCTCTCTGTGTTTTGGAAAGTAATATGGAATAATACCTAACCTGAAATTAATTTCAAATCCAATGCAATAGGGAATTCTGGATCAGGTGAGTATGGGCCTTAAGGATACTAGTGCATGTAAAAGCTTTTTAGTTACATCCTTCCTATTTATTCAGACCTATTGGTCATCAGTTCTTATGAATGCAAATGTTCATAGTCTAATACACTTGAAGTTTCTGTTGTCCTGGACAAAATGATACCCTCCCTTCTAATAATGCTCATATCAGCATAACTGTCTTGATTGATTATGTGCATCATATTCATCTTCAACTCCTAGCAACCACATAGATAGATTTTATCCATGATGATCTATCCCTAACCCATTCTTTCAGATCTCCCAATGGTATACTCATTGCCACTGTCCATTCACCTTGCTGCTGGTCATCCTTTTCGCCTCTTTCTTTCTACCTTTCCCAGTGTTAGAGTCTTTTCCAGAGAGCTGGGTCTATGAATAATGTGTCCAAAGTAGGACAATTTGAGCCTGGTCATTTGTGTCTCAGGTGAGAACTCTGGGTTCTTTGATTTGATGTTCCACTGATTTGTTTTCTTGGCTGTCCATTGTATTCTCAGGAATCTTCTCCAACACCAAAGTTCAAAGGCACAATACTCTTCCTATCCTGCTTCTTCACAGTCCAACTTTCACTTCCATAGAGTGTCACAGAGAATACCATGGCTTGCACAAGTCTGATCTTTGTAGGTGATAACTCTCTTAGCTCTGAACATATTTATTTATTTATATATGTTATTATTTTCTAGATTTATATAGCCTCCCATTTCAAATATATGACTCTGGACACATTATTTTGTTCAGCCCAACAGGTTCCATGTGAAGTGGACACTGGAAGATATTCATTGTTCATATGTATTGTTAATCTTGTTATGAACTGTTAACCTTGCTAATCTTTTTAACCAATTGCCACTTGGATAGTTCCCAGTGTAGGTAGATACTGTAGGTAAACAGGTGTAAGTACAGCTAATCCTTGGAATATATACATGAAAAAAGCACACAGGATCAGTTCAACTGTTTTGAGCAAAAAACTTACAAAAATTCATATGGTTGGCCAAAGGAAACTAAAGAAAAAAAGGATGTTTCTTTGATTAATTTTGAAATTTTGTACCAATTTCGGTGGGATTTTTGTCATTTCTGCTTTTGTGCATGTTTCTTTTCACTATACTGCTGGTATGATCCCTCATTGCAATTCATACACCTGTCATTTCTGAGTGTCACTGGTTCCTGCCATGCTGATTAAAAAGCAAACAAAAAGAGAGAGAAAGAAAAAGACGTAGGGAAGAAAGAATAGCTGTATAAATAAAAAATTACAGTCTGTTGCATTTGAAAAAGGAATCCATGTTTTAAACACCAGCTTTTATTTTATGTTTTAAACAAATACTTGTTTCTTGGTTATCACCAGGTCTTTAGCAAGAGGGGGGACAGGAAGAGAAAGAAAAAGAGACAGCTAATGGCTTGCACTTAGTGATTAAGTGGTTAATGATTTAATAAACTAAAAAAAAAATCTCATTTGTTGCATCCCTTGGACTGAGGGGAAAAAAAAACCTCAAAGAGCTGATTTTCTGTGTACCTCATTCCAATATTGCTACCTGCTGGGTTATGAATACAATCTCTAAATAAATTGCAAGTGGCCATGGGCAAGAGGAAGAGCTTCTCTTTGATCTTGTTAGAGAGAATGAAGTCAAATGTTCAATCAATCAATCAAATTCATAACTCCTAGCTACAATTGGCCTGACAACAGCCTATTATTTATTTTTAAAATCTTGTATTTCATTATTGCAAAACACAGAATCTCTCATGGGGGAGGGGGAAAGGACTAAATTATTGATAAGCCTTATATGTGACTGAGTTTGTTGTTTCTGACATGCTTGTCACTAACTATTGTCAGAAAGAATTTACTAAGATGTTGCATTGGAAAAGTTGGCAGCAAATGTGTGTTGTGCCAAATTTAAACTGGGTAGAGTTACTTTAATGGCCTCTTTCTTACAGAATTCCTAGTTAGTAAAGACAGCTGAAGGCAGAAAAGCTTTATAGTATGAAAAAAGCCCCACAATATCATGAAAAAAGGGACAGCCGTCCCCTCTCCAACACTACTTTTATTTTAATTGCTGGAAAAAGATTAATTTATGCTTCCAAACCTATGAAGAAGTTTGATAGAAGAGGTAGCAAACAATTAATTGAGTCCATCTTTCTAGAGAAAGTTATTCCCAATTTGTAGAGGAATTATGGAAACTGAAAAGAATAAACACAATTAACCAGCACAAATATCTCTTGGGCATCTCTTTACAGGAGTATCTGTCAAAAACAGCAGAATAGCTGCAAAGGATGTGGGGTGCGGGCAGGGAGGGGGAAGAGACACTTTAGGAAACAACAGTGTAAGAAGACTTACCTTGGGCATGTTGCAGAAGAAACTGGGTTTCTACAGATGCACTGATGGTTCTTCTATAATTCTGATTAAATTATAGCATTACTAAGCTAGGATGATCTCTATATATTAGTTCAGTGAAAGGCAATCTATATTTTATTCCACATGCAGACGAAAGGATTCTAGATCCTAAGTACAGCATTAGGTTTGACTTCCTTCAAGGGTACATAGATCTGAGACAACATTCACACAAGTGTGAGGGAATAACATTTATAGAGGTTCATTATTGTATGCACATAATAATTGTGGTGTTTTCAGAAGCATCTAATGGATTTTATGGCAAACAGGAAATACTAAATAGGGCCTTGATAAAATCTGGCAGAAATAACAATATTCTGAGTAGTTTATCATAATTCTAATGAATTTGCAAATATGTTCCGTGCATTAAACTTTATTGTCTTTTTATGCCTATTCAAATGAAAGTGAAATGATAGAACTTCCAAAAAGGAGGAGGGTAGCCCACACCAAAATTGCTGATCTATAATCTAGCTGGTTCAGTAACCATAATTCTTGCATCTAGACCTTTACAAATTTAGCTTGCAAATTTAATGTAAGCCATATGGAGTCTACTAAGTGAGGCAATGTACAAGTTATGTAATAAACAAAAGCTAGGAAAAAATTGCTACATTTCTTCAGCCCAGGTTTTTGTTTAAAGACATTGAAGCAAGACAGAGGGAGAAAGTGGCCATCTTAAACTGCATTTAGTTTTGGGGGAAAGGGGGGGATTTATTCTCTAAGTAAATTAAATCCACAGACTGGAATGGATGTAATGAATTCTTGGTGTTCTAGTTGTTCCACAATTTTCTTTGAAAACCTGATTAGCCAATTTTTGGGAAGCACTCTTCTTTCTCTCTTCTCTTTTAGTGTACACTCAAGCTGTTCTCACTGAGTTTGATCAACTGTTCACAAGTGACAGTGACTGTGAAACTTGAAGAAGCTAGTATTTCACAGCTGTGGTAAAGAAGAATGGAATCCATTAAAGGATAACATACACATAACATCCCTTTTCCTAATTTCCCTAACCACTAGTTAGAAAAGCAACTATAATCTTTTAGCACATTATGAGCACCCAACATTTTATGGGTTGCAAAGCTTTATTGAAATAGAAATGTTTTTCTGCCTTTATTTTCGCTCTCTTACTCATTTCCCCAATCACTTTTGTGGCTCTCACAAGCAGAACTCTAGCTCAAGAGCATAGAGGTCCTCTATATACTTAGAGAGCTTTGCTGGATTTTTTTATTTCAGGTCTTTTATAACCTGATGGTTGTTGGGCTAAATTGCTTTGCCCCATGCTGATTTACAGGCTGTCACTTTAAATGTTAATCTGTCTAGTCAACATCCTCATTCTTCTGCAATGTGTTTTCCTGTTCCAGTAGTTTGGTATGCCAAGTATCTGATAAGATGTGGATGTGTCTCTTCTGTTTCCAGATAATGGTATTTTTAGGTATTCTATTATTTCGGTCTTCAGGAGCTGGCTCTAGCCATGTTAGAGACATATTTTAAATTGTATCACACCATTAGCCCCTTCAGTCTCAGTGACACACTCGGCAGTCTAGGTACAGGGGTAGTAGGACAAGTGTGAAGGTGATACCAATATCAAATAGCCATATTATTTAGTGGATCAATTTCAATTCCTGCTCAGTCATTTCCTTCCAGTTTTAATGAGATAGAGCTGCTTTTGCTGATTCTCCCTGTATGTTTAAGTGTAGCCAGTCCTAAACATGCTTACTGCCACCTGGGGAAAGTTCCCTGCTTGCTATACTTAGTTATAGGAAAGATTTATGTTGCTTGTAAAAAGTCGAGAGCTTGTAGGCAATGTTATGGATAGATATCGGTAATATTTTATTTGTTTGTTTATTTGTTTATTTATTTATTTATCACATTTATATGCCTGCCCATCTCACAAGAAGCGACTCTGGGTGGCGTACAACAATCAATACAACAAAAAATACATGAAAGCAATCATTATAAAAATATAAAAAGTCATAATTAAAAATAAAAAAAAACACTATAAAAATTTAAAATATACAAATCACCAGAGACAGTAAAAAGATCAACCACAATGGAGCCATGTAAGAACGTCTCTGGTTCCTTGGGACACCCAGGCCTGGTGACATAACCAGGTCTTGAAGGACTTCCAGAATGATAACAGGGATGGAGCTAACATGACTTGGGGGCCGGGGGAAGAATATTCCATAAGTTGGGCAGTCTAGATGTAGATCCCTGGCAGATGGTACTCGCAACATGCCTTCTCTACCAGATCTAATGTGATGGTCTGATGTAATCAGGGAGAGGTGGTCAGATAACCCAGTCCCATGCCATGAAGGGCTTTAAAGGTCAAAACCAGCACTTTGAATTGGACCCAGAAGCAGACTGGCAGCCTAACCTCCCCACATTCATCCCCCCCCCACCCCCAGTTCTTCCTCTGGTTCTTACCCAGAAGGAGGAATCAGTTCATTCATAATAGCATTGCAGCAAACAGGTGAAGCCATGTTGCTTCTTCCTTCCTTTTTCCTTCCTTATCAGGGCTACCTGGAAGGCAGGCAAAGTGACCTCCACGGTGGAAGGGGGTCCACAGTAGCCTGCCACTCTACTGTAGCCCCCCACCCCACCCAGCTACTGCTCAAATCTCCAGGCCCCAGCGTCCAGAGTAAATATGCAGGAAGGAACCAGGCGAAGATGAAAGAGTCCAGCAGCAGACCCCCAGTAGAAGCTTCAGCAGCAGCAGCAGCAGCAGCAGCAGCAGCAGCAGCAGCAGCAGCAGCAATATCCATAATGCTAAGCAAGATTTTTTTTATTTTAAGAATATAGGTATGAATATTTTGTATGCTGTGAAATCATATTATACTATTCAGTTTTTACAATTAATGAAGCCTTATAAAATATTAAAATAACAACTTATAGTAAGCATTACAATGAAATATAATTCAATAATTGTTATTTTAAAAATGTGTTTTTGCTTGTTGAAATTCAGTCCCTCAGGAAGTACAATCCAGAAATCATGGTAAGATAGTTCTGTTCATCTTAGTTTAAAAAGGATGTTACTGAGTGGAAATATGCAGGAAAGGCATATTCTAAGAAGAAAGGTTAAAACACTGGAGCCCTTCAGCTTAAGAAAAAGGCAAGGGAATCAAAAAGAAAGAGATGCATAAAATTATTAATAATGTGTTGAAGGTCACATTTTTGGTCCCCTTCCATAATTTTGCAATTACTGTATCTAGTGAAAATAAATGATGGCCTATTCAGGTTAGCTGAAAAGAATAATTGTTTACATAACACACTATTTTGCAATATGGCATCCTGTGTTTTTATGAAATTGTTATAAAGTGTCTCAGTCTTGCCAAACAAACTACCAATATTTCTCATGGAAGTATTTATTATTTCAAATATTGAACACACCAGTTTCTCTAAAGCAGAGGGGCACAACATGATCATCAAGAGCTGCAGGGATCCCATCCCCTGAAACCTTGTGTGGCCTCTATAGCCCTTCAACTGCTGTATGCAATGTGTCACAAAGGAACATTATTAAGTGAATAATAGAGGGTAATCATTTTAAATATTATAGAAGATTGGTGGGTTTGATATCTTTTAAATCAATCAATCAATCAATCAATCAATCAATCAATCAATGAATTTGAACAGTATTTAGCATCTCTCCTGTGCTCATGACTTTTGGGAGTGTGACCCTTAATATAGCACCCATAGTTAATATGGCATTTCACCCTAAAAAAAGGTTGTGCACTCCTGTCCTTTTTAATGCCTTTTTTATGACATAAAGAAAGAAAAAGAAACTAGCTCATCATTTCATTCTAGAATATGTTAAGATACTACACATTCATTTAATAATTGCTTACGCTGCCCAACAAACAAAGTGCATGTGGGCAGCCTAACACTTTGCATAAAACCAGGATCATTAGATAAAATTTAGAGTGAATGAAATCATGAAGTTTAGAATGGGGCGGGGGGACCTTAAATTTATCCTGGCATTAAATGTAGTTGTCGCTATGGAATAAGACTGCATTTGCTTTTCTAGAACAAATATTATAAATGATAACCAGTTGTCATCAAATATTAAAAAGCCAAGTACGCCTTGAATCATCGGTATTTATTGTTTGTTTTGAATAAAGCCCTGGTTTGAATCTGGGGCAGATGGCTTTCTTTTTTTTTTCCCATGGAAGACTTAAACCAGTCCTGTCTAATACTGAACATCAAGCCAAAAATGATCCACTGACACGACGCAACTGAGATACAGAGACAGCTGGAGAAATGAATGCCTTCTTTGACATGTAGCAATTGCATTGTGTATGCTGTGTCTGTGGTCTCTCCAAAGATTATAGATTTCTCTACCCCCAAATTTTTCATTCAGTTTTGTGGCAGCACTCTAGATGTGATTCAAGAGCACATTCAGTTTTCAGGGAAGAGATAAATGGTGGTGGTAGGGACACAAAATTAATTATCCCAGTTGACAAATGTGTCTGCTTTTCTTAAATACTCAAAGTCGATGTGCTAGTTCTATAAATACACATTCATTGTTAGGCATCAAGGAAGTTCAGATGCTGCTTCAGGTTTTGGAATGAATACAGACTGTCATCTACCAAACCTCAGCTTATCATGTTGTGCTTACAGCTGGTTGTGTTTATGCCACCTAAAAAAGATGGAATACCCAGGGGAAATAGGAAAGGAAACATAAGAAAAGAGAGCACAAACTGCGCCAAAAATAATGAAAAATGTATAGTGTAATTAATGGATAGCAAAGATAGACAAATAATAATTGAAAAAGGACAAATAGTGCAAGAATGCTGTTGAATAACAATATTAAAGTTCCAGTTCTGAATGATTCTATATGAAAGTTTAAGTTCTAATTCCAATTCATTGTAATGTTGTTGTGTCTATCTAGATCTACGATATGTCTCTAATCTGATTGTTCTGCTTATATCTTCCTTTATCAATCAGTTTAAAAGTGGCTTACTAAAGAAACAAAAGTAGAATAATGTGTACTTGTATTCAAATAAAATAATTTATTGTAGACTGCAGATAGTAAGACTATATATTACATCCAAATACTTAGCAATTATGTGTAGGATGGGGTAAAAATTTATAAATAAACTTGATTTTAAACCTCCATTTTTTAAAGAACTACTGAAAATAAAATCATTTATCCTGTCTCAAGAACTAGCAACTATGTATTTATATGTGTGTGTGTTTAAGTGGGTATATGAAAGGAAGCAAAAATAAGCTTTTAAAGTTTATAAACATAACTAAACTTTTGTATTAAAAAACGTTAATGCAGACAACAAAAAATGCACCCCCATCCCAAGAACCTGAGGAAGTTTTTTAAAAATTAAAAGCTCAGCATTTTTTCATTCCTTTCTTTCAGCAGGAGGCCTCCTGATATTCAGTGAAACATCAGCTTTTGCTCACAACATCCCAATCTGTCCCCTTCAATCTCTGTGTGACATTATTATACATTCTCTGGTTACAAGCAGAAGACCTCTAATTTCAAGCCCTTTATTCTCTTTTTCCTCTTTTTCTTTCTTTCCAAAGGGATGTGACTGGATTTCTAAGGCCTGAGATCGCCTGTTTTATTGCCCGTATGCTGAGCACAGTGCGGATCCAAGCTCTCCTCTCATAAGTCACAGCAACACATTGATTTTTGAAAGTCCTCCTTTGTCACTGTGTGCACGCATACTGTGTCCCCACTGAACTTTTCATTCATTACCTGGTGGAGTACTTTTCTGACTGGAGCCACAGAGTAGTAAAACTTTGCTCCTTTTTCACAGAGGAAACCAGCTGCTCAGGAAACATGCATGCTAGATAGTGGGTGGTCTTTGAGGCCAAAGCGATAGATGGAAATTCAACAACATAGAGCCTTTTGTAAGCCAATATTTCTCTGTTTTCCTTTCTGTTCACTTTATTGTAGACAGACCTGAATATTTTCTGCAAGACTTTATAGAAGTATACAACAACTGCAGAAATGACTGATGTAAAACCATTACTATTTTGTGACCTCAATAGAAAGACCATAATGGCCATTAGGGGTTGCTAGTTCAAAACCAAACAGACTGTATGTATTCTTTAAAAAAGAAAAAAAAAATCCTAAAATGTATGTCTAGTCCAGTTATAATTACTTATTCTGTAAACATAGTGGGGCATAAATGTCTAATTTTATTTGAAGAGTGATGGGAATTTTTTTTGTAGACAAGGGGTACACATTTCATAATGTCTGCAGGGGGTAGAGCAGTGATGGGAGGAGATGGGAACAAAATTTTTGGCTTTCTTTTGGGAGTTATGTGGGTTTTGTTAGGCTCAAGGAATATACACTTGTTAAATTTAGAGTAAACTTCAGGCCTTTGTTTATTAAAAAAGTCAAAAGATGTCCTATCAAAAACTACCATTTTGTCAGTGAGTTTTAATGGCTTAATTGTAGAAGACTGTGAGGATTTAAAATATGGGTTTGGGAGAACTCATGCAGCCCACTCCTGCTCTACAATAATCATAATTTCAGTGCAAGTTAGGAACACTAGCAGTGAAAAATGCAGGACAGGATTAGTGCGATCATCTCACTGGCCCATTTCTACAAACATGCTGAAAACCTAAAAACAGTATCAGTCTCATGTTAAAATCACTATGATATGAGTTTTACTGATGAAGAGTCACATTATCTGAACATAACAACATTCTTGTGTGTGGATAGTATTACTGTATAACAGGACAGGTAATATTTGAGGAGTTGATTTCCATCAAAATTCAGCCATCTTGTGCCCAAATTCAGTGTCGCAGTGTGTGTGTGTATGCATGTGTGTGTGCATGTGTGGGTACCCAATACCTTTACATATAGTTTATATATACTTAGTCATAACGTTACCTTCTTATCTACCTTCCTAACTGATGATGCTTTTTGTAATGAAAGCCAGTGCAGGTGGTTAAATATAATTTAGAAAGGGGATACATTGCAAGACTGCAAATCATAACTGTTTGACAGAGAAAGATAAATTATGCAGATCATAATTGTTTGACAGAGAAAGACTGATGATTTATAGAATTTGAACTTTTTTTGAAAGGGCTTCACATTTGCAGGATGGGCAGGAAGCCAGGCAATGCACAGCAAGTAATATAATGAGGTGGAGTTTCATCATGAAATTTTCATAGACATCATCTCTCTCTGGGTGAGTTAATAATGCTTTACCAAACCACATATGAAAAGCTGGTGTCACAATTGCACCGAAAATTAAACACATACGAGTGCAGCCTTAAAGGAATGGGAATACAACATAGAAAGTATTGGAATGTTCACATTTTTTACATCCTTAGTTTAGAGTAATTCTCCATCCTACTTCCAGGCAGATAAAACAATGAGTTCAGGTGGGGAGAGGCTATTTTACAGAATGCCTTCAGGAAAAGGAGAAATTCCTCAACAGTTTTCAAGAGTAGGGTTCATCATTAGCATAGCTGCTTTGTTTTTCCTATGCTGTCCTCCCTGTTCTTGCAAATGACATACATTGTGCTGAACAATTTTTTGTTTTTCATACAAGACTCAAATCTAACAACTCTGGGCTGCATCGGGTGGAAAACAGTGATGAACACAAAAAGAATGGTGGAAAATGTTTGGAGAAAAATCCTAGAGGAACATTTTCTTTTCTAGGATGGTTAAAAAGACTCAGTTATTTTCTCAGAAAAGTGCCTCCTGAGAAATTCAAATTAAGCTCTACTAATAACCAAGGGAAATAATAATTGCTGTACCAAAGTGTGGAAGCATTCTTTTTTCTTTTTTCTTTCAGGTAATAAAAGCTGGTTTTTAACAATTGACAAGGAATTATAATTTATAGTGGGATAATCTGTCCTTTCAGTCTACTGCTACACTTAAATACTGTTTTCATTCCCTAGCATTGACACGATAAACATGATTTCACTGCTTTCTGGACTCAAATTGTGCTCACCTCACCTTTCCAGAAAGTATAGAGCAGAAAACTGTATCTCTTAATCCTTATGTTGATTGTCAGTGTTGACAATCAGTAGAATAATTTGCAAGGTTTTTGGCTTTTCCCTTGGGACTCTTTTTGAAGCCCAGGCTGTGGGGCAGATGTGGTAGCTCTCTTTGCCTACTGCTTTGATCTGCTTGCCCCTCAGCTATGGACAAGAGAGGGCACTGCAGGCAAGCCAGCTGTCTTTGTTCCCCCACAGCTCTCTTTCTGCTGCCAGCTGACTAGATTGATTCATATTCTTTCGAAGTAACAGAAGTGAGCAGCAGTAATCTCTTTCTTCTCGGTGCCAAACCACCTGTTAGTGCGGTTTTATAGTTTCCTCCATTAGGTACCATCATCTAGAGACCCCACCAATCTCCACGTCATTAATAGTAACTCATCACAATATGAAGTTGGTGGGTTTAAAAAAAAAAAAAATAGAACCAATTATTCCTTCAACTTGCAATTCTCAGAAACAGATATGGGTATAGATTTATTTAATAATAAATGTAAGTCCATTTGATTTGAAGCAAATAAACTCTACATTACAATGTATTTGTCCTTTTTCATTCATTACTTTTCAGCTATATTTAGTCCCAAGTTTAAATACCAGTTACATCAATTGCACAAAGAAAAACAAAAAGATTGTAGACAATTTGTAAAGTTCTTGAAGACTCAAAAAGCCAGTGATGCTGCAAATCTTGGGAGCAAAAAGCCATGAATCTCCAGAGGTGATATAAGTAAGTTCTGGGCAAAATCCATGCGTATGGTAGAGCACAAAAAGTGGCATACCATCAATGACATCATTGCCCATCCTAGTTGATAACATCACTGAATCACTGACAATGGAAGCCATGTAGTTTTCACTGTGTCTTTTCCATTGCATCAGTAGGAAAGTTATGAAATTTCTTATCAGCTATATCTTATGCCTTTAGCTTCTTTAATTCTCTATCTCTTAATCCTTTTCTGTGCTTTGCTTACCCCAAAAGGGAATGCCATGATGAGCATATTCATATGGCATGATAGTTTAAACTAAGCTCTATAGCTATGGTAGCATTTTTGATACAAAAGTATACTTGATTCTAAATGCCTGAAATGTTCAGGACAACTGGTTTTACACTAAAGTTACAAGATTATCTGGAAGTAACTTTTTATATACAGTACTTGTGTTTAAATTGATAAGCTTCTGTAAATTATGATCCCTTGAGAAGATGCTAAGCACCAATTGGGTTTTCCCACTGTTTCTTCTTTCAAGAAGTTCAAAAGACACATTTTGTTCCCCTATATCATTATATCCCCAAAGCAGTTTTGTTAAGTAAGATAGACTTATTGTGATGGTTACAAAATTACTTAGTGAACTAAATGGGAATCAAAGTCAAGTCTTCTCCAGTCCTACTTTGACCCTCTAATTCTCTATCCTAATCTTGTATCTTCCAGGAACTCCTCCTCCCATAATTCCCAATCAACCGCCAATTTATCCCATCTCCAGAGTATCAGGTTGGAGAAAGATTCTCTCATTTCTTAATCACACAGTACTATGTAAAGCAATCAATATGCCAATAGTTTGTGCAGATATACAGAAGTAGCCATAGTAATTATTCAGTTGGCTCTTCTGTGAGACTTTCTGTCATAGTTGTTATTCAGCTAACATGTTTCTGAAACAAAAGTCTACTTTATACTTTACCAGTAGCACCAAGCATTAGCATAGCTTTGTTGAAATTGTAGCTGTACTCAGTTCCATGACATTAGCGTTACCAAGTAGACAGAAAACAAAACAAAAGCTGGACAAAAAAGTAAAGACTCCCTCACCACCACCACCCCACCACACACCACAGTTTGATCTTGTCCAGTGCCTTAACTTGATATGCAGAAATCACTGGGTAAATTTTCAGCATAGAATCATGTATCTCCAAAAGAGCTGGCAATCCTCTTACTAAATATCCCAGACAATGTCCTTCTTCCCTACTGTAGTGTTCTTTTGCCTGGAAAAAAAAAAGAGGATAAAAAGCTACTTTTTTTGAGCCATATAGCATCAGCATATACAAACAGAGAGTGAGAGGAAGAAACTGTAGTTGCATACCTTTTATTTTACAACACAATTCAATCTTTCCTCTTTTGTAAAGACATTGCCTAAAGTGGGAAGAGATTAAAATAAGGTGCCAGGTGATGAGATATACAAATGTGAGTCTTTTTGGAGACAGGGTAAATGGTAACACTTTTATACTAAGGGTAGAAAATAATGCATTTCAACCCTCTGGCATGTATACAACGACTTGATTTCCATTTCTCTCTAAAGGATTATTAGCTACTTGACTTTTCCATAGAAAGCTAAACTCAAGCATCTCCAGAGTAACTGCTTAGCCCCTAGGGACAATAAAATAACTTCCATTTGAAAAGCTCTTAGTTTATACACGTGTTTACTTAATGTAAGATTACAGTTCTGGATTACAGAGCCTAAGCTTCCCATGGTAACAGCTGTAAACACAAAATGTAAACAGTGGTGTTTAATTATGTTAAACACGTTTCTTTTTTCCCCCAATAATTTTATTAAGATTTTAAAAAGAACAATAAAAGAGAATACAAAGTAAAAGAAAAAAGAAAAGAAATACAAAAAATCCCTCCCTTTTAAGAAAGCAACTTCCTACCTCATTACAAGTTATAAACAATTGCATAATTTCACCCCCCTTAATTATAAAATATAAAACTCTTCATCCCAGAACCCATCTCTTAATAATAACCCGGTACAAAATCTTCTTCTTATCTAATTGTCAGCAGAGAGTCCAAACAGAGCCCTAAAATATTAAAATTAGTTAACAAATATAAAACTCAACTTTCCATGCCTCAACTCTTAACTGAAAGCAAAACTGCATTTAAAAGGCATCAGAAAGTATCAGCAAACCAAATATAAATTTTAACATAACAAAAATAGACCATTTTTCCTTTAAAGGAACAACTAACTCCAATACACAACCCATTCCAAATGCCAACCATTCCAAAGATAACCACCCCAAATAACCTATCCCATTACAATAAACATTCCATATCTCAACTCTAAACTATTCACAAATATACAGTAATCCCAGCATCCTAATACACAAAAAGACTAAAATTTAACCTAACAAAAAGAATGAATTTCTCCTTTTAAAAAAAATTTCGCACTATTAGATACTAAGCATTTAGACACTAAACAATTAGGGTACAGCAAATAGCTATAAAGTAAAGAATTTAAACACCACATAAGCAAATCTAGTATACCACATTTTTCCAGTCAAAATATCAGTAAATCCAAAAAGAACCACCCAGAGTAACAACATGGCCCATTTTAACCTGGTCAAATAAGCCAATTTTGTATTTTTTTTTTTTTTAATACAGAACAATCTTTCTCTATAATCTATTCCAATAGTTGTTGATCCTTATTAGGAATTGCTTCCATTCTTTAAGCAGTCTCTTTTGTAAATCCAGTGAAAAAGAGTTATTCCTATTACTCTCTGGGATTGTCTTTTTTATTTCCTTCTTAATTTTTAAAACCTCATACAGTTTTCTCTTTGCATCTGATGGCAGGTTCTTATCCAAAGTTTCATTCATGTTATTCTCAAATGGAATTTGTTGTATATCTTGTTCTGTAACATCTTGTTCTGAAGACAGACTGTTCCCAAAAAGGTACAACATAGCTGCCATAATTGATTCAAAGTCTCAACGCAGCCCTCAGTGGAGTTCCTTAAAGATCTCTCTAAACGCCTTGATAATTTATTTCCCACAAACATGCATTTATTCTTTAAAAATAATTTCAAAGTCTTAATACTCAAAGTTCAACTAATGTTTTCTGAGCCTTTAATCTTTTTAAAACTTTCTGTAGCCAAAACCTTTTCTTGCTTTTTTGCTTTTTATTTTAAATTCTTAAAAGTTAAAAAAAATAAATCTTCATTTTCTTGTATTAAGGTCTGAAGGTACTCATTCACCAGGTGTTTTCAGCCTTGTCCCTTTGAAAGTGTCTAACTTCATTAAAGTCATCAATAAGCAATTTCTGAAGGTAGTTAGCAAGGGAAGTGCATGAATTTAGTGTTCTTTGAAAGGCTCCATTTGCAGCTAGAACAAATATGGCAAATTCCCCCATCTCCAGGTCCCCCTGCCCCCAGAGATCACTGTCTTGCAGTCTCTTCATGAGGAAAAGGATTAGAACCATAAGAAGAAACAGCTTAGGCAATCTTGCATCTCTCTCTTTTATTTATAGGCTTAAAGGAGCCAATCTGCTAACTGGCTCCTTTAAAAAGTCCACTAACTTCAGCTCCACTTTTTTACAGAGCCATCTTCACGTGGCCATCTTCCCTGGAAGTCCCCAATTACATTAAATGTGTTTCAAGCATGCCCATGAATGGATGGAATTGGAGTCTAATGTGGCAAGGACATATCTCAATACATTTGATACTTGCTCAGTCAGCTCCATAACTGCATAGTAAACCTTTGGTAGAACTCACACTGTTTTCCTGTTCAGTATAAGCCCTCCTATCTCTATAATACAAATAGATTTGAAACAAGTCCATTGCTATTTTTCAGGATGTCATACACTACTGCAACTGTAGATCCCATGAATAAAACCTAACTGACAATGACCTATTCATAAAATATTTTTAAAAATTGTTTTAACATATTCTTTATTATTCAATATTTACAAACTTCCTTTTAGATTCTCTGCTTCTAAGATGGCTTCTAACCATTAATATTAATAGTAATAAGTTCTAGATGCAATAGATCTAAAACTAAAACTCAGCTCAAATAAGAAGCAGTCTTATAAATATATATGTGCCAGAAAAACATTTTTTCCATTAAAATATGTATGCAACTCTAAATTTTAGAGATTATTAATTGCTTCCCTACCCCCTTCATCCCTAAACATTTGGGTCATGTCATGACCTGATCTCAGGTACCCTCGTCAGGGGAGAAAGAGGACCAACAGTAATGCCAGGAAGTCAGTAAGGTTCTAAAGTTTTACTTTATATTTTAAATTAACTTATGGAATTAAAGAAAACGGTTTGTCACCGCTTTTACAGTATGAGTCATGGGAAATGATGTGAAACAATGTTTAGAAATTATGACTCTATAAGCACACAGAGAAAGTGAAACTACAGTCTTTAGATAATAAAAACATACAATTTAGTCGTGAAGTCTTAAGTAAGCATCTATTTAGAAAGAAAGAACTTTTATTTCACTTTTAAACATTCACCTTATCAATCTAGGATAGAGCAACTTTCATTCAAATATTTCTTCCCTCTCTCTTTCTCCTTTTTTTCCACCAAGGGGTTGATATATTTTTTTTACTACCCTCCAATGCAATTTCCCCAATTAGCCTACAGCAAAAAAATTAGTCCTTTATGTAGATTTAGATATAAAAATGGGGCTGGCATTGTTGGAACTATAGTTAACATTTTAAAAACAGATGTAGCCTGGGGTGAAGCTATTTCTTATGCCTGTGTTTGAAAAGCAGGTGATAAAAATGTATAAAATGAATCATTCCAGGGTGGATAAAACTGAAAATGCCTATTAAAATTTCTTTTTATCTACAAGCATGTGTGCAAGCAACTAATCAGACTTACTTGTCACTACCTGGTGAAATGAGATGTAATTAATTTGACAGATTTCAGGTAAGCTATGATGGTTATACAAACTTGGAGTAGGACACTGAAAATGTATGGACAAGCATTTATTGTTTAGCAAGGCTCCAACGCTAAAGTTCCTTTTCTTTGATTCAAGCAAATGTCTTTGGATACATACAGTACTTTGTCAAGGAAAGAAAATGAACGTTTCTCTGTTGTCGCCAATGAATTGTTGTTACTTGTCCCTCCCCCACTTTATTATACTTTTTGTTAATTTTTTACTTTGGTGAAGAGAACACACCAGTAGCTAATAGGACCAATTGCAACTTTCGTTAAGGGTTTATTACTGGAATGTCTACTGTAATTGTCTTCTGCAACAAAAAAAAGAAAAAGAAAAAGAAAAAGAAATAAACCCCCCCCCCAAAAAAAACCTGTTGTAGACAGGTAGTGATTTACATTATGGATCACAATGCAGGAAACTCTTAAACCTTGCAACAGTTTTCCAACTAAAGTCACATCAGGAGGGTCCGAGGGGTCAGAAAGTCAAAATGGCAGCAGTACCTAGTGCTGGAACCCTGCCCCTTTTTTACATGTAATGCATGTGCAACACATGTAAAAAAAAGGTGGGGCTTTGATCATGTGGTTGTGATCTTGACCCTTTCCCACACTGCCCACAGGTGCTCCTGAGCCACACTCAAACTGCTATTAACTGCAGAAGGAAAAAATATACTGCATGTTTGTTTTTCTTACTGAAGATAATTCTAGTTTAGAAAGGGAGGAGCAATTTGATCAAGGCAATATAGAATAGTCCTTGAAGAGAAAAATTAAAAGCCTACAGTTCTTTTTTTCACTAAACTTCCATTTCAACATCATTTAATTGATGTTATATAGCAACAACATGAAACATAACAGAAGGAAATTGTAGTGCTTTAAAATATGATCTTAGCCAAAAAGCCCAGAAGGAATGTCTTACTGTCTTAACATCTATATCAAAAATTTCAATAGATCTTAGACTATGACTTATTTAATAAAAAGTAATGTTTCAGATTGATTGGACCTCATTGCATTTGCATAAAAAATGAACGAGTAAATCATCATATTGTTGGATATGTAATGAGAATAACATTACATTAAACATATTTTTGGATGTCCTAAAATCATTATTTTTAGCTGGGTGACTTTGGGCCAGTCACTTTCTCTCAGCCCTAGGAAGCAGGCAACGGCAAACCACTTCTGGAATCTTGCCAAGAAAACTGCAGGGATTTGTCCAGGCAGTTGCCAGGAGTCAACACTGATTCAAATGTACCAAAAAACAAAAAGCAAAAAGCAAAAAAATAAATAAAAAAACAATTCTTGGAAGGAGTCATTATACATATTAATCTGAAGACAGGGTTTAATATTTTTGGATGTCTGTATCTTTTGGAACTATTTAGTACATGGAAACTGACAATGTAAATGGACTTTCCACACTTTTCTTATTGCTAAGAGGCTTGTTCTTCACCATTGGAAAGATGAATTTATGGTGAATTGACAAACTGATATTATTTGCAATTTATGAATGAGTGGCTTACAGTTATAGATTAAATAGGAACAAAAAAAAATCTTGATAGATTAGAGAAAAGAACTGAAAGTAATAAAATGGAATTTTACAGAGGTAAATTCCAAGTTTATCAGTTACAAATTAAAAAAAAATCAAGTATTATGCAACTTGGTAATAGTACCTGATAAAATTATTTTGGAATAGTTAGTTGGCTACATATTGAAAAGAGTCAGAATGTGATTTGGCTGCAAAACAACTGTGTTTTATGGTATATGGGGTGTAGTTTATCGGCACACATGATTTTTCCCATTGTTTTCTATTTTTTAATGTAAGCCACCCAGAGTGGTTTTAGAGTCCCAACAACCATTTTGAGAGCTAGACTAGGAGACAAGACCAGCCTTACAAGTCTGCCTAGGCATTGCCTACACAAAGAGGAATGTAAAGTATGGATATGCAGACAAATTCCCTGTCCATCATCCCAGAATATTCCTGAAATACGTCATTGATTTCATGCAAAGAACTAAAAGGTGCTAATGTAGGTATCTTTGGGGAATATACTTTATGGCCCCAATTATTCAGTGTATTGATAATCTAATGTTACTTGCAATTTATGAATGAATTGCTTACGCTCATAGATTATGTATGGACTTCAGTGCTATCTGAGACTGGCATCCTTACAAACTAAAGTTCCTGGCTGTGAAAATCACATTCACTTAAATGCATTGAAGTCCCCTTTTCAAATCTTTGTGCTAAATCTGTGAAAGCAACCTCAATTGTTTCTGCTTACAATTGCATTCCTCAATCTGACACATTCGAAACATGTTTGTACTGCAACTCTCAGTTTTTCCAGGCATGTTGAGGATGGCTGGTTTATCCTATGCCTGTACATAATCTAAGGATATTTTCATAGCACCATCATTTCAGTCTCTAATATACAGAATGCAGGGTGGACATAGCCACCAATGTCAAAGTGATAAGGTTAAAATGCTACAGCAAGAGAGTTCCACCCAACAGAGATTAGACATGGAATAAACATTTCAAGAAACAAACAGACAAACAAAAAACTAGCTTAGCTGTGAATCTGTGTATGTATAATGTAGCTAGTAATAATTTGACCCTACTCCTGGATTCTGCCAACATCATGGAAAGAGGCAACAGGCATAGCTGATTTCAAACTGCCACAAGCCTTTTCTATGGAGATATCCAAGTTAGCTACTTCTGTACATCATGATTTGAGGGCTATTGTGTAATTCCCATGCATGTTTTCTTTTGCCACCACCTTACACAAGTTTCTTTTACCAAACTATTTTCAAAAATGAATAAACAGTACTAACGTTATTTGTATCTAAAAATGAAAAAAAAATCAGCCTCAAAATAAACAATAAAGTTGGCATTCACATAATGCGCCGTTCTTTACTCCTCAAAATACCTGGTAATGCTGGATACAAGACCAAATTAGAAGATTGATCTAGAATTATACAAAAATGTGGGTAAAATAAAAATATGCAGCATTGACTACTAGATGTTTTGGTGCTTGTTTGTAAAATGATTCAGTGAAGAGAGGAGCACAAATGGAGCATTTTTCTCCCATCATATAAATATCTTATTTCTGGTGTATAAAACCACAAAACTCAAATGATAATAAACAGCTTGCAAAACAAACATAAAATAAATGTTTTGAACATAAGGAACATGGTTTTTACCAAGTCCCTTAATTCGGCTTTGCTTGCCAGACACTTGCTTTTCAGTAGTGGTTTGGTGTCTGTGGATCAATCAACCCTTTGAGAAGTTGTTAAATATATTAAGGTGTACCCACATGCTACGTAACACCTGCCTCTTTTTTCTCCCAGAGCTCTAACTCAAGTAAAATATTTGCTTCCCTGCTAGCTAGAAGTTTCTTGCACTGTCAACTCAAGCACACATAGAATTCTTCTTATTCTTCACTTAATGTTATTTTGTGGCTGCCATAGAGACCTGACAACCTTGCATGTCATCTTCAGACACATTCACAAATAATGCAGTGTTCTCCCATTTATTTTTATTCATATTTGCAAGCTCACCTTCAGACATGTGGTCCACCATGGACCTTCTTTTTCTCTCAGTGAGCCTGGTAAGCATACAGGAAGACCAGCCCATTTTCCTGGAAGTCCCATTTTTGCATCAGTCCATTTTCCTCCCAATGTATTCTCATGATATCCTTGTTAGCATGCTGCTGTCCAGTATTTTTTCAGATCTGATTTGTGCTAATTTTTGACTGAAGAGAGAATGAGAAGCAATTATAGCAGCAAACCATCCAAAGCAGGCTGGCAAATTCTATCACTTTTTCAATAAACACTATATGCCTATTGAAACCAGCAGATTAATGATTAATGAACACTGACAGCTTTGCCCCTCTTTGTCCTAGAGCTTGTTTCACTTCAGGCAGGGATGGGAGGGTTCTTTTTATGTTTATTTTCTTTGTTAAATGGAAAAATAGGGTTGCAATTTGTGAAATAGCAATACTTGAAAAAGAAAAAGAATAAATTAGCCATTAAATACTCTCAGAGAAGGAGTGGAGCAATTTAGCTGCAACGCTATAATGGATATATCCCCTAATGAACACAACCAATAGCCCTAATCTTATTTATGATGGCACTGTTAGAGCGACTATTCATCACCAATCCCCCAGCAAAGATTAACCCAAAGATGCAGGTATGCAGATATTTATTTGTTTGGTATGTTGTGTTCCTCCTGAAGAAGGACAGAGAACAGTCTTGGTTATGGAAAGGGCAAGATAGAATAATGGAGAGATACATTATGCATTGTGTCGACAGCCCATTTTGATTTTCAGTGTGAAATTTCCAAAACAAATGTGAACAATTTTATACACAAAAACATTTGCGTATATACCATAGTAGATTGATTATGCCCTATTGCTTAACTTTTTTTTTTGCTATGCTACCAAAGGAGATTATACCCTCCCACAACTTTTACGGTCTGTATGAATTCTCTTGATAAACTATGAGGTCTTAAAAGGCACATCTACTGTGATTTAGCAATCAACTTCTACTGTTGACTTGCAGGAGAGAAAATAGGCATATGCAGACCATATTACTATTAATCTCTCCTGTGCACCTATCATATTGAAACAAAATTTTGTAGAAATATAATTAGCCATTCTCACAGACAGCAAATGAACTGGTAGAAACTAGAGTTATTCATTCCCACATTATTACCAACTTTCACCAAAGCCACTATAAAAAATTATGGCATGAAAACTGCAGTTCTGACAAGACAGATTCAGGTATGGTTGCTATATGTATATAGTGTACAATCTCAGTCATACATTCTTATTTTTGACCTTCATCAGCCAGCTCCTTAATATTAGCAATGCCTGAAATCCCAAATGCCTTGCATTTGCCCTCACTTCCCAAAGGTTCTAAATCCCACTTCCCACACGATAGGTCTCTCCCAGTGGCATACAGTAAATGGCCCATATGAAATCACAAAAACGCTTACATGATTAAATCCATTGCCTTCTTTCTCTTTTGCCCCAAATAGGATATTTAGAGAAAGATTCTAGACAAGTGTTCTCCCTGATGCACTATTTTATTATACAGAGAAATCTTTTCTTATAATTTAACTTTCTACTATACAGGTCTCCAAGCAATAAGCAGAACATCAGTTTTCTATAGCATCAACTATTTGTGAAAATTATGACAGTGCTTAGAGGGTTATACACAATGTACCTGTGTCACTATGCCAATGCATATCAAAAAGCATAGAAGGAAAACAAATTCTAAAATCATACACTACCATGGCTAGAACTTCATACATGAATCCCACTTCCATGTCCTACATGAAATTCTAATGTATTTGGTCTTAATCAGAAATTTCCCAGTACTTCTATCTAAAAGGTGTCTGATGCGTGACCTTAATTCCTGCACCATGGCTGTTAGTCTACTTCTTTCTGCTGAGCTATTTCCATTGGAAAATATTGCTATTAATGTATAAGCAAAAATGTCAACTAGGTTTACATTTTCTCCTCTATATTGTCATATCTTTCTATGCATTTTTCCATATTTTTATATATGAGATGAATGGTTTCTATCATGTATGCATGCTTATTAATCTGGAGCATTAAGGTGGAAAACAGCAGGCTTCGGGGTAGTTGGAGAAGCGGGAAACAGGACTTTGGTTGGAACAGTTACTTTGGTACTTGTTCCCCGACCAACCCTGTTAACAATCTAAAATATAAATAGTAGACTCTGTTTAGGTTTAATCTATCATTATATACTGTTTTTATGCTGTTTTACTGTTTGTAAGCTGTCCAGAGTTGTTTTAAGATGGGCAGCTATATAAATATTTTAAATAAATAAATAAAATGGGGCCATGAAGTGTCAACGTAGCAGGAAAAGGAGAAGCCTTTAGCCACACCTTTTGTTATAATTCTTCAGGTTTGGATTTGATTTGATTTCCCTTGGGAGCACAGTATGAACACTGAATCAGTTCTGAACTCGCCTCTGTTGCATCTGTGCAGTATTGTGATTCTCTCTTTTCAGAAAAAAAAATCCACTCTTGTTGAGTGGCATACAAAAAAGAAAAACACCTCCTACTAAGAGAACTAGAACCTGGGGAGGCAGAGCAGAGGAGAAGCCGTTGTGTCTAAAGTTCAGAAATAAAAAATGACTTTTTCTTTTGAGCTCTTGTTCCCTGATGTGACACTGTGATCAGTATCAAATGCTTGGTGGCAAGGATTTTTGTCAAGCTTTCTGTGCTAAAATAGATTTAACCTACCAGTTGCTCTTTGTGGATTTAACAATGTATGTGACAATAATGGGCTGCCACTGCTATATTGTTAATACATGAATAGTCTCAATTCTATATAGTTACCTTGCCTTCTGTAGCTTTCAGGTATGAAATGTTTAGTTCCATGTGTACAGAAAGGCTCCTTGATAAATGTCAATTGTTGTTGTTGTTCTTTTGATAATCCAACATAATTAGTGACTTTATGATGGTGCCTAAGATGAAGGCAAATTAAATGTAGGTGAATACATGTCACATTTTTTCACTTTTATAGTATAACATCTTGGTATATATTGTACCCTATTATGTAATTTGCTTTTCTGGGATCTCATATCACCAGCATGAAATCTTCTCAGAAATATACTACTTTCCCACACAGTGGAAAAGGCCCAATATTGAGGCTCCTAAAAGTCTCATGGGAGAAGTTAGTGGATGACAGGAAAAAAAAAATGTAAGGGGTGCTTTCCTCTGAAGTATTGAAATTCACCTCAGCTTTCCTACCGCTGGGCATCTTAGCGCATGCAGTGCTATTGTGTATCCACAACGGTGACTTTTATCCTTCAGTTAAGATACTAATATTCAAATGATGCCATCAGAATACTCTCAAATGAAATCCTGTCTTAATATGTCACAGTTAACTTCAGTCATGCTTACACTAGACACTGAAAATGAGGTTCTTAGTTATGCTGGTCTATAACTGTAATAAGGATTTGATTTGATTTGAGGTTCTTAGCTCCAATGTGCCACTAACACAAATCTTGATCTTAGTCCAAAGGCTGAGATTATATGAAATAAAAATAAGTCCCACAGAGGGGCTAGATCAGTAGATTGTTCCCACACCTGCATGCAGATAAACCATCCAGATAAAACCATTCCAGTCTATATTATTATATTATATTATATTATATTATATTATATTATATTATATTATATTATATTATATTATATTATATTATATTATATTAATAATATAATATTGGAATGTTTCTGCATGGCATTCTTGTTTTTTTTTTTTTAACTGTCTTGACCAGCAATGGTTGCACATAGCATAGCTATAAAATACACTCTTGGTTAGGGGTTAGGGTTTGAGTTGTGGTGGTGGATGATCTCATCAAGATTTGTGTGCCAAATTACATATCTAATTTGTTTATTTATTTCAGGTGCTTTGATGCCACTTCAATAGATAGAATCTAAGCCACTTACAAAACTTTATAAATTTGGAAGAAAATTCTCTATCACAAATTATATATATATATATATATATATATATATATATATATATATATATATACACACGTTTGTGTGTCTCTGTGTGTGTGTGTATTGCTAGTATCTTGAGGATGTAGCATGTAAGTATAGTTGGTTTTTCAGCACACATATCATCAGCACACACATCATGAAGCATTCACATCTGACTATTTATTGTTTCTCCTAGGATTAAGCAGAAACAGAACTGCTGGCTCCAGAAGACAAACTATTCAAACTTTGTTTTCAGATCCAAATGTTTTAATTATTTATTTTAAAAAATCCTTTGCCAAGGAATAACCAAAAGATTAAAGTATTCATCCTTTCTGCATGTAGATTGCATTTTTCCCCATTTTCTTTTGATAGCCAAAATCTGTGAAGAAAAAAAAAACCCTTGTGAATATTGCAGTTAGTTGAATCTAAGTCAGAGTTAAATTGGAGTTAAAATGGTTAATTCTGAGTCTTGGTGGAATCACTAAAGTGGAATATTTGATGCATCCCCCACAATTTGGCACAGATTTTTTTTTTCTTGTTAATACAAGGCTAAAAAACATTCCAGTGACTCTATAAGCAACTGTTGATAAGAAGCACATATATTATAATTGGAGTCAAATATATTTCAGTGGATTTAAGGGTCATCACTGGGTTCAGGATTTTAAAAAATTTAAACCTTGTAAGTGTTAATTTTAAGGTATTACAAGTCTTATAGTAAATTTACTTTCTGTTTGGCAAGAATCTTGCTCCCGATGTTTTGGGATGTATTGTGTCCTTAACAATCCATAACATACTATTAAATCAGAGCTGCGGGGAAACATTCTTCAATTAAGCAAGATCAGAAGAAGCTGATATATAAATATCTGCCTACTTTATAAAGTGCTACAGTTAATCAGTCCCCCAGAACAAAGAGTTTGGCTTCAGCTGTGAAACAAGCCCTGCCAAGCGGAGGAGCCCTGCTGGAGTAACGGCTCACTATTGACAAGATGTTTGTGGAGCAGAGGCCTCTCCCACCGAAGAAGCTGAAAACAAGGCTGCTCAGCCTGCGGAGCAAATGCCAGTCTCTGGGCTCAGAGAAGCTCTAATTCCTCTAAAGATTCTCAACTGCAAAGCCAGCGGAGGGTGGGGGAAGACTACTCTTATTGATTACATGTTCAATGGAAGGTCAAGACTCCTTTTGAGGGTCGCCGTCATTTCCATGAGCGGTCCTCTTCCCCAAGCCTTTTCCTCTTGGTTTCTTTGCTGGGTTATTTTTGCCAGGCTTCCAGGTGGAGACCTGAGGTAAAAAGTGAACTGCAAATGAGCTAATCATCATTAATGCCTTGACAAAACCTGCCAGCCCAACATCCCTCCTAATGGCTGACAAATGTCAGGGTGACTTGTATGCTTTTTTTGTTAATTGAATTGGTTAATTAGGTCCCAGAGGCCTGGCTGCTAATTACGAGTTGTCTCTACACCAACAGACAGATATTCATATACATCCAGCATGGGCATTCTGATACGAGGAAAGTAATGTAAAAGAAATGGATATCCTTGCGATCAGTGGGAAACATATACATATTCCAATTCTCTCTCTCTTTTTAAACCAATGATGGAGTTACTTTTACTTAACTCCCAACCCGCCACATGTTACAATCTTCTTGATGTGATTTTAAAAAATGAGGGATAGAAAAATTCCAAATCTGTCTATCTCTTTTTTCTAAGGGGAGCATCTGCTCAGTCAGCTCCACATTCATTAATTACCAGCCAATTAGTGAAAGAAAAAAAAGCCCTCCCGATTTGCATCTTAATTTGTTACTTAGTAAAGATGTTTTTATATATATAAAAAAAGTTAAATACTCCCTCTGGTTTGCAAGCTGGAGAAAGTGAAAAAGGGGATGGCAACTTCCCACCAAGAAAAGGCAATTAATCACTATACTCTGTACTTCTATTGAGCCTTTTATCCCCAGATCTCAAAGTGTTTGGCAAAATTAATTCATTATGCCACCTGGCACCCTGGGATCTGGCAAAGAAGTAGTAAGTTCCTTGGGGCAAGAAGTGTCTTTGTGTGTGTCTTGTACAGCCCCAAGGACATTGGTAGCTTATTTATAAAATGAAGAAGTCACATTTTGGTTCCACCAATGAACTGAGGCAAATGGACAATCAGTGACTCTTCCTACAAAATCTTAGTGAAATGGTATAGACAAACAGTGCACTGTGTGTATATCTTCTACTGAATCAGTTTCTCTACCTCGGCTTTGATCCATTCCAAATTGGTTCTATATGATGAAATGTAACAACTGAAAGAGATCTGGAAATGCTGATCTGTTCAAATGTATCACTTTAGTGCATGATACTTCTTTTAAAAAGTCCCTAAGGTATTAGCTACTGAAGGACTTGATGATCCATGGAGCCTGGGCAGGGAGAGTAAACAGTATGCTCTTTGCCAATAGATACACGGGGAGAAGGATCAATGCTCCTTTTAGACTGGATGTTATCAAGGCCATTTCACTAATGACCCCTTTCTTTTGCAATACTTACTCAACAAATATATTTGGCACAATTATTTTTAATATTTACTGTACAAGCAAAATGAAAACCTATTTATTTGTTGAGAATAGTAATGCTTCTGACTTAATAGACTTAAAAAAGGAGTGTATTATCTTACTGCTGTGATGTTTAATTTTTATACTATCCTTTAAATGGACATTTTTACTATTTATTACCCTATCACCTTTTTACTTAATTTCTGGAAGCATTTTATGTATGCAACTGCTTTGAATATTATTATGTTATTTACTCAAAGTGTAAATGATTTAAATCATACTTTAAATCAAGCTGCCATTTAATCATTTTTTAAGATTAATCCAGTTATATTAAACAGTGGCAGACATCTATCAGTTGTAACCCATTGGCAATATTTACAGCTACAACATTTGTTAACAACATTATTTGGACCAGCAGCATTTTCAGCTTCTGAGACACCTGAGATATTAGAACAACTTATTAAATCCTACAATTAGTTTGTATAGGTATTTGTTATCAATAAATCAATTTGATATGCAGATGTTAAGGGATGAGTGGAATAAAGAATCAGAGGTTTCTATATTGCCTAGACAATGGGAGAGTGTCTTAACTTCTATAGCAAGAGTGTCAATGGACCTTAAACTACGACTCATGCAACAAAAAATAATATTTAAAATTTATTGGACTCCACTATGTCTGAATAGAAAAGGATTGTCAAAAACAGCATTTTGTTGGGGACGTAATAAGGATAATGCCTCTTTAAAGCATATGTTTTTACAATGTCCTATATTTATTAAGTTTTGGGAGAGAGTAGTGGACTATATAAATATGACTGGCAACAAAAGCTAAAATTTTCAGAGGATAATATTCTTTAGAACTATTTACCTAGTACATGGAATTTGACATCTGGACAATGTAAATAGATTCTCCATGCCCTTACTATGGCCAAAAGACTGATATTACAACATTGGAAAGATAAACATATGGTCCAATTTTTCAATGGATTGAAGACCTGATTGTGCTTGCCACTTATTAGCGGATTGCCTATAGATGTAGACTTTGTATGGAGAAGTATAATAAAATATGGGACTCATTTATTCAAATACAGTGGGTTAAAAAATGATAATCATATAAATCTATTAGAAATATATACAGTATGTACTTGAATAATATTTGTATTAGATAAGCATATATAGAATTGAAATTGTTTATTGTTATAATGATATTAACATTTTTTTCCTCTGTCGTATTTTTTAACTTTTTTGTTAAATCACTTTTATGTATTTTTAAATTCTTTTTGTAATTAAAAACTATAAAAAAACAGTAACAGATTCATTACATTTGTTACTGGCAATTTAATCAATTTATAATATAGGTAAATCAGTGAGAGTTAAAGTTTCTGTCCCTGAACACAATCCTGAGAGCAACAAGATATGCACAACTTATATTAACTCTTACATTAATATAAATAATGTCAGTTGGAAGTGTAGACTTGTGGGGTTGCATACCAATAGTAAAACCATTGAAGAAGAGTTGATACAAGAAGGCTTTAAAAATACAAATTAATGTATCCTTTCTTAAATGAAGCCTGAACCATCTGAAGAGCACGGATGAAAGCGAAAAGCCTGGGCACAGGCATCTAAAGAGAAGATACCATTTAATCCCAGCATCTTGGAAATGCCTAGGAAAATGGAAACATTCTTGAAAGGAATAAATTTATCTTCCCTTAATTTAAATGAGTACAGCATTTAGAGGCATAAGGCCTGGGTGAGACCGCATAACCCTGGTTTAATTTCTACAAAGAGGCTATAGGTACCTCATACAGAAAATCACACCTTTATCCATGCTTTTGTTTCCTGTTGCAGAATTCTGGATAATTACTCCAGCACATGCTGTCCATATCTTTTAAAAAGCCACTTCTCTACCTACACTTATTCAGTCCCCACCCCACTCTTCTATCTTCTGGATATTTTCAGGGATTGCTAAGGCCAACAGCATCTCAGGGAGCATACTCTTGATTAGAAAATGCAGATATCTTTGTTGAATTTTTGAAAATGCAGATAGCTTTGTGAACTGATGAATTGTTAAAGACTCAGATGTGGTTTCCAAGTCACGGTTGGGTTCTTCATTATATAAATAATACAGGGCTTAGCCAGTTCTTGTGCATAGTGACAAAGCAGTACAGAAATATTGGGGAGGTGAACTGAAATGTTCTCCATTAAAAGTCTTCATATGCCTGAGTGAAATAAAACTCTGATGTATCCTGGGGGGATCACCCTGCATGTTGTTACTATGCTTGCAGTATATCAGCTCAGCCCCATATTATTGTTACTATGAACAAACTGTACAATTCTGGCTGGCAAACTAGATATACTTCCTCATGCTTCTTTGCTGAAAGGAAATTAAATCACATATTCCAGAATAGTTGTTATACTTTAGGATCCTCTTCATCCTCATCTTCTTCCTTATTTATTTATTTAACAAATCTATAAGGTTGCCCATCTTAAGCAAGTAACTCTGGACTGCTAACAAAATACATGGCTAAAGTAACTGAATATAAAAACCTTAAGGCAAATCATCCTCCTCATCCTCCTCATCCTCCTCATCTTCCTCATCATCAAGTCTCCTTGCAAAAATGTTTCACAACACAGAACAGCACACACATACCAGGCTCCTTGAAAGCCCAGGGCCAGGTTTTAAGGCTTTCCAGAAGGCCAACAGGGTTGGGGCCATCCAAATCTCAGGGGGGAGGCTGTTTCATAGGCCAGGTGCCACAACAAAGAAGGCACACCTCCTGGGTTTCATTATATGACACTGTTTCACAGAAGGGACTTGAAGCATGCCCACTCTGCCTAACCTGATGGAAAGGGCAGAAACCACTGGAGTCAGGTGGCTCTGAAACTTGTTTTTCCCTACTATTTTATATCTGTTTTTCAACTTCTATTTTCATCTTCAGCATCTCTGATTTCTGAGATGATTGTCTATCTTGACTTTGGCTTCTACTTAGCATTCAGTCTCCAACCTACAAGCAGCAGACTGAACTTGACACAATATTCATCAACCTCTTCTTCTGCATCATTTATCCAACACAAACTTGGAAAAACAACATATTAAAGAATTGTCCACAAATTCTATTGATGTTACCAGGTCACTGACTGCATTGTACCAGTCGCTGTATTTGTGAAACAACATCATTCCATCTTTGCTTTTTGGGTTCTGAATAGTAAATAGTATGATCTTCTAACTGAAAGTGTTCAATTCCAGTTCATTTCAGTTTGCAGATACCTAAGATATAAATGTGTAGTCAATTCACTACACTACATAACTTTCATTATGTTGCACTCTCCCGTGTTCTCATTGTAATTCTGTCTTGCAGCTTTAGATTTCTTTTCCTGTATGGCAGCATCATCAACTAGACATCTGGAAGGCTTTAATCATTGGATCATAAACACTCCAAAAGATTCCTGTTTTTTCTTCAATAGCATGTTGAATACCATCCAACCTGAGGGGCCAACCATCTGGCACAATAAACTCAGTTACTTTATCCTGTTATCCATTTGTTTTTCTCAGTAAAATACAGGACTGTCTTATTGTTGCCTTCTCCCATGTATTATGTAATGATACCTTTGCCAATGTCACTAAAGTGATCAGTTGCTTCCAGCATCTTCCTACTTTGCAGCTGCCCAATATAGGTGCCTACTTGCTTTAGCTGGGCAGCTGGGATGACCTTCAGGCCCTAGGTGTTCCTGCTGGGAGCACAGTATATATATTCTTGGTGTATGCTCCTGGCATTCCTCACACATTCTTCCCAGGAACACACTCCATTACCAGCATGATGATGCAGCATAACAGGACTTGGGAGATAATCACATTTTTAAAAAATAACTGGAATAGATCAACATACATATATCAGAGATGGACACAATGGAACAAAATGGATTCTTTTGGCAAAGACAAGCCAAAAAAAAAAAAAAGTATAATTCCCTTACATAATTCCCTTCATGTGCCCTGCAAATATGATTTCCTTTCATTTCTTCCAATAACTGAATAATTAAGCATGTTCCAAGTGAGCAATTTGACGCCTTGGTCATGCTAACCATAGAGACATGAAGTTACAAAAAATGTACAAAGCTGTAGTATGCCTGCTGGTGTATCTATTTATGCTTGCTGAGATGCTTATTTAATAAAACAATAGCAAATAAATAGGCCATGGTTGGGGAGACAGCTGTAGATGGGCAAATGACTCCTAAATGACAATGTAATGAGTCCATGAATCACTTTCTGCTTCTCTCACCCAAAAAGTTTTAATCTTTTCTGTTCTGTAAATATTGATTTTATGCACATTGACATGCCACCTGCTGAAGGTTCTTTAGCTATTGATAACCAATGCCATCCTTTCTCAAGTTCAGAAACAGACAGACAGCTTTCATGTTTGTAAACAGTATTGATCTGCATAAATAAGCTCACTGTTAGAATGCGGGATTAAACAAGGACAAAGATAGAACACTGCGAGATTAAATCCGGAAACAGTTAATTAAAAGCTGAGCAATAAACCCAGGTTATAACCAGCCACCAATTAATGCAAATTTCTGTAGATCTAGGAAAACATTTCTCCCCACTTCTTTCTCTCCTTTCTGCCCTCCTCTTTCATACACATGATTCCAGTTCATCCCAGATACTGCATTTTAAGAAGAAGCAATATGCTGTGCTTTTAAAGACTAATGGTTTATTTAAAAATATTTATGCAAGAATTTTATATTGCTTAGTGAAAATCCTTAGAGTGCTATGTATGTTCTGAGTTCCTGAAAGGTGAGATATAAGTCTAACAAACAAACAAATGAGTACCACTCTCAGCAAATTTACATAATGCCTCATAGTGCTATTACTTTGTCAAAATTTTGTATAATTAAAATTGTGGACAATTTATAGTTGAATCTCTCACCTGTATTTAAGATGCCAAGTGTGGACACCAGGAATGGTGTGGCTAAGAGTCAATACTGACTTGATGGCACATAATCAACAAACTTTTGTAAATTTCCAAATTGCCATTTTTTATAAACACTAGACATGTCTTGTTTTCTCCCAATGATCCATTTTTAAAGGCAAGATATAAAATAATGAGATAAAAAACAATCCTGGATATAAGATATAGAAATACTGCTCCTTAGCCCATACTGAACAACGACTTTGCACTTTCACAGCACTGGGTGGCAGGCCCAAACATATGTACAGACAATTGCAAAGCATGGTGCTAATAAATGCAGTCCAAGAACATTTATAAACTAAACGTGTTTAGTAGAGCCAGTTTGTTGTAGTGGTTAAGGAATTAGGCTGGAAACTGGGAGACCATGAATTCTAGTCCCACTTTAGGTGCAAAGCCAGCTGGGAGACCTCAAGCCAGTCACTCTCTATCAGCCCTAGGAAGCAGGCAATGGCAAACCACTTCTGAAAACTTGCCAAGAAAACTGCAAGGACTTGTTCAGGCAGTTGCCAGGTGTTAAAAGGCACCACCACCACCCCACAAAAAAATGTTTAATAGACATATATTTAGATCTTCAAGAAAAGAGTTGCACATTTTACCCTACATGTTTATTTAAAAGTCACCCAACCTGATGCAGATTCTCAAAAGCAAGAAGAAACAGGATGGTGATACTAAGATGGGAACCAGACCCTAAAACAAAGTAGAAGTCTGCTTTCCCTCCACAGTTACACCAAGAGCACCATCACAGGCCCATACAACTACAAGATTAAAGATACCATCACATGTTCTTCCTCTAATGTGATATATGCCATTATCTGCTAGCAGTGACCCTCTGGATTCTATTTAGCAAACAGGACAAACTTTGTGCAAAATTATTAAGGGACACAAGTTTGAAATAAGGCTCAAAACAAAGACCAAGTACTATCAGAGCATTTCAACCTCCCAGGACACTCTATTGCAGATCTCAAAGTAATCATTTCAGAAAAAAAGACATTAAGGACATGATTAAGCAAGATACTGCTGAACTCAACTACATCAAAAGGTTTCAGGTTATCTCAAAAGCTCAACAAATACAATGGAATGTTTAGGGCAGTACAATTGTTCATTGATACGGTACTTGTAGTTTGTCTCATGTGTAACCTGCATCTGACCAACCATCTTGTCTTTGCCTCCCCGACCCTATCCCAATTTAAATCCTATATCAGTCTAGCCACTCTATGCATCTGATGAAGTGACCTCCAGTTCATGAAAGCTGATTCTGTTTAGTAAAATGTGTTAGTAAGAAAAGGTGCTCCCAGACTCCTGATTTTTAACAAATACCTATTAATCCTAAAAGATTTTTCTTGCAATTTTCCATTAGCTCTTGTCTCTTTTCCAGATTAGTTCCAAATAATTTCCATTTTCAATCATTTTACCTGTAAATTAATCCCAGAAAATCCCTTAAATTACTTGTCATTCAATCATTTCTTCTCAATTAAACATTTCTTTTCAGATCCCACTAGATTAACTAGTTTCTTAGATTCCCCTTTTTGCTTCTGCCCCATTATTCAAATATCTTTTTTCCTTCATTTCATTGTACCAGTTTTTCAGGTTGTGCATATAGCTATGAATGAGTTTTCAGAGGAAACAAAAGGGAGATCCGATGCTATATGGCCCATTTCCTTCTTCATTTTAAATAAGCAGGAGTCCTGCAAGGTATAAAAGAGACAGCTGTGGTCCATTCAGCAGGCTCCATTTGGGTGATTTAGTCTTTTTTTCTGATTCTTTTATTTCCACACCTATTTTTCTTAAAATACAACAGTACCCAGGAAAGACAAGATATATTCCCTACCAGTTCTTTGGAACTCATGTGTTTGTGTACCTGCATTGGTTCAAAACATGAAATTCTGATCTAATTATTTTGTGAGTTTTTTATAGATAGTGTTAAGTCACAACATTTGTTGGTATTGTACATTAACACATTTGTTTGTTTTAACATTCTTCTGAATGGTTAGGTTGTTTTGTTGGTATAATATGTTCTTTGTATTACAGCCCCAATCTATGACAAAATGAAATCATCTTAGACAATATGAAAAGAGTGTTTTATTGGACATGCCAAGGGATCAGTTTCAACAGGCTCAGTAGTCATTTTCTGGGTTCCTACATCTTGTCCAAACAGATTGGGACTGACAACAAGGAGTGTCTGAAACACCTTACTTTTTGGAAAAGGAGCACAAAGCACAGCCATCAATCAATTTATCATTGCAGCTAAGGAAGTCTGAAAGAAAGGGAGTGCTGGAAAAATTGTGCTTTCTTTATAAGTACAGAACACTGAACTCAGCTATTCCATCTGGTGTCCAGGCTAAATGATAAGTTATATCAAGCTACTCCCATGAGAGATTCCACTTACAACATCATCTTTCCCACAGGATGAAAACATATCCCTTGAACAGCCCTTGAAATTAAATGCTTGTCACTCTGTTTCTCTGTGCACCAGCATTCATATAATACATCTTTTGTTTCCCATTTTGAATAGAAATTTTCACTGGCCATAAAATAATAGGTGGGAAGTTTGTTAAGTGTCACCACTTGACATCATAAAAATATGAGTTGATACAGACCAAAGCCATGTTATCATCACTGGCATCCCATTTCTGCTTAGATGGCAAACAGTGTGATTAGTTGTTTATGTTTTAAATGTCCACATAATTTTAGCTGCTTGTAATTACCTGTGTCACACAAAAAATCTCTCAAAATTAGTGGTTTTATGTTATACTTATGGTTGACTTACCCCATGGAGTTGACATTTAAAAACAAAAGCCTAATAACACAGTTTGTTCCCAACAAAAGGTAGGATTCTGATAGTAACTAGGGCATAATCATAATCATAATCAAGTTTATTAAATTTATATGCCACCCGACTCCCAGTGACTCTGGGCAGTTGATATATGATTTGCCTCTGTGCATGTAACAAATATACACATTACAATAATAATCATAAATAGGCAACCATACTGAAAGCCAGAAGAACAGGTTTTCCTGCTTAAAAGAAAAAGAAATTATATCTTACAATTCCTCTTTCTTGTAGCCATCCCTGATACCTATACTTATATTATATATGATATATTGCTCCTTGGAGTTTTCTTGTTTGATGTCTCCTATTTTAGCTTGAATTGTATTTAAACATTGTTCATTGTTCTAATAATTAGAATGTTTTTTTAGTGAAAGGTTTCCTCCCCCTTCCCCACAACAAATGGAAATACAGACTGGGTAATCCCAACCTACTCAAAGTTAACTATTTTAACTAAGCGTACATCATAGTGTTTTTAGAAGGTTGGCCGTCAAGACTCATAGATGGGACAAATAATAAAAGAGAACAATCTTGGAATTGGAGCCACATCTGCAGTTGAGTTTATTAGTTATAACTCAGATTATACAAGTTGAAGCTTTTTGCCTGTACTCTTACAATTTGGAATGAATTCTCATGTGTGCATGACACGCAGTACAGATGGTACCATAAAAGCAGCATATCAGAAGGTGCATAAGGTAAGCAATTTTAGAATAAATGAGTGTAACAAACAATGGAATGTATGTCCATTACTTATAAGCACACAGATGTTACAAACCAAAAAATATCTCTGTGTATCTTTGTTGATTAAATATTACCAGATGTCCATTGGAAAGCTACATTATTTAAAGAGTGCTGACATGAAAGCTCTTGAAAGAGTTAGTATAATGTTAGGTAAATGTTTTCCCCGCAGTATTTTTCTCCTAGCCTTGCTTGTTTTACCCCCACCCAAAACTTTACAGATGTTAGAACAATAAATTCAATGAATAGTTTCCCACACTAGAATGCCTGCATGCCAAGGAATGCAGAAGTGATTTCTGGCCAGTTTCTGACACTGATCTACAATTGGGCTGCTTGTACTCTATTGCTCTTGTATCAAGTCTTCAACTGCTCCCTGCCAAGAATTAAGTGCTTGTTCTATAAACCTGGTATAGATTATCACTTAGCAGTATAGATGTATCTAATAGAATTAAATACTTTGGCTCTTGACCAACAACAGATGTGCTACATATAATGCAATAATAATGAATCTGAAAGCACCGAGATATGTCAAGGGAATGTTGCACACAAGATCACATTTCTTCTGTTGCCCAGTCAAATCTTTTTAAAGAATGGATCTGTGAGTTAATTGTTTGTTTGGGGGTGGGGGTGGGGGTAAAATCATGCAGAACAGCAAATGTAGAGTACATTTTTTAGTTCTGTTGACCAGAATCTGTTTGCATTCATCTGGCTTTTGACTGAAGTAGTTCATGGGCTCATTTTCTTATTAATTTCATTTTCAATCTTTTATTTCTGTAACTAAATTAATAATAGGAGCATTTGATATAGGATAATTATTACAGTATTTTGTTTATTTATAGGATTTTTAAAAATCTCACCTTTTGTTGTAAAAAAAAACAATCCCAAGGTGTGGAGGGATATTGAGTTTTATTAATAATACAGTAGCATACAATGATAGTAACAAAATACTAACAAATAATACAATAAGCATGATGCAGTATAAATCTTTTTATATTAGTATCAACAATATAAATTAATGTTATTACAGTAATCACACAGTATAGAATGCACACAAAATCTAACCAAAAGACCACATACAGTTTGTCTTTGCTTAAGTCTTACCCTTATGTGTTTGAAAACTATAAAAAGATTCTATTATAAATAATTATTGTTATAATGAAGTTGGTGATTTTCATGATTTATCTGGTATTTTTAAAACCAGTCACAGACCACAATATTTGTTCGGTCTAGTTGAGATGGCAAATACTTTTAGCAAAACATTGGCTTTTTTTGCCCTGAAAATACTGTTTTCAGGAAAAATGGCATCATCTCAGTTCCTTCTTACCAGGATTCTTCATTGTCACAGTCTTTGGTAAGGTATTGGGGGGAACTTCACAAAAGCTCATTTCAGGATGGTTAAGAATTTTGCTGGATCAAAATTTATAAGTAACTAACCCAGATTTGTATTTTCTAGATCAAGATGCAGATTGGAACACAATTATCTTTCAGTTTCATACATCACAAATTTAGGAATGTAATTCTGGCATTAAATGATACGATTATGACTGCCTACATCAGCATTCACAGTATCTGTGGTTGAGTTCAATAACTGTATTGCTGGTCCTTTGTTGTTATAGAACTAATAGATATAGCTGAACTTAGAAATTTACATTTTATTTATTTAAAATATTTTTGTCTTGATTTTCAGGTGAAAATGGCTCAGTCACTTCTCCTAGACTTGCACTCTTAAAAAAAAGAGGAAGAGGAAGAGGAAGAGGAAGAGGAAGGAAGGAAGGAAGGAAGGAAGGAAGGAAGGAAGGAAGGAAGGAAGGAAGGAAGGAAGGAAACAGACTGAGGGGGCAGGAAAAAAAAAAAGGAGGAGGGAAGCAAACTTGGCTATAAACGTATTACAACCAGCCCAAATAGAAATATTTCCTTTCTTGCAGTATGGACTGGAAACAGATAATCCAAGGTACAAGAACTTAAGAAATTTGATTAATAGTACTTATTAGAAGAATGGTTAAGGTTACAACACAAGAATTCTAATGAGTATCCTACTTTCAAATGTGAACCTATATATAAGCAATTTAGGGAAGCAAAGCTCTTGCCCTCTCCCCACTTCCATTTTGGCTGGAAGCTTGCCTGTTTTGTGAAGGAGGAGGAGTGTTCATCTGTTTACTATTTTGATAATGGTCATTCCTATCAGTGTGAGAAGCAATTCACATGGATACAAATATAGGAGGAATCAAATGTTGGTGGGATCTCAATTAAACTGATGGAGGGTTTCTACATTCCATCCGTTCTTATGCTGAACTCTAATGGAACAACTCTTGACAGATGACATCTGATGGGACAGAGAGGCATCATGAAGCTACTTTTCTGTGTGAGCTGGTGGTGGTCCTTCTTATATATCTCACTGTAATGGAATGGTTGGTATCAGAGACCTGATTAGTTTTGCTGCAGGGTGGTTGTTTTTTTTTAGCTTTACCCTTCATAAATGATGAGATATTCTTGTTTTCTGTTATGTTCTGCTTAAATTTAACTAAATACTAAATTTAAAATTTACTAAATTTAAATTTACTAAAAGATTTATTTTCAATATATAGCCACAAATTACTCAGGTTCTTGATTGGGATTACTAATTAAGACAATCAGCAAGCCAAAATGATGCTGCATGTCCAATGTAAAAGTCAAGTAAAAACTTAAGTCCAGATTATCATGTGGTCAGGATTTGCATCAGCCGGCTCATTATTACCAACAGATTGCAACTATAATGCCAAACAATTCAATTATTTTACAAATAATTTTTGACTAATGAATAAATCTAAAGCTGCTCATGGATAGACCTGAAGGCTAATTTTAGCCGATGAATTATTCACTGAACACTATTAAAAATGAAAAGGGTGGGGGAAGCAACTAGCTTAGGAGAACAAGAAAGGGCTCGAGACAATTGTCCATATTGCTGTAAATCATCTAAGCAGAAAAATTCAGTGAGAAAATGACATAGCTCGAGAGTGACAATTGATTCAAACTAATTGGAAGTTAAATTAAATGATAATTAGCATTAATCAATAGTGAGGTTGGTATGCCAGTACATCCTTCCTTTAGGCAATTCACCTTCAATCCCCAGTGCACTGATAAGGCTGGTGATCTATGAGCCCTATGTGTGTGCCTGCTATCAATAAAGAAGCATGTCCCTGCAGCATTGACCAGGCGGGAGGTGGGTAAAAAAAGAACATTTGAATGTGCAGCAGCTTTGCCATCAAGAGAGGTGGCCGCTGTGCTCCTCCTGCAGCTAATTGCAGCTGCATCAAAGGATGGGGGGCCCTCAAATGGCAGAGGATGGTAGCAGTATCTCAGTGCCTATCTGCTTTCAAACAGTACATCATAAGGATTCTTAGCTCAGCATATTATCCTGCTTTTTGTTCAGAGTCTTAGTTTCATGTATTTTTTTCTGTTCCTTTTTGAATGTGTGTGGTGATATTACTGTATAGATCTATGATGATTCTATTCTGATAGCACCATAAGAGCATAAGAAGAAAAGAACCCTGTAGATTGGGCTAAAGGCCTGCACAGTCCTGTTGTCACAACGGGTAGCCAGGTGTTTATGGCAAACCCATAGCCAAGACATCTCATTTTGTGGAAGTGCTAAAGAACTGGAGAGACCAGATTACAAATATAAGTGGGAACTTTGCATAGACTAATTGGTCAACCTAATACAAGAAAATAAAACATGGCAAGACTTTATAGTATATTAAGCCATCTCAGGAGGACATTTGTTCTTAAATACAATGTATAAATATTTAAAAGAAACAATTCATCAATAAAACAATTAAAGGAAAAAAGGAAGAAGAAACAAACAACTGCTTTCTGAAGAGGGTGATCTCGTTCACTATCAGCAAAAAGACTAGTTGCTCCCTCAGCCCCTGGATCTGTGACAAACATACACCCATACTAGAGTAAATTCACAGAAACCAGGTATCAGTCCATAAAATAAAACAGAATCTACCTCATGACTAGCTTCATTGATCTTAGCTTGCTGTCCAAATTCCTTAGATTCCATCCTGATTATTGCTAGAGTTGGGGTTCTGCCATTACCTTGTTTTCAGCCAGCTTCAGAATAGGAAACATAAATGTCTGAAAACAGAGATAAGATGGCCCTGTCTTTCCTCTTATGGAGACCCACCTGTAAGATGAAACACATACTTCTGATTGACTCTTCAACATTTTTTTTCTGGGGGGAGGGGGGCTTCTCTTCTATCTGGGGGCTTCTCGTCTATCTGGATGGATAGATCAGTGAACTTTCCTACAGTCCTTTAAGTGCCTGGCCCCCCATTCAGTACAATGTCATATGGGAATTATTCCTTTGCATAAAAGGGTCATGAAATCTAGCATCACTGTATCATGGAAGGGAAGGGAAGGGAAGGGAAGGGAAGGGAAGGGAAGGGAAGGGAAGGGAAGGGAAGGGAAGGGAAGGGAAGAGAAGAGAAGAGAAGAGAAGAGAAGAGAAGAGAAGAGAAGAGAAGAGAAGAGAAGAGAAGAGAAGAGAAGAGAAGAGAAGAGAAGAGAAGAGAAAAATAGATTCAGCCATTAACTTCATTCTCCAGATGATATCTCACAAAATGTCATATTGGAGCTATGTTCAAACTCTTCATCTCAGTTTTCTGTGGGCATCTAAAGAAGCCTTCCTAGCCAAGTGCTCACCAACTGATATGTAATACTGTGGAATTATTATGACTGAATAAGGCTAATGGGTATTAACTAAACCATTTATTTAATCCAATAATGACTTAGTGGATACAACACTAACCTGGGAATCAGGTTATTTGCATTCTCTACTACAGTTAAACTGGTCTACATCTTTAGCAAATGTAAAATAGTATAGAATTAACTGTTAGATATTCTAGAATAAATAAATGGAAAATTTAGGCAGATGTTTCTAAACAGCTTACATGAGTTCAGAATCTGACTCCACAAGTCAGATGTTGTCACTTTCTTATATTTACCCATAGATGTTACTAACTTATAAAGGAATCCAGCTACTCATTCCTTACCGATATTTGAAGGTTAATATTAAATGGTCCCATGCCACAGAATAGTTCTGCCTGCCTTCCTGCTGACTCTGTATTTAGGAAAGCTCAAGTTGCTGTTTTAGTTATTAAATTTAATGTGTAACCAGATTACTGGGCAAAAAACAAATAGCATGCTGCTTACTCTTCAAACAGAAGAACTTTTGGGGTACCAGTTGCAGCATTTATGCTTCTGCATGTCTATCTTTCTGGATCAGCCACCCCCCACCTGCACCTCCAACTCCTCCCCATCAACATATTGCTTGTTCAGTCTCACAGAGATTATTTATTCCTTGGCACTGAAACTTTTGCTCCAAAGAATTAACATTTGGATCTTATTTACCGACTCTCAGAGTGCCAGGTATACAGCTGGGTGTCATTGCACAATCTATTTTGATGGGGAAATCAATGATAAATTGAAAAACAAGGAGGATAAAACAATGAGTCCTATGTGATCACTGTTGGAAAACATTGCATCAGTAATTCACTGGGTTTTGACAAAGAACAGGATGGAAAGATGGGAAAGGTAAATCCCCTCTCAGTTTGATACATAGCCATCCATTTTTTTCTTTAAGGTTGAAAGTTAAGCAATTCACAGGTTAAATTCATCTTTGTGCCCACCCACCTCGGAATAGGAAGGAGGGATATCTAAATCTTTATTGCTATTTTAATGAAATTTCACTCTGAGAGGGATTTGAAAATAAAATACATTTCCTGTTGGAGATCATGAGCTGTGAGCTGCAAGCAAACATATAGCCTTTGGCTTGGCTCAGCTTCATATAATCACTTATGTTCCAACAAGCAATTCTTATTGGCCAGGTCTTCCCAGCACCTGCAGTTAGAAAAGCTCTAGGCAAGTCCAGCACTTCATTTAGATGTCCCTTATTACAATCAGTCATACCTATTCCTTGCAGCCACAGGAAATCTGATGCTTAACCCATATGCTTTTTAAAATTAAAAGCTTAGAAAACAGCCAGTGTTTTAAAAAGAAAGAGAATAAGGAATATATTAAGGTATGCAAAATGTAATATAGTACATCTTTCTTCATAATTTCACCCATTTATGTAAAAGGTAAGAGCAAGCCAATTAACAAATACTAAAAAAAAAGAAATGAATGCAGACATGTATTAGGAAAAACATCCCAACAGATATAGGGGTCATCAAAGATTGTTTTCAAGTTTCTTTCTTAAACTGCATGAAAAAAGAGAAAGAAATAAAGAAATAAAAAGAGATGAAAAGTTGTTGCTTAGCAGTATATTAGAAACACTCTCCAAAATGTGCTATAGAAGCATTTTCCCAATTTCCTGCAGTTCCTATTGTCCTCGGCTAGATCTAGATGATGCTAGAATAGGGCAGGCTATATTTTTTAACATTAAAAAGTGCTTCATGATTTTCCAGTCTTTTCCAGATTATAACACTTTATGGCCTTTGCAAATTATCTCAAGATTGCTACTGTAAAATTCCCTGCAATTAAGAAGCAATGGCCACTTCCTTTAGAAATCTATCATGATTGGTTATTCAAACCTGGCTCTCTTCTATGTAATTCCAACTCCCAAATTATCTAGCTGGGTAGCATATGGAACTACAGCATTCAACCCTTCCTCTCACATACATAAATGGTAAAAACTGCTAAGCTGTTCTTTAAGTTACCTGGAGCTTTTTGGGGCTGAATTCAATATAGTCAGAAAGTTACTGGGAGTTGACCGATAAGCCTTCTGAGATGAAGATTTCTTTCAATAGTTCCACAAAAGCTGGACTTTTCTAGGCAGACTAACACTTTTGCCTCCCAACACATCAGGGAAAAGGTGAAAAGGCACCCTAAAGAGGAGGGAAAGATCCTCCCAACTGTCTATTGTGGTGCTGACCCCAATTATTCCTAGTAGTTTTAGTCCAACAAATAGCACGTGGGAAGATTTAGGAAAAGTCTGTTCTTTCATCAACTGAGTCATTGGTGATTATGTGTTACTGGCACAGAAGCATGAGTCAGTACTGTTATGAAAATACAGCTAATAGGTGCTTGGTCTTGTTTTGTGAATAACAAGAAAGACTTCTGGCAATAAAAGAATGATACTTTATGGTTAGATATCACATAGCAGAAAAGGCACCGTGTTTAATTTTCATGCAATTTCTTACTTTGATTTACAATGAAAAAGTTTGAGCTGCACCCTGAGTTTTTCAGGATGTGATATGATATTTGATAAATATATCAGCTGGCAGACTTCAAATTTCTTTATTACGGTCACAGACCAGAGTTACAAATAAAAGTACATTAAAGATGCATTAAATGCATCAAGAATATATTAAAATGAAATGAAACGAACCATGAAAATATACTTACAGATTGGTGGGATCATCAATGGGCAGTCAAAGTCTGCCTAATTTTACAAACAGTATAACAAAATTTAGCTACATTCAGGGAAACTAAATCATTCTGATCAGATAGCAACAGCTGCACATAAAAAAGATCAGAATTTCCTGGATATTTTACCAGACGAGGAGTTATTAAATGGGTCCGTGAGTCCTTATAGAAAATACAGTGTAGCAGGACATGTGCTATAGTTTCAAAAGCCCCTTGTTCACAGGGGCACAGTTTCAGCTCATATGGGACTTTTTTGTTTCAGCCCTCCAAAACTGCTGTAGGAAGAACATTACAGCATGCTAGAGTTAATGCCCTCCAAAACTTGGAGATAGTTATGTAGTTTAGGTATCTTGCTGACTTATTAGAAAAGGCTTGACTGCTCAGAAAAACATTGTTAGGTAAAGCGGACTGGTCCTGCTGGAGTTCCAGGTCTTTGATACGCTGTCTAAATTCACTGAGTGAATGCTCATAGCCAATCATTAGGAACGCCTCCCTAGAAAAGCCAAGATGTTGGAGTTTTTGTAAGATAGTCCTGGACCATACTGATTTATAATTGTCCTTAATAAGGAAAAAACCCAAACCTGTAGGGAAAAACAGTAGTTTCAGCCAATGTGCTATAATACAAATCCATGCACCTGTTTCAACTTTGGACAACCCTGCTTCCCTCCTTAATACTACATTTGGAATGCAGGGGGCTACCTGAAATATGGCCCTTAGGAATTTAGACTGAACCCTTTTGGGAGGAGTAAAGGAAGGGTAAGGTCCTAGCTGGGCACCAAAGGGTAACTGTATGCGAGCCTTAGCTGAATATAGCTTCAGTGCTGCTGGGATATGCTGTGCTCCTCTGGTAAAATGAAAAGATTGGATTGCGGCCACTGTTTTTTGAGCATTTTGTATAATGTAGTTTTGGTGCGCACTGCATTTAGTGGAGCCATGAAAAATCATGCCCAAGTATTTAAAGGATTTAACTTATTCAATATTCTGGCTATTTATCCTCCAGATGTGCAGTTTAGGTCTCTTTGCAAAGGCCAAAATCTTGGTCTTGCTATAATTGATTTCAAATGCTTCCTTAGAGCAGTAACTGGCCAGAGCACTGATGGCTCGCTTAAGTCCAATTTGCGTTTGTGATAGGAGTACTATGTCATCTGCATACAACAAAGTTGCAATGTGCCTGTTTGCCAGTTTTGGAGGGTGATGTTTTAATTGATTCATTTTGGCCACAAGTGGATTTATATACAGATTGAACAGCAGAGGAGCTAAAATACAACCCTGCCTCACTCCTCTGTGAACTGGGATCTCATTTGTGTGATGGCCTTGCGTACTGCATCGAACTGATTCTAGAGTTCTTATAGAGATTATGCATGAGCAACAGTAACCGCCAATGGTAGTGTAGAGGAGCTTAGACCAAAGCCTTGCTCTGGGAACCAGATCAAATGCAGACCTAAAATCAATAAAAGCGGTGTATAGTGTCAAATCTGTTTTAGATGTATATTTTTTGGCCAGATGTTGAAGTAGAAGGGCATGTCCACAGATAGAATATCTGGACCTGAAACCTGCTTGCTCATCTGCCAATATATGCTCTGAGTCAATCCAGTCGACTAATGTATAAGTGTCTGGCATAGAGCTTACTTATTATGCTTAACAAGCTAATGGGCCTATAATTAGTAGGCAAGTCTCGGGTGCCCTTTTTATAGATAGGCATGATAATAGCTAGGCCCCAATCCTCTGGAATTTGTGCAGTGAGATTGAGATAGGTAAACAGGGAAGCAAGAACTGGGATCCACCATTTCAAATTGTTGCGTAGTATTTCGGGTGTAATAAAGTCATTGCCTGGAGCTTTACCAGGCTTTAGCTGATTTATGAGCCTCTTTATTTCAGCATTTGTGACAGGAGCCCAATGAGGGAGCAGGTTAACATCGAGATCTAAATCAATTGTTTGGGCCTCTTCTTGTGAATATAATGCTCTAAAGTGGTCTTCCCACACAGATGCAGATAAAAGGTGAGGGAGTAAAAGGGGGCTGTCAATTGGATGGGAAGCTATCAGGTGCCAGAACAGAGTGGAATTTCTGGCTTGAGATGCTCTTATCAGTTGCTGCCAAGAAGCCTTAGTGAATTCTCTTTTCTTGTTTTGTAAAATATATTTATATTGTTTCTTCAGGAGCATAAAATCTTGGATGGAATGCTAAGCTGGGTTCTCTTTATATAACTTGAATTCCCTGATCAGTTTACTTTTGGCCTCAGAACATTCTGCATCAAACCAGGGTTGAGAGAAATAAGTCCTGCCCCCCTGGATTATCTCTTTTCCTTGATATCTGGGTGGAAATCACTGGCTGGAATAACTGGATCAGTTGTATAAATGTCAGTTGGCAAACTTGGAGAATGACGATTTTGATCAAGGAAGTTTATGGTTTTTATTTGAGGGATTGGGCTTCAGTCCACATTCTTGGGTCTTCATTTTGTACTATTGGAGTGAATGGAACAGAACAATGCTACAAAGAACACCAGAAAGGTCAGATGGACAAGATGAATAATCAGTTCTCTGAAGAGAGAGATCATGTTGAAAAATACCCCCGACCATGCTTAGCAAGGTCTCAAATATCTTTTAAAAAGCTTCTGGTGCAAAAAGGATGAGTTTCCCATGACAGGCATACATTCCCTTTTTCAGAGGTGGACCAACACTGATTGTTTCACTGCTGGAATTTGACTGTTGTGAATCTCTGGTTTTTTTTCTGTTTAAAAGGAAATATAAAATCCCAGGAGACATACTGCAATGCACCTCCAGGGCTGATGTTTTAAAGCTTTGTTTAGATGCTCTAAATTCGCCTTGTCTTGGACAGGTGTTGGAGTGTCTCTGTCAACAAATTTGGTGAACATCTTTTCTTCTTTCTGATAAAAGAGAATAGTATAGTTTCCTTTTTCGTAGAGTGATCTAAGATCTTGTCTTTTTTTACACTTTACACACACACAGGCACTCTTGTAAATGAGAGGAAGGATTGTTTGTTTTCTCTCTTAAAGTGTAGCATTTAGTGCTTGGCTATTTAGACTCCAAAAAGTGCTGCAACTGAATATATTGCCAATGTCCATAACTTATTATTCACATTTCAAAAATCATGCTAACCGATTCTGAGATGCTGTAAACAACCAAAGTGATTTGGACAAAATCTTAATAGGATGGGATAGAAAGAACATTAACACAATGGTTGCATTCATTTCTAGAGGGATATGAAATGGATTTCTGCATATAAATCTCATTGTACAAATTCCTGTCCTTATCTATTCTCCATTTTTGGAGAAAATGACCTGTCAGTATATCATATCTAAGTGAAGAGGTACAGGCAGTGGAGAAACCATTACTGGCCTGTCATGTAACTCCTTTTCACCAAAGCTACACCAAGCACTTGCCTATCTCTCTAACAAATGAATTTCAGGCTTCTTTTAAACATATCTCTCTGTAGAAGCCTACTTTCACTTAATTTCCCATTTTGTTAAACCTTTCTCATTTTGGAAAAAAAAAGTTTAAAAAAAAATACATTGAAAATCCATACATTTTAACTTTTTCTAATAAACAAAATTTTGTATGGACCTAATACATAAATTTTTGCAACCAATTTCCCCTAACATATTGTAGATGTACAAGTTTTTTTCACATACGTTCATTGTTTTATGCATTTCTCACCCATTTTTAGTAGGAATTTTTTGACTGGACAGCTACATCATGCAATTCCAAAAAATGTTAAAAGAATAAGGCTATACAGCATTTCAGATTAAATTCCAAAATGCTGCTTTGGAGCACATTGGATACAAACATAGCACCTATCTTCAACTCTTTAAAACACTTACTTCTTTTCTGGGGATCAATCAGGTGTCCTTTAAACTGCTGTGAGATCCTAGGAAGTAACATGGCAATGGAAGGATGTCTTTGGGCTAATCATTATTTCTCACTTCAACCTACTCTAGACTGGAGAAAATTGGAGAAATTGTCCACCCAATTTCTATATCCACAGATTTGATGGAAAAATTCAAAAGACCACTTGTACAAAGCAGCATGAACAACGCACGGCTCTTGAAGCATTAAATCATCTGCCTGATCCAGAAAGCTCAGTGCAACTGCCTCATAGTTTCCACCCAGTATTATGCCTACTTTCCTACAGTTTTATGCCTACATAAAACATTTGCACTGAAAACTCTACAAAGTGACACATGTACAGGAAAACTTCTGGTGCAGATGTAACAAGCCACCCAGAGGATATTACTGCTTTTATGCTTTACAGAAGGGCACTTATCTCAAAGTAATGCACTTCACAAAGCACTTATTTCACACACCTTGTACAACACTAGATTGTATTTGTAGAAAAGTATTCTGATTTTCTTTTAAAAAAACAGATTAAAAAACATTATTAACCTGCAGCCATTTTCTCAACTCTCCCTAATATGCAGCATTTTATGCAATTTCTCCTAATGTATATGGATTAAAATGTATAGTTTTGGAGAAGCTGTTGTTTCACAAAGATATTCCTGGTATTCTTTTTACATACATTTCCCAATTTAAGCTATTTTTATATAATAATGACAAAATTTGCATAGATAGATATATATAGAGAGAGAGAGAGACAGAGAGAGAGAGAGAGAGAGCATTTTTAGTTGCATCTCTCACTAATTTTGGGGGGGGTATGCAGTTTTTTGACTGGAGAAAGATAGATGCTAGCAGACTCTGCTGCCATCTGAAGCAAACCCCATTTTGGTGATCTCATACATCTACTGTCATGGACATTTATAGGCATTTTTTTTAGATCCGTATTTGTACCCTTATGCTCTGAAACTTCCTATTTGGGGCCTCTAGCAGTTACAGATAATCACCTCAGAAGTAGTGTTCCTTTTTATAGGGTTTTCCACCACTGGATCTGTGTCACTGAGATGGAAGAAGCTCTTCATTGGAGAAATTACTTTATGACAGTGGTTCTTGCTTCCCCCCAGTGAATCTGGAAATTTGGACTTCTTCAACAGGTATTGTTAAACAGTTGTTATCACAATGATACCAATGAAACTGTTACTGCTCTCTGCTAAGGATTTAGAACTGCATTCTTTACCAATAAATAAACATTTGCAAAAGGGTAGGAGAAAAAGGGGATTTCATATTCAGTTGACTACTTTAGTCAGCAAGTTAAGCTGAAAAAAGAAGTGTTAATATTTCACAACATACTTGTACCTCCTTTCCAGAACATCAGTAATAAGAATACAAAGAAAATCTGATATGACACATTTGTAATTGTAAGAACTCTTGCTATAGAATCCAGCTATTTGAGATCTATGAACAGCTTATTGAAAACCTCTGGTGAGCATTTTTTACTTATATCTACTCAATTAAAGCAAGATGAATTGTGAGGTGTAACTTGATTGCTAATAGAAGAGAATATGTGTAGCTCAGGGTTGAACTGTGGAGTCCTTGGAGTTCTCTGAGCTTGGCTGTTTTCTTGCAAATGTTTCATTACCCGGCTAGGTAACATCTTTAGTACTAGAATGGAATGGGATTTGGTCTCTGTTTATATATAGTGGCATGCCCTGCCAGTGTTGGTGGGGGGTGGGGGTTTTGTTTTATTTTTTTCCCTATGGTAGTTCTTTGATTAGGGTATTGTTTACTGCTGATTGTATGTCTGGTGATAATCTCTGCTTATCTGGGTGATGATTGCTGGTGAGGAGATGTTCTGGTCTTTTGTTTTCCTTTTTATTGTCTCTTTTGAATAGCGTGTAGTTGTTGTCTATCTCTATGTGCCTGTTGATGGTTGCATAGTTGAAACTATGGTTAAGTCTGTCCAACACATGGACTGTCAGCATCTTAGACCAAGCTGAATCCAAAAATGCAAAGGAATTCCTGGAAGCTTGGTATTCAGACAAGGTAGCCATCAACAGGCACATAGAGGTAAACAACATCTACATACTATACAAAAGAGACAATAAAAAGGAAAACAAAAGACCAGAACATTTCCTCACCAGCAATCATCACCCAGATAAGCAGAGATTAACACCAAGATTATCACCAGACATTCAATCAGCAGTAAACAATACCCTAATCAAAGAACTAACATAGGGAAAAAAATAAAACAAAACAAAACCCACACCCCCACCAACACTGGCAGGGCATGCCACTATATATAAACTGAGACCAAACCCCGTTCCATTCTAGCACTTAAGATGTGAGCTAGCCGGGTAACGAAACGTTTGCAAGAAAACAGCCAAGCTCAGAGAACTCTATAACTTGATTTCTAAGCAGCTATCAAGACAAAGTATTGATAGTTGCTCAAAGAATAAGCAACTATCAATGTTGGCTATGAATGTTGGCTTGTGAACATGTAGTCTAGGAAAGTATGGTAGACCATCTCCCACTTGACTCTTGTCTCTTCAGCACACAGTGTAGATTGGCTGAATCATGGCAAGCCAACATGGCCTTGTCCTAGGCCAAAGCACTGCTGCAGAGGTCAGGGAGTTGTGGAGGAGACCATGGGAGTGGCTGGAGGTGGTGTAGTCCCTAGGCTGGTTGGATGTGGCAGGGCTGCTGGCAAAGAGGAAAGCAGAGGGAATGGAGCTGAGGGCCGGTGTGGCATGGTGGGGAACTGGTAACACAGGGGCTGTGGGACCTGAAGTCAAAGAGGCAAAGACAACTCTGGGAAGACTGGTGGAGAAGCAAGGCCTAGTACTGAGAGGGACTTGGTGGCATACCTCCTTTGTTCCCCTGGATGTTGGGTGGGAGCAGATAGGTTTATCATCTCTTGGGGTGCTACTGGCCTGAGGCTAAAGAGCTGGAGTTTGTCCCTAGATAGGTGCAGAAGGGAGCTGGGGTGCTGCTGGGAGCATCAGAAGCACTCAGTCCAACTAGAAACTCTCTCAAGAAATTGGGCAAGATCCTCTGAACTGTAAATTTGGCCACCTGTCTTTAATATCCAGGCCCCTCCTGGGTTAAGGAAACCCAGGAGGTAACCTGTTGGTGGGCTTATCTGGCTATCTGGGTCTACCCTACAAAGGGTATCAGATTCTTTGAGGGAGAAGATATTCCCCCTGGCACTGAAGAAGGTGGTGGTGCACCTTCTTCTCAACAGGCCATCACTGGACCCCTCTGTTCTGGATTTCAATTTCTAACCTTCCTTTTGTGAGGAAGGCTGTTGAGAAGGTGATTGGATCACAGTTACAGGGGCCCTTGGAGGAAGTGAATTATTTGGACTCATTTCAGTCAGGTTTCAGACCAGGGTATAGTATGTAGACAATGTTGCTCATGCTTGTCAATGACCTGCACTGGAGCTGGGATTGGGTGAGGGGCTTTCAAAACTCAGGGGCTCAGGGGCTTTCAAAACTATGATATCCTCCTGGACTGGCTGTGGGAGCTGGGACTGGGGGCCTGAAGAGCAGGTAGCAGCTTTGGTCCTGAATATCTCACATTTAACTTCGATAAAGGATATCAAATACTAATATTGTGATCTGAAGGACCACAAATTGCCCATGAATGCACAAAGGTGCACAATGTACAAAAACTGTTCAGTCTTCAGCACACTTTGTACATTTATTTCAAGAGTGTTGTGCTTGGACTGACCTTCCCAGCAAAAACTCCTGTGGCTTCTAACATCTGTCTTTGTAAGAAACTACTGAAATTAGTATTGTAGGAGTCATATAAGAAGCTGCAAAAAAATTGCTATTGGCAAAGGAACTGTACTTTTGGATAAACTCATTGGTTGCTTTCTAGATCTTAAGTTTCTGCTGAGCCCATTGACTGAGACAGTATCTCCTGAAACAGTACTTTGTTATGACAATGTATTATTTTAGTGGCACATACATTAGAAACACATTGTTAATATACTGACTGTTTAATAGACCTTATTAAACATGTTTGCTTCAGAGACCTCAAGCTATCTATCACTAGTGATTTCTTTCCTTTTCCTTATTTTAGGCTTCAGCTTAGTGGGGTGAAATAATTTCCCCTGCAGATTTCCCCTACAAATTGCTTTTCAATAATCTAAGCATAGCCATGAGGATAACCTGCTCGCAGCCCTCCTCTGCATAACAATGGGAACTCACCAATGTGTCACCTGCAATTATAATTCCAGCTTTGACATGTGATGGAATGAAAGATATGGTAGTTCCGCCTAATTAGTGACAGAGCTGAACTATAGCAGAGATCAGCCTTTCTCGAGGCAGGCTGAAATGAGACATACACAGTGGAAAAAGAGTGAAGAATGGGCTATTATTTGAGTGGAAATCAAAGATGGGAAAGAGATGCCAGCCCAATTTGCAATTTTATGAACCAGAGGGGAAGGAATTGGATCCATTCTGCTGCTTCATGTTCACTACAAGGAACCCCTCTTTCCATCTGAAACTGCAGCTGTAGGAAGACATTGGTGTACATCAGCACAGACAAAAAACTATGGTGATATACCATTTCATAATAGCATGAGGTATAACAGGACAGCCCAAAGTGCACCATTGGTAAGTGAAAAAGAGCTTAGATTTCATGTGAAAAGATCTAAGACATGCTGCTTTTCTAAATTTCAGCATCAGTGAATTTCCTAATCTTATACAACCATTCTGCAAAAAGAAAAATATTCACAGATGCAGCCTGATCACCAGAAGGCTGCAGTGATGGTTAAAGCTGCTCCTAAGTTTTGCCTTCTTCCAAAGGATTCATGGTAAAAATAAATACTTCCCCATTTTAATTTCATAATCAGTTCAGCATCGAATGAAGTCTTGTAGCTAGATAAATTTTAGTTTGATATTCTGCCCATTGTTATATACTTACTTGATGGTTATTGTGCAGTACAAATACAGAACCTGTGTAGTGCTGAAGTTTGTTGCCACAAACTACTGAAATCCCCAATTCTCCATTTTCCCCTTCCTTGCATAATTCTTCAAGCATATTGCTTTCAAAAGCTAGGAAAAGCAAAGTAATTTTGTAGAGAAGATACCATTCAATCGTGAAGTTCTTTCCCGATTAATTACAGTCAGTGAAGCTGTATAAGTTGTAATTTACACACTGACTGAGTTCACACCATGCTAAATAATAGTTTGTTTCATCATAATTCACTGAATAAGCCATAGTTGGTTTTATTAGCACAAAACACAATAAGTTATAAACCAAGACTTTGAAATTACAATAGTTGGGTTAATACAACATGCTGAATCAAAACCAAGCAATCATATTGTAGCATAGCATAATGTCTGATCCAAGTATCTGTCCTGCAATACCATCCTTATAGATTTTTTTTGAGGAAATTATAAAAATACTCCCAGTTTAGCAGGATAGACCAAAGTGCTATCTTTGTGAAAAATGCGAAGGATGCTGAAGGCATAGAAGCCATCATATCACTGATGAAGGAAGCTTAGAACAATTTGCAAATCAGTAATCAAATGTCAATGTTTAACATTTCAAATTTCCATTTTAGGTCTAAATTGACTGAAGTAGAGCTAAACAAATGTGCTTTCATGGCAAACTGAACATCCTTATGTAATCAAAACCTAATTTAAAAGTAAATTTAAAAGTAAAACTTGGATACCTGCTGGGATGGAAGGTTAGTCTCATTCAGAATCCAAACTGAGCATTTTCAAATTATGTTTAATGAATAGAATGATGATTCAGAAAACAGGAAACCAGGAAGCAGCAGATCCAATGGATATGTAGTAATAGTCAGAGACCAATGTGGACCTGCAATTAATGTGGCAATGCACCGATTTTGTCCCTCTGCCACATTCTTTTTTTGGAATTGATTTGAAGTTGCCATGATTAGGAAAAGGTGAGAAAGCAGAAGAGAGAAAAGCTCCTTTGCTGAAACAATACTGGCATATAATTAAGATGGCACAAAGCAGCTGTGTGGGTCTTGTTCGAAATGATCCATCCCCATTGAGACAATGAGAGCTAATGAACTAAATCTGAAAGCCTCAGCACTGGATTTTGACAAATGTGGTGTTTTCCTATTGAGAGAGTAGAAAATGATTATAAATGGCCAGCTGGGCTTATGTTCAGGCATGGACACTTCGAAAGACTGGCATTAGGCCCTCTCTTGGTTCCTGGCAATGTAAATTATTTCACACTTCTGCTTCCAAATCAATTGGGTGTCTCCTCTGCTTAAGCACTGCTGAAATAAAATCTTTTCCACTCCAGACACATTCTCTGTATTTGAAGCCATTGTGGAGCTTTCAGAAATAATTGGGTCTTGTGTCTGAAAGTAAAAAGTCACAACATTTTAAATAAACTTGATTACTTTCATTTTCTTACTTGCACAGATTCTTTAAAGTTTTGATTACCTAAACTGAGATTACTTTTATTTCTATCTATATAATATTTCAGTAATATTTACCCAAATATGATTGGAGATAGCTTAGAATGAGAGTCCAGCTCAACAAAATACCATGAAAAAGGAAATTCAAGTGAATAATTCAATCTGAATGTTTGATTATGGGCTAGACAAGGGTTTTTTTTTTTAATTATAACTGATAAAGATATACAGGACATGCAATTAACTATTTCACAGAAAATCTTACAGTTAGAAAACCTGCCTTGTTCATCAGTAGCAAATGTATCAGGATTTGGGTAACTTCTGACGTATGAAATTCAATTTTTATGCTTCTCAGTGACAGCTGTACTGGCTTCTGAGAATGAAGTCCACATGTTTATAGGCTGACCAGTTTGGGCAAGACAGAGGTGCACTGTAAAGAGATCAGGCCTACCAAAAAGTTTTTTTTTTAAAGTTAACTCTGAGCTGCCATCTAGTGCTCATCTATATTTTGCAGCTGAGATGTGGAAGCCTGTAACTGGTAGCTACAGGACTCTACAAGTTAAAGCAATGATACATATATTGTAGTCATGCTAAACCATATCATGCTTAGCTGAAACCTAGATGATTTGCCCGCAGACTTCCTCTCAAAGGAAAGGAATCATGTCAGAGAAAGTGACCAGAAACAGACCATGGTTTATTCTCCTTCATTTATCAAATTATTAGGAGGGTCCTAATAGAAGACATCACTCAGGTTTTACTTTTCTATGGATTCCTGTTAAGAACGCAGTGCCACATTTCAACCCCTGTTCTGTCTATGAACAGTTAAATAAATTACTATTTTTAAATATAGCTGAAATCAGGGAGAAAATAAAAAATAGAAGGTTCTACTACATAGATCCTGTAGAACTTTTCTTTAAAAATCTGTTTGGTGAAACTTAAAAGCTTTAAATTCAGTGTAAATTCAATATTCTGGAAAGATTACAGGAATAGAAAAGCAATTCTTTATATAAGGTAATGCATGAAACTATATATTTAATTAGATGATAAAAGGTTGCCAAAATGGGTTAAGTAGATATTTACTTGGTAACTCATTAGATTGATATCCAGTATAGTCTATGTTTCAATATTCTGTGTGCCCACCAAAACAAATACAAAAAACAAAACAAAAAATTAAGCATGAACCAGGGCAACACACTAGGTTCCTGAATGCAATAATCTCAACATAGTATGAAAGTACCCAGAGTTGTATGGCTGAGAAGTTTACTTCATAGTATTAATATAACGTATATTTATTTATTACCAGCCAGATATAGCATGCACCAATTCAACCACAACAATAACAGAGGATTAAAAGAGAAATAACAGAAGCCACTAAAGGGATAGAGAAAACTAACATTAACAGGTTAGAAAGGTCTAGATTAATTGTAATTGTACCATTTTCTTTCTCAGGGCTGGACCTCACACCTAGATGTTGTGGTTGAGGTGGCAGTTTTTGATGATGAACTTAGACCTGCAGCAGGGGTGTAATTAATAATCAGAGTGGTTTTTAATATTTGGTGGATATTCTGTTATGCCCAGATTGATCCTGCTTAGTAGCCCTCATGGCTACTAAGCAGAATTTGGCTACTGAATGTCCAACATTGGTCTGACAGCCTGACAAGAAGAATGAGATATGGAGAGAAAAAAAAATTCTCTTCATGGCAGACCTTTTAGAAGAGGTACAGTTAGGGTGGCTTGCAGGTTCCTATAGAAATGGCAGGATATAAGGACTTTATAAAACCAGATATCATTTTTTCATACATATAGATTCATGAAATATAGAGAGACCTCAAACACAATATTTGCTGATAGTGCAGATCAGAAATTCGAAGGGGTTTCTATAAGACAAAATACAACAATATGTGTAAATTTAGTAGTATATACTGGCAAAATCTTCAGTGTTGACAGTTTTACAGTTGTGTGTGACTCTCATGGTTTATATACTTTCTCTGGCAGTATTTTTTACAACTTACCCTGTTATCAAGTATCTGTTCTAGCTGATAATAGAAATGTGAGCTATACTGAATCTTTGCATAGAAACATAATTGGAGATTAGGCCAATGAGTCCATCTTCTTGTTATGCGCAAAATGTCTGCTATATGTGAGCATCTCTACTAATGAGATTCAGTGAAGGGGGGCCCACCACCTCTCTGGGAGATATGTTTCACTAATATGTTTCCCCAGAGGGGGGAAAACAAAACAAAACAAAACCCCCACCCCCACCAGCTCTGGCAGGGCATGCCACTGTATATAAACAGAGACCAAACTCCATTCTGCTCTAGCGCTGAAAATGTTAGCTACCAGGGTAATGAAATGTTTGCAAGAAAACAGCCAAGCTCAGAGAATCCCAAGGACTCTACAATATGTTTCACTGTCAAGCTGCCTTGATGTTTGGAAGCTTTTCCTACCATTCAACCAGGAACTGAATTCCTACAATTTTAGGCCATTATTCTATGTTCTATTCTCTGGAATAATTGAGAAATTTTGGCATTCTTCTTTGTAACTCCTTCTCTCTTCTCTTCTAAAAGCTAAACATATCTACTAGGTCTCCATTTCCTGTATGTTTTTCCAACTGTCATCTGCTGAGTGGTCTTAATTTTCTCTGATATATTCTTGAGAAACTAATGTTTTTAAAGCATCTAAGGTGCTTTAAGCAATTGTCCTCTCCTTCATGCCAACTTTTGTTGCAATTTACTGTATCTCTTCCTAGCTATCTCTCGTGCCAATAAAGTTGTCAGTCTTTTTCATAGTCTTGAGATATTGTCATCAGAACTGTAGATTACTTCACCACCAAATCATTCAGAAAAGGGGACAGTTCCTTAGGAGTCAGTGGTCCTTCCATTTCAAGATAGTTTAAACTAAAGAGAGTCACCCTCTAAGCACACTTCAAGATTCATGGGTTACATGTGCCATTTCCTCTTTTCAGTCATAAAACTCTGGAAAGCACTGTGGAGAATTCCTAAAGCCACATTTTATAAGAACTCTGAAAGGAACTTGGCAGAAATTGGACACATTGTGAACCCATTCCCCACATCCAATCATTCTCAAGCAGGAACATGCAGGAGTGTAAGCTGAGCTCATGGAGGTCAGTAATGGCCTTTGTTTAACCTCTCCCATATGACTTCACTTTCCCAGTCTGCCAGTCTATAACTTCTCTCATTAATGGAACTAATTGCATGAGAACAAATCAAGAGATGGCAGAACATCTGGTTTGCATACTGTACATGCCACTGTAAGTTAACCTTTCACACTCTGCCAAAAACTATGTGAAAGTATGTTAGAAGTGCAGCTGCATGTGGAATTTCACACAGAGAAAGCATCTATGGATAGGAAGGAAGAAGGAAAGAAAAATTCCTTTTATTTATATGTTGTTTTTCAGAAGGAAAGAACGTTCCAGCGTAGAATTGCCTTTGCATCAACAATAACTTAGCGGGTTTATTAAGCTTAGATGGAGATCAGCAGACAGGTTTTAACCTGTTGGAAGTTTTTAGTAACTGGAAAAGTTTCATCTAGTGCATCCTGCTCAGCTTTATTTAATGATTCATGCTTTTTATTTACTATTAAAAATATATTCCAACTACCAACTTCAGAGACCAAAATGGCATCTTCTCTTATTTTAAGCCCACAGTAACCGCCCGTGATGTAGATTGAGCTGTGAGAGCTTGACTGGCTGAAAGTCACTTAGTGAACTTGAATGGAGGTGCGTCCAAGTCTAATACCTTAATCACTACACTCTCAGAAAACAAATTTAGAATGATATAGAGTGACATGGAAGAAACACAGAGAGAAAAATAGCATGCAATTTTGCATTAACAAATGGAAGAGAAGATTTGGTGGAATAACACAAAAAGAAAGTCCACAGAAATACAGTATATATGTTTCTGTAATATTATATCAGCTACTGCCTGATACCATAGTTATATGAAAAATAGTTATGTTTTTTTGATAGAATCATATCTATCTATTCAAAGGAAGTCTTTTGTAAGTTCAAGACAATTGTGGACCATTTTATGATTGAATGCAAGTGGTTGTAAATGAGATAAAATAAAGGAAGCATTTTGGATTTTTTTTTTTCTTTCTGAATTTCAGTCTATTGAAATAGATTGAAATGGGGAAGCGGGCAGCATATAAATTTAATAATAAAATAAATAAATAAGTAAGTACAATGGGAAAGAATTTTATGTCTCTAACATAAAAAAGCTTTTTTTATTGGAAGATGACGCCATGAGAATACAAAGCCCACTGTGAAACTGTATTACAAGTAATATGAACTTGCTGAGTCAAATTTTCTTGCAAGCTAAACCAAACCCACATAATCAGCACTGTTCAGGCTTACAGTATAACAGGGGAATTAAACAAGTTGTAGGGAGAACTGAGCTGGGTGTCTCAAGGGAAAGATTTGCAAAAGGAACTACCCTAGGAAGAGGAAAGGGAGTTAGGATTTAGGGAAAGGAACAAAAGCCATTGTTAAGTCAGGAGAGAGACATCTGTAGTCTGACTGCTCATTTGCCTTCCTGTCTTCTGGGTTTTCAACAAAATCAGTAAGCGGATCTTAACATTGATATAATTCTTTCCAGAGGGAAAATCAAATTAAATTGAATGCTGAATTAATTTAGAAGCAATTTTTGACTTTGGCTATTTGGATACAAGAATTACAGTGCTGTTCCAAAGAAATATAGAATATCAAGGAAATGTAGCCATCTACAAAAATGTTAAAAGATAAATTCATTAAAGATTCAAATGTTGGATTTCATGATCAGGAGATTCAGATCATGCTTAACATTTCAGGAGTTGCTCCACTGTTCATTTAGTTCTGTGGCCTTTCCCTCTGGATTGTGGGATTACCCAATATGTTACCTTCAGAATGATTCAAATGCTTGTAAAAGGGGCAGCTAGACAGCCTGGCACTCACACTGGCAACTCTCCTACAGCAATTCCCTTGGGTGATTTGCTCCTTAACAACTACCAAGTCAACTGCTCAGGGGCAAGTGCCAATTTGCTCAGGGGTACTAAGATTCATACTGTAAATACTTAGCCATTGCTATTCAGGCATCTCTCTCTCTAGGGTTACCTTCCCTGGTGTGCAAGGCCTAAGGCAGAAACATAATCCTAACATCACAGAAAAACTTGAAGTCTGTGGGTAAACCATAGCTGACAGCTGATCTCTGGACTGAGTTCTTGTCTCCAAGGGTCCAGGGCTCCCTTGGCCATACACTGCTGTTGCAGAAGTGAGTTATCTGTCAATATAAGGAGAAGAAAAGTTTTAACAAAAATTGTCAGCATTCATTTGCTAGGCCAGATAACCTGAGTTACAGAATAGTGACGTACATTTTTATCTGAGCAGTCACATATAAATGCATACAGAAATGCCCGTAATCTTGGACTCTAATAGGCAGCCAACTTAGAAAAAATGTGAGAAATCTCAGAAGAGATCATTGTGAACTGTACTATTGCTGCTGTCTAAATGTTTTTAAGAACTACGATATTGCTGAGAGGTGTGTGTGTGTGTGTGTGTGGGGGGGAATTACATGTTTCTGGAGAAATTCCACCAATCAGGCACTCCCTTCAGTCACCCTACTGTCACAGGGAGTCAAGGATGCTGTAAGCCTTCAAAATCTAAAGCAGCAACAACTGTTCAGCAGAAAACTTTGGTTCAGCCCCAGCCTTTGCCTGCCTTGATTATGAGATATCAGTTTGCCTTATAAGTCTCACTTTTGGATGCTTGATCACCTGAAACACTTTCTCAAGTGGCTCAGAAAAATTATAGGAATATTCCATATAGAATGGGAGTCATGTAATTCTCTTGGAAATACTTGACCATCTTTATTTTAAGGCTAAAATCAAAGCTCAAGCTGCAATCAAACTTTCATTTTTTTAGAATTTGAATTGTTTTTCTGTGGAAATTTGACTTTAAGTTGATTTAAGATTGATTCTTCATTTCTGAGATATTTAAAGCAGCAACAGTGTTATATGTCTAATTAAAAGTTGGATACTGTGATTATCTTAGGACATCTCTTTCAAATCAAGAAATATTGGGGAATGCTAGAAAATTAATCAGATCTAGGACTTTGGAATGCTGATAGCAAATTTTGAACTACTAAGAATGCTTTGAATAGTCCTCACCCACATGTTTTCATTCTTTATTTCAGGGATTTCATGGTATGGAATTATGAGAATGTTTCCTCTCTCTACTCACCTTGAATAGGTCTAAAAAAGTTGAGTCAAATCCTTCAATTCAACCCTAAATGTTCTAAAGGAGGCTGAGTATAATAGGAAAACAGCGGAACAATGGACATTTCTTTGCCATTATATCAGATGTATATTGTAGGGACTTTTATGGTGGCATTCTTTGGTCTGGAAAAATAAACCCTTTCACCTTACCTTCCACATAGCCAAATGGTTAAAAGTAAGAACATCACTAAATAATGAGGGCAATCCAATACTTGTTTATTCAGAAGTCAGCTCTATTGACAAGATAGATGATTGCAGTCTTTCAAAAAACAAGAGCAAAAAAAAAAAAAACCCTCCAAAAACTGAAGCCCCACATTTGCAGGTGCAAATCGGTTTCCTAAAACATGATTGATGGGGCTTTGTCTTAGAGATGTTTTTCTTCTCTTCTGAGTGAGCTTCTCTGTGTCTCAAGGATTAAATCTATTCTTTAAAAAACTAGAATGATTCACTTTGGAGCACTCTTACATTCCTTAAATGCAGCTTGTTTTTTACATTTCCATTCTTCTACTGGCTCCACATTCAACACAGGAAGCAAAGAGAGGATAGGCAGAATGTTTGCAATTAGATTCTGAACTTAGAGAGAGCGTGGAGGAAAATAAAGAAATGGGAGGGCAGAAAGGGTCATGTTGTTTCCAGGCTTATTCCAATGAATTTTGCAGCTGTACCAGAAAATCCCAAATTCCTACCTAATTCACTACCCACATGTGCAAACTCAGACAAACACACATGCTGCGGGGGGGGGGGGATGGTATCCATCATTCTTTAAGATTCATCATTTTAGTTTTGTACATTTTAATTGAATGGGTCTTAATATAGAAAACTTGATGGAAAAATGTCACAGGTTTTTCCTAAATAGCTGTATGGGAAATTTTAGTCTGTAAATATTTATCCCAGGATAGCATATGAGTTTTGTTTGTTTGTTTGTTTCTGCTATTTGTAGCATGTATTTTATATGTGTGGAGTCACACCAAATATTGTAAATATTTATAAAGTATTCAGATTTGATATTGTTTGTTCAAGAACAAGTAATTCCAGTTATTAGATTTATCACAAATAAGGAAAAACTGAAATACAACACAAACACTGACAAAAAACCACAATGGAAGCATTGTGACATAACCACATCTGTGGGCATAGATAGACGTTATCCATGAAAATAAACATAACTTCAACTGATCTGTTTAATTTTTTGTCATGGCATTTTAGAGAATTCAGTTTGAGGATAAGAAATTCTTATTTCTGCATTCATTTTTTCCTTAAAAATGCACCTCCAGCCTGAATTTACATGAATCCATACTGTACAGAAATTCTCCATGACCTGAGTGATTATAGAGTTCTCCAGTTCCACTATGTTTGATCCAGTGTCAATATAGACTGCTTCTAGCTGGAGCTGTTGGTAGCAAGTCAACTATTAATATAATAATATTGACATTTCCTCATTCTGAAGGCCTCTTTGGCTGTCCATCTAATAGAAGTTCCCTCATGAGGACCTTTCTTCTGGCTGGTTGAAGCATGGACGCCATGGAGGCTACAGGGCACTGGACAGATTATTGTATAGCAAAAGATAGGACATTCACACACCGATTTTGGCCATCTCGTATGAATTAAATAAGTGCAAGAACACCATACTCTACCCTTGAGAATTATCTTTCATCAATTTGAATAAAAAACTGTTAGGAAAAAATGCAGGAGAACCTTTTAATACTAATTTAATAATAATAATAATTTAATAATAAAGTACTAATTTAAAAACAAACAAACACTTGTCAAACATATATCAGTTAATACTGATGTTCTGAATTAGCCCGCATATAGCATGGACTGTAAAGGAGAGAAAGAAGAATCTATTTTTGCTATATGGTTCTTGGTGGAGGTCCACTCAAGATGTTCTCCTCTCCTTCTCCAAAAGCTTATGGATCCATTTGATTTCTTCATGACTTTGTTATCATGGGCAGGCTATTATGTTTTGGCACTAATCTACTAGCCATAAAAACAGTTGAGAGGGTTTGCTTGCTTCTTTGTTTTGTTCTAACATATTCTCAAAGCAAACAAAGAAGCAGGTAAAGTTGTCATCAAGCTTTTTCATCTTGAGGTGTCTTTCTATTCACACAGCTTATTGAATTTTAAACCACGAAGGGGAAATGGCTTTGGTCACCATGATGAGATATCTATTGGAGGAACCAGAAAGCAGAAGTGCATCTTTCTCTTGGTTCTTCTGGATCCATAAGCAACATTCACAACCATTGAAGCCCCTTTCTTAGCTAATATTAGGGAGTTCTTTACTGACACATTGGTCGTTATTGTACTCTATTTCTTTTGAATCATTTCTATTCCTGTTTCCATGTGGGAGTGGTGGAAGGAGGCTTGGAGTGTACTGTCACCAAGATGTGTATTTTGTTGTTCAGTCGTTAAGTCGTGTCCAACTCTTTGTGACCCCATGAACCATATTGCGCCAGGCCTTCCTGTCCTTCACTGCCTCCCTCAGTTTGCTCAGTTTCATGCTCATTGCTTCAGTGATGCTATCTAACCATCTCATCCTCTGCCGTCCTCTTCTCCTTTTGCCTTCAATCTTTCCCAGCATCAGGGCCTTTTCCAAAGAGTCCTCTCTTCGCATTAGGTGACCAAAGTATCTGAGCTTGAGCTTCATTATCAATCCTTCCAATGAGCAATCAGGGTTGATTTCCTTTAAGATTGACTGGTTTGACCTCCTAGCAGTCCAGGGGACTCTCAAGAGTCTTCTCCAGCACCACAATTCAAAGGCATCAATTCTTCGGCGCTCAGCCTTCTTTATGGTCCAGCTCTCACAGCCATACATTACTACTGGAAAAACCATAGCTTTGACTATGCGGATCTTTGTCGGCAAGGTGACGTCTCTGCTTTTTAATATGCTATCTAGGCTTGCCATAGCTTTCCTCCCAAGGAGCAAGCATCTTTTAATTTCATGCCTGCAATCTCCATCTGCGGTGATCTTGGAGCCCAAATAAATGAATTCTGTTACTGCTTCCATTTCTACTCCTTCTATTTGCCAGGAATTGATGGGTCCAGATGCCATGAACTTAGTTTTTTTAATGTTGAGTTTCAAGCCAGCTTTCGCACTCTCCTCTTTCACCCTCATCAAGAGGCTCTTTAGTTCTTCTTCACTTTCTGCCATTAGGGTGGTATCGTCTGCATATCTGAGGTTATTGATGATTCTCCCTGCAATCTTAATTCCGGCTTGTGATTCTTCCAGCCTGGCATTTCTCATGATGTACTCTGCATATAGGTTAAATAAGCAGGGTGACAGTATACAGCCTTGTCGTACTCCTTTCCCTATTTTGAACCAATCGGTTGTTCCGTGACTGGTTCTAACTGTTGCTTCTTGGCCCGCATACAGATTTCTCAGGAGACAGGTAAGATGGTTTAGTACCCCCATCTCTTTAAGAATTTGCCACAGTTTGTTGTGATCCACACAATCAAAGGCTTTTGCATAGTCAATGAAGCAGAAGTAGATGTTTTTCTGGAACTCTCGTGCTTTCTCCATGATCCAGCGAATGTTGGCTATTTGATCTCTAGTTCCTCTGCCTCTTCGAAATCCAGCTTGTACATCCGGTAGTTCTCGGTTCATGTATTGCTGAAGCCTAGCTTGTAGGATTTTGAGCATAACCTTGCTAGCATGTGAAATGAGTGCAATTGTGCGATAGTTTGAGCATTCTTTGGCATTGCCCTTCTTTGGAATTGGAACGTAAACTGACCTTTTCCAATCCCGTGGCCACTGTTCCGTTTTCCAAACTTGCTGGCATATTGAGTGCAGTACTTTAACACCATCATCTTTTAGTATTTTAAATAACTCAGCTGGAATACTGTCATCTCCACTAGCTTTGTTGTTAGCAATGCTTCCTAAGGCCCACTTGATTTCACTCTCTAGGATGTCTGGCTCAAGGTCAGTGACCACACCAGCATGGACATCAGGGACATTGAGATCTTTCTTGTATAGTTCTCCTGTGTATTCTTGCCACCTCTTCTTAATCTCTTCTGCTTCTGTTAGGTCCCTGCCTTTTTTGTCCTTTATCATGCCCATCTTTGCACTAAACGTTCCTTTGATATCTCCAATTTTCTTGAAGAGGTCTCTAGTCTTCCCCATTCTATTGTTTTCCTCAATTTCTTTGCATTGTTCATTTAAGAAGGCCTTATCTCTCCTTGCTATTCTCTGGAAATCTGCATTCAGTTGCTTATATCTTTCCCTTTCACCCTTGCTTTTCACATTCCTTCTTTCCACAGCTATTTGTAATGCCTCATCAGACAGCCATTTTGCTTTCTTGCATTTCTTTTTCTTTGGGATGGTTTTAGTTGCTGCCTCCTGTACAATGTTACAGACCTCCGTCCATAGTTCTTCAGGCACACTGTCTACCAAATATAATCCTCTAAATCTATTCATCACCTTCACTGTGTACTCACAAGGAATATGATCTAAGTCATACCTGAGTGGTCTAGTGGTTTTCCCTACATTCTTCAATTTAAGCCTAAATTTTGCAGTAAGAAGCTCATGATCTGAGCCACAGTCAGCTCCTGGTCTTGTTTTTGCTGTCTGTATAGAGCTTCTCCATCTTTGGCTGCAAAGTATGTAATCAATCTGGTTTCGGTATTGACCATCTGGTGATGTCAATGTGTAGAGTCGTCTCTTGTGTTGTTGGAAAAGAATGTTTGCTATGACTAGCTTGTTCTCTTGACAGAATTCTATTAGCCTTTGCCCTGCTTCATTTTGTGCTCCAAGGCCAAACTTGCCTGTAATTCCGATTACTCCTTGACTTCCTACTTTAGCATTCCAATCCCCTATGATGAAAAGGACATCTTTTTTTGGTGCTAGTTCTAGAAGGTGTTGTAGGTCTTCATAGAACCGGTCAACTTCAGCTTCTTCGGCATCAGTGGTTGGGTCATAGACTTGGATTACTGTGATGTTGAATGGTTTGCCTTGGATACGCACTGAGATCATTCTGTCGTTTTTGAGGTTGTACCCCATTACTGCCTTTCCCACTCTCTTATTGACTATGAGTGCAACTCCATTTCTTCTAAGGGTTTCTTGGCCACAGTAGTAGATATAATGGTCACCTGAATTAAATTCACCCATTCCCGTCCATTTCAATTTGCTGATTCCCAAGATGTCGATGTTCAATCTTGTCAACTCATGTTTGACCACATCCAGCTTGCCTTGGTTCATAGATCTTACATTCCAGGTACCTATACAATATTGTTCTTTACAGCATTGGACCTTCTTTTCGCTTCCAGATACATCCACAGCTGAACGTCCTTTCGGCTTTGGCCCAGCCGCTTCACTCTTTCTGGAGCTACTTGGAATTGCCCTCCGCTCTTCCCCAGTAGCATATTGGACACCTTCCGACCTGAGGGGCTCATCTTCCGGTGTCATATCTTTTAGCCTTTTAACATTGTCCATGGGGTTTTCTTGGCAAGGATACTGGAGTGGGTTGCCATTTCCTTCTCCAGTGGACCACATTTTGTCAGAACTCTCTGTCATGACCTGTCTGTCTTGGGTGGCCCTGCATGGTATAGCTCATGGCTTCACTGAGTTACACAAGCCCCTTCGCCACGACAAGGCAGTGATCCATGAAGGGGAAGATGTGTATAATACACAGCTGTTCTCCATTTAATACTAAGGGGGCTGTTACAGGTACTAGACTGGTGCCTGGAAGAAGTAATGGGCTGGATGAAAGTTAATAAACTGCAGTCCTGGTTTGGATGGGTTGCATTTGTTTATTCATTGATATTCTCATCAGTCTCAGTGTTGTCTTTCGAGGTAAAGGCACTGCTTTTGAGGGAATATATCAGTTACTTGGGAATCCTCCTGAACTCAATTGCAGCCTTACCTGCAACATGAGGAATCACAGTGGTGATTCATTCCTTCATTACTACATAATTAGATTACTAAAATGTGTTGTACATGGGAATATTTTGAAGACCACTTGCATTTGATAAATCTGGTAGATGTTACCGCCCAGGGGCACATTAATCATGAAGTGATTGTCAGTAGGCTTCCAGGTATGGCTTAGCACCTAGTACTGCCTCTCCAACTGGAATTAGTTCATCCAGTACATTCATTCTGGGAGAAGCTCTTGATTTTATCCTACTTTTATGCAACCAACAATTTTACAACTGTTGCCAAGTTCTAAAAGTTACTTAAGATGAAGCTCTTCTGTAGAGCATTTGGTGGTGTGTTGTCACCATCTTCTACTATTCGTTATTTATTATATTTATATTGATTTAATTATGTTATAATATGGACTTTGGGGGGGTATTTTTACCATGGATGTTTCAATTGATTGATTATAAAGTGGCCAGGAGTTTGTGATATATTTGGTGGCATATAAACAAACTAGTATAACTAAAAAAGTCAGTTGTAACTGAACGTTCTCACTGAATCACAGATGTAACTTTATCAAATTATCTTCTAATTTCACATTTATTTATTTATTTATCAAATTTATATGGCTGACCATCTCACAAAAAGTGAAAATTTCATTTAATACTCTTCAAGGGTATCCATTGTTTTTCCCACTGGCACACAATAAAAAATAAATACTACTTATTGTGCTGCACTTTACAAAGAGGGAAGCCTGAAATCCTTCTTAGTGCTATAATTCAGATACTTTCATCTTACGTTCTTTAGGTAGGGCTATGTACCTACCTGCAATAAAGTTAATTTAAATAGCCATCAGTGAACTCATTTGTTTCACTCAGACATGCTTGGTTGTTTCCTTCTCCAAGCCATTTGTAGTAATTAATATCTGTGATGAAGAGTCTGGATAAAAAAAACCCTCCAAGTACCCCAAGCACATTATTGATTGCTTGATAGTGTGTGCCTTCAAGTCACTGCTGACTCCTGGTGACTGCCTGGACAAGGGCCTACAGTTTTCTAGGCAAGGTTTTTCAGAAGTGGTTTGCCATTGCCTTCTTCCAAGGTCTGAGAGAGAGTGACTGGCCCAAGGTCACCCAGCTGGCTTCATGCCTAAGGCAGGTCTAGAACTCACAGTTTCCTGGGTTCTACCGTGGTGCCTTAATCACTACACAAAACTGGCTCTGCTTGGTTAAGCTGCTAATAAAAGTGTCACAGATTTTTTGAATCTATATGGATATTGAATCAGAGCTTTTTTTTTTATCCGCACTCAATCGTTACCGATTCTGCAGTGACTGCCTGGATGAGTCCCTGTTTTCAAGGCAAGGTGTTTCGGAAGTGATTTGCCAGTGCCTTCTTCCTAGAGCAGAGCCCAGCTGGTGAGCACAGGAGGCGGGGTTTCCGTTGCTTCGCGCCTTTTTCGGGCTTGCGCAGCTTCCGCGTTACCGGCAAATGCTCCCCGTCTCCCATGCAAGCGCTGCCAGTGTTTTCCTCCCACCGGGGTGAGAGTACCCATTTATCTACTCACATAAGTTTTCGAGCTGCTGGGTTGACAGGAGCTGGGGAGGAAGGTTAGACTCAATAAATGTACAGGATCACTGTACATATGCTTGACTGCTCTATGTAGGACAGGGAACAACCAGTTTGTGTTTTAGAGTAAAGTAAGAATTTGTTTTAAATCTTGAGTAACCAGTTCCTGGTTCTTATTTAGTTTTCCATGAACTCTAGAGATGCATATGGCTCTCTAAAGAATACCCATTATGTCCCAGGGCATGTGACAGAATTGAGACCATACTGCAAGTTACATTTGGAATATAACCAGGGTACAATCACTTTCTTTGCTGCAGCAGTAAGTGAGTAATTCTCTATATCTCATGCTGGAAATAGAAATAGCTACTGTTGCAGCATCACACATACTAGGTATGATGGAGAAAACAATTTTCCCAAGATGCCTACCAAGCTACCAACTGGAAAAAAAAAATACATTTTTCTAGTTTCCTGAGTAAATTGCTTCTAGTGCAATGTTTCAAGTATTGGAGAGAAAGGAGATAGCAACACTATTGGACAACGATCAGTATCTACCACCAGTACCATTAGAGTAGGCCAGAAAGAGAAGGAAACAGATACACAAGAACTATAGATGGGGAAGAAATTCAGACTCTGCACATTCCCATCATGGGAGGATAATGGGAGTCTGAATCATAGGTGTCCATAGCAAGGACAAGGCAGGCAAACGACAATATGTGCATTGCAAAGTCATAGTGCAAATCATGTGACTTGTGTCAGATGTCAGAATGCAGGTATGAAAAGCTGGGATTTACATCATAACGTTGCAACACACATTTTATTATTTTTTTGTCATTGCAGTTTGTACTAAACACATATGGTCTGAATTAATTTTGAAATTAATCAAATGTTGACATCTTACAAACAGCCCAATTTGCACAATCCGGTTCAGATAAAGTGGGTTGTCCATCACTATCCTAGAAAACTCTATTTTTTCTTTGAATGTCATAAAAAATTACAATTGAAAAGCAAGTGCAGCGGTATTTTGATGAAAATCTTGCAACAGGATAAAGTACATAAATGTAAATGATGTAAATAATAATCAAGGATCAGCATAAGTTTGAGTATATGCAGCCATTATCCAAGCTCACTGTCAGCATCTCCTTTGGAATAGATTCAAAGCACATGAAAAACACACTAAAATCCATAGAAACCAATAAGCTTCAGAATGATAGGATTTATATTTTTGCCCTAGTTCAAGAATTACTTGAACAGCTATTAGTACTTTTATAAAAGACTGAAAACCTTTTATGGACTTTTAAATGGAAAAAAATGAAATGATGATTTCTGGATTTGCTAACTGAAGAAAGGATAGAAGGAAACCATATTCTTAATATGTTTTCATGTTTGTTTTTCTTATGTAAAAATCTTTAATAAAAACTATATATTAAAAAAAAGAGTTACTTGAATAACTAACTTTATATTAGGGACACAAGAAATGCCTAGAGAGCTACTGAAGGAAGACACAGTGAAGCCGATCGAGCACCGGTTAAAGCCTTTATTGGGACTTACCTTGTGGCGATAAGGGCAGCAAAGTGTTCTTACTTCTCTGCCCTTACTGTATCTGCAGATAGCTGTCCAGCAGCCCTGTTTCTGGTGACCAGGTCTCTCCTGGGTGAGGAGGAGTCAGGGCAGCTCCTGCAGGGCTGCCGTGAAGAATATTCCTGACATCTCAGATAAAGTCACTTGATTTTGCTTGGAGTTAGACTGTGTCTGGGCAGATCCTTTGGAAGTAACTGAGACACATCAGAGCCTTGTTATCTGGGAGGAGTTTGAGCCAGTTGATACTGAGGAAGTGAACAGGGTCCTCATGGTGTGAGCTCGGCCACTTGTGTTCTGGACCCATGTCCCTCCTGGTTGGTTAAGGCCTCCCAGGAGGTGGCATACAGTTGGGTTTAAGCAGTGGTTAATGCCTCTTTGTGGGAAGAAGTGGGAACGCCTGCCTTAAAGGAGGCAGTGGTGCACCCCTTTCTCAAGAACCTTGCACGTGGTCCTTGGATCCAGCTGTGTGAGACAACTTCCACCCAGTCTCCAACCTTCCCTTTTTGGGGAAGGTTGTTGAGATGGTGGTTGGCATGCAGCTTCAGAGGGCTCTAAATGAAGTGGATTATCTGGATTCTTTTCAGTCTAAATTCAGGCTGGAGTACAGCACTGAGATGGCACTGGTTGCCCTTGCTGATGACTTTTGGAGGGCTCCAGATGGGAGTGGTGCAACTGTCCTGGTTCTCCTGGACATCTTGTGGCTTTCAATACCATTGACCATGGTATCCTTCTGGACTAGCTCCCAGGGTTGGGAGTGGGAGGCATCGTTTTGTGGTGACTCTCCTCCTTTCTCCGTGGCTGGTTCCAGTCAGTATTGGTGGTAAGGAGAGGTCGAACCCTAGGCCCCTGCAGTATAAGGTGCCTCGGGGCTTGGGTCTCTCCCCTCTCATCTTTAACATCTATATGAAACTGATGGGTGAGGTCATTCAATGGCAGGGGGTATGGTATCATCAATACACTGATGATACTCAGTGTTATATATCTCTGAGCAGGTGATGCTGTTGCAGTGATGTCCAAGTGCCTGGAGGCTGTAAGGGTCTGGATGGGGAGGAACCAACTTCAGCATAAACCTGGCAAGATGGAGTGGCTCTGGGTTTTTGGCCCCCAGGGTCTGGTGACTTGCCTTCTTTGACTCTGGATGGGGTTGCACTCGTCTGTACTGAGCTGGTGCACAATTTGGTGGTCCTCCTGGACTCATGGCTCCTGCTTGATGAGCAGGTGGTAGCTGTGGCTAGGGGGCAGCTTTGCACAGATCTATTTTGTGTACCAATTGCACCCTTTCCTGGACTACGATGCCTTGATTATGATCACTAAGACCTTAGTCACTTCCTGTTGGGATTACTACTATGTGCTTTACATGGGGCTACCTTTGAAGACCATTCAGAAGTTACAACTGGTCCAGAATGCAGCGGTGTGCACAGTATTGGGTGTTCATAGGTTCACCCATGTCACACCGGTATTGCGTGAGCTGCACTGGCTCCCAGTTTCCTCCTGGGTGCAATTCAAGTTGCTGGTTAACACCTTTAAAGCCCTACATGGTACGCGACCTGGTTAATTGTGGGACTTCCTCTCCCTAAGAATATCTGCCCGTCCCACTAGATCAGATAGGATAGGCACCCTCCAGATCCCTTCCCTGAAATCCTGCCACTTCGTGGGACCTTGGAAGTGTGCCTTTTCTGTGGCTGCCCCTACCTTATGGAACACCCTCCGCCCGGCAATTTGGCAGACCCCCACCCTTTGAGCTTTTTGGAAGGCCATCAAGACCTGACTTTTTACTGAGGTGCTAGAATAGGATAGAATGGAATAGAAAGAATGGGATGAGGGTAATTGGAGCTTGCTGTGGGGCATCCTAGGGGGATGATTAAGGTACAGGGTTTCGGCTTTTGTTTGATCATTTTACTGTTTTATTGTTTTATGATTATGTTTTATAGTTACTGGTTTTGCTGCTGTTGTGAGTCAGCACAGAGTTGTTTAAGATGGGCAGCCATATACATCTTTTAAATAAATAAATATTGTTTTATCAAGGACTTTTTAAATTGTTATTCTTCTTTCATTTCATTTTGCGTGTGTTAAACTATCAATTGTTCACTATTTTATGTTTTTAAAGCTTCACCCCTCCCCCAGCATTCTGCTTTATAAACCTGTTTTGTTAGCAAACTTTTCTGAACATATTAGTGATCTTCACCTTTAAAAACTTTTTATTCATTTGCTCTATTTTCAGACCATGACTGGCTACTAAAAATAAAAGCGAAATAATATTCAGGTGTTAAACAGATTATGGCTCACAGCTGGAGGCAAAGAAATTGCAACTCTATCCCAATTATTCTAATTTAATTGGGTGTTAAAACAACCTGGAATCCCAACAGGAATGCTTAAAACAAGAACTGCAGATGTCTAACTAGGGGAAAAAAGTCATCCTTACTTTTTAAAGGCTTCTTTTAAAACAAGACAGTTATTCTATTGTGCTGGCTTACTTATTCTAATTGGTGCTTTAGTGAATCATGCTTCAGAGAAGCAAAGCATTTTTCTTTTCCCTCTAAGACATTAGCCCTATTTTAAGAGTTTCAGGTGGTATGGAAGGCAGCAGCTCTGATTTAAGGAGTAGATTGGTTCAAGTTACTGGACTACATTTTTCTATACCTCCCAGAATTCAGAAGGTATTTTTCATAAAGTAATGGAGGATCGATGCGGAACCTTTATATAGCTAGGGTTCACCTGTGAAATCGATAGTGAATAAAATGTGTTTGTGTTTATGCTGGTTATGAATACTGGAAATACTACATTTTTAAAAAATGAAGGTCATTTTAAGCGCTGTAGTATGAAATTCTTTCCTAAACATTTCTTTGATATGATTCCACATCCTAAGACTACAATCAAAAGATTGCAATATGATGATAAATTGACCCCCTCCCCCTATCCTAATGTGTACCTTTATGATTCTGTGCCAAAATTCACAAAACTAGTACAAACTAGTACAAACTACATCCAGATGTAAATGAGTTGCTGAGCCATAAGTTCTTTTGCTTCTCCAACTAATGCATGAAGTCCCAAAACGTTCTGGAAGATGCCACATAAGGGAAGATTGTTTTTGAATATTGGACGAAGTTGTTCTAAGTAATGCAGCATTCTCAGGGCATTCAGTAAATTAACAATTTCTATAACTGTTTAATTATGAATTGAAATTCTTGGATTATAATAGTATTGATTTTATTAAAGCTGTAGGACAGTTTGCCCAAGCCAGTTTCTGCTGAATGTGTTGAACAACGACAGCCATAATCCAATCAATATGGCCACTGAGTTGCTGGCTGGGCATTCTTTACTGTTGGTTGATTATCCATCTTTTATCTAAATATACAGGGCATTCTTATAACTTTTATTCACGCTGTTTGTTAGAGGATCAAGACAATTTTATCTCCTTAAAAACAGCACATTTTATTACAGTATATTATGTATACATTTCACTCACAAATGGTCAGTAACAAAATTTTTATCTTATTGTTGCCATAATTCACACACTTGGGCATTGGAGCCATTAGAAAGATGAAGACAACATCCATAAATTTGGGCTTGTTGTTGTTGCTGTAGTTGTTATTTTACATGTAAGTCTTTAGATCTCCTCTTATCCCTGTCCATATTCTATCTAAATTTTTGCACCATGGTTTTACAGTCACACCATTAATATTCAGTTTTTAAATACCTGTAGATTTTAGTGATTTAGTGATTTTATATTCTGTGTTACCCATTCGTATTTATGGTTGTTTAGCCATTTTTAGCATTATATATAATTTTATATAACATTATACCAATTACATCGGTTTCTATAGCACAGCATACAAAGTTGATTTTATAATCCTAATTAGATTTACAATCTTAATTGTATTGATATTATGTTTTTATATTTGTGCTAGCACCTTACATTTTAGTTATTCTTATGTTATATAGAATTAGACTACATAGTACAAGGCATGTCAGCTCAGTGGGATGGCTTTAATTTTAGTACTGAATGTAAGTTTTGTTGTGAATGACCAAAATAAATGATGTTATTGGTTATGATTTCTGAAGATTGTAATCCAAACACATGCATAGGCTGTAGGTGGGGGGATGTCAACAAATCTGCATATTCATAATAATAACAAAATGATCATAAAATTCATAATTGGCAAATCAATGGGAATAATATTGAGCAGATATACACTTATAAATACCTTGCCATGCTGTTACAGCTTTCATGATCCTGGAAAGAACATTTGTATATATCTGGCAAGTGCTGCTCAATGAAGTTCCTCCTGCTTTATTCCTGCAGCTTATAAGGTCTTGGTAGTCAAAGTCATCTCCTGGCTTTTCTATGGTGTCCAAGTCTGTATTTTTAGAAAACTTGGCTTCCTTGAAGCTATTCAATCTAAGTTTAGTAGAACTATCCTTGCAATCCCAAGAGGGATTTAAAAATGCTGCACTATATTTAGACATAGGCTTGGCCTATGTGGATGCTAGATCTTGGTATTATCTTTTTAACCTTGGGCTAACGTTAACTTTTTCCCTAGTTTATCTGGGTCTTAGAGACCACTTTAAATTAAAAATAGAAAAAGTTATTGGTAAGCTTTACTTAAAAGTATTGTTGGAAAACATTTGCCCATTAGACTTTGACAATGCCAAAAGTATTCTTGGGAGCATATTTGGCATACTGATCTTCGATTAATCTAAGTCTGCTTCTAGCTTTGAAGTACAAGGGGCCTTTTCAAATGGGTATATGCCAGTTCCTCTCTCTCCTCTATCACAGCCCTAACATTTTTCTAGGCCTTCATTTTAGCCAGGCTGGATGTGTTCCTTTCTGTCTTTCTGCTGGGGTATTACAAAAATACTTTCCTACATGAACATATATGTCCTTGTGGGAATGGTTCAGTAGAGTCTTAAAACTTTATGCTCTTTCATTGCACTCTTTACAGAGGATCCCAGATAACTTTTACTCATCCTGTCTAAAAAAAATCCTGGCAGAGAGCATGCTTTCTATTTGTTGGTTCTCCTGTCCAACCACTGTTTGGATGTAAGTTCCTGGGTTGCTCAGTACTGTGCATATTTATGCACTATCCTCCTCTCCTTGCATCTGAAAAATTGTATTCTCTTCTCTTCTCTTCTCTTCTCTTCTCTTCTCTTCTCTTCTCTTCTCTTCTCTTCTCTTCTCTTCTCTTCTCTTCTCTTCTCTTCTCTTCTCTTCTCTTCTCTTCTCTTCTCTTCCCTTCCCTTCCCTTCCCTTCCCTTCCCTTCCCTTCCCTTCCTTCCCTTCCCTTCCCTTCCCCTCCCCTCCCCTCCTCTCCTCTCCTCTTCTCCTTTAAAAAAAATATCCGTTTTATCTGTACTTGACTGCTGGCCTTATAGCCATAATAAAGGTTTGATTGATTTGGTCCAATTTGATATTCCAGATGTTTCTTGTAACCAGCATGGCTGAGCAGTGTTAACACTTTCCTGACATTCTTATCCATGAAAAACAAGTATCATTATATATAAGAAAGCTGGCAGAGCATAACCAGAGAATGAAGTTATTGTTCCTTTGCAGGACACCTGCATTATTGGTCTCAGAGGACAACTCTACAATTCTACAACTGTGCAGACAAATGAGTCAGCAGGTGTGTTTTTACCATGTTGATACTGAATCCCTTTTCAAGGCTCTGTTCCAATCAGTGCTACACTAGTACACACAAGAGCTATTTCTCCAAACATGTTAAAAGTCTCCCACTGAAAGCTTACAAGCTATACAGTTTTTAATAGTTAAACCAGTCAATCTCGATTTATTAATTAATTTTCTAAATAGGCAGTTCATGCTATTTTGAACTTGGGATTTACTCAGAACAGACTACTACTGTGTTCTGTATCTCTAAGGTACAGGGAGATCTCTAATGGAGATTTATTCTGTGTGCTATCACCATCATATTGTTTTTTTAATTGATTAGAACTGATGACAGGAAAATAAATGATAGGGCATGTTTCAGGTATTATCATGTCTTATAGAGAAAAGGGGAAACAACATAATACAAGACTGCCATTTATGGCTGCCCTGCATTTATATGAAAAGGCAGTTCCAACATCAATGTATAACTGACGTACAGAAAACTACTGGCCAATGTTGACTTCAAGAAGCCATTGGAGGTAGCACTGAGATATTTCCATATAGTACATGTTGCACTTAAAACTTTAAAAAATCTGCTTTATTTGTGATGTGCCAAAAGCATATGACATAAGCTGAGAATCATGGCTGGCTGGCTGCCTTTCTGTCTGTCTGCCTGTCTGTCTGCCTGTCTCTTTATGTATCTACTTGGTTTAAGGCTGCTCCATGCAGAATGAATCTGGGCAGCTTACGATATAAAATAATAATTAAAAAAGGAAACAAAGAAACTATGTATGTCCAGACAAGACAAACTCCATGTATTACACAAAAATATACCTGACAGTGACTCAGTGTTTTGTGGCAATCATAGATCAATGACATTTTGTGAATGTTAGTGGATTATCTAAACTGTATTTAGAATTAAGGCTTGAATTTGATTGTGGAACTGTATGTAAGGCTTTAACTTGGTGGGATTGGTTACTGATTCCCAAGAACCATAAAAAAATTGTTTGGATATATATAATACTGGTTATATAATATTACTAATGTTATTTGCTTCCATAAAGTAGGAATATTATGCCCACAGATTGCCCCCCCCCCCAATTGGCTTTCTCAAGTCAATTTACCATATTTGGTTTGCTCACTTTTATCATCCATGAATCTCTATTTTTTATTACAGATCACTGATCCACCAAGCATACTAAAACAAAATGCAATGAAATACAGTAAAACAGCATAGGAACAATACAAAACCCTAATCCACCACGTATATAACCAATAATCAATCCTAGATGAATTTACTGTTAGCAAAGCATGAATTCAACAAGCTACAAATGTAAACTTAGCAACAACTAGTGTTGCTTTGTGATCTTTGTTTGCCAAGAGAAGCTTCCCATAAAATTCAACCAGTTGTCTGGGGAATGGCCTAATGAGGGGAGTTGGAAGCACTACAAATATCTCAATAGAAATGACAATAGAGTAAAACGTGGGTCAGTGGTTCAATATTTGCAGACTGACAGGGGCAAGTATTTTCTGCATCAGGGTTTTTCTGGAACACACCCTCCAATACAGCTGATGGCAAAATATCAAATCGCAATAAGATGACTAAACCCCTTGAATAAAAAAATCTGACTTAGCACAACGTATACAGCCAATCATTTATTAGTAACCAAAGGTTATAGCCCAAACTACAGGACTTTGCTTGGTTCAAAATGAATCATTTAGATTTGGAATAGGCTGACAGCTTTTCACATCCATATTCTGCTGTACAGAAGCCTCAAGGTAATTTTGGAGACTTTCATGGTGAAAGCATCCAGTGTGAATAATTTTTGGTGATGGCAGATTTTTAAGTTATTTATTTCTCCCCCAACACATATACCCACCAAGTTTGGTTGCCTCCTGAAATAGCAGCAGAACAGCAACAAATTGTTTCACTGGGTTTTGTAGGCTGATATTGGTTCAGGAAGGGTTGCTGAAAAATGTTTCCAGTGGTAACAGCCATCTTTTCCCCTCTTACAATATTTCTGGGAATTGCATTCTATTGTGGTACAGCATTGTTCCCATTTAATTAATTTGAAGATTTAAGAATGGCAAGAACTGGGCTCTTCAGCCATGCTATTGCTTCAAGCAAAGCAAAGAAATGCTAAAATGCTCTCCTATAAATGCTTTCTCTTTATTCTAGAACATTGGTAACATGTCAAAAGTAAGACAAGAATACTAGTCCCCTATCTACAATTTCAAAATATTTCCTTCTTCTAGTTTAAATATTGAACCAATGAATGTTCTTCCCTTAAGGTTTGCATCAATGAATTAATAGAACAGGACTGGATATGCATAAGCCCATTCCCACTCTATATATATGAAAAATGTTTTCTCTGTTCAGAGAATCCTTTTTTTTTTTTTTTTTTTACTTGAATGAATAGTTTTATGAAAACATAGATTTTAAGTTCAACTTTATATCTGAAAGATAACCCTTCCCTTAATGGTCTGTTAGTTATTCCTACAACTGGCTGTGAATGACCTCTTGATGACACCTTCAATGGGCCAAGTATGAAGAATAAAATCAGATAGAAAGGCATCCTCTTTGGCGGCTGTTCTGCAGCTGTATTGCTCCATTTTTCTGGAGGCTTGCCAAGGCTTGGGTCAAAGCATTTTCCAAAAGTAATGTCAGATTTTTTTTGGAAGTTTGGCAGGATGTCAATATGTAGATTTTTTAAAGTCTCAAGGTTCCACTGCATTTTATTTCCTCTCCCTAAAATTTATAATTAGGCTAACTGATCTAGTCAATGCCGTTCAAAGAAATCACAACAAGACTGATGTCATACATTGGTTGTGTTCTGAACCAAGGCATTTTATCCCCTCTCAGCCTTAGAAACTGACTGTGAGATAGTTACTCTCATTCAGCCTAACTTACCATATAGAGGGTGGTTGTGATGATGAAACTGGAAGTAGATGTGCTATCTCTGGATTTAGTCCTAGATGCATTCCTGGACATTTCCAGTGATAGGTAGGTAGGCAGGTAGGTAGGTAGGTAGGTAGGTAGACAGACAGACAGACAGACAGACAGACAGATGATAGACATTTGCTTTATCTATGGCTATAAACTAGCTATATTACCACTTTAAATGTAACATTGGATTATATTGTGTGTTATGTATACACAATATTGTATATACACAGGACATCTAATAGTAGGCTACTATTGTGCAATAATCATACAACATATATTCTAAGGCCTATGATAGTCTTTTTCAACCTGGGGACTCTCCAGATGCAAGGATTTCAAATCCCAGAATTCTCAACAATGGCCCTACTGGTTGACGAATTCTGGGAGTGAAGGTCTCTATGCATAAAAGGTGTCCACATTGGGGAAGGCTGGCCTAAAACAACCCTCCATAAGGTGTCTCTTTATAAAGTTTTCAGTGAATGGGTTTTCTGTATAGTTATTACCTAAAATTTCCCACATTCTAAAATACTTCAGCAAGGATATCATAGCTCTCATCTGCCTTGATCTAATATCCCAAATGCATTTTTGGTGACAAGCTGCTGTGGGGAGAAAGTGGAATCTCTTTCTGATAGAGAAAGGCAACATGGCACCTACTGTGATCAATGTGCCTGCGGATATTTCCCTGGTGTCCAGAAAATTTTGTACCTCAACTAACTATACATTTTGAAAAAAAAACATTAAAATGTATGATGACATGATACTGAGCAAAGTCTCGAGCATAATTTTTATGTTCACATATCCATATATATCCAATATAAGCACCACAGGCATTCTTAGAAAACAGAAACAGGGGCTACAGCTCTGTGTAGTGTCTGGAAATGCGCTCATCTGTTAAGGGAAAAAAATGGGGGGAGGGTAATCTGAAATGCAAAAGAACATCATGGATTCTAGAGGAATGGCAGGAAAAAATCTAAAAACAATGTATTTTTATTGGCCATGCTAGATTAATGTGTGGGCTGCCAATTGTGAGAAGCACAAGTAGTAAACAGTGGTTGCCAATTGTGAGAAGCATTCGTGACATGCCTTCAAAAATTCAAACGTGCCCACAGTCCTTAAAAGGTGGCCTGTTCTTATATTTTATGTACTGTTCATGGTCATTTTAGGCTAATAAGAACTGTTTAAAGACCAGTATAACTGAGTACCAGCTTTTCGTGATAGAACAAATTTAAGAGAGGGGTTTTTTAGGAAAGGGAGAAACCCAATGAATGGGTTCAGTGCCAAAAAATGTTTTTGGGTATATGAGGCACAGAAATTTGGGAATACTATTGCTGAGTTGCATTTTTCACAAGAGTATTATCATTGCTGAGAGTTAATAGTTAATAGAGTTAATAGAAATTAGAGTTATTTCAAACAGAATATCATTTAAATATCAGAAATCTATCAACCTTGTTTCTAGTATTTTTCAAATGTCATGCCACAAAATTGTTTCAAATATATATACATATGTTCAAATATATATACATATGTTACTATACCATCAGACACTTGGGTGGGTCTCTTAGTTAATGTGCATGGACAGGTTGACTGATGCTTGTTATCAAAAGTTTTTATTTTCCAGGAAATTTGCTGTAGTTATTTTATATATGTCCATATTGTATTTTTTCTCCCTATTAATTGGTATGTTATTGCTCTATTACTGTTTTGTCAATTTTTTTCAAAATGAAGAATGGGATATGCCTATCAATATTTGTTTTATAAATACTGCTTCCTGATATCTATACATTTGCTCATTTTCTTCTTTATATCAACATTATCTTGTATTTGTCTGAATTAAGACCAAACTGAAGTTCTAGAAATGGCCACAGAATTCTTGAGTTCTTCAACTTTTAGCTTTCATCAGAATGCAGCCTATGCCACAACTTGTTCAAAAAGTCTCAAAGAGAATTGTATTTTTTAGTAACACATAAACACACCCTGATTGGAGCTAAATATATTAATTCTAAATTCTTTCCTTGTACGTTTTGCTTTCAATTGACATATTAGCTGTAGGACACTGAAACAGAAGGTGGCAGTAAAGTATAACCTAGAATGAGCAGCTCGTTTGGAGACAGGGTTGCGGCATAGCCAAGTATCTGGAGGTGGATAAAGTCCAGCACTTAGCATTTGTTTATAGTCCTGCAAGTCTAAGCTACATTGCACAATTTGTAAGTTTTTTTTTGCATGCATAAATCAAGCTACAATTAGGCAAAAGCTTTTATTAAAAATAAAAGCCAGAAATAATAAATATCAGGGTTTTTTTTTCAATAATATCTTTGAAAGGGTTAATAGCTAGAAAGTAAATTTTTTTAGAGAAGGAATTCAGTTCTAATACTATTACTTACAATTCAAGTATGTTTTATTTATTACAACACAGAAGGAATAACATATTATATATTCCTAACACTGCCTTTTTATAAAACGATGCACCATTGGTATATGTCACCAGAGAAATTGTCTAGAATGCATAAAGGCACTTCAATTTTAAGTTGGAAATGTGAACAAGAAGGGACATTTTATCATGTCTGCTGGATGTGTAGAAAAGCTAGAAAATTCTGGATTCAAATATATACAGTGATTCAGAGGATTTTAAAGATTAATATACAATTGAGACCAGAGGTTTTTCTTTTGGGATTGATGGACAAACAGTTGGGAAAAAAAGTTATGGAACTTTGTGTTTGTATATGATAACTGCAGCAAGATTATTGTATGTACAAAGATGGAAAGATTCAGCAATGCCTACAATGGAGGAATGGTTGGTGAAGATGATAGAACTTGCTAAGATGGCTGAATTAACATCTCTGATCAGAGAACAGACTGTCTACATTTATTGCTGACTGGAAACCCCTTATAGACTTTTTGTGTGAAACAGAAAAAAATGACCTGTGGTTTTGATGATTAGACAAGATAGATTATAGAAAGAAGAGAGTTATGTTGTAACCATAGAGTAAAAGGTAAATTTATAATTGTGCTTATAAGTGCTGTAAAGAAGATCCGAAACTACTTCTTTGTATCTTTTTTCTTTCTTTTTGATTTTTCTTTTACTTTTTCTCCCTTTCTTACACTTTCAGCTTTCTCTCTGATTTCTTTTTTTTCTTACTTTATATTAGTTTGTATTAGCTTTTATCTTCCTTTTAAATTTTTTAAATAAAATTTATATTACACACACATACACACTCCTAACACTACCAAAACCCTTATTTTAAAAATTCAATTCACACAGTGTTCTTCTATGTGATTTTCAAAGCCTCATTAGCTGCTTTTGGGAAGAACATTTCATTTCATTTCATTTTTATTTATTTATTTATTTGGTTTCATTTGCAACTTTCAGATCAAGCACACAACAGTTTTCTGAAGAAACAAAATATTCTTCATTCTTTGTCGGTATCCTTCTCTGAGCCAATTAAACATGCTGTTCGCCATGTGAAGAACACTGGTGAAGAGTTTGATATTTTTGTTCATTTCTGATTTCAAAAATCAACATCATCCCTTGATCTCAAATTCCTCTCGTTAATATCCAATAAACAGCCACCCTTTTGCCTGGCATTGGGGAGTTATATAACCTTCTAAAAGAAAAATCTATGTTGTGGCATTCTTATCCTTGCAGCCACAACAACAACACACACACGCATCACTGTCACAATCTCTGTTGCTGCTAATGTTGCTTTAGGACTTCAGTCATTTCTATCCTGTTGAAGGTAACTTCTAATAGCTCTTTTTAAAGAACAGCTGCTTCCTGTGTCCATGCTTTAGAAAGAGCTGAAGTGAGGGGAAAAGGAGAACTGAACCCATCTTTAAAAGCTGAGCATTTTACCCGTGGCTTTAAAGAACAAGTTCCACATTCAGTGTGCAAGAACGACACTTCACAGTTTACTCAAATATTGCAAAAGAAGGAGCTCTGAGGTGAATTTTTCATCCACTGGTTGCAATGGAAATTTCGTCAAAAGTCTTCCACTGCATTTCTTGTAACTGCCTCCTTGAACATTTATTACCAAGCATTTGCATCTGGGTGCATGACTGAAGCATTTGAAAAAGGCAGGAGTTTTATTTTTAAAAGACCCTTTAACATCATAAACAGCTCATCGACATACTTGCCCCCAAAGAATGTGGGCAATAGCATTATTTTAATTGTCCTCAATCTGTTTCATTTGTTCTGTCAACACAAATCTCTTTAAAAGAGGAGCGAATAAAGATAATCAGAAAACCTGCCGGGGGGGGGGCTGAAGTTTGAGGACTTATTTGATATTTAACATAGCAATATGCAAGAAAGATAGTGAAAATATTTATCCCTGAAACGGCATTAAAAGATGATAAAATATCATAAGCACAGCAGATGATCCATGTCTATTTAGAACTAAGTGAGAAACAAAGAATATGTCTAGTTATTATTCTGTTACCTGGATATCCTATTGTTTCATTTGGTTTTGCAAACTGCAGAAGGTTATAAGATCAAACAATATCACTGAAAGGGGTAAAATGGAGAAGAAGCTAGAACTTGCAAGAAGTTCATTCTTTTCTTTATCTATTTGATAATGAGATTAATGCCTTTGGCACTCCAGCTACATGAAATAATGAATCTATATTTCAAATTATAACACTGCTACAAATAATGTTAGTATATCAGTCTCAAAGATATTGTTAAAAAAACACCCTGTTTTATTTATGAATTGTTGCTTTCTTTGATTTTTTTTTATGGATTTATAACTAACTTTAGCACTAAAGAGTCCTGGAATACAGACTTCATTCAACTGCAGTTTTTGCTTTTCCATTAACATTTTTTATGTCAGATAGCTAAAGTTTGGATGCACTTAGCATTAGCTTTCAATGCTAACTTGTAGAGGAGATAGAAGTTAGAATATGAACTAAGTATATATAAATAAGCATCTGTATTTGATTGTAAAGGTATTTTACATGCATTTCTCATAAAACATAAATAAACAGAGTTACCTTTTTCCTTACTTTAAAACTGTCATATGGCACAATTTCATAATATACTTTAAAAGAAAACAATATCATTTGGCAACTAGCATTTAAAGTAGGAATGTCTATTTCTTCAGAGTTAGACTGCTTTTGTGAACTAAAATGGCAGTTGTTTTTTTTTTGGTTAAACATTCACTTGCAAATTTTCTTTTTTCAGTAAGTTTAATTGAATATACCAATATTATGTTTTTAAAAAATCATTTTAGAACTTTTGAAAAATAAGGTATTGGAAGAAGAAATACAACTGTATCTGTGAGGGCATTTAGTTTAAAAATTAAGCAAGTTCTTTTTATTTAGCTGATAAAAGAAAAAAGAAAGCAAAATTGTTTCTCAATGGAGTTATAGTCCCTAAAGTTAATATTTGACTTCATAATAATTTGCTTGGCTTATTTTAATCTTGTTCATGACCACATACATTTAACTAAAATAGTTATTATCCATAACTAGATATGTCAAAATTCTATTTGATTATAAATAAGTAAAATTTATAATTTATTTTAACTCACTGTGTGCAAGGGAAAAAGAAATTAGCAAGACATCTACAGATCTAATAATCTGAAATATCTGCATAAATTTAAAAACTGTTTTCTAGGCAAATGTTCACAACTATAATCTATTCCTTTCCATAATCAAGACTGATTCCTTCAATCTTAAGAATTTCTTTTAATAAATGCCAACATTCTGGACAATGTTCAAACACACACACACACACACACACACATCCATCCTGTTCAGTTGCACAGGCTTATAATATACAATGTATCTTTCAGAATAAAATTTTCTGACAAGGTAAGATTCCTCACAGATATTAATTAATGACACTGTTTATGTATTATCCTAAAATAACTGTTTTAAGAAGGCATTAACTAAAAATTTTTTGCACATCACAAGCACAATTACAAGAGGGATTCTTCTTATTTTTTGGTAAGATTAAACTTAATGGAATAATGCAAGTCCCACTATTATATTACAAAGTTGCAATTCTGTATCCACTCATCTTCTCTGGTATGTGGGAGGAATTCTCTTCTTCAGTTTGCATGGTCCCAAAACTGATATATTTTACAACTTTTTAAAATGTATTTTTTCATGTTGGTTTTTCCTAGTCCACAACTGTCCTAATATTTGTCTTGCTATTGTGAAATGGGCAACTTTTTTGTCAGTCTGAACTTAATTGTTTTTAAGGGCCTGAGAGCCACAATGAGTAATAACATAAAGCAAATAGAACTGCATAACTGCATATATATGAATGTGGCTGAGATTTTCTTGATATTTTTTCTATTGATGGATGACATTTCCTTGTTTATGTTACTATTTTACTATGTGACTATTTTAATCAATTTTCATGTGACTCATGCCTCAAGATGATGAGAAATGTACAAGGAATGCACACACACACACAGAAATTATTTGTAGGTCTGGTGCAGGACAGAGATCCATATGCCCATGTGTTTTAATGGACTTCCTCTATTTTGCAATATTGTATTGCTGCAAACACTTTTATAATCTTTTTTATTAAAATTTTTTAAAAGAAAGATACAAACTAATATAAAGTAAGAAAAAGGAAAGAAAAAGAAAAAAATCTAAGAGAAAGCTAAAAGTGCAAGAAAGGGGAGGGGGGAATAAAACAAATATAAAAAAGAAAGAAAAAAGATACAAAGTAGCTTCCAATCTTCTTTACAGCAGTTATAAGTATAATTATGAATTTATCTCTTACTCTATGGTTACAACACAACTCTCTTCTTTCTATAATTTATCCTGTCTAATCATTAAAACCATAAATTATAAGTTCATTTTTTTCTGTTTCACACAAAAAGTCAAATATTTTATGTCCTTTTTTATAATATGTGTCTCTTGTAGTCAAATTATATCTTGTTTTAATTTTTTTCAAATAATGATTTTTTTTTCTATTTTGAGGAGCATTTGCTCCACTTATATTCTGCATTAAGCATTTGTAATCCATAATCAAGTCAAAAATTTAGAAAAATCAATATCTATAGTGCCTAATTCAGTATCAACCCTTTCAGTTTCCTATTGCACCTGTTGGAGTTTTCGTGTAGTCTCCTCTGACACCTCCATTTGAATCTCCTCCAATTCCTCTTTGAATTTTTCTAGAAATTCCCTCACCTTCTGGACAGAATTCAGTCAAAATCTCTGCTGCTTAAAAATAAAAATCACACCTTCCAATTTGTCCCATGAAAATGGGATCTTTTTCTGCTTTAATATTTCAGTCAAAAAAGAATACTCTTTTCTCCTACACAAAATTCTAATAAGAATTTCTTTAAGAACAATTATATCTGTATTATCAATCTTCAGTCTTGTATTAAAATGCTGCTGAAAAACTTGATCCCTTGTCTTCTTCTGGACAAAGTGCACCAAAACATCCCTTGGAACATTTCTTATTCTTGTAAATCTTGTATTTATTCTATATACTTTATCAATTTTTGCTTCTGTATCCTCCTCATCCCAATCCCAAAAAATTGCTAAGAGTTTAACAATGTTTTCTCTAATATCTTCACCAGAATACTCTGGGATTGCTCAAAGTCTCAAACAAAATTCCTTCTCTCTCAATTCCAATAGAGCCAGATTTATCTAGTTCTCTTTCCAAGCCCCTGTTTATAACTTCGGTTTTAATCTTTAAAATGTCCACGTTGTCATTAATTTGTTTTACATCTCCAGACATTTGTTTCACAGAGCTTTCTATCTTCTTAACTTCTTCTTTCATCTCCTCTTTTCTCTTTACAAATCTTTCATCCATTCTTTTTTCAAAAGCTGTTAATTTAGTATCAAGTGATTCAGCTAACTTATTGCCCAGTTGCTCAAACATTTTCTAAAGCAAATCTGGTGTAATTCCTGTCTCTTCAGGTTACTCTAGTGATCGTCTCCTCCCCTCCATTCTTGCTGGTTTTCTGGTGGTTGCCATTATGATGTTATAATCCAAAAATGAAAGTGTCTCAAACAAGCAAAAAAGAAAAGGCAAGCTTCCCTCCCCCCCCCTTTCCTCTTCCTGTGCCCTTAATACTTTCGTCTCAAGTGGCACTTTGTAGTTACAGTCAGCATCACAGTCAACATCTCCATAGTTACAGTGAGCATCACAATCTGGTTTACATTATCTTTTGTTTTCTAAAATCCACCAATTGTTTGCACTCTTTAATAATAAACAAAAAAACATTCCCATGAAGGTCCAGTTCATTTGTCTAATTTAATTCCAATTTGTTCAAAAGCACTTTCACCAAAAAATAATCTTTCAAAATAACTGTCCCCTTTATCTGTTTTAAACTTTTTTACATCAACTCCTTGTTAAGTTTTTTGCCAAAAGTTTTTAAGTCTTTAAAATCTTTTTTTTTTCTTTATTCCTTTGTAATCCAGAAAAAAATAACAACTCACCAAGTGGAATTTTTTTATATTGCTGCTCAGAAAATCTCTCTTTAGCTGTGGATTAATTACATCCAAAAGTGGTTAAGAAATTGGGCTTATGAGAACCTTTTGCTGTACAGTTTGCATTATGACTGTGAGCTTGATTGGAAGCCTTTGATTCCCAGCCACTCAACTCATGATCTGACTGCAAAAACCTCAGTTCCTGTGGTCTATTCATTAGGAGCAGCTGTCCAGATGGCAAATGGGTGATCTTATGATCCGTCCTTTTTCCGGAGAGACTTCTCGCTGGCGAGAATTCACCATCGGGTTGCCAATCTCCACCACAATGCTGTCCTTACTCCTTCGGGATGTCTAGTTCACCATGAATCCTTACCAGAAGCCCACTACAAACTCTTTCAAAATGTATATAAATAACAGCACAATAATTAAATTTGCATTTATAATATTAGGTTTATTATGTGGTTGTATAGGAAGCAAATAAATAGGGCAATCTTTTGCTTACATTTCTTAAATGATAAGAAATGTTCTTAGTCTCCTCAACTTGAAAAACATATATTGTAGATAAATCTGAAACATCTAAGGGCATGTCTCCAAGGTCATTTGCAAACTAAATAGCCATATGATTCAGCTTCCACTTTTATTATGTATTTGATGAATAATAATAATAGTAGTAGTAGTAGTAGTAATAGTAAGTTATAAGTAAAAATGCTTACTTACTTTGTTTTCCAAATTTCAGTGGTTCCCTCATTTCTATGAACTCCTACATGAAATTGACTAGACCAATCTCAACCAGCTCCTGTTCCATTTGGTTCCACATCTATAGAAAAAAAATGCTTATCTCATTCTTTTTGTTTTTTAATAGGATGTTTATGAAAATTTTACTGAATTTTTACATGCAGAAAACAAAAACAAACAAAAAAGTACTTCTCTCTCTCTCTCTCTCCAAAAAAAAAAAAAAATGTACGCATCGTGTGTGTGTGTGTGTACATTTGTGGGTCTAGTTGTTATGAATACAGTCCTGTAGCAATGTAACACTTATACTAAAATGTGTATCCCTATCCTGGAGGCTGTGCTTGTCATACTTTGGACTTGTGTTTTCTTGCGTGCTTACTTTTGGGCACAGCTTGAAAATCTGGAGGAACCAATTTGTCCAGACCCTGTCTCAGGAACAGGAATAAGACTCAACTACAAAAACACCTCTACCTGTTCCTGAAAAGCTATAGCCTGTTTACAACCCAAGCCTCAGAATAATACAATTCTGTGCCTCTTGAGCAGAATGTATTTCAGTGCAGTGGGCTATAAAAGGGTTACAACAATGCTTTGTTTCAGTAACTCTTTCCCTCCTTGCCTGCAGCACAGTGTGCTGATTTATAGTCTCTCTGGAGGGATAGACATGCATGCACTTCCTGCCAGTTAAATGCTGGCACAAGGAGAGCTTCTTTAGAATTCTGTGGATCAGGCTGTCTGGCTATGATCCAGATGTGGTGAACCCTGAAGTATTCATGGCAAAATAGTACTCAAGTTATTGTACTGAGAACCATTTTGGGAACTGGCAAAAGGCCTGCAGTGACCAACTGTCAAATCAGGAAACAAACATTTTTCATCTATAGTAACTAAAAATTGATGCAGTTGCTGAAAAAGTGCCAGAAGTCCAAATTATGTGTTTTCATATAATTGAAAGCATGAAAATGGAAACCCATTTTTCATCATAGGCTAGTGTGAAAAAAAGAAAAATCCAAAAGGTAGTGAACCAGGAATATGAGACATAATGAAAGCTAAACATTCGGATCCTCTTAGATTTCCTTACTTAAATTCTAAGTATCATTTGAAGCAAGCACATTGTATTTGATCTCAGAAAAGGTAACTTTTCAGTGGGATGCTTCTAAAATAGTTGTTAAGCACTGGATTCAAATGTTATATTGCCATTGTAGGGTTGGTGCCTACTATATGTGCCATTAAATAAGACTACAACTCAGAGCAAACATGACTGAACTCAGTACAATTTATTTTTGAGAAAACATGGTAAGAGTGTGCTTGAGCTAACTCTGGACAGCTTAAAAATGAAAAATTATAAGAACCAAGTAACATATAAAATCAAGAAATGAACATCTGAAAGGTGTCTAGGCCAAAGCCTTAGTGAATCTTTTGGATCATACATGAATTGTGTTAATCTGTTCATTTGTCTATGTAGGATGCTTTGGTAGCACTAAGTTTATTTAACAGGTTTATTATTTTTAAAAATAGATGTCACTCACTCAGAAAGAGATGATATGACTATCAAAAATAAATCTTGTAGGACATATCAGTACTATAATAAGCTTGGAAAATACTCTGCTCACACTCTGGTTAATGGTTCCAAATTGTACATACTCCTTTCAAGCCCTTAGGCCAGGTGAACTTCTGATGAGGAGGTCAATCCTTCAGATAATTTGAAGCTTGATACTGGGAAAGACCCTAATTTCTCATTCGGAGCAACAAAAACAATTTACAGTAAGTATGAAAGTATACTCTCACTCAGCTGTATTTTCAAAACTCTTAATTGGAAAAATGGTGAAAACTGGCATAGAATCTGTGGAGTAAAAATAAGCAAATATATATACAAATAAACTTAAAAAAAAACAGGGTTGTAAATGAATGTAAGCCAGAATTGTTGCCAGTTACTTTCCACACTGTTACCAATTATATTGGTTGTGTCCAAGTAGTCACTGCAAGATAAACTCAGCTTAAGGGCATCTTTATCTCTTCCTTTCCATCAGCAAGGGTGGAAGAGGTTTGATTTCTATACGTACCATAATACCCAGGATTATACTCAAAAGAAGTAGCATCCAGGAACTTCCAGTTGAGAACCATGACAAGCCAAACATCCTTTTTTGCAGTAGGATAGCATTACAATGGAGATAGGTGTGGGATGCAGGATCCTGGCTGCTGAAATGCTCCAGGTTAAGGGGACATCTTTGAGATAGCCCATGTGACTCTCCACAGCTGTTTCTTGTTAGTAAACCATCATTATTTCATGGTTTGCCTATGGGTCAAGCAGCTGGGAGTTAAGGGAGCAACCATCTTTGCTCACATTTGTTAATGCAGCCTTTTTAAAGGACATTAAGTTTGACCAAGAATCACTTCTTAAACACTTTGGATTTGGGTTTTTTTTATTTGTTTTTTTTCTGCTGCTTTAAAATGATTAGGACACTTCAGAACATCAAGTTATATTGTATTCACTAGGTGAGTCACCTTCTTCTTAGCAAAAGAACTTTTAAATATGATTTTTTTTAACCATTAATATTTGAAAAATATTACTTTTTGGATTAAATAGCAAAGGGCTGCCCAGAATATGGACTTTAGAAAGTTTAACAATGGATTAAGGGTGAAGATGGACTTGGAACTTTCTTCTTTCTTCTTTCCTCTTCTATTTTTCTATTTTTCACACTTTTTCTTTTCTTTTGTATTTTTCTGTTTGTATTTTTTGTAGCCTGTATTGGCTTTCATTCTTTTCATTTATAATTCTTAATAAAATTATTTGGAAAAAAAGAAGTAGCATCCACATAGTTATGAGGAGAAGCACAATACCCTGAGATGAAGAATACCAGACATCTGTCCAAAATTTTCGAAGAGGCAATTTTGCGCAATCCCATGAAAGTTAATCAAGTATCCCATCACAGTCAGAGATGAAAACAAAAAAAGTAGTTATGATTATCTCTGTATGTATAACTCTCTCTCAAGGGAAACTCATTAAGATAGTTCTGTTAAGAGTTTTAAGTGATTAGTAAAGGTTTATACATTCCCAGTGCTTTTCTGAGTTATTTTTCATTGTAAATAAAACATGAATCCAGGCATAGCTTGTAATTTTCAATTGTCTTCAAGTTCTTGACTGATTTGTGTAAGCTATTTGAATGCTATTTGGGAAATTTATGTGCACTTTAAAATATTCATTAAATTGGCTCTATATGTGTCAGAGTTTGGGCTTAACCTCACATCCCAATAACTGTCATATGAAGATGCTTTGTTATCTGTTTTTAAAGGACATGTCTCATGACATTACCTTTCTCTCATCCCCAAATGCAACTTGAATTCACTTTCAGCTGTGTAAAACTGAATGTAGATTTGCTGTATGAATGAACATGAATTCCTCATGACAATGTTCATGATGACATAGTCTGGGCCTGGGAACTGCCCAGCTACCATTGGCCAGTTGAGTTTGTGGTGTGCTCACCCCTTCTCTTTAGTCACTGGACATAGCCATTTTAGCATGCTACAGGAGAAAGTGGAGTTGTCTTCTGCCAGAAACTGCAATGCTATTTTTAATCTGTTCCCAATCAAAACTGTAATGAGAGCACCACTTACCAACAGACTAAAGTTCACCTATTAACAGACATTTCTGGTGTCTCAGGGACTGGAAGAATACATGTTAATATGGTCATAAGGAAGAATTCTCTACATTTTTGTAGTATGAGAATTTTATAGTTCTAAAGAGAAGCTTTAGCTTCTCTCAAGACCATCATCCAGTAAATGTCTGAGAGCTGAGCCTATTTTTGCAGGTTGAGCCAATGCAAACAGCAAAGTCAGATGGAGACATTTAGGTTCAATCTTATGCTGTAAGTATACTGAACTTTTTTCCTTGTCAGGCTCTACATTACCTCAGACAAAATCTGTCAGGATCTGTTTTCCAGCAATAGTCAGAGCCAAAGTCCAAAATAAGGTAAAATTACAGATCATAGAGCTAGAGTTAGAACAGGCTATTTAAGCCAAGTTCAACCCTTTCATCAGTGCAAAGATCCAAGCTTTAGGATACTGAAAAAATAGCTACCAGACCCTGCTTGAACACCTGAAGTAATGAGGAGCACACTGCTTCTCTGGGTAAGTGCTAATTCATTTTATCCAATGTTTAACTCTGTTTTCATGCCTTTTGCCTTTGTTCCAAACACATTGGTGGAGGGGAACATTTGCACCTGACATTCTATTTCCTTAAATAGGTCAAAATTCCCCTGATTAGCCTTATACAGTTGGTGGGTGTAGTAGCATGCAGTAAATAATAATATCAGTAACCAAGAGTCAGTGTTGTAAAAGAAATAATCCATGAAGTTCAGTGGGAATGAATTTACTTGATCTGGCTATGTGCATACCATGGACAGAAGCATTGAACAGATTTTACCAGTATCTAAGTTTCTCCAGTCAAAAATCCATACAAAACCCCACACTGGTTTGTGAGAGACATGTCCGGAAAAGAATGTATGTCTGAAAGTTTGGTACAAAAGAGGGAGTAGGTAATTAAAGAGCTTATGTTGGTTAATTTACATTTTAAAAGCCTGCATTGAAAATATTTACTGGAAAGAATTACATCAGGAAATTTGCATTAAAAAGAGATTTCTCTCAGAATTCCTGTTAACAACTTTTTTCAGTAGAGGAAGCAGTATAAATATAAAATCTATGCATGTAAGGAAAGTTGTGAATGAAAACTGATGATGTTTATGATCACAGTGGCCTGGAATGCTTCCATATGAATGTGAAAAATAAAGTGGGCCATGTTTTTAACTATCTGCACATTCTTCCCTAGAATGGAGCAATGGAGTTGTATGGCCTGAAAAAATGATAAAATCCAAACTCCAGCATAAAGTCCATATCAAGCCTCTCAGCTGGAGCATCAGGATTCATCATCCATGCTATCTGGAAATTTTATTGAATTCCATGCAATTTATTTAAGAATAGACATGCATACAATTGTCCTGTCAGATATAATATTCCTTTATGTTACAGAAATGAAGTCATATGACTCCAAATATAGATAATCAGCTACAAGCAATGAGCTGTAGATAATTCTAAACTCATATTCTATCACTGATGTAGTATGTTTGTTCTAAAGGAAAAGAATCCTTAAATGCCCAATCAGCAAAAAATGTGAAATGTATTAACCATAATATCTCTAGAAGACACTATGAATCCTAGTCTATTAAAATAAAAAAATGTTCATTCAATTTTTGGATTGCTTTATAGTGATCCACCAAAAGACCACAACAAGAAGGAAGGATAAAGAAGTTGGGACTAATACATATTCAGTAAAAAATGTATTAAACTCTTACAAAAGAAATATCCATTTTTTCACACTAATTTAAATCAGGGTATAAAACAGTGGGTTAAAAATTATTTTAATGTTGCATTGCTTCTAAGAGGTTTTATATCACCATTCAATCGAATTGCTGATACTTCAATATACTTGTTCAATGGAAAGAAGTAAGGTTTTTACTATCTCAAGATACTTAAGAATCTCAGTTATTAAAAAGGGAAAGACTCTATCCACCATCAAGACACCTCTCAGGAAAACTAGAATGTCTTAGTAAATAATTCTTTGGCAAATTAAAGGTGCTTCTGAACATAAAAAATAGAAATTCTAAACCCAAACTGCAAAAACACATTCAATGAATAATAGAATCAAGAATAAAATCCTCCAGATACTTCTTCTTTACAACCATGGGGCAAGAATGTTCATAGCCAATCATGCATAAAGTGTGATTTAATTTATCAGGTTAAATGAATTGAAAAGTATGCTTCATGTACCTATGTGGTATAAGACTCTGGTGTTTCATTCCATTTCAAGAGCACACTCATCGTTTTATTCCAGAATAAAGTTATGAGCTAAGATCTAGGCAATGAGGCCACATATTTAATTTCAGGAAAATATACATACAACAATAACATTTTACTAGTTTAGCATCCAAGTCCTTTTTCGGGAGACAGGGAATGATGATTAAAGGGCCAGACTAGGGTGTTGAATGTCCAAAGTCAGTAGTTTAGCTTGGTATCATCTTGTCTGTTGCCTATGGACCTAAGCCAGTCTTTCTCACCAAAGTGTCTAATTAGGCTTTTAAAAGACTGGATAATCTTTTCCCTATGAGAAATGTCATATCATGAAACAAATAATAATACTACTTTATGTTATTGTGTGATTACAAATGTAAGACTTTTATCGGCTTTTATTATACAACATATATTTTTGGCAATATTTTTTCTATAGGTCTGCTAAGAGTTGGATTTACAGTACAGTACCATAAAACATCATCCTTTCTTCTGTTATGGAGCATCACTAGCCTTCTTTAACATCTGTCTGAAATGCTTCAGAACTAAACCAAAAAGAACCAAGGTGAAGAAGTTCATAGTTTATCTAAATTTTTATTGTACATGTCAGCATTCTCCAACCTGATGCCCTATAGATTTATTGGGATGATAACTTTCAGAAATCCTGTGGTAGAATTTTGAGAGATGTAATCTCAGCATGTATGGACAAACCTTGCTGAAGGATAGAGACATACAAATAGAAGTATACTGAAAAAATGGACATTCTGACAAAAAGGTGCTGACACCATCATTTGCAGACAAAACTATGAGGAATAAATCCCAAGCTGTAAAAAAACAGGAGCAAAACTGTCAAGTCAGACATTATTGCCTATAGATGTGTGTCTTCTGATTCATTTTCTTTGGTTACAATAGGAAATCAAATCTAAACAACTTAATCTTGAAGGGATGACCTCTTAAACTGGGTGACCTTCAACATTTGTTAACAATATTGTTCGGACCAGCAGCATTTTCAGCTTCTGATACACCTGAGATATTAGAACAACTTGTTAAATCCTTTAAAACTAAAACCTACTATTAGTTTGTATAGATATTTGTCATCAATAAATCAATTTGATATGCAGATGTTAAGGGATGAATGGAATAAAGAATTAGAGGTTTCTATATTGCCTTGATAATGGGAAAATATCTTAACTTCTACAGCAAGAGTGTCAATGGACCTTAAACTATGACTTATACAACAAAAAATAATATTTAGAATTTACTGGAAACCACTATGTCTGTATAGAAAAGGATTGTCAAAAATAGCATTTTGTTGGAGACGTATTAATGACTCTTTAAAGAATATGTTTTTACAATGTTCTATACTTATTAAGTTTTGGGAGAAAGTGGTAGACTATATAAATATGACTGTGTAACAAAAGCTAAATTTTTCAGACGATAATATTCTTTTGAATTATATACCTAGTACATGGAATTTGACATCTGGACAACATAAATGGATTCTCTGTGCCTTTACTATGGCCAAAAGACTGATATTGCAGCATTGAAAAGATAAAGGTGTGGCCCCATTTTTTCAATGGATTGAAGTCTGATTGCATTTACCACTTATGAGTGGATTGCCTATAGACATAGATTTTGTATGGAGAAGTATAATGAAATATGGGACACTTATACAAAATGCAGTAGCTTAAAAACAACAACATGATAATCATATAACTCTATTAGAAATATATATGTACTTGAATAATATTTGTATTAGATAAGCATATCTAGAATTGAAATGGTTTATTGTTTAATGATATAACACTTTTTTCTCTTTGTTGTATTTTTTTTTACTTTTTTGTTAAACTGCTTTTATGTATTTTTTTCTTCTTTTTGCAATCAAAACTTTAAAATAAATAAATAAATAAATAAATAAATAAATAAATAAATAAATAAAAATAAAATAAAATAAAATAACTGGGCGACTTTTGAATTTCTCCCTTAGTTGCCTTATACCATTTCCCTTAAATTTTTCTAATTCTTTTTCCATGCATTTGAGAAAATAAGCTGCAGCTTACAAAAGTGAATGCCTTTTAATAACATTTGCTACCTGACTCCTGATTTTTTGCAAACATAGACTAACATGCTTTTTCCTCTTACAGTCTCTGTCTTTTGTTTTTCTTGTTCCTCATTATATCTGTGTCACAGTTAAGATTTTCACTGTAGCTATACCTATCTTCATATGCTTCCTCTTCTTGCCTAGGTTTTGTCTTAGCTCCTAACCCCTTTCTTTTCCTCCCCATTACTTTTAACTCTTCACTGTCACTTTGGCCTTAATATTATTTCAGACAGTGCATGTTTCCCTGTACTTCAATGACATATATATATATTCCCCTTATTACACTGTGCCAAAATAAGGCTCGCTCTATCTATCTATCTATCTATCTATCTATCTATCTATCTATCTATCTATCTATCTATCTATCTATCTATCGTCTAGCTGGCTAGTTAGCTATGTTGTTTCACATTGAAATTCTACATGACATAAGATCAGTGGACAGTTTGGTTCTCCATATTAAAGTATGTAAATTGGTGGACTTTGGTTTCTGCTGGTATACGCGATAGATTAGAGGTAGCTATTGATTAGAATATGCAACAAGAGTTATGGGGAAAAAATCAATACAATTTACTCAAGCTATAACTTAAGGGAAAATTGGTATAAAATGTAACAACAAATGCTGGCAATGCCACAACAAAGAAGGAAAATTCTACCATAAATGGTGGTTATGTAAAAACTCAAAAGTATTGGAAAGAAATACATTAAAATATTCTTAAAAATCCTAAAAATAAAATTCATACTGAATCCACTGATACATTCGATAGGTATAATTCCAGAAAACAAATGAAAAATATCACAATTTGCTAAGATATATGTTGACAGCTGCAAGAGCAAATTTGACACAACTCTGGAAAAGAGAAAGCTTGCTGAAGATATTAGATTGGGAGTTGAAAATTGGAAAACATGCTGCAATGGCAAAATTGACAGGATGCACCTATTCTGGAAATTTAACCAAATTCAAACAAGAATGGCTTTCTTCTATACAACACATTACACAGCAAGACAAATTTAGACATTTGGAATTTGGTTTCTAAGACTAAGGAAAATTGGCAACAATCTTTAACGTGTAATGTAATTTATAGCTATCTAGTTGTGGGCACTGGTTGGGGAAACAAATGAAAAGGAAGATGGGAATGTGTTATTTGTCATAATGCTTTATATTTAGTAGTTATTTTTTGTTTTACCTTCTTTTCTTTCTTTTTCTCTTTTGTGTTTCACTATTTTAAAAATAAAATTTTAATATGCAACTTCTTTATTAGTACACTGGAAGACAACCCTGGTTAAATTATATAACTGTTTTCACAGAAACACACAGAAAACAGGCAGCGAATAGCAAGTGTTATAGTAAGGCTTAAAATATGCCTATATCTGAATTATCTCCTGGATTTAGTCTTAGTTGTATCATGTTCTTTCCAAATTATTTTGTATTACTTCATACATGACAGTCTGAACCAGGGGCTTTCCCTGATTTGAACTGTTTAATTATATCTATAGCATGAGACTGGAGGCCAATGGGGAAGAGAGGCCACATCCAACTTCAAATCTGCCAAGAAATTCTCCGCTTGACCATATATGGCAACAAAATGGTGTTCTCATATGCTGGCTGGTATACGTGGCGAAGAGCTAAATATCGTTAGAAACAGATGGGACTACCAACCTCCAGAAGATGGCAGGGACAATCCCTTTACACAGCATTTATTGACTTTAGGTCAGCTTTCAACACAGTATCAAGAACTAAATTATGGCATAAATTAAAAAAATACCACAATTGACAAACACCTACTCCTGCTGCTCATTAAAATACATGAGAATACAAGATTGAAGGTCAGGAGCAGTAATCAAGGACATGTCATAAAGGAATACCTGTAAGGAGGGGAGTCTGACAGGGATATGTATCGGCCCCAGTTTTATTCAACTACTATATAAACTCATTGGTCCTTCATCTAAGTAGCTCTATTTTTCATCCTCCTAAATTAGCCCAGAGACATGTCAATTTATTACTGTATGCAGATGATGCAGTAATTCTGTCATTAACTTCTATTGGCCTCAAAAGAGCTTTGAGATCACTTATGCATTACTGTACTGAGGAAGAACTAATAATCAATTACACCAAAACTAAGATACTTACTTTTTCCAAATGCTCAAAACAGAAAAGCTGAAACTTAGGTGGGCAGCCCATTGAGCAGGTTAAGATATTCAGATATCTAGGGATAGTTTTTCAAGCTTCAGGAAGCAGAAATGCCCACCTGGACTACAGTATGTATCTTGCAATGCACAGAGAGCTGCATCAACTATCCAAACTTATGATTTTTCCAAAGGAGCACAGTTTATCCCTGCAATTAAGTTGTTTGCAGCTAAAGTCTGAGCACAACTGCTATACGGGGCTCAACTGGGACCATATAACAGCATTGTTACATTAGAAAGAATACAAACAAAATTTCTAAGAAACATCTTCCAAGTTACCCGCTGTGTTCCAAATGCTATACTTTGACGGGAAGCAGGAGTCAGTAAATTTGAATCTAATCTCTGGATAAATATCTTTACCTGCTGGTTAAAATTGCATCACAATCTCCGTGGACTGATCCATCTAATATTGGCAGATAACTTCAAACCCTCTTGGGAAATAGCTATTCAAAAGAAACCAAGTCTCTATGGTTTCTCCAGTGATGGCATCTTAACCTTAGAGTCAGATCAAGCTAGATCAATGTTAAGGCAAAGGATCTTAGATATAGAAGGCCAAACAGAAACTGGGGCATTTTCTCATAATATAATTGCCAATAACCAAGTCTTAGCGCTTAAGTCAGCTTTGTATTTATATCATATTACAGTCCCCAGATTCAGGAGAGCCTTATCTCTAGCCCAATTTAATGTCCTCCCCACAGCTGTTTTGGAAGGGAAATATAGGAAAACCCCTTTATGAAACCCGATGTTGTCCTTGTGACACGGATGCAGTTCTTTTGTACTGTCCGTTCTACAGGGACATCCGCCACTAGTTGATTAGCCCGTTTTATTTAAATTTCCAGGGCACTCTGATAATTTTTATTTGTATTGTCTGCTAAACAACCAAGGTGAATTTATTTCTCTAAAAATAGCAAAAATGTGCTACATTGTGTCTAAGCTTCGCCCACAGATGGTTGTCAACAGTTATTGATGTTAGGGGATAATTTTGCTTTGTTTGTTTTATAGAATGTATTTGGTCAATGACCGAAATAAAGTTTCTGTCTTTATTCTATCATGTTCTTGCTCCTTCCTAATTGCCTAATTCTGCATATTTCCCTTTATATCATCGATTAATAATTTGAAATAAAAGTTTTAAAATATATACAACCAAGAACAAAAGACAAAAGGCCACTTCATTTCTGGTCTATAAACTATTGTATTTTACAGCCTTCATTGATTCCTTCCATGATTAAGCTGGAGGACTAAGAATGTTAGATTATGCTGCTTTATCAGCTGTTGGCCAGGCTGCAAAAGGTTGTAAAAAAATAGTTCCAAAGCCCCCCACACACACTATACACACACACACACACACACACACACACTACTATAGAGAGATGTGCACACACATACTACATATATATGTACTCATACACACACATACACATGTATACATACACATACACATATATACAAAAACTTATATGCAAATTTATATATTCTAAATTATCTCCAGTGTTGAATGTACCATTGTTAATCTTGCATACTCAACACTATTTTTTATTTATCTACACAATTCTGATTTTTAAAAAATTGTTTTATGAAACATAACTCCAATGATATTTTCACAAAAATGGAAAAGAATATCAAATACATAGAAAAAAATAAAAAAGATAAATTAGACATAGGAAAAGACAGTGTATTTTGGGATTTTTTCTTTATCTTTTATTTTTTTCTATTTATAGAAAGGATTCTCATCCCAAAGTTCTATAATTTATTCTTTCTCTCTCTCTCTCTCTCTCCTTTTCTCTCTCTTATGTGTGTGTGTATCCCTCTAGCTATAGGGCCTTTTATTCCACCATCTCTTCTTTGATATCAATAAGGACTTCTACTAAAAAATTAATATGGGATTATAAGGCCCAAGGTATTTAAATTAATGAGATGTTAAATATTATGTAGCTTTATTTCTAATTAGATGACATAGATCAAGCTTGATCCCAAGAGCATTTCACAATATTTAATATCATATACATACAACTCAATTCTGAGATGAAGTCAAAAGGAGCCAGTCACTTTTAATGGTATGTAATCTACTGGCTTTTTCTCTTGCTTCACTACAGAAGATTTGCTGTAGTGCTCTGCTTTTCTCCTCCACTCATTATTGTAAACAGCATGATCAGAACGTGAACCACCAGTGATACAAGATAGGGCTGGATCTGGGACTTTGTAGACTGGTGGTCTCCAAACATGTTGTGATAGAAGAAGTGGCAATAAGGATTAGACTCATAAGATTTATAATCTTGGAAGGGGCCATTTATGCCATTAAGTCCAATTCCTTGCTCCTCCTTGCACAGGAATTAAAATACCTCCAATGAATATTGTCTCTGCTTGTCTTTGCTTGAAACACATCTGGTGAAGGGGAATTTACTACTTCTCTTGGAAGGTGGTTCACTCTCAAACAAATAATGTTAGGAAGTTTTTTTCCCCCCTAGTATTCAGCCAGAATCTGCATTCCTGTACTTAATCCATTTCCTTATATGTTGAGAGGTCTTGACCTCTTTTGTGTGACATTCTTCCAGGTATTTGAAGGGTGCTATTTTATTCTGCCTCAGTCTTTTCTTCTCAAGTTCCAGTTCCTTCAGTCGTTCTTTATGATACTTAGTTTCTAATCCTCTGATCATCCTTACTGGCCTCTGAACTTGTTGCAGTTTTTCTGAATCCTTCTAAAAATGTGGTCCTACCTCAAAGGGCACATTTACTTGTTAAGCTTAGGGAAAATGAAGCCAATATGAATCTAGCAAAAGGACTTATCTTAAAGAAATATCCTGGTATCACTCATTTTTAACATTTATATAGATAACCTACCATTAATCCAAACAAAAGAAACTTAATCAATGCTGTCATCTAGCTTGCAGAAGGAATGGGGGTGTGGCAAATGTCTCAGGACAGACCCTTCCTAGTTTCTTGGACTGTAAAGGTAAAGGTGAGGGGGGAGAGATATACTTCCAGACTTGCAGGATTGATGTCAGTCCTTTGAGGTAGTCCAAATAAGAAGCACACCCAGGAGTATTAGCTGTATCTTTATTGTAAAGTTACATTAACAGAATCTTGCAAGTCTGAAAGTACATTTTTCCCCACTCATCTTTACAGTCCAAGGAACTAGGAAGTGTCCATTCTGAGACATTTGCCATGTCCCCATTCCTTCTGCAGGCTCAGCTGCTTCTTATCTGACCATTGCCTAGTCCACGGCTCTTCCTCCCATCTCCCAAGGTCATTATTACATACCATTACAAGGCCTTTCCACTACAGTGTTCACACCATCCATTCATTACATGGTTAAGGGGTAAATTAATTTTGTTCCTTGTAGTCAGAAGGCAGGGCTAAAATTTCTGCATCTGGTAAAAGAAACCCTTCTCAAACTCAATCACCCCATTGATTTCATTTACATGGAAAAAACAGTTTGAAAAACTTTATTACACATTGATAAACATTCAGTTGAAAAAAGAGAAATAGATGTTCCCCTGATGAAAGAACATATGAGTCCCCAGTGCCCTATATCATACCTATCAGGATAATTAGTCATCTTCTTGAGAGAAAAAAACTTGTTGGAACCTGTTGGGTCCATCTTTTGGCTAACATAATGGCTCCCCATAGTAAATCCAACTGTTGTTCCTGGTCATCAAAGATGGAGCCAACAGAAAGGGAAGATACCCAAGCTGATATCTAGGAGGGCCAGAAAATCACAGTATTTTCTGCAATACCATATGCCCCACAGCAGCTTCTACTGAAGTGAGTTTATCAATCTTATACAGCCTAACAAACGTAATTCCTTAAAACCTACTGTTTTACTGTTCTTTTAGAGCATGATATGTGAAAGAGAATTATAAAGTCCCCCATTAGGGGGATATGGGTGGAGATAAATCAAATAAATAAATAAATAAATAAATAAAATGTCTGAAGAGAAAAGGAGGAAGTGAAATGGTGGAAACAAAATAGATAGGGTGAGATTGAATTGACCTGGTCAATGATATGTGCTGCCTGTGAGGATGACAAATAGAGATTGCAAATCATGCTGCATTAGAAGATCATGGGCAACGAAGGAGGCAGTGTAGTGGGAAAAAATGAGACTGTTTTCTACAGTACTGTGATGAACTGAACTGCATAGGCAAGTGAGTCTATGAGTGCTGTCAGCCATCTTCCAGCAGCCACCAGGAAAGCAATTAAGGGTTGATGTGCAGATCTGAAGACTGTGGAAGCCCAGTCTGGCTGCCATCAAACCACAGACTATGGTCTGGATGGGAGAAAAAGAACTATGAAAAACTGAGAAGAATGGCAATATGGTGCAGTAGGCAGGAGAGAGAGAGAGAGGGAGGGGGAGAGAGAGATGGCAAGAGCTGCCCAGATCTGAAAGACACAAGGATAGAAAGCTGCTAGCTGGAGTGGGAGGATTAAAAGGAGGAAGAAGTTTGGAATGGATCTCAGTTTGGGAAAGCAGAGAACAGCAACAGCAAAGGAGAGGTGATGTGGAGGAATATTGTCTGAGAGAACGATAGAGAAAAGTTGGACAGTTGTGGCTGGAAGACTAAAAGACAAGAGAATGGTCTTGGAAGATTGGAATGGAGAATTGTATAACATTTGTTGAAGTGCTAAGTAGGATTGGAAAAAGTGGGAAAGAAGAGAGATTAGATAGAGAATTGTAGAAGAGTGAGTGAAGGATGAAGAAGGAAAAAAAAGAAGATTGCTGAAGGGATTTTGAGGATGAAGAAAACTTTGTAAATAAGTGGTAGGTGGACTGAGAAGGAATGAGAAGGTGGTATTTTGAATCAGGGTCTGTTGCAGCACCAGTTCTCTGTGGATTTTAACACTATAAATTAATAATCAAAGAAGCTTATGCATTCAAGAAGTAAAAACAATTAAATTATTATTAATAGCCAGCCAATGAAATTTATTAAATAATATATTAAACAAATAGTATAGGGGCAATCATAATAATCAGTTGACAATTTATGGGAAATTAGCACAAAGAATGTTTGAAGCTAGCAAACAAATCAATCAAATGAAAAATTGTGAGAAGTGAGCACATTATTCAGTTCAATAAGAGAAAGACAGAAAGTTCAGAGAGCAACACATTTAATTCAATAAGATAAAGATGAAGCTGGAGTTCAGAGACTGCAGAGGAAAAATGGGAAAAATTTTCAAGAATTTTATACACTTTATACAATGTTAAGCTAAAGAGGAGGGTAGAAAGAGAAACATAGAGACTCTCATCACAACAAAGAAAGTCAGAATTTTTGAGCTTCCCTGCCAAAGCAAAGAGGGAAAAGTATTTCTAAGATGTAGCTTCACACACACACACACACACACACACACACACACACACACACGCTAAGGTGGAATACCTTTAGCACATGCAACTATTTCACTTGTGACTGGAGAATATAATAAAATGTTTCTGGACTGAAGAGATGGCAGAATCACCTGTCCATTGCAGCTTGTCTGATCCTCAAAGATCACTGCTAAGGGAGAGAAGAGAGAGGACCCCCATTAATATCTGGTTTGCCACATCATAAACCACTTCCCCGCAGCAATTTTCCTGATGGCCTCCAAAAGCTGCTGCCATCCCAGGAGGGGGAAAAGGCTGGGCTGTGGGGGACAGCTATTGGGAAACACAGAAGAAAGGGCAGGTGCGGTGAAGAATCACTGTCTCCCTATATTTTTCTCCTCTCTAGAAAGTCTGAAGTCTGTTCCTCCTCTTTATCAAGATTTCACACTTGTTGGAGAAGAGAAAAACTAGGGAACCACAGATCATCTGGTAGGAGGAGTTAACAAGATTACCAGTAGGAATAGCAACCTATTCCAAGCGGTTGCTTTAAGAAAGCTTTGTTGTTGGGGAGGCTCTGTTTTCTCTATTGTATTGATTTTTTTTTTGTCCATGGAAAACTCTTCTTGAAACATGAGCTTGATTTGATTCTAACCTGCCTCACTAGCAGGCTGACCCTAAAATGGAGTATCTGTTGTGAAGATATGCCTTAGCTGGGGGCTCTAGCAGCTTCAGTAAAACTCAGACTTGAAGGCATAGTTTCAGCAATTTCCTGGGCAAGAATTTAAGGCCAGTCCATAAATGATAACTGTACATTATATATACATACAGTGTGTGTTGGAAAGTTGAAACCAAGAAATAGAAATCTCAGTTATCTAGACTGGTCCTTTATCATTATAATTTTCTATCATTTTTAACCTTAGATGCTTGTCACTAAGAACTAAAGTATGACTTCCTGTGCTTTGAAAACAAGATACAGGTGGAGTGGCTACATTCATTCACTTACACATCTTCCTTCCTTCCTTCCTTCCTTCCTTCCTTCCTTCCTTCCTTCCTTCCTTCCTTCCTTCCTTCCTTCCTTCCTTCCTTCCTTCCTTCCTTCCTTCCTTCCTTCCTTCCTTCCTCTCAAGATCTCAGACCACTTTATACCAAAGGTTTTTGTTTTTTTTAAAGATAGATTAAAGTTCTTTACATAAACTAAAATATTTAAAAATTTCTTGCCTATTCTTCCTTTCGGTAAATGGTGTTTTCTATTTGGAAATGCATTTTCCAAAGACACTGTTTACTACATGCTTTTTCCTCTTCTTTTTCCATTGCCAAAAGGACTCTATCAGCACATATTTCAGATCATCATCTTATAGCTCATTATCTATAACAGTTGTCTTGGCAATTAGGATACAATCTTCAGTATAGGCAGTTTCAGTATATTTGCTTAAATGAAAGAGGGAGATATTAAACCTTATATCCTATGTTCACATCAATTCTTGTGTTTTGTTTTCAGAGCAGTACAAGGTGAAATTAAGTATAATGATCCCCTAGAGTAATTTCTTCTTTAATTTAGCAGCAGAAATCCAAAACATTATTATTATTTTATAGCTAGCAGACTTGCCACAGGTTACTTGAAGATTAAAAACATTTGGATAGTTTTTTACATCTTTGTACTGAAATGTCATTATTAAACAAGAACATTAGAAAACATATTTAGGAAAAAGTGGTGGTATTAAATCAAATAACATTTAAAGAAATATTCCATACATTGCTTATTGAGGGGTGGTGAACATAAGCTGTAATATGTTTTCATGATTTGAAACTCTTCTCATATTCTTACAAGAATCCAATGACCATTACTGGTGGGGCCCTCGTCCAGATGCTTTGACAGGTCAATACATCTGTAAAGTATTTTCCAAAGGAAAAATGGGAAAATTGGGGGGAGGGAATGTTTTTGTTTATTTTCTCAGTAATCTGTATTGCTGACATGGGATAGACAGCTACATCAGCATGTCATTCTGAGATGCTCAGATATGGAATAACCTTCTCATGGAGTTTCACTGGGCATCTACTGTGCTATATTTTCAGCACTGGGTAAAGAGCTTTTTATTCTTCCTGGACTTTTATATCTGCTCTCATGTGATATTTTAAATTTTAAATTTTCAAAATCATTGATTTAGTCTTTGTTTTATTCTATTTGGTTTAATTAAGTGTAGATAAGTTTTTTCGGTAGGTCATCCTGTGGAAGATGAACAAAATTCTAGAAACATACATTCTGAGAGATGTAAGAGTATGCTCCAAATTAAGCTCCATCTACACTTAATTTGAAACCAGTTTTTTTAAAACCATGATGTGTTGAATGAGACATAACTGCCTATAAGTTATAATGTAAAAACTTATATCACACTACGCTAAGAACAAGCTAAATTATGGTTTATTGTGTTATGTACATCCAGTTTATAGTTACTTCCATTCCAATTATTGAATTTAAAACTATTAGCTGAACACTTAATCTGGTTTTAACAATCAAAGCAGTATAGAGAATGTATTCTGACAAAGCCAATATGGTGAATATAGATGGGAGTAAGCCACATCTACAGTATACCTTCTGAGTTCAATAGGTTTCATTCCCTTCTAATTTGCAATTGCTGAATATTAAAAATGCAAGCACTTAATCAAACTCGGTGGCACCAAATGACATTGCTGATTTATTTAAACATGTAGCTTTTGCAAAACATTGGTTTAGTCAAGTGCTACTAGTATTTATTTATGAAGACTGAACATCTAACAAGTTCTTCAGCCCTGACAAAATGATGTTTGTTTATTATTCACTTTGATTTATAGCCCACCTTTCTCTTCTGGTGAGCCTTCAAGATGGCTAACAAAATTTTAAAACAGAAATAGTATAAAAGTTGAAAACAAAGGCTAAAGTTAATAGAATTCACACCCCAGTTACATTAATCATTTATCCGTCAGTTCTATCTTCTTTGCAAAATCCTCTGGTAGAGAAGGTGATTTCTGGCAAAAGAAGGTATAAGAGGGAAGGGAGTGTTTTAACCTTTATTCTGCAAGCTAGTTGCCCTTTGACCCTTCCAAACCCATGTTTGTGATATAACTGCCCAAAGGTAAACACAGCTGCAATGTGACAACATTGGTTTGCGGAATTCATGCCCTAACCCCAGCTTATGGCAGCTCACCAAGAACTCAGTAAACTTCCTTGTTTTTATTGCCTAAGTACACGGAGTTAAGAAACAGATTGTCATGCAGCTGACTGATAGCCCACCCTGCATGACTGGCGTGTCACCTATTGTGCAGCTGGTAGTAAAGTGGGGTTTTGTGAGAACCTGGCCTACAGTATATCCAAGGCAATCTGGGTTTGAAAAGAAGATAATTTCAGCACTTTGCATTTATAATTTTTGTCTAACATCCTAGCAAACCATAATGAACCACAAAATCAATTCTACTTATGCCTTCTTATTCAATAACTTAAAAATACTTTTAAAGTAATAGATGTTACCACCTTAGCTATCACCATACCCATTTCAATTTATTTAAAGGAATCAAGAAACCATGAAAAAATATTTGGTCAAAGTAATGGCTAGCAAACCAGAGTGTCGGGCTTTTTATGCCTGTGGCCAGTTATTTTACTCTTATCCTATCCATTCCTCAAATGGGTTCCCCTAACAGAAACTGCCCATGTAGTAATGCTTGATGATCTAATAATAATCTGAAACTAATTTTGTTCCTAGAATTTTGGACAAAAAGACAACAAATCCCCCATGTTGTCCACAAAGGAGCCTCTAAACCAATTATTGTTTATTGCATGGAAGAAAAGGCAATCACCATAGGCTTTTACATTTGATTTTAATAACATTGACTCAGTTATATTTAGACCAAATTACATTATTTCATGGAGGTATCACAGTATAATAACACTTGTTGTGTTCAGAGTAATTGTATGCACGGAAAAACCCATTAAAATAAATATTAAAATTAATGATCTGTGTACTAAGTAAACATGAGATTTCCAAACTTGGTACTCACATGGGCACATTTGGAAATGTGAGATGGATGCTCCTGCACAATTACTGCAGGAAAAGAGGGATAGGTTAGTTCCCGAAATGGCTGCCATGAACTCACGACCAGGTACAAAGCACCAATTTACAAGAATTCTACTTAGCAATTGTCAGTTCCTCTCCTTCTGACTGGCTAAGAGCTTTGGAGGCCTGAAGGGAATATTATACTAAGAATAACAAATGTATTTGTTTTAGGTATCTTCGTGCAGTCTGTGACAATTTGGCAGCTGTTGTTCAAAGTTCCACTATTACTTATGTGAGTGGAACATTCTCACATTGGGCAGGCAAATCTGTATGTGTGTGTGTGTGTACAATGTAAAGGCAGATCGGATAAGGAACTTAGGGGATGCCTGGGAGTCACATTAGGAGTAAATAGATAACAATAAAAACTCTACTTAACCAGACAAAATCAAATTAATGGGAATGTTGCACATGACAATATCAAGTTGGATGAAACTAAGGAGAGATGGAAAGTTTTTGTCATTGGGTTAGATCCAAACAGAAACACTTTCCTAGAACACTCCCCTTTTCAACAACTAATACCTTCAGGTCAAGACCTATCCTTAATCCAAGGGAGGCACTCAGAACTGTGTGTGCTATACAACTGACACTAGCTACAAGAATTATATTTTTCAGTGTCTGGTACACAAACCTCCGCCTGCAAGTAGGATGTTTATACAACTAAAAGAATGTGCTAGTTTTCCCTTTTTGTGAAAAAAGAAAAAAAGTTAGCCCATCAGTAATCTAAAATTGTTCAGCCACTCTTATCAAACATAGGACTTTATTTGTGTATAGCCAGGACTAGAAACAGCTTGAATATCTATTTCTAGTGGGTTCATTTCCATAGACTATGAAACTGTGCTATGCAAATAGTCTTTTAAGACAAAGTAATTACCACTATACTTAATTTCCACAAAGCAGTAAAGCTGCCTTGCAAATTACACCAAGTCATCATTGTGTGAACCCAGGCATTATGATCAAGAAGCCATCTTTTTGGGATAAACATGTGGCTATCCCAGCAAACTATAGTTTGGTACAGCATATGACATCGTTGAAAGATATATCTGATTGTTCTTTTGTTATTGGCTTTTGTCAAGTTGAATGAACGGTGGGACTTCTTCTTTCTAAAGCTTCCTGGTGTTTCTCCCTCTAGAAATTCAGTCCTGTTTGAACAAACTCTATCTATTTCCATAGATCTGGACTTGGACATAAATAAGTCTCCTTAGAATTTTGTAAATTGCTTATGTGTAAAATATGTCTGCTTACAAATTTGTAAACAAAAAAAGTAAAAAAAAAAGTTTTTACAAATCTGCATCTAACATCAGTAATGACTTCAATAAGTCTTAACTCGTGACTGCAATTTCCTCTCCCTGCCTTCTCCCCCCTCCACTAAGTATAAAGCCCATTACTCAGAGGAGCTAAGCTATGACCCAATTTGTTAGAGTAGCTTGGTTATTCTCTGCCCTCTCCTTTTTCCCTGAGTTTTGAAAGCCATTTCCAGTTCAAGCTGCTGCATGCCCTGCTAATAATGCCTTGTCATGCAGTGACAGAATTATGCTTTCACACTGGTTTCACATGTCACAAATAATTGCTCTCATTGCTTATCATATTGAAGTTGTCAGGACTCTCTTACGCTTATAATTTGTGTGGGTTGATCATACTTTGGTAAATCAACAGGTCATGGCCTATAGCTTTTAACCCCTGTGACTGGCTGCGACCGACCTACAAATCTTATGACAGGGACAACAGACAGGCTACGGATTGCTCAAGGCATTGTGTCAGTCGGTGCATTTTTTTCTTCCTTTGGTCATTTAAAAAATGTTTTATTAGCCGGTATAACACTTGTTTGCTATTTTTTCATATCTCTTGCTGTATTTATTAGAGAGAAGGGGGCATGTTCACCCATGCACCTAAGGAAATGCATGTTCACATGAAGTTCTTTAAATGTTTTTTTTCCCTCTCTCTTTCCAGCCACAATCATCTATGCCAAATGCTAATGTTCTCCATACATTTGAAATGAATGAACCCAGCCTGAGAGATTTTTCTTTTCAAGTGTAGCTTTCACAAATGAATTGCATGTATCTTTGCTCTATGTGCTTGTTAAATGGCTATGACAGTTTTATGACTAACTTTCATAAAACTTTATTGACTAACACAGGCTCAAATATAATTCCACCCTCCAACACTGTGTTCCATCAAGATGTAATGTATGCAGTCTCTCCCCTCCCCCCGACAAACACACATGGGGAGATATGGTATTCTTGACAGAGACATTTATCATGAATGAGAAAGCAATCCAGGGATGTTTTGTTACTCATGGCCTTCAGTTGCTCAGCAGTTCAATACACTAGAGAAATGGAAGACCTACGTATGTACCTCAGCAAGGCTAATACAACACAAAACTGCTGGAGGGAGGTCAGGAAGGAATTGTTTTTAACTTCAGTGCTTTAACAGCAAGAGGTCAAAAGTAGTGTGCCTAAAGAAGAAAGTATTTCATCAGAGAAAAGGTCCATCATTAACTCCAAGCTGCAAAATATCTCTGTATAGATGTTTATACCTTGCAAAAGATTTAGTGCAAGAGGAGGAATGAACAGAAATATCCTTTGTGGCTGGAACTATCCAAAGCTCTGCCTTACCTCTCTCAGCTTTCATGAGCAATAGAAAAGGTAAGAAAAAAGGATTGGTCTCATGTACTTATTATTCCAATTGCAAAGACAACAGCTGCATTGCCAGGTGTTTGTCTGATGCCACATGTTCATTTGAAGGCCTTTTGTAAATATTCTGAACACATGAAAGCAAAAAACTACCAATATTTCCAGATTTCAATTCAAATGCAGCAACCAAAGTGATCCACTTTGCTTTTAGGAACATTAAAAGCCTTGCTGATTAGTAATGCAAAGTGAGGAAGCTTGTTATAAGAAAATGGCTATTTATTTAGAAAACATTCATAAAACGTTTGGCCACTAGGATCACTTTGACTCTTCACTGGTATGGCCAAGAGGATAAATTAGGAGGGTGTAAGCTTTCCATGCATCTGTGACTTTTAAAGATCCAGATGTGGTTTCTAAATTTCTTGTCAAGCCTCCACATTTGCAGATTTATGCAACTGTTAAAGATGTAGGATGAAAAAAAAAACTCCTTTAAATTTGTTTTTGTTTTCATATTTTTTTCTATGTCATTGTGATGGAGTATCTCCTGAAGCAAATAATAGAAGCATTCAAAATGGTAGTTATGTTGATTGAAAAAAGGAAACTTCTGTTGAATAAAAGAATTCAATAAGCCACATTGGGAAATGCTTACAAACAAAAGTGATTTCTATTTCTTTACTAGTTTTCTAGTTTTAAGTCAAGATCACTTATGACCATAACTTTAAAAGAAAACATCTGGGCAAAACATCAGTTTCATAATGGAAAAGATACAATACTTATCTTGTTACTCACTCTACTTTCTGGCACTATCATGGAACACTTCCTACTACTGCCCAATTTCAGGAGGAATGATCTATAATAAAATAAGGAGATATGTCATGCACTACTTTTCATGGATTGCCTCCTTCATCATACTGTCACACACAGAGTTGTGCAAAAATTTATTAATACAGTCATTTTTTATTGTGCTACTTGCCTGTGCCCAGGTCATGCATATACTGATTTGCACTATTACCTCTCAAATACTCTTCTAAAAATTTCCTGATCTAAATTCCTAATCTTTATACTTTTTATAACACAGAGAGGGAAATTTAATAACTTTTTCATAAGTCCTGCTGTTCAAAGTGTAAGAGAAGACAATTCTGGAAAAAAAATGTTTGTGTCCCTATGAATGATGGTCTTGGGAAAACAGAGTGAACTTTGATGGCTTATCTGAAAAGACATGACAGCTTCAGAAATGGGAACAACAGAAAGGATCCCCCTTATAATGAGAAAAGGCTCTTTCTTGAGGACAACAAATCAGAAACCATGCTATACAAAGAAAACAGAGACTAATTTAAAGGGAGTGGGAAGAAAAGTCTGAATCCATATATGTAACTGGAACATTGCCAAGTGGTACTTGGGTATAAGTGAACCACAAACCTTAGAGACAGTCTTGTAGTGTCTAAAAATAAAAGCTAAGAACTTTGAAGAAATGTAGTCTGTGTTCTCAGAGTTACATGATTAAGCATGTTTATTCCTTTATTCACAATTCCCAGGAGCAATTTAGCATAACTTTGTTTAATAACAGCTCCAACTGGAGATGCAATTTATCCAACTTTATATTTTCTGTTTTCTCTTGTCCCCAACCACATCCATTGATTGCAACAACAAAATACAAGCATATAAAAAAGAGAAAGAACTTTGTGCAGCACACCCTGGTTTCTGAATAAGAAGCATCTTCAATCATGCTGAAGAATCAGAATTTGTAACAGACATAGATCAGTAGGACATTTTCAGAAGCAAGATACTGTAGATCATTCTATTTTGATTTTTCCTCCTCATCAGTCCACATCAGTTGAAAAGAACACCTTGGTTGTTTCATGTTTTTCCCTCTGCCAAATTTCTTTCCAGTTTATAAGAGAAGTAACGCTGCCTGATAGCAGATGAAACAAAACTTGCTGAATACCAAGTGCCTCCTAAGATTCCTAGTTTTATTGAAGGCTTACCTGAATGATTTTTAAAAGTTTACCTGGACTGAATTAATTCCTCTATCATAGCTTTCTTTTCTAAGACATTCAGAATAGTGTTGAAAAAGAAGACAATTTTGTTATCAATGAATACATTCAAGTACTTCTCAGAACTAATGTTTCCAAGCCATGAAAAAGTATGTTCATAAATTACAAATAATCTTAAAGCAACAACAACCAAAAATGCCTTTTTCCATTAATATGTTCAAAGTTTATAAAACATTTCTTTAAAAACTGATTTGGAAGGAAATGTGCTATCATGAGCTAAAGCTGAAGTCAGACAGTTTTTAAGAATTAGAACAGTTAAGGCAATTTAGTTGCTAATCAGTTCTAAAGACATTGCAAACCTTTTCTAGTATTGTCGTGAGCTATGTTTAAAACTGATAAATGTTTATTGATGCTAAAGAAATTGGTGGTGGTCAGTTTATAGAAAATTGTAAAATAACATTATCTAAGTTTATGCAGCATTCTATTACTTATACTATTGGATATATGATTGATATGGCATTCCATGAGCACTTTTTAACATTCATGTATCAGTGTGGCTTAACCCATAGTCCATTTAGTCTTCTAATATCCAAAATTTTTGTACGTATTCAGGAATCAATGTAGATGGCTAATTTCATAGTCAAGTGAAATGCCACACATGTTCTTTGTAATCCTACAGTAAATTAATGTCACTGAACCAAGAAAGATTATTAATTTGCTGAAAAATTAATGGATTTGTTTTCTTTCTAGGATGCTACAAGCTGACCAGTGAGAATGATGGTCTTTGCTTTTGTGAGGAATTTTCCAGGATTCCTCAAAAGTTTTACAAACCTAAATAGGTGTGATCCTTATGGAATCCTAACAGCTCACAATAACATTTAATGAGTTTTCCACCCCATACAACATTTCCACATGGGAAGAAATTCAGGGATAAGAGGAGAAAGAATCAGAGTTTTGCTTGATAAATGAAAGATAAACTGATATTTCTATAAATTAAGATTAGTACCAAAAGCCCATAATTATAAGACAAGGTTAGTCAATGTCTTGGAATAAGCCACTGCAATTGCATAGACATTGGCCACTAATCTAAGGGAGTATGTAGAACTACATCACAAGCATGTTTTAGAGTTAAACAGGAACATAAATCAGAATTTGCAAATGTCATTTAAGTTTTCACCTGTCTCAAGAGTCAGAATTATTGGCTTCCCAATGAAAAGCATATGTTCATCTCTAGTCTTGGGAATAGTAATGAAGTGAAGCAGACACTCTGCAGTCTCCACGACCATTTCTTCTCCTCTTTATTTCTCATTGAGTCAAAATAATTACTGTATCCTAGAGGGAGCATTTCTCTCACTCTGCCGATAAATGCTGCCATCTTCCCTCTTCATGAGCTGCTCTTCTTCCTTGTGGGATTATGACTTGATTTATGAGAAAATAGAGGGCAAATTGCAATGTCCATGTTGATGGATGACATCATTTGGACTGTTTTGCTGATTGTGTATGGCTAACTTTTTCCATAACCTTCTTGCAATTGATCAACTGCAGTATAGCAACTAAAAACAAACAAACAAACAAACAAACAAACAACCAGGATGAGACAATTAGCCTTACTGGGAAGAAAATGTAATGGAATTTGGACTGCAATAACTTCTTCCCCGACTACAAATAAAAAGATGCAAATGAACATTCATCAGACTTTACAATAAGGATGAAGATAGGAGAACATGTATTTTGTATACTGCAATTTAATACGATAAACATGACAAATTAGTTAAATGCAATTTATAAACCTCACAATAAAATCATGTACAATATGGAAAATCATACAATATGCATTTATATCTTTCAGTAAGTTTTTGATGCCATAGTTCTGGTGATTATGTATGTGTGTATGTATTCAGTCCTAATCAATCCACTGCAGGATGAAGGCTTATTCACTGAAGGTTACAGACCCTAATCTGTCACATTGGTCAATAATAGATAAATGTTTTTCAACTTCAGTCTAGGGCTGTCAGCCCTTTGAGTTAGGCCAGGTCAAGAAAGCCTGCCCAAGTGTCTCTCTGTCCCATCTTACTAAACAAAACCAAAGTAGGGTTATTTTCAGTTTCTTTCTCACACTCTCCTCTTTCTTAGTACTATGTAATCTTTTCTGCAAGTCCCCTCTTAATAGCTCACTCATACTTTTCCTATCTCCAAGCTCAGCTGTACATTCCTTGACAAGGGGCTGAGAGAGAGTGTCTGGCTCAAAGGCATCCAGCTGGATCCCAGGTCTAAGGAAGGACTAGAACCTGGATTTTCCCACTTCTAATCTAGGACATGAACCTCTGGTGCTCTTGCTCTATTTCTCTCAAGTGATAATATAATACAACTAAAGTAGGACACACGCTATCTGATACATACTGATCTACGTAAGTAGACAGTTAATTTCTAGGACTATGTAAAACCATTTGGAGTGCCACTCTGCAAAGTGTTTCTTCCAGCAGTTCCATATAAACCTATTAATTTCATTGTCACAGCATGAAGCAGCACCAAGCCAACTTTGGCCAATCTCCATAAGCTAAATATTGGACCTGATAGTATTAATATGGGACACAACCAGGAAATCGAAATCTTAGCCAAGACTGAGAAGTTGAAAAAAATGTCCTAGAAGTTGAAAAATGTCACAGAAGCAGATAGTGGCAAACTGCTTCCATATAGTTGCCAAGAAAACATGGATGTGTTCATGTTATTACCAGGAATTAAGGTCAACTCAACCTCATTCATTCAGTTAGATATAGACCAATGTTTCCTGAGCCATTAATCCTGAAATTCCATTCAGATTTTTGGTTGCAAAGTTCAAATGATTATAGGTATGTAAGGATTTTGCCACTGAAATATGTGCTTTAGGGTTGAAATTAGAAATTAAAAGTTGTTTAAGTATTTAAAAGGATTACAGGAGCAATTATGTTAATTTGTTATGCAAAACCATTACCTTTTTTTTTTAACAACAACATCCTGTATACCAGCCTCTCTGCTGCACATCAGCTTCTCACCTGAGCTGATTGCCTCTATGGCTGGCTTGGCAGTGGAGTTCCCCAGGCTTATAATTCTGTGGTACTTCAACCTGCACTCACATTATATCTCTTTTTGTCTCAGACAGTGACAACATGATCTGGAGTGAGGGATATTGCCTTTAGTCCCCTGTCATGAATGGATCACTCCCTGTTTGCTTTGGAGTTTTCTGTGATTGCTCCCCACTGGAGGGAGAAGAGGCCTGTTTGATCACTCCAACGTTACCTGATGACCCCAGTGAAGTAGCAGAGGGAATATGAGATAGTTCCTGAAACTTCTGAAGATAGTTCAATTGAGGCCTTAGTTACTGCATGAAACAAGCAGGTAATGGTGGCCTTGGATTGGATCACACCTATGTGGTTTCTCTGTGTGCATGGATCCTGGAGCTGGTCTTGATTGGTTATCTGGGCTGAGTTTCATCCAGTTACTCCTGAGGAAGTAGATAGAGTCCTTGTTCTATTGAGTTCTATCACCTGTGTGTTGGATCTTGTCTCACCTGGTCGGCCAAGAAGGTAATGTATAGCTAGGTGATGGTGAATGCTTCTTTGTGGGAAGGGACAATTCTGCCTGCCTTGAAGTAGTGGTGGTCCATTCTCTCCTCAAGAGGTCATCCCTCAACCCAGCAGCACTAGACAGTTTTATCTGTTCTCCAACTTCCCTTTCTTGGGGAAGGTTGTTGAGAAGATGGTAGGCCTATAATTTCAAAGGGCTCTGGAAGAAGCAAATTATCTGGGCCTATTACAGTCAGGTTTCAGACTGGGATATAGTACCAAGATGGCATTGATCCCAGTTGTGGATGACCTCTCGTGGGCCCATGACAAAGGTGGTATATCCATCCTGGCCCTACTTGATCTCTCAGTGGCTTTTGATATCATCATTTATGGTAACCTTCTGACCTGGCTGAGAGGATTGATGGGAGGCACTGTTCTCTGCCCAGTTCCAGTCATTGTTGGTAGGGAAGAGGAGGTCTAATTCTAGGCTTCTGCTCTGTGGGGTACCACAGGGATTAAATGTCTCCCCATTCCTATTTACCATCTACATAAACCACTGGGTAAGGTCATCCATTGGCACAGGGTTAAGTACCATCAGTATGTTGATGATACTCAGCTGTACATCTCTGTCCTGGGCTGCCCAAATGATGCCATTGTGGTACTTTTCCAGTGCCTGGAGGCTGCATTGGCCTATATGGGGAAGAATAGGCTTCAGCTCAACCCTGACAAGATAGAGTGTCTGTGGATTATACGGTCCTCCATATCTAGTGATTTGCCCTCTATAACTCTGGCTGGGGTGACACTCCACCATTCAGAGTTGGTGTGCAATCTAGGGGTTCTTCTGCTCAAAAAGCAGGTGGCAGCTGTGGCCAGTAGGGTCCTTGCCCAGATACATCTTGTGCACCTGTGTTCTTTCCTAGATTGGGGAAACTGCTCATGGTCCCTCATACCTTCATCACCTCCCATGTAACACCACTGCTGCATGAACTGCACTGGCTCCCAGTAGACTTCCAGGTACAATTCAAGCTGCTAGTTGTCCCCTTTAAAGTCCTACAATGTGAGGGAATGTATCTACGAGGAGGAGAGTGATGTGGGAGATCAAAGATATCAGGAAGGAGGGGCGGCAGTCCAGAGGGCAAAGGGCAATAGAGTCCTCAGGGAGAGTGTAGGAAAAGGAAGAGATTCAGGATAGCCACTCCCTAGAATCTCACAGGGTATATCCACTAGTTGCTGTAGTATAGATTTAGTTCGGCAAGATTCTGTCTATAAGGTGTAAGCAAATAAAGGAACTGTATTCGACTGAACTGTTTCATCATTGTTCTTGGGCTGGGCCTGACATACATGGCATAGGGTCAGGTTACTTGTGGAACCAACTATACTGATGGTTTCTGCCTGTTCTACTAGCTCTGGCAGGGTGGCCATACTCTGGGTCCCCTTGGTGAAACAATGTCAAATGGTTGGCTATTGGAAGCATGTCTTCTCTATCATATCACCTGCCTAATGGAACAGCATTCCCCAGAGATATGGATGATCCTGACCAAGTTGGCCTTCAGGAAAGCACCGAAGACCTGGCTTTTCCCTCAGGTGAGGCCAGGATGTTGATGGAATTGGCATGGGGTGGTTGGTGGATGAATGTGAATGCTATCATGGCCTCAGTGTTGTTTATTCTTTTTAATAGCTTTTTTAATGTACTGTGTTTTTATTCTATTCACCACCCAGAGTTCCTTCTAATAGATGGGCAGCTATATAAGTTTAATACACAAACAAACAAACAAACTGTAGAAGAGACTGTGGCTCAAAAATATGGCTTTACTTGGAGACATTCCCAGATCATTCTTTGCATTTATAGTTAAATATATTTTAAAGTACCATCTGGTATAAATCTTGGTCTATGTCTCTGGAAAGCAGCTGTCAGCCAGAACAGATAATACTGAACCAAACAACCCAATGTTATAAGGCAAGTTCTTGCATTCCTATGTTTGTTAATCTATTTTAAGATACCACTGGATTCATTGCAGATAGCTAACATTAATACTTATTTTTCTTAATCTATTTTAGATGTTTAAAATGAACTGCTCTACCAGCTGGTCCTTTAATTTTAACATTGATACCTTACACACAAACATCCTGGAATATGCAGACAATAAAGCAATATGCACATAATGAAGCTCTTTATGAGTATTGAAGAAGATTGGGGCCTCAAAAGGGTGTAATGAGCATCTGTGGGCCATAAAGTGAGTCATTATCTCTGCTGGAACCCAGCATCATAATTTAGACTTATCTGTTAGGTCAAAAATAGTCTGACCAACATGTCCTCTGAGATTGGATTCTTTTGATTAGTGCAATGTTTCTGAGGTTGGTTAAGGAAAGCATTCTATGTTTTAGGAAAATTGATAAAAATAGGCAGGTACAGAACATGGGGGAGTGGAACATGAAAAATATAGGAAAAAGCATTATGTTCACATTAATAATCTAATAATCTAATAGGGCAGATTTCTAGAACAATTGTAATCTACAAACAGTCTAATACACAGTACCCTGGGTCTAGACTGTGAAATCGCTACATTATTGTATTGTAAACCTATGGGTATTCTTAAGTATTTAACCAGTTTCTGGGTTCCGGCATGAAAGACCTCAGTCAAAATATCATCTCTGTTGACATTACTGATATTAAACTGAATTTATCCTTGAGTTGCCAAAGCGTGGCATATAAATGATGGGTTTAGAAAATCATTGCAGTCTGACTTGGAAGTGTTTTTGCCTGCAATGTAGTTTGTTAGATATGTCTTGTTCTAAGGAAAACCACCATAACCTAAGTGCCCTCCCAAACTTTTCTACATGTTCACAGGATGTGAAGTCGAGGATACAACTGTCAAGATATTGCATGTGGGGTAAATTTACCAATTTGTATCCTGTGGCATTGCTGGTTTTGGGTGTGTGTGTGGGGAGGGAGGGTTTGTGTATGTACTGTATATGTTTAAGTTTATGTTTAATTAAATTATTAGGCTGCCATTCACGAAATACTCTCAATATTATTGAATAGAAACATTAAGGATAGTGATAATACAACACATGTTCCATAAAAGCACATGACCACAGAAAATAAATAATCTTGAGAGTTTTTCTAAAAGCCACTTGTGATGGAACTTGCTGGACCTCTGAGGTCTTCCAGTGATGTGCAACTATGTTTCCACATACCCCTCAATCTGCCTCTTCTCAGGTGGGACAAACAGAAAGGGCGTCTGTTACTCCTACACATTGGAAATTACAATTTGGTAGCAACTTTTTGAAGGGTTCTGGGCCTGCACATAAGACTTCTGTGGCCCAAATGTAGTATTTTGTCCTTATGTTTTATATCTCTGATTTAGGGTGATAAGAGGAGTTCAAGGGCATACTGTAAACTACAGACAGTTGCACTTTAAATGCATGCTTATGTTATCGCCTTTAACTTCAACACTGAAAAGTTCTAGTATCCTCAAACAAGAGAAATGCTGTTCATAGTCATCTGTAAGCAAAACTGTCAGGAAAATCCTGGATTCATTATGATTAATATTATTAATGACTTTGGGAATATTAGGTAATCACTTGAAGAAATGATAAGTCACAAAGGAAGCCAGAAACTTTTAGACTGAATGGGGATGATCTCAACAATTACAGTGATGAAAGCAGAACGAAATTCAGTAATATAACCAGTACTAAGTGAAGGCCATGTGTTTTGGGATTACAAGAGAGCTCATGACATTGAAAAGGAGGAAAAGCACCTGATGAGCTGGAAATCATAAGATGATAGAGTTACCATGAGTTCTATCTTTCATCCATGTATATGTATTTGATTTACAGAGAAGCATTAGGCTCTTCTGTTTTGGTTGGCAAAATACATGATGCTGTTTTTAGACAAAGTGGGGAAACTAGTTAATGAAGCAAGGATAAAAGCTGCTAAGTATCGATGCACTTGGCACAAGATCTCCAAGCACAACAGCCCCTGCTGTAGTGACTCGAAAGGTAAACTACTAAGCTTAAATCTAACAATCGTAACAGTCCATGTGTCAAGTCCAGGGCAACTGATCCCATCCTCCAACCTCCAAAAGACCTTTAGTCTGATGCACAGATACAGCTGAAGCTTCATTTTCACTTAACATTACAGTCTTCTCCACAGCTGAAATATAGTGGTTTTTAAAACTGACCATTAGCTTACAAAAAATAGGAGAGATGATTGCGGGGTACTCCCATCTTTATACTTTTTCACTACTGTTACCTCAATCTTCTGGGTTTAGACCCTGATTTAGAAGAAGACACTTGGTTGCCTTGATGGATTATCTGTTATAGGAGAGACAGAAGAAGTACAATGTTGCAGTTATTACTAGAGCTCTCACTAACTGACCATGACATCTCAGGTGGATTATCAAAATGTACTTATTTGCAGTGAGAGACTGATTGCCAGTTAGCATCTGCATGCTCCTACTGTTACTGAACCATCTCATCTCCACCATAATCTCTTATAATTACAGGAAAGGAACTATCCCTCAGTGGTAGCCAGTAATTCCTTTTAGTCATCTCATGTAATGCATCACTGGCCCACTGTTAGATCATAGTACAGGTGCAAGAGTATTAAATATTACTGGCACATTTGTGGTGTGAATTGACTTAAGTGCTAATGGGCAATTCTCTTTTGACTTAAACCTGATTCTAAACCCCATGGCAACAAATCATTTAGTAGGACTGGCCTATACAAAATCAACCATTAACAAATATATCTAGCAACACAGTTTATGAAAAGAAAAAGAAAAAGAAAGGGGAGGTCAGCAATGATCTCACTAAGGAAAGAATAGACAAATAGGTTTGATAAATAGCGATAAAACAAGAGGAAGCACAGCCAGATGTGTCTTTTTCATTTTTATGGGGACATGTATTTAAGCAATTATGTTTATATGTATATTATTTATAGTCACGTTTTGTGCCCCTTTTCCCTGTTTGTCATGTCTTACCCGAAGAAACAATACATGAAATTTTAGAAGGCTCAAGTTCCCTACATTTCCTAAAAGGAAGGATCTGTTTTTCTCATTAGCTATGTACGGAACTGATAGAATCTCCTCACTTGGTAAAGCACTTTCAGTTTCTTGTTGTTTTATTGTAGTCAAAACTAATAAAGCTCTCTTTCAATTTGGATTTTTAAAATTTGATACTGTAGTTCTGCTAATTTTCCTACACTGAAATTTTAATTTTCAATAAATTTATTTTTACCCTTCCTTCATGCCAATATCCAGGACTGTCTTATTCTTAATATGGCCAAAATCTAACATTTTTATAGTACTATTTCTCTAATTAGTCCCAGCAAAGTGAAATAAATTGGGTCAGAGAAGAATTTTAATATGAATATTGGGATTCAGGTTCTGAGCAGACTTTCCTATAAATACCCAAAAAAAAAAAAAAAAAAGTCTTCTTGTCCTTGGTTTCTTGATTGGGCCAAGAACAAAATATATGATGGGACTTTTCCAAAGATGTCCTCCTTTTTAAAAATTCCTCTATAGCCAGGGGTAGATTTTGTGAAATTTGGTCTGGTGGGAGGGTGAGATTTTAATTTGTCAGTATATGATAGTCTCGTTCCAAATTGGGAAATTGCACATTAGACTAAAGAAGAACTACAAAGGCTTATATTTAATGTATTGTGAAGTTTAGCCCTGAGATACCAATTCTGCAAATTTCAGGTCAGCATTCAAAACTGTGGGACTTTCTTTTTTTTTAATAGGATTTAAAAAGAAAATATTCTGTCAGTGTTAATTACAGCTTAGGATATCACTATTACAAGCATAACATTATTTGACTTTTTTTTACAAGATTGAATATAATATTAAAGAAAAAGCTACTGCAGATTACATCAGAGTAATTATTGTTCAATAAAGATTTCAGTCTTGAACTGGATACTTAGTATTGAAATCTCTGTATATAACTGCTTAATCTATGTGATATATATATATATATATATATATATATATATATATATATTGCATATTAAAAAAGAATTAGAAAAACAAAACACATTTTTAGGGTTAAGTACCAAAAATAATTGAAGAAAAAGAAAGAAAAGGAAGAAAAATGGGAAAAAAGGAAAAAGAAAAAAGAAAAAAAAACTATTGGGTTTCTAACTCACCCCACTTTTTTTTTTTTAAACTTCTGCTAATTTACCATATTATAGACAATTAAACTCCCTTAAAAAACCAGACCATAAGTGATTATATTTGACATAACTGTGTTATATATTGTATATATGGAAATCATTCTTGTTTAAACTTGGTTAAACTTCTATTATGTATATATACTGTTAGGTTTGTCATTGCTGCATATTCTCCTAGTTTAAGTTCCCAATCAGGGAACATTGTTGGAATTGTATCTTTTTTCTAGTGTTGAGCAAAATTTATTCTCATTGCTGTAAACATATATCTAATTAAATTACGATTTTTTTTTTTGCTATTTTTTTCTGAGATTATATCTAACAAGTTGTGGTTTCATTTCATATTTAAATTCCAAAATTTTCTGCATTGCACTAAGTATATCTTCCAGCATTTGGGGTTTGGTTTTTTGTTTTTTACATGTCCACCACGTGTGATAAAACATTCCTGCTGTTTCATGGCATTTCCAACATTTATTATTGAATGATTTGTCTATCTTAAATATTATTGATGGAGTTGTATACCACCTAATTCGAAATGGAAATGAGTTAGCATATAGACAGGAGGTTCAACAACTGGTCTTGTGATGCGGTCATAACAACTTGGAATTGAATACACTTAAAACCGTGGAGATGATTGTGGACTTTAGGAAGAATCCTTCTAATACTCCTCCCCTTATCGTACTCGACAGCCCAGTATCAGTGGTAGAGTCCTTCAAGTTCCTGGTTTGTATACTTTCCCAAGACCTGAAATGGATGCTTAACATTACAGCCATCATTAAAAAGGCACAGCAAAGGATGTTCTTCCTGCGGCAACTTAGGAAGTTTAAATTATCCCAGGAGCTCTTGGTACAGTTTTACAGGGGAATCATTGAGTCTGTTATCTGCTCCTCTATAACTGTCTGGTTTGATTCTGCAACCAAACAGGACAGACTCAGACTCCAACGGATAGTTAAGTCTGCAGAAAGGATAATTGCAACCCGCCTGCCTTCTATTGAAGAACTGTATACTGTGAGGGTCAAAAGGAGGGCAGTGAGGATATCTGCAGACTCTTCCCATCCTGGAGTAAACTGTTCCAACTTCTTCCTTCAGGATGGCGCTACAGAGCACCATATATTAAAACATCTAGATATTGGAATAGTTTTTTCCCTTGTGTCATTGCTCTGTTAAACACTACATGACTCGATATGTGCTGGACAGTGGCTTCTCCCTTTGAAAAAGTTGTTTTACTGTTTAGTGTTATTGTTTATTATTTTTCTGTTGCTATCCAAATGCACTGTTGATCTTGCTGTTCATCACCAAAGACAAATTCCTTGTATATATTTTATACTTGGTCATTAAAATATTTTGTATTTGTACTGTATTTGTATCTGTAGAACATTTTGCACCACTTTTCCTTTAAGTTATAATTTGATGTAAATGTTATAGATTTAGTCCATAATTCTTTTCATTGTTGCATTGCAACTGTTTCTTTAAACTTTTGTGTCCATTTTATCATACGGTTTGTTGTTCATGTATCATGTCTAAGTAAAAGTTTATATATACTGTAAGTCCTAAGATATGGTGTTGGTTTTGTATGAGCCTTTCAAATTCTGTCTTTTTTCTTAATATCCCTCCTTCCTTCTTAAGATCTGATTTTATCTTTCAGCAATTTGTAAGTACATCAACCATGGTATCTTCTGACCTTCATAGAGTAGTTCTTGCTGTGATTTTTATTTGTAGAATCTGAGTGAATCATATCTTTTACATTTTTCTTGCTGTAGTTGTCTCTGAGTTGAAAAGCATTTGAGGGAGAAGCTAGAGGTGAAATTGTTTGGCTTATTATTCCCTTTGTAGAATTCCATGCTTTTATTAATCTTTGTCTAATAATATGTTCTTTTAGATTCTTATCTTCCTTCGTATCACTATACCATAAATATCTATGAAGTCCATCAGCTAAGCTGGCTCCTTCCAAAATTGCCATTCTACTATTTGGAGATTGTTAATAAAATAACAACTCTGTTATCCATGGATGGACAACTTGCTTTATGGTACAGTTTAAAATTTGGAAGAGCAAGACCATCTCTCTCTTTGGAGTCTTGTAGGATTTTTTGTTTGACTCTGGGTCAAACAAAAAGTATTTCGCTGAGTGAGCTACAGTATCTGACAGCCAGACTCTTCTTTCAGAAGAATGATTTTTCCTTGTCTTAAAAATATTTTAAATGTTTTTGGTTTCTGAATATTGATTTTGTATCCAGAATAATCTCCAAAACTATGAATTGTTTTACTTTATTGTCTTTTGTGGTTCTGTGATAGTTAATACTACATCATTTGCATAACATTTAAGCTTATATTCCTCTCCACAAATTTTGAGACCTGTTATGTATCACCTCAGATTTTTTTCTGCCAGTATTTCTAATGCAATGATGAATAATAAAGCAGAGAGTGGCCTTGTACCTTTACTGATTTGGAAATCTGCAGGGAGCACTACATTAGCCATAGTCTCTGCTTTTTGCCATTGGGATAACTTTTAACCCAAGCTTTAAATTCTTTTCTAGAATTCATTTTATTCAGTACTGCCAGCAGGAATTGCCACTGTAAATTATCAAAAGCCTTTTCTGTGTCCAAAAAGATTAATGCAGCTTTCTTCCTTTTTTAATTTATGTTCTATAGTATTCATTATAAACCTAGTATTTTTATTTCTCTTTGGAATAAAACCAGTTTGATCAATATGTATGATAACTGAAACACATTTCTTCAGTCTGCTAGCTAACATGTGACTATGTTTTCTGACTATGACAAATACAAATACATGCTATTGGTTCATAGGAAATGACAGTCACTGAAATTCCTGTCTTGCTTTTTGAATTTACATTTAATCTTGCCAGCTGACAACTGTAAATGGCCCATCTTGAGTTCAAAATTGCATAGTAACTTGGTTTCCAGTAATGCAAATTGTTACCCAGCTTCCAGGTTAGAATCTACAAACAAAATATTGCAGAGCCAGTTATCTTTAAAAATATAATTTTAAATACTTCCAGCTTTAAATAGAATTAATGGCTGTCAATTCAAGGACTGGGAGCAATGATTTTAAAAGTTTTCCATGGCCATGTTTTTAAAAGTAATTAGACTTTTGTAGTTTTGTGTAAACATATAAACAACTCTTTTTTTTTCATGGATGAGATTATTTTTTCTCTTGAAATAATTACTGTTAAGAATTGAAGGAGTTGTTGAAAACAGAGGAATGTAGAAATGTGCAAATGTGGATGCCTTTGAAGATTAGCTGCTATTTGGATGGTGCCATGTGTTTGTTAAATCTATTTGTCTTGCCTAAATAAGTTTTCTCTCTTTTTTCATTCCCTTCCCCTCTTGCTTTCCTTCTCTTTTCCATCCAGTTTTGCTACACACCTTCTCTTCCCTTTTTCTTTCTTCTATCTCCATTCTGATTTGCTGTTTTAGGAGGGCTGTTTCTGCTCAAAGGGGGAGGGAGATCTCAGTGTTCATGTGTGTGTATACTGTATTTTGGTCTGGGGGGCAGGCTTGCATACGAGAATAGGAATGGTTGGTTTATGCAGATGAGGATCAATTAATTTTTTAACTGGATGACCTCATTTTACCTGCAATTAATTTTAATTAATAGCTGCTGCTGCTGCTGCTGCTATTATTATTATTATTATTATTATTATTATTATTATTATTATTATTACTATTGGTCCTGGCCATGTTCCTTTTGGGGAGTTTGTTTTCCAGCCAGTGTATACATACAGATATACTAGTGTGTCATATGTACACATTTACTGGGTCCAGATAGGGAAATCTTTAACATTAGAGTTGGCAACTTTAGGGTAAAAAAGGAGAAAGTTGGGCACAGCACAAGATTTCTTTTTCTGCCTACTATTAAATTTTCTTAAATTGGGGTTTCTGTTCCTTTCTGATGAATATGGTACACACAGTCCTTTCCTGCATTAATACTTGCTTAAGGAAAGAACAGATTTTAGTCTTTATTTGAATTGACAAACCTCATAAAAAGGAAAAATCTAAACTTTTCTAAACTATGTCATTCCAATCATCTCAATAAATTACAGCCAAAATTCCACTAAACCAAAACAAAGTTATACCATGTTTTAAGGGTGTGGTTTGATTAGCCAGCAAAAATGTTGTTATGTCAATCACTTGTATGTAATGAACTGGTTTATTTCCAAAACAAAAGGGAGATTTTATTGTATATATAGTATGCTATACTTCTGCTTAAAATCTGATTTGGTTTAAAGTGCAAATTAAGTGATCAGTTCATTATTCCTTGTTTGATCAAAATGATGGAGAAAATGACACATGGAATGAAATGTTTCCATGCATTACTTGAAAGGCTTGTACTTCACTCAAAAAGAAGTAAAATATATCACATTTTGTATGGATAGGTTTTTATTTCAGCAACACTTTATAGTAAATCGTGAGCTGAAGTTTTTCTGCTTTCCCAATTCCTAAATTCATTCATTAATATTCCCTAACTCATGACTAGTATGATTATGAATACAATTCTAACAAAAACAGTATGCATTTTCTCATATAGTCTTGGCAAAAAAAGGCATATCCATAAGAGATACAATTGTCTGTTCAGTTAATAGTCTGGAAAACAAGCTCCTGCACATTCCTCACTTATCTGGAAAGAAAGCCACCAACTCACTGGTTCACAAGAAGATTGTTAGGAAAGACTGAATAAATCTCCACCCTAACTGAAAGATAAATTGCGTTCTAAATCAAAGTAATCCAGTTGGTGAGATTTCTGTAACCTTCTCTCTTCCTCTTCCAATAAATTATACTAAAGAAGACTCAGCAAGAATATTGGTTTTGGTTTAGTTGGCTACCAAGAGTGTAACAATATAAATGCTCCCTCCTTACCCAAAGAAAGATGTTTTAATAGCACTTTGTGATAAGAGACACAGTCAGACCCACAAACAAGCAGGTTGATTTCTGAATGAATAAAGGATCATGGGATCTCTTCTGCATCTCTGCTGCCTCTGCAGATTTCACAACCAAATATCTAAGTAAATAATTTGTGGTTGGATCATACAAAGAATGTCAGTCCTTCACAGTAGCACAAACATGTCCATGACTACATTTTCAAAGTACATAGTGAACAACTTATAAATAATAACCCAATTGGAAGTTCAAACAGTTGTGAAATCAACTATGAAATCATTAAATTTTACCCATCCAAAATCATAAAAAATATCCAGAAAAGCAGGAAGGTTTTCTGGCATCTTAACTACTAAGCAGTTTGATATGGTATAATTATACGTGGGAGAGAAACTAGCTTGCAACAGAGATAGAAAACTCACTGTCAGTGAACAGTTGTTTACAAGGCTTAGATAGCTGTACCAGGGCTCTTACGTGGTATAAAGCAGTTTCTTACATGCAATATCCCTTTTCTGCTGTGCTGCATATTCCTATTTCATTGAAAGGGAGGATTGTGATGAGAAAATGCAGCTGCAATATAGCCTACTGTAAAATTGAAGTCAATGGCCTACCATAAATACATGCCCAATTGTGTCTGCCCAGCCAATCCGATCCAGTTGGAGAAGCATGCTCCATGTCTTGTCTGCTAAATTCTCCCATCTGACAGGTCCCAGGAAGACAGACTTTGCTGTCATTGCACCTTCTGTTTGGAATATCATCCCCCCAGAGATAAGATTAGCCCCAACCATGTTGGCCTTTCATAAGGCCTTGAAGACAGGGCTATGTTACAATACATGGGGGTCAGAATGTGTGGCACAGCCCATGAAATGGTTATGTTGATGCTAATTTGATTGGGGGGGGGGGTTAGGTTTTATATTGACAAACAATTATGTATATGTTATTATGTTGCTGTTTATTGTGTTTTTAACTTTCAGCCATAATCAGTCATGATTTTGAATTGGGCGGCTGTATAAATTGAAATAAACAAAAAAATAATTCCCCCATGACTCTCAGACTGCAGCAAAAGTCAACCTACTCTAATTAAATTGTTCCTCACTTCTACCACTTTGCATATACCAAGAAGCTTCATGTTCTATATTCTTGAGTACAATATGTTTGCATTTAAGTCAACACTGAAATTTTTCATTTCATGCATGAAAATAGGCTCCATATATAAGAGTCTTGTTATTTTTTCCCCCTCTTCTCAGCTACAGGCTCACATAATACATAGAAAGAATGCTCAGCAGCGTTCTGCTGCAAAATCTCATTTGTTCTTCTGATGTCTGATATTCAAGCCTGTTGCCTGTGGGGCCAAAATGATATCAAAAGGAAACAAACTGAGTGTACTTAGTGTGCTTAGTGGCTATGGAGAACTAACTTTGGTGGAGGGAAGGGAGACAGAGGACTAGGGCTGATGGATTGATGTAACTGAATGCTGAACAGAGAGGACTTTACAGTACATTTTATTGGACAATTCACTTGTGTGCTACTAGTATATCTGCATTACTATTATTTTTATAAGACTGCATGAACATAGAATAAGAAGGCTTTCAAATCCAAGTTGAGTTGGTATAATCAAAGGGCTGGGACTCATAGTTCAGTTCTAACTAGCTAATTTTTGTTTCGTTTTCCTAACTGGTATATATTTGCTGCTGAATTCATTGCTTCCCACTCCACCCCACATTTTCCCCATACTGCTCAGAAAGATACTATGCTATCTCTGGATAACACCTTATGAAGCTCAGGACCTCCATCTTTCATTCTTAGAGAAGGGAGAAATTAATGATATAATCTCCAGAGCCTTAACTGAAAGGGCTGGAATCAATTTTCTGCCCTCAATCCCTATGAGTTGGGATTATATGCTGTCCTGGAATTCTAGAAGCAGTCACTCCTGACACAGCCCTAAGCTGGGAAAAGCAAGATTAGAGGCACTGATTTTACTCTCAGTGTCTCTCCAGTGTTCTTCTCTGTTGTGTATGGAGCTAATGAAATTCCCAGGATTCCACAGTATGTAACAAGAACTGTTTTTTTGTTTTTTTAGGCATATATTTCTGTATAAGGTTTTCTACTGAGAAAAGAAAACAACTGCAGTGATTGTGAGATTCACACACAGCAACGGACATTTATTTTGTATGGAGAGCATACATCACATCAGTACGCATTTGGATGAAAAAGAAACTCATTTAATTATGCATTGAGTTTTGGCTCCCCAAAGAAATGGTTATGTAAAAACTGATGTTTGTTTATATGTTCAATGCATTCAGTTGCAAAAGAGCAGCTCCCCACCAAGCTATCATTACCTATGCCTATGCATTTCTATTTGAATTTTATTTGGCTTATATTGAAAGCTAGTTCCTTTGATACCAAAAATCTATATTCCTTCTATCAGATGACTTTTGTTGTTGATATTGCTGTGCAATCAAAATGCAACATTACATAGAGACTGCCTGATTTCCCTAGGAGTTTATCATATGGATCAAATTTGTGCTTGATACCATTGCAAGGTGAAGGTTGGATAAGGGAGAAGGAAATTCCAGAAGAATATTATTTCTTTCAGTTTATACTTTCTCTCACACATGCTTTCCCTCCCTATATATGGATGAGAGTGTAGACTAAGCCCAGCTGAGACAAATATGTTTTACATATTTGTTATCTTACATATACAGTAAGATAACAAAACCTATAGGATAATAATCCCTTTCTAAAATAATAAAGCAATAGCTGAATACAGAAGATCAAGTTCTCTTCTTGAATTGTATTGAATTGCCTTCAATTGACAGAACTAAATTAATCCAGTAAAGTATGCAAGTTTAGGCACAAACAGCCCAGAGAAGAAAGTAGGGACTTAGAGAATAAAAGCAGTATTAGGGAACAATTATCTTGCCTGGTTGTTTGTGTTCAAAAAGAGCTATACAAATATCTGAACATACATACTCATTTGTATGAATGAACTGTTGAGCAACCTACTCTTCTGAAGCCTGGTTACTATGGAGCAGTGCCTGCCCTCTGGAATGAGGTTCCCCCAAGGTCTACATGGCCCCCATCCTGCTGTTGTTTAGAAGGGTCTTGAAGACCTGGCTGTTCGCCCAGGCCTTTGGCAAGGGAGAGTGAAAATCCATTGCTTTGTTCCTGTCCAGTTTGTTGTTCTCACCAACTTTTCTAATTTTTTTACTGGTTATTATTGTATTTCTTTTGTTTTATTTGTTGAAAGTTGTCTAGAGTTGTTGGGAATGAGATGGCATACAAATCTGACAGATAGATGATAGATAGATACATACATACATACATACTGTGGAGACCTTGGTGCTCTCTGAGCTTGGTTGCTTGCTTGCAGATGTTTCATTACCTGACTAGGTAACATAATCAGTGCTAGTGAGTGTGGGGTTTGCTCCCTGTTTAAATACAGTGGCTTGCTCTGCCAGTGTTGGTGGGGGTGTGGTTTTCTCCTTGGTAGTTCCTTGATTAGAGTATTGTTTTCTGCCTGATTGTTTGTCTGGTGTTAATCCCTGCTTATCTGGTATTGGCTGCTAGAGGAGGTGTTCTGATCTTTTTCTCTCTTGATTTTTTTTAATGTCTCTTTTGAATGGTGTGCAAATGTGGTTTATTTCTATGTGTTTATCATTGGCTGATTTGTCTGAATGCTAAGCTTCCAGGAATTCCCTATGTTTTTGGATTTAGCTTGGTCTAGGTTGCTCACAGTTTCCCAGATGAAACTGTGGTTGAGTTTGTCCATGTGCTGTGAGAGTAAGGAGTTTAAATCGTGTCTTCTGACTGCTAGTTAGTGTTCATGGATGTGCTCTGCTAGTCTTCTGCCTGTCTGTCCTACATGGTGGCTGTTACTGTCCTGACACTGTATGTTGTAGATGAATCCTGTTGTTTCTTTTTCGGCTACTAGGACTTTGGGTTTATTTAAGATGTTTTGGAGGGCTTTAGTTGGTTTGTGTGCTACAGTGATACTATCTAGTTGTAATAGTCTGTTGGTTGTTTCTGAGCTGTTTTTGATATATGATAATGTTATCCTTTTCATAGCTTGTGTTGTTTGTGCTGTAGTGGGTTGAGTGGTCAGGCACTTTTTGATAAAGTTGCATGTGTATCCATTTTGTTGGAAGACGTTGTAAAGGCAGTGTTTCTTTTTTCTGGTGTTTTGGGTTGCTGAAGTTCATTTGTGCATACATACATACTGCATACATACGTACTACATACAGTACTGCATACAGTGCATGCATACCTATTGCATGGGACTATTAGTGTAGCTTTATTTGTGAAGTCCAACTGCCAATTCAAAAATCTCTATGTATGGGAGGGAGAGTAACTGTTTAATTAAAATGCTTGTTCCCTGATTGGCTCTACTATACTGTTTTGGTTGAGATTTTTTACTTGAACAGATCTAATTTTCAGACCTTTTGCTGATTTCCAAAAAACCAAGACAAAACAAAAAAGAACCAAGGTGGATTCAGAAAATTATAGGAGAAATAACTTCATAGCTTTGTGGGTAAACCAATGGAAGGCATTGTTAAAATTATAATTATTAGGAGGATCACACATACATAGACTGTTTGTACTGTTTTGGGGTTTTTAACTTTGTACACTGCCCAGAGTCATGTATATGAGATGGACAGCTACATACATTTACCAAACAAACAAACAACCAGACAGAAGGATCTTTCCAAATTGCTGAATGGACAACAAATTGATACAGATAGTCCTCATTTAGCAACCACTATTGGGACTGGCAACTCAGTCATTAAGGGAAGTGGTTGCTAAGTGAAACAGTGACTATGCTTATGATCTTACTCCAGCTGTCCTTTGCTTTACAGACCTGTGAAGATTATAAATGCAAGGATTGGTCATAAAGTTACTTTTTCATCACCATTGTAACTGCAAATGGTCATGAAATGAGGCAGTCACTAAATGAGGACTACATGTATTGTGCTTCAGTGAAAGTGTAAAAATATATACATTGAGTTAATGATTTTTAATTTCATGTTGCTGGATAACTGATAATATGGCACATATGAATAAGGTGAAGTCTGAGTATGAGACTCAATCTCTAGAAGTGGGATTAAAAACTGCCAGTCTTGAATGCCTTAATACAATTCTTGGCATGAACACACCTGAAATACTTTCTACAGTTCTTCTAATAGCTTCTTCGAGGAGAAAATGTGGAGCTACAAAAGATGCACATAATGGCAAACAAAATGATTGGATAGTTGGAGCAACTTTTATGAGGAAATGTACAATTGTTTGATTGTTTTTTAAGGGCTGAAAAGATGAGTGTGAAGATACAGTTATTTTATTTTACTTTATTTATGGTTATATTTATACCTGCTTTCATGTTTGTTTGTTTGTTTGTTTATTAAACCAATTTATATAGCCGCCCATCTCACCACAGTCAACTCTGAGTGGTGTACAACAAAGCTAAAAACAATCAATAAATACTTTAAAATATAAAAAGCAAAATAAAAGGATTTTAAAAATAAGGGAGCCACCTCACTAATTCCCCCGTCCCCTGGGGTCCCCAGGCCTGTTGGCATAACCAAGTCTTAATGGACCTCTGGAAGCTCAACAATGGCGAATCCAACCTCACCTCAGGGAGAAGAATCCACAGTGCAGGCACTACAGCAGAAAAGGCCTGCCTCCTTGGCCCCACCAAATATAGTTCCCTAGACAACGGAACCCATAACATGCCCTCTCTGCTGGATCTGGTAGGATGGGGGAATAATATTATATAATTATATAAATACTCAAGGCATCTTACAACAATAAAGCAAAAATTATACATATTACAAAACACAACAGGTAAAAGCAATACAATTCAAATAAAAAGCAAAGTCACTATCATTAAAATAATTTCAACAATTAAGAGGGCTTTACTGTTTCCTAAAGTCTGAATGATCAAGAGCAAAACATACCTCCTTGACTAGAGTAGATGTAACCCAAAAAAGGCCCTGCCCCATACATTGCATAGAAGAGTTTCTGAGAGTAGGGCCAGTTTCAATAGGCCTCTCTGGCTGATCTAAGTAACTGGGCAGATTTATAGTTCTACAGAGAAACTCTATGCTTTCGGAGGCTTTAAGATCAATACTTTATAAATTGGCCCCAGTAGATAGTTGGCAGCCAGTGCAGATCTTTCAGCTTTATGTGAGCCCTATAGCTTGCCTCAGTTAGCAGCATGGGTAACACATTTTGCACACAATGTAATTTCTGGACACTTTTCAAAGGCAGTCCCATATAAAGTACATTGCAATAGTCAAGATTTAACCAAGGCACAGAGAGTTGCCACCAAGTCCAATCTTCTCAGAAGGAGTCCCACTTTGCTGACTAGACAAAATTGTACAAATGTACTTCTTACCACATCACCAGTTGCAAATTCAGAGAATTGACCATATGTTCAAAATTCTTTCTTGGGTTAGTGTGATGGAATTATCTACAAAGTTGGGGGTGGACTGCAGAAGAGAGCAGAGTTCTCAGGAAGGAGCAGGGGCATTCCAAGAAGGGCAGAGAGACAAGAGACAACACAGTCCAGAGCAGGAGCATGAGAAGTGTAAGGGGTTTAGAATAGCCACTCCCTAGAATCTCCCAAGGTATATCCACTAGTTGCAGTAGTACAGATTTAGTCTGGCAAGATTTTGTCTATATGGTGTAAGTAGTAAAGAAACTGAACTCAGGTGGACTGTTTCCCTGTTGTTCTTGGGCTGGCCCTACTCTCAGAAACTCATCTATGCAATGTATGGGGCAGGACCTTTTTTGGGTTACATCTACTCTAGTCAAGGAGGTATGTTTTGCTCTTGAACATCCTGACAGTTAGATAGTATTGCTCCCAGATAAGATGACTGTTATTGTTAGAACTGAAATACTTTGCAATGGTTTTTCTGGTGATTTCAGTCCCCATCACCCCCTCATCATTTCTAAAACTTGAGTACAGGTCTCTTGTTGTGTTATCTATGTATTAAATATAACATTCATTACATTGCAGATGATAGTATGATTGTGTAATAGCCAAAGTAGGGTTAGCAATGGTGATGATATGATGAAGATGATGATGATGATGATGATGATGATTTACATTTGTCTACCACTATGCCTCTAATGAGGATGAAGTAGTTTACAACCAATACAAAAATACAATGATCAAACATTAAAACATTAAAAACTCTACAGTTGAATTCTCTATAGCCCAAGCTATGTACTTACTCAGGATCAGCTATCACAATGCAATATAATGTTTGGATTCAAAACAAAAAACAGTTGTGGACAATTTCTCTTATACTAGCCTGATACTAAATTTTGCATTGCCCACTGTTCCAAGCCATCATAAGAATAGCACCCAGAGATCTCATGTGAAACTTAAATCTCAATATCTTACCAGATAGAATGGTTGTTGTTGTTCAGTCGTTAAGTCGTGTCCGACTCTTCGTGACCCCATGAACCATATTGCGCCAGGCCTTCCTGTCCTTCACTGCCTCCCTGAGTTTGCTCAGTCTCATGCTCATTGCTTCAGTGATGCTATCTAACCATCTCATCCTCTGCCGTCCATTTCTCCTTTGGCCTTCAATCTTTCCCAGCATCAGGGTCTTCTCCAAAGAGATCTCTCTTCTCATTAGGTGGCCAAAATATCTGAGCTTGAGCTTCATTATCAATCCTTCCAATGAGCAGTCAGGGTTGATTTCCTTTAAGATTGACTGGTTTGACCTCCTAGCAGTCCAGGGGACTCTTAAGAGTCTTCTCCAGCACCACAGTTCAAAGGCATCAATTCTTCGGCGCTCAGCCTTCTTTATGGTCCAGCTCTCACAGCCATACATTACTACTGGAAAAACCATAGCTTTGACTATGCGGATCTTTGTCGGCAAGGTGACGTCTCTGCTTTTTAATATGCTATCTAGGTTTGCCATAGCTTTCCTCCCAAGGAGCAAGCGTCTTTTAATTTCATGGCTGCAGTCTCCGTCTGCGGTGATCTTGGAGCCCAAATAAATGAAGTCTGTTACTGCTTCCATTTCTATCCCTTCTATTTGCCAGGAATTGATGGGTCCAGATGCCATGATCTTAGTTTTTTAGCGGGCTGCATGCAACCTCCCCTGCATTATCAGGCTTTGGGTCTTCTTATGTGGGGCTGGAATGTTTTGTGTTTTTCACTTTTCTTGGACTAATGCTTCAGGGGCATGTACATAAACATATAAAATATGTAGATGTCACACTTCTAATCAGCAAAAAGGAGAGGGGATTAAGGTCTAGATGAAATGAAACAACATGCTCCTGAAAATGGAAGCACAGTGACCAGTGTGGAGACCACTTGGCAGATTTTGGACTATTGTTGGAAATGGGAAATGACTCAAGTCCAAACTGAATCTTAACCTAGTATTTCCCAGAAGATAGGCTTCCCAAGGCTGCAGTTGAGTTGACTGGCAAAGCATTTGTTAATTCAGTTGTGCTTCTGCCTATAGATAAAGTTGTCATCAAATTATAACCTTGATTATAGTCTCTCTCCCTTTCTTATTAATTGTAACCTTCATTTACCACCCCACCTCATTCTCTGCATAGCTTATATTAAGAGTATTTCAATGGTAATATTAATGCTAGCTCTCAAGGCCTCTAAACTTTCTTTTCCCTCTTTTTATTTAAACTGTTATTCTCTATAAGGCTTTATATCCACAACAGGCAACATATTCTAATAATCTGGAACTAAGTATTTAGCGTAGTTCTGTATGTAAACGTGGAATCTGACTTTTACACAATGTTAAGACTGCTAAGGGGTGTCAAAAAAGTCAAAATGGCAGACACAACTATGTGACCAAAGCCCCACCACTTTTTGATCTATGTCTCAGGGTTTTGGTTACATGGTCACAGCCACCATCTTGATTTATCTTCCCTGCAGTTGCTGCTAGATCATTACATGTGTGTGTGTGGGGAGGGGGATATGTGTGTGTGTTCAAAGTATTACCATATAGTGGTCTATTAGTCTAATTGTAACAATGGAAGTCTAGGATGACACACAAGAAAATGAAGGATTGCAAAGGTGGGGCAGAGTCAATCATTCTTCAGGGTTTTTTTTATATACAAAAGAAAGAAAGGAAGGTTAGATGGCACATTTTGTTACATATTGGATCAAATACTGAAAAATCAAAAGTCATGTATGTCAGAGATGGAATAATGCCTCTTCCCCATTTTAATTAGCTAGATGTGTCATAAATGTAAAAAAAGGTACAGAATTTTAAATATATGGCAATATTTTGAATCCAACCATTCTATTCTACAGTATGCATATTTGTCTCAGCAAAGTTTCTGCCACAGTTCTTATATTTTTAAAGTATCTGCAAGTTATGCTTGATTTTAAATGACCCTTATGGTTTAAAAATATGTCAGATTAAAGCTGATGAAATCCAAATATCTAAAAAAGCCTTAGGATATTTGAATTGAGAACTGAAGCTTGAATACTGCCTGTTCCCTTTCTGGGAGCTGAGTGTAAAATAGGAGAGAGATGGGGAGTAACCTTGTGTGCTTCTTAAACACTTGCTGTGAAAACTTACATCTTGCTCACAGTACTGAATGGCCTGAATTAAGCAAAAGCTTACAATTAACCATTAGGATTAGATAGAAGGCAGTGATTTCCTTGGGGTTCACATTATGAAGATATGCTTTTGAGGAAAAAAATGGTCAATCACCGTACTAAACATGAATATTGTTTTATTTTAAGCCCTTTCAATGGCCCCCTGAAAGAGAGTGTTTAGATCGTATTACATTCTAATACATTCCAGGTGCAGAGGAGAAACTGAATAATAAGAACCTGATGAGCCAGGCCAGTTAAAAATAATGTCTTACATTCCTCATTCTCTGAATTTAATTTATTGTTAATCACTGTTATTACTAGCATTTATTAGGTAGGAGTTTTTAAAAGATTTATTAGGTCCAACACTTAACAGTGTAATCCCTTGTAACTGATTATCAGAGCAATTTTTAAAAAAGGTGTCTCAGTGAAATTAGCAGTCTGTATTTCCACTGAAACTAAAAGGAACATCAGAGACTTTTAAGCATACATTCAGTGAAAAAGAACATTTCCAACTTGCCACCTGTTGGAACAAATAAAGCACTGGATCTGGAAATGCTTAGCCTTACTAGGTGTTGGATTTAATTAAGTAATCAAATGAAATAGGCAGGAATCAAATTTCAAGGGCAGAAAAATATATTCCTAAATGTTTTAACAATTCAAGATCTAGTGCAATTTTATGGGAATATTGTCTTAATCTGTGAAAGCAAACTATGATTAGGTTTATGCATTGTATTTTGCATGGTGGTGTAAATTCTCTTAATTAACTTATTGCAAAACTGCTATAGTTTTAGTTAGACTTGATGACTCATACAGGGGAGAGTGCATCATTTTTTCCATTGCATTCATTTGTATATTCAACAGCAGCAGTTTCAAAATAATTAAATCCTGATGTCTGATGATTCTATGCTTATTTTCTTGTTAAACCAGTTTGCATTTGAAAATAAAAAAGGCAACAATTAGCACCATATTTAAAGGAAAGGTAAAAGGTAAGATTCACTCAAACCTTGGTGACTATTTATTTATTTATTAAATTTATATGCTGCCCATCTGCCCCAGAGAGTGACTCTGGGCAGCTCACAGTTAAAATCAAACATTTAAAAAAGTAAAAAATATAGATATCCACATTAAATTAGGTAAGAAAATCATACTATATAAAAAGACTATATACATAAAAAGACTATAAAATTCAAGATGACGGGGGGGGGGCATAATCAATTACCCCACAAGCCAATTCCAACAATGTGAGCCCCCATCAGGCTTCCAAGCCATCTGGCATAGCCAAGATTTCACACTGTTCCTGAAGGCCATGAGAGTGGGGGTGTACTGCACTTCAGGTGGTAAGTCGTTCCACCGAGCAGGGGCCACAGCAGAAAAGGCCCTCTTTCTAGACCCCGCCAGCTGAAATTCCTTGACTGGTGGGGTCCGCAACATGCCCCTTCTGCCAGACCGAGTGGGGTGGGCCGAGTGTGGGCGAGACGGCTCCTCAGATAACCTGGTCCTGTGCCATGAAGCACTTTAAAGGTAATGATCAATACCTTGAATTGGACCCGGAAGCAAACCAGCAACCAATGCACCTTGTGTAACAGAGGTGATACATGTGCCCCCCGGGGGCATTCAAAATTGTCCATGCCACTGCATTTTGTGCCAGCTTCAGCTTCCAGATATTCTTCAAGGGTAGCCCCATGTAGACCGCATTGCAGTAATCCAACTGGGAGATGACCAGAGCACGAGTGACCGTGTGGAGAGCCTCCCAATCCAGGAAGGGGAGCAACTGATGCACAACGTGAAGTTGCACAAAGGCCCTCCTAGCCACAACTGTCAACTGCTCTTCGAACAGGAGTCGTGAGTCCAGGAGGACTCCCAGATTACACACTGGGTCTGTCTGGGGTAGTGCAACCCCATCAAGAACCAAGGGGGATAAGCTCCTAGAGCTTGAGGCATATGGAAACTGTATGGAAACATTCTCCTAATTTTCTTGGCAACCATATGAAAGTGCTTGGCCCTCCTATAGGACTTTTATTTATAGCCCTGTGATTTCCTGATGTTTCCCAACCTAGTATTAACCTGTCCAAACTTTCTTAGCCAAATTCAGCTAGCTGCTGCTGCCTTGCTGGGCTAAAAGGAAAAAGGCTGTAAATATAAGGTCTATCTAGGTGTTAATAAAAGTATAAATGCATAATTATGAAAGAAGTAAAGGGTTACCACAGGAATAGCTAAAACACATGGGGCACCTAATCCTTTCAGCACTTCAGCTGTGGTTTCCCTGTATCCTGACATTTTTGTGGGGATGTGCTTCACATCAAACTTAACTCATAGCAGCTACATGGACAAGTCTTTGCAGTTTTCTTAGCAATGTTGTCAGAAGTGGATTCTTTGTCATTGCCGTCTTTTAGGGCTGAGAGGGAGTGCTTGGCCCAAAGTCACCCAATTGACTTTCATAGCCAAGGCAGGTCTAGAACTCACAGTCTCCCAGCTTTACCCTGATTCTGAGGTTATACCACCAAATTCTGAATGGCTTATTTTTTCCTGTCCTGCCCCAAAAAACTAAGGTATAGAAAGAGAACTGGCAGTGACCTCCTGGAAGGACAAGAGGCAGGGTTGTGCTTGCTGATTCCTCAAATGTTGCCTAACCCAGAACTACACTGAATAACTCTAACATTATGCATGCCATTTATCCCCTTCCCCAAACATCCATATTTATGTCCCTAATGCCAGCAGAAAGGAGGCCTGCAGATATAACTGTTGTCTACATAGTATGCAGAAGCATCCTGAACCAGAAGCTTGTGCTCTTGGGATTATAGAGTGCATGAATATCTCCATGCATGTAAGATGATACAGTTGTTTATGCTAGTCATCCAGCCATCTGAAAGAAGGGCTGTCAAATACATGTAATAGTGTCACACTAGGTGGCTCAGAAGCATTCCTGCTCATTTGTTGTTTTTTCACTATTACCACTATTAATAGTCCTGACAAGGCTCATTCCAAATACTAGCTATGACATTCTGTGTAAGACAATGTACACAATTCATTTATTCACACATTCACAGCTGATGAATATATTCTGTCCATTTAGGAAGTGACATCTTATTTCTCATTTGCTAGTTTGCCATTCCCTGCCATTCCTTGGATGGATATAAGTGTTCTTTTCTCTAAGATTGCAGAAGGGGGGGGGGGTTGACAAGGGAGCAAGGATGTGAGAAATGGGATCCACTTCTGACTTCTGGGGGAGTAACTGCAGATTGAAAACAGCTCCATTTTCACGGAGCTGATGACCACAACAGATAAGAGGAACCAGTGAAAGGTCTGGTTCTTCAAAACCATCTCAAAGGAGATAACTGGATTACCCACAAGTACTCCTAACAGAGGTTCCATCCAAAGAGATCGCAATTCAGTGATCTCCAGCAGGTTGAGTGCTCTGGGATTCGCGGGCAACATCGAGCCCAATGCGGGGTTCCAGGCCTCCAAAGAGACACTAGGTTTGCTCTCACTTTCTCTTTTAATTAACATTGGAAATTACTAATTTATGACTTACTTGGAAATTAAAAACCTTCTGTAAGGCAAGTTGCTGTACACCAGGAGAATTTCCTTCTATTCTAGAAGAAAGAAGATTTAAGTAAGTTTAAAGATTAAAAAGAAAAATCTTAACTTTTGGAAACAGTAAAAGGGAGATAAGAATGCTGCCTGGGGACATTTAAGAGGCCAGATGGATTTGAAACAATAAGGTTTTAAAAAAAAATATTATGGACTGTTTTAAATTTTATAAAAATATAGCACATGATTTTGGACTTAATTGTAGGAAAACCTATTGTGGGAAAGTTTTGCTTCTGAAAATAAATAAAAGATAAAACTGGGTTTTGCAGGTTAACTAGAGGGAATCAGAGAGCAATTAAAGGAAAAGATACTTGCTAACATAATGGAGGAACATTGTCTTATTATAGAAGAATTTAAATCTGGGAACAATGTGTTCAGGACTTATTTTTTAAATTGGGTCTAACAGAAGTTATAGAAGAAAAGATTCTACTGGATAAAACGGAAGCTGAGGATAATTTGAATAAGGGGTTTAAAATGGACTTTAAAGAAATGCCAGTTTATAAAATTGATATGGAAGATATGGAAAAAGATGTTGTGGATCTGAAAATGGACTTAAAGATGTTTGATTACAAGAGTGACATGGAGAAAAAAGTTGTAATGGATATGCAAACTATGTTGCTGATGTTTTCATAATTAAAGGGGATATCCAGATTACAAAGCAGAAGAGTGAGTTAGAGAGTTATTTTACTTTGATCCACAGAAGGGAAGCGTTAAATCTCTGAAGTTGCTTCTGAAAACAGACAGGGAGAAAATGATAAGAAATCACTATGTGGGACTCTATTTGAAGAAGCGACAGAAGATCAAGCTTCTTAAAAAGAAGAAAAAGGAGTTCAAAGTGGACTTATTTGACCAGGGCTAAATTGTATAAATTTTGAGTTTGGGTTGTTATTATTGGATTTTTTTTTTTTAACCAGGATTATAAAATGGTGTAAAGACTTTTTCATATGGGAATAAATTGTTTACCTCGTACTTGTTAGAGGAAGTTAGGGGTTAGAATGTAAAAGGGACCTATTGGGTCTAGTTTAAAATGCATATGTTACTCTTATTGATATTCTTTATACCTATGGGGATAAATCCTTTAAGTCTTACTTATTAGAGAAAGTTATAAGCAAAATAGATTTATTCGTCTAAACTTAAAACATATAAGTTATTATTACTGGTACTCTTAATGCTTTTGCTGAGTAAGATAGATTGATGAATCTTTCTATAATTTGGTTATTGTTTAGGGATGAGAAATGAGAAGGAGAGTTAGAGAAGGTGTAAAGTTATTGTAAATGCTTATATTTGTTTGGAAGGGGGAGTCACTTTTTATATGTCATTCTTTTTCTTTTTCTTTCTCTTGTTCTCTTTCTTGTTCTCTGTTTGTATATCTTTTGTAATTCTGTGTAGCTTTTAATTATGTAAAACTCTAATAAAAATATTATTAAAAAAAAGAAAGAAATGTGTTCCATTTCCCATCCCCAATTTCCCATCCCTGACATCATCCTGTGATAATTATACCCACATATGGCAGGGAAGAAAGAACAGAACTGTATGAAGTTAGGAGACAGAACTGATGAATAACCATTAGAAACATGCAAATAAAATTAGTCAAACTGACTGGGCTAAAATCCATGCAATAAATATTAAGGATTTTAGGGTAGGGATAACCAAACAGGAACCAAATATTATTAAAGCAGGCCCTTGAATAATGCAAGTGTCAAGTGGATTGACACTTTTGGGAAAGAGCTGTATATCCTTCTTTTCTTTGCTTGACCAAAGACAGGAATTCGTCAGATTTTTTATCTCAGTCAGAAAGCACTCTTTTGATAACCCAATGCCCTTGTGTTACACTAAACTAGGTTTGGAATGGGAGGCAGCAATACAGCTAGTCACCCAAAGGAATCTCTCAACAAGAGCTCCACAGGACTTCTCAGCCCTAATGAAAAGTTGAACTGCAATAGACCTTACTGTTTTCATTCCTTTACTAACCTACCAAAGAAATTCAGATTATGATCCCAGCAGGTATACTATTGATTGACTCCAATAAATTCTTGTAAATAAAATATCTTGTATTCCCTTTGTAAACATTTCCATACAATACTTTTTAACTGTTCTTTCTTTAAGAAAAAAATCTACAGGGATCAGAATCCAAGCTAGCTCATAGGAGCTCACACATTCACAAAGGTAACTTTCCAGCATTTTTATTTCCCCACTGTAACAAATAACCCATGCCAGAAACTCCACAACAATTTTTGAAAAGATTCTGTTCTCTTCATTGTCAGCATAGTGCTGTTTTTAATCTATTGCTGGAACTTATCATAGTGTATGTCAATCCTCTCTTGTTTCTGTTTTGAAAAAAATATCAGGGGATCAGCCTTTGCAGCAGCAGTTCTACAACTTCAATTCTTGTACCATATTTTGATTTACCCAACCCTAACTGGTAATATTACTAGACCTTGTATTTTCTGGTCTGGAAATATGAACATTGAGGTCACTAATAATTAACTGTGGTTAAGCCAACTGTTTTGTTGTCCAGGATTGTGAGGCAGTTATAGGGGGCAACCATGCAATCCTTGGAAAATACATGGCTGCTTTAACAGAAGATAAAGATAGCTGCTACAAGACTAGCCCTACATACTCTAGGCCACCTTCTTCTCTTGAAATCCAAGGTGTATGGATGCTGTGAAAAAAAAGCCAATTCCATGTTAGAGATCATTAGGAAAAGGACTGGAAAGAAAACTGCCAACCTTGTAATGCACTTGTACAAAACTGTGGCACACCTGAATCTGGAATACTGAATGTATTTTTGTTTGCTGAATTTGAAGAAGCATATAAGAGCAAAAAGGTAGAAGACATCAAGGAACTTATAAGATAAAGCTAGGTTTGGGGGACTTTAGTATGGAAAAAGGTAATTGAAGGAAAACATGATCAAAATGCATCAGATCAAGACAAAAAGGTATCTCAGAGGCTGTTCGTATTGAGATCCAATGTAACCTCCAGTTGGGAGCAGTATGCTTCCAGATACCATTTGCAGGGGAACATGGGCAGGAGGACAGTATGTCTCCATCCTTTGGTATCTGCTTGGCCACTCTGAGTAACAAAAATGGAACTGCTCCAGCAGAGCTATTCCTATGTATGGTCTTAAGATGAAGTCTGAGATAATGAGCCATTAAGCTAGCAAGAGGCAGACATAAGAAACTCTAATACCTGATTTGTTTTCTTGTCAAGAAAAGGAACATTTCCTGAGTAAGTTGGCTGTTCACCTATGCTAAATATTAATATTTTGATGTAAACAGACAATTATTTTCCAAAAAATTCCATCATTTTTTAAACAATTATCTTTCCGTTTTACTGAAAATAGAGGTGGGGGGAATCTAATTAAGAAGAGAATTTGGAAAAAATATTATAACTGAATTTCTGATTGGAGATGTGTGTGAGCATCCCATGGTATATTGTACAATAATCTCTCCTGCAAGTTGTGACATTTCATCCTTCTTATGCTTCAGATAAATCCTAAGGGAAGAATCAGGGAGAATTTCACCCATTCAGTTGGGTCAATTGACAAGACTGCAGAGTGACGGAGATATGTATAAAAAGATGGCATTCCTTTCTTTCTCACAATGATACAGAGACCACAAAAAAACCTCACAAGTAATTTTGTTGCACCATATGAACAGGATAGAAAAATAGAACCTTCTTTCATATGGGATTATTTCTATTTATTTATTAAATATATTTGTACACCACAGCAATAAAAAATGACAATCTTCGGCATACCTTTGTTCTCTTTCATTTCATTTTAAGAAAAGATATCTGCTACTCTACATACAGAGGATGACTTATCTGCTTCTCATGGGACATCCCTGTGCAAGTGGGAAGGTACAAAACAAGATTCACAGAGTCAGCGACTGCTGAAGTCAGTAACAGCATCTTGTATGCTGTATGTCAAATGCAACATACCCTTCAAGGGGGATTAATGTATAAAATTGCCTATTGTCTGTTCTACTGAAACATTTTGGCTTGTTTCAAAGCTTATAAATGTATTTTACTCACAACTGCATTGAAGTGCTTTCCACCAATCTTTGAGTCAGTAGAAAGTTATGTTGGCATGCTTCACATTGTACTTAATCCCAAATCCAATTCTGCCTCCATAATGAGGTCAAGAAATAGTACTGTTCTTAATATGGACAAGTTAAGGGAAGCAATTGATGGGTTCTTTTAGCTTCATTTGTCCTTCCACCAAAGGTCACGAGATATCAGGAAAAATATTCACCAGTCACTCTTCTTAATGCAAGCTAGGGCTGTGGCTTGGGGGAAAGTGAATTTTGAAAAATGGCTAGACCATAAAATTTAGCCATTTATCAACACTTGTTCTGGTTTTGCACAAGTGTTTCGTATGGTTATGTCCAAAGCACACCTAGCATGAGATCATATCAGTTAGGAAGGTGCTTTTGGACATGTGTTTAGAATAATACTATTCTGAAATAATGCTAAAGCTATGTCTAATAGTAGTCTGACTAGTCAGGCTTCCTTTGAACATGCCAGTGCAAAACATGCTATCTCTAACCTTAGCCTCTTGGCTAACCACCCCTCCCCTTCCAATTCTCTTGCTAGATCTTTGATCCCATTCTATTCTATTCTATCATCATCATCATCATCATCATCATCCCCCCCCACACACACCACACTTTTCTCTAATTTCTGAGAGCAAGCTAATATGGAAACATGAAATTCACCTTTTTGTTGACTGGTCAGTTTCAAACACTAGTTGATCTTTTTGAAAAGGAGATTAAAATCCTTAACTCTATACTGGGAATGGAGGATGACAGAACACCCCATTTAAGCCCTTCTAGGCCCTTTTAATCCTTTTAATGAGCATTAAAATAGTCTTTAATTTATATGGGAGTTTCACTTTCTGAAATTGGGATGAGAAAAAGATCAAAATCACTCTCCAAATCTCTGGAACATTAGTATTTGATTTGTATTTGATCTCACTGATTTCAGTCATCCAAAGAGAGAGAGAGAGATTGGAAGTGGCTATAATTCTTTTGAAAACTCCTTTGTTCCTGAAATGGCTAAATTGGCCATCCCAAATAGCCATAGTTGTAGCCTTTGGAAAGTAAATAGAATACCAACAAAAACAATAACCACCAAGTGAAACCAGGTGGTGTGGTTCTATCTGTGCTACTTGGAGTTTAATTTTTTTAATACCGCCATCCAAATAAATGCTTACTTGGGGGTAAGCCCGTCTGAATTTTGTGGAGTATGGCCTTCAGCAGCAGAAACATGTAAGGGTAGACAAACTGACAGTTTCCCAGTTAAAATTATGGCTATATCTGTCCGTGTGTTATGAGATTAAGGAGTTTTCATCATGTCTTCTGACTGCTGGTTGGTGTTCGTGGCTGGTTGGTGTTCGCTCTGCCAGTCTTCTGCCTGTCTGTCCTACATAGTGTTTATTGCAGTCCTTGCACTGTATGTTGTAGATGACTCCTGTTTTTTTTCTTCTGCTGCTACTGGGTCTTTTGGTTTACTTAAGATATTTTGGAGGGTTTCATTGGTTTGTGTGCCACGGAGATGCCATGTGGTTGTAATAGTCTGTTGGTAGCTCTGAGACATTTCTGATGTATGGAAGTGTGATCCTTTTCATAGTTTGTGTTGTTTGTGTTGTAGTAGGTTGAGTGGTCAGGCACTTTTTGATAAAGTTGCGTGGATATCCATTTTGTTGGAAGATGTTGTATAGGTGGTCTCTTTCCTTTTTCTGCTGTTCTGGGTTGCTGCAGTGTGTTTGTACTCACTTGAATAATGTTCTTACACAGCTCCTCTTGTGGGAGGTTGGGTTCTTGCTTTGGTAATGGAGTACTTGATTAGTGTGGGCTGTCTTCCAATAAACTGATGAGGATATCTAGGAAAGGTAGTGTGTTGTTGTTTTCTTCCTCTCTGGTGAATTTTATTCCTTTGAAGATGCTGTTGATGGTTTCATGTGTCTTCTCTAGTTGCTCCTTTTTTATTATAACAAAGGTGTCATCTACATATCGGGTCCATACTTTAGGTTGTATTTATGGGAGTGCTATAGCTTCTAGGCACTGCATTATAATCTCTGCTATGAGACAGGAAGAACTGGGAAACCATCAGCATTTTAGACCAAGCAAAATCCAAAAATGCAAGGGAATTCTTGGAAACTTGGTATTCAGACAAGGCAGCAATTAACAGACATATAGAGATAAACAGCATCTACACACTATTCAAGAGACAAAAGACCAGAACAGCTCCTCACCAGCAATTATCACCAAGATAAGCAGAGGTTACACAGGGCACACAAGCAAGCAGCAAACAATACTCTAATCAAGGAACTACCAGGAGAACAAAACAAAACCCCCACGCCCACCAACACAGGGCATGCAAGTGTATAGAAACAGAGAGAAAACCCCATCCCATTCCAGCACTGAAGATGTTACCTAGCCGGGTAATGAAACATTTGCAGGAAAAGAACCAAGCTCAGAGAACCCCAAGGACTCCACAGTTCAACCTTGAGCTACACATATTTGCCTCCATTGGTACACTCATTCTAACCTAATAATATTTTTTCCCCTGTTGTCTGTCCAATTACAATTCTGCTCTATTACTTTTAAATTTTAGAAAATCAACCTACTTAAGCACAATTTGCTTAAGTTCCCTCTGGCTATATTCTGACCTGGTTTCTGTGCCTGTTTGGAGCTTTACCAATATCTCAAATCATGGCCTTCCAAATATCTGTAATATGCTAAAATGTCCCAGAAAACAATAGGGAAGATTCAACAAGGTTCTTTTTTTCTTCTTCTTTTTTCTTTTAACTATCCCCAAACTATTAACCTTTCTCTTGCAAATCCAAATATAGAATATTCCAAAACCATGTACTGTAAGTAAATATTCAGTTCCTAGGTTGCATTTTCAACTGTAGGATGATTACAAAATCCACAGTTGTTAGCATGACTGTAGATTAATTGCTATAAGCATTATGCACTTTTTGGGTATATCCCTGGTATTGAAATCTGTCCATATATCATACTGTCAACAAATGATACTTTGCATGGGGGGTTGGTATTTGTTTGTTTATTTATTTTGCTAAACTAGGAAACAAAGAAAACATATATGAAATGGTTGTTTATTCTCTCATGTACAAGTTGCTTTCTTTTAAAAATTATTGTTGCATACATTGTTTCAACTTTCTGCCTATAAAATTTTGTTGGGTTGTTTGATATAATAACATGGATTAAAAAACAACAACTTTCCCTTCCAATATTCCCCACTCACATCTATCTTGCACAGATGTATGCCTACAATTGTCAGGTAATTTAAGCCACGCTTCCTGAAAAAGTAGCTTTAGGCATTTAGGGTTTTTGTTTTGGTTTTAGATCAGAATTTAAAGAATCTTACACTGAAGTCTCTGCACCTATTTGATTAAAATTTTGCAAGTTCATTCTTCAGCCAAGTCTACTGAGACTGAAAATGTCATCCAATTATGTTCACAAGTCAAATAATCCCAATCATTTATGAATTCATCTGGACATTCAATAATAAGATATAAAGCTTTAGGTTTATGTGCCTGACTTTGAATCTGGCAAACTGAGGATTCTTGAAAGGAACCCAAGTTGAAACAGGTTGTTTTCCTAACTGCCAACTGGAATCCAAATTGACAAGAATCAAGGAAGCATGCAGATGGACAACTAAATAAAATGGACATCAACCTTTCAGTTCTACCTCCAAGAGTTTTGCATGTCTTAACAATTTCAGTTTAATATTGAACTTCAGCCTGTGAAAACTGAAGATCACCCAAAAGGCTAAATTTGGCTAAGGAGGCTCAGGAACAAGAGAAATAAATAACTGGAAGCCAGAAGCATGGTGCATAATAATGACATGGCAGGATATGAAAGAATGGCGCTATCAGGCCACCATCTCATCTTCTCCAAAATAATTTCAGATGTATTTATTCTAACAGCAGACTCATAAAAAAGTTATCTTAAGACCTACATCTGCCCACTGAGCAGGAGGAAATAAGTATTACAAAAATGTTACAGATAAATAGGATGGTGTGTGAAACTGACTGGCAGATGTCGCCAATTTTATTCTCTCTTCTTAAGTTGCTGTTTGAAAAACCTCATAGTATGTGACCTGAAAAGAGAATAAGGCAAAATGAACCCAGGCATCAACAAAGGACTCTCTACAAGATTTCAAAACAAAAATGTAAATTAATCACTGGCAGGAAGAATCTCCAAAGGAGAAAAACATCCCGGTTTAAGCATCACCACGAACAGCATCTATTAACTTTAATATAAAAAGATAATCGTGACTAAAAGTGACTAGAGGGTAAAAAGAAAGAAACCTTGCAAGATGCGTTCATTTTCAACTCAGCTAAAGAGGAAACATGATGGCACATTAAAAAAAAATGTTCACATTGTGTTCTTAAATGAAGCTGAGGTAAGTACAAGTTTTAAATAAAAGCAATGATGATCTCTAGCTAACAAGGCGGAAAACCTGATTTGCAACACATGATTAAATCTCAACTTCTTTCAGTGTTACTTACTGAGTCAACTAGATTTCATACAGCCTAAATGAGGTAACATTTTCATGCTTTTATTTTTGAATATGGTAACATAATTATGATTGATTTATTAGCCTCCTTGTTGCTGTTGTGAGATTTGCCCCGTTCGACAGAGAAACTCTCGTGACACGTGTGGTTCACAAAGAAGGTTTACTCATGCGTAACGTAGTAGTCACAAGCAAAGCCAGGACTGGCTTGGTACAATTGCATCACTTGTTATATTCCCCCCTTCCCGCGCTTTTTCCCGCCTCGTGATCGCGTTGCGGCTGTGGGCTATTAGGCCCCCCAATGTCCCCCCTGATCGTTCATGATGGCAGGGTCGGTCAGAGTCCATTGTCCTTGATTGCCAGTCCCCCTCCGGCTGGGTTGGTCCCTCCCTGCTACGTGCAGACCCGCGGGTTCTGTGCTGCGTTGCGATCTTGTTTCGCTGCCCTGCGGCCCCGTTCCTTGCTTGCTCGCGCCGTTATCAGTTCATAGTTAAAAGCTTCCGCTGCGGTTTTCCTGTTTAGCTGGCCGCAGGTGGCTCGTTAATTAGCGGCGCTTTCAGTTCCTCTTTTCCCCGCTAGCTACCGCCGGTGGATTCCGCGTGGTCTGGTTGCGAGCTTCCCTGCAACCCCGTGCTTCCCTGAAGCCTCGTGCTGACCGAACCTGACATGCCGCCCCCCTGACGACAACTCCCCCCCCTCGGTCCTATTTCGGCTTCCCGGGGTATTTACTGTAAAAGTCCCGCACTAGGTCCGGCGCCCTTATGTGGGTTTTACTCACCCATTCGCTGTGGGACTTGGGGAAATGTTTCCATTGCACTAGGAGCTGGGTCTGCCCCTTGTGCCTCCGGGCGTCCAGTATCCGGTTGATTTCGAAATGCTGCTCCCCCCCGACCATGATGGGTGGTGGTACTCCCTCCGCCTTGTGCCAGGCGTTCCCCGGCTGGTGCAACTTTAGCAGGCTGCAATGGAACACCGGGTGGATCTTCCCGAGGCTTTTCGGGAGCGTCAGCCTGACGGTCACCGGATTGATGACCTCCGAAATGGGGAACGGCCCCACAAACCTCGGGCTGAGTTTTTTCGATGCCTGGTGCGTCTTTAGGTTTTTGGTTGACAGATACACCTGGTCCCCCACTTTCCACTTTTCCTCGGGGAGCCTCTTGCGGTCCGCGTGCTTCTTGTAGTCGGCTTTGGCTCTTTGCAATGCCGCGTGCGCCGCTCGCCGGGTCTCGTCGATTTGGGCGAACCAGGCGTCCAGGGAGTTGATCTGGGATTCCGGCTGAGGCAGCTCCGGCATGGGGACGAAATCTCTCCCGGTGGCTACTTTGAATGGAGAGAACCCGGTGCTCTTGTGGACGGCGTTGTTGTATGCCACCTCCGCGAATGGTAGTAGCTCCGCCCAATCGTCCTGTTGGTGCCCCACGTAGCAGCGCAGGTACTGTTCGAGCCCCCCATTCAGGCGTTCCGTGGCTCCGTCCGTCTGCGGGTGCGCCGCGGAGGATAGGGCTTGTTTCGTCCCCACCCGCTTCAGGAACTCCCGCCAGAACCGCGCGATGAAGTTGCCGCCCCGATCGCTGACGATACGTCGAGGTGCGCCGTGGAGTCGGTAGACATGTTGCACGAACAGTCTCGCCAGCCCCTCGGCCGTGGGGACTCGCCGGCACGCTACAAAGTGCGCTTGTTTGGAGAATAAGTCCGTGACCACCCAAATGGCGGTCTTCCCCTTACTCTCCGGGAGCTCCACTATGAAGTCCATGGCGACCTCTTGCCAAGGGCCGTCGGGTTCCGCTACCGGCTGGAGTAGGCCTCTAGGTTTGCCTTTGGCTCCTTTCGCTGTTGCGCACACCGCGCAACCCCCCGAGTACGCCTCCACGTCCTTCCGGAGCGTGGGCCACCAAAACTGCCGCCGGATTAAGTGGAGTGTCTTTACGAAGCCGTAATGCCCCGCGCTCCGGCTGTCGTGGGCTCTCTCCATGACCTCCCGTCGGCAACCCTCGGGCACGTACAGCTTTCCTTCGTGCCACCACAACCCCTCTTGGCCGGTTAGCGCCTCTCGGTTCTGCTTGAGCCAATCGTCCCGCTCCGCCGCCTCCGCGAACCCTTGCCTTACTTCAGACGCCGCGTCCCGTCGCTCCCCCTTGGTCTGGCTTCGGGTCACCGCCTTTGCAGCCAGCCTGCTGGCGGGGATGACGGAGTCCACGATCTCCTCCCGTAGGCTGGCGTGTTGGGGCATGCGAGACAGTCCATCCGCTAAGAAGTTGCGCTTCCCGGGGATGTGTTTCAGTGTGAACCTGAACCTCCCGAAGTATTGGGACCACCGTGCCTGTTTGGGGGATAGCTTACGCGGGGTCTTCAGGGCCTCGAGGTTCTTATGGTCCGTCCACACCTTGAACGGTTCAGTTGCCCCCTCCAGTAGATGCCTCCACGTGGCCAGCGCCCACTTGACCGCGTACGCCTCTTTCTCCCACACCATCCACCTCCTCTCCGTCTCGGTGAATTTGCGGGAGGCGTAGGCGCACGGGTGGATGGCCCCCTCCGGGCTGGGTTGGAGCAGGACTGCTCCCGTTGCCACGTCTGATGCATCCACTTGGATTATAAACCGCCTGTCTGGGTCGGGATGGCGCAGGATCGGCTCCGCGGTGAACCGCTGTTTTAGTTCCTCAAACGCCCCCTGGCATTCTGCAGTCCACGCGAGTGCCATGCTGGGCTTGGGGGGTTTCCCAGTGCCCTTGGTTTTTAGCAGGTCAGTTAGGGGAAGGGCGATTTGGGCGAAGTTCGGGATGAACTGACAATAGAAGTTCGCAAACCCTAGGAAGCTTTGGAGTTGCCTCCGGGTTCGCGGTGCTTCCCAGCCCAGGACATCCCTTACTTTCGCCGGGTCCATCTCAATTCCCCGGCTGGATATTCGGTAGCCGAGGTAGTCTAGTTGCTCTCGATGGAACTCGCATTTCGAGAGCTTTGCGTACAGCTGTGCCTTCAGCAGTCTCTGGAGCACCGTGCGCACCAGGCTCACGTGCTCCGCCAGGGTCTCGGTGTAGATGAGGATGTCGTCCAGGTAGACCAGGACGCCCCGGTAGAGTAGGTCGTGCAGCACCTCATTTATTAGCTGCATAAATACCCCCGGGGCCCCTTTTAATCCGAACGGCATCACGGAAAACTGGTAGCTTCCGAGCGGGGTGTTGAACGCCGTCTTCCACTCATCTTTTGCGCGGATCCTAACTCTGAAGTAGGCTTCGCGCAAGTCCAGTTTTGTGAACACCCTCCCCTTCGACAGATGCGACATCAAGTCCTTCATCAGGGGGAGGGGGTATTTGTACTCCGTGCTGATTGCGTTCAGCCCCCGGTAGTCTACGCACATACGGAGCGAGCCGTCCTTCTTCTCCCGGAATAACACCGGGGCCGCTAATGGTGACTTCGCGGGTTGGATGAATCCCCGCGCTAGGTTCTTGTCTATGAACTCGCGCAGGGCCCCCATCTCCCTCCTCGACAGGGAGTACATTTTCGGCTTAGGCAGGGTCGCTCCTGGCTCTAGCTCGATGGCGCAATCACTGGGCCGGTGTGGTGGGAGCTGGTCGGACTCCTTCTCCCCGAACGCTGCCGCCAGGTCTCGATACTGCCTCGGGATTCTGCCGTCCGTCGGAGGTTCCCCGGGTCCGGCCCCTCGCTTTGCGGTCGCCTCGCCAGTCGCCGCTGCCTCCCCTCGCCTCGGGATCGTGGCGGGTCTCCGGGGTCCCGGCGCTGCTGCTGCTGCTGTTGCCGCCCGGGTCTCGGGCCCCATCTGCTCTCGCCCCGTCTCCCGGTGTCCCGGACCCTCCGCTTGTCCGCCGGTGGTTGCGGCTGCCTCCGTCTCCACGGCTCGGTCCCCTCTGCTCTCGCCCCTCGCCGGTCTGTCGACCCCGAACCGCACTGCCTCCGCCGTCCAGTCGACTCGTGGGTTCCGCCGCTGCAGCCACGCCAAGCCGAGTACCACCGCGTAGTCGGCCACCGGGACCACCACGAACCTCAGTTCTTCCCGGTGACTCCCGATCGTCATCTGGACCGGCTCGGTGTAATACTGAGCTGGCCCCCCCCCTGCCAGCGTGCCATCTAACTGGCTGAATGAAATGGGCTCCCGGAGGCGCCTCAGCTGTAGCCCGAGCCCCGAGACCACCGCTGGGTGCATCAAGCAGTGGGTGCAGCCCGAGTCCAGTAGCGCCCGTAGCTGTGCCTCCCCTCCGGATCTCACCCCCCGGACGTGTATCCTCACCCGGAACGGTGGGCAGTCCTCGTCTCCTATTGGGTCCGCGCGCCTCGACTCCCCTGCTCGCACTGGGACGCCGTTCAGTGCGAGCGCGCCTCGTTTCCCGCCGGCTCCGAGTCCTCTCCGGAGGATGCTGTCTCCGGGGTCGACCACCCCCGCGTCCTTTCTCGGTCACCGCCGCCACTGCCCCCTTCCGCGGTCGGTCACCGGTCCTTTTCCCGTTCGCACGCGGGGTTTTGACTTCGGGCCGTGGTGGGGCGCCTTCCTGCTCCGTCGGGCACTGCGCCGCTCGGTGGCCTCTGCCTCCGCATCGGAAGCACAGATTCGGGGCTCTGGTCGCCTCTCGCCTCCCGGTGGACTGCCGTCGACCGCTCCGTCTCTCCTCGGGGGTCCTCTCCCTCGGCCGGTCCCTCGTCTGGTCCCGTCGTCTTGTGCTCTGTTGGATCTGCCGCCACGCCGATTCCGCCGTTCCGGCCAGCCAGATCCAATCCTTCACTGTGGACGGGTCGTCCCGCCCCAGTGCCCGTTCCAGGATCTCTGGGTTGAGTCCCCTCTTAAAATACTTCACCTTCAGGGACTCCGGCCAGTCCGCGAGCTTCTCGGCCAACCTCCGGAACTCTAGTGCATATTCCGATACCGATTTGCCCCGCTGTCTGAACTGTAGGATGTCGTCCTCCGCCCGCTTGGCGCTCAATGTGTCCTCGAATCTGTCCCGGAGCACCTGCATGAAGTCCGGGAAACTCCGTAGTTCCGCCGCGTTGGCATCGTACAGCCCGATCACCCAGCTGGCTGCTTGGCCATCTAGCAGCTCGGCCACGTAGGATACCCTGTCCTCGTCTCTAGCGAATAGGTGACCACCCCTCTGCATGAACCCCCTGACGTGCGTCAGAAAGTGCGGCAGCTGTTCGGGGTCCCCTGAGAACTTCCCAGTGATACCTCGAAGTCTCAGGGCGTCTGCCGCCCGTTGGTCCTCCGACCGGGGCGCCGTGGGTGGTGCCGGCGGGGGTGTCGGACCGCCCCCCCTGTCGCTCGCCTCCTCGTTCACCGCCGGTGGCCCCACTCTCTGTAGTAGGGTCTGGAGCATCGCCTCCACGGCGTCTAGGCGTCGCTCGACTCTCTCCTCTAGTCGGGCGAATTTCTCGCTCCACTCACGGTTCCGGAACCCCGAACCCCGGGTCATCGTAACGCCTGAATCGTCTGGTCCTTGGTTCACGCCCATCGACCACCGCTCGGATGGAGTGCGCCCGGCCCTGGCCGCTGCCCCGTCGCTCCCGGGCGGCTCCGACCGCCCTTCCGCGAGCCTGGATCCCTCGCGCTCCAGCTGACCCACGGATTCCTCGTCGCTGGTCATGCCTGTATTGAGAAAGAAAACGCTCCTCGGTGGTACCGGGTAGCGCTGACGGTGAGTCCTGGCTTTATGTGAGATTTGCCCCGTTCGACAGAGAAACTCTCGTGACACGTGTGGTTCACAAAGAAGGTTTACTCATGCGTAACGTAGTAGTCACAAGCAAAGCCAGGACTGGCTTGGTACAATTGCATCACTTGTTATATTCCCCCTTCCCGCGCTTTTTCCCGCCTCGTGATCGCGTTGCGGCTGTGGGCTATTAGGCCCCCCAATGTCCCCCTGATCGTTCATGATGGCAGGGTCGGTCAGAGTCCATTGTCCTTGATTGCCAGTCCCCCTCCGGCTGGGTTGGTCCCTCCCTGCTACGTGCAGACCCGCGGGTTCTGTGCTGCGTTGCGATCTTGTTTCGCTGCCCTGCGGCCCCGTTCCTTGCTTGCTCGCGCCGTTATCAGTTCATAGTTAAAAGCTTCCGCTGCGGTTTTCCTGTTTAGCTGGCCGCAGGTGGCTCGTTAATTAGCGGCGCTTTCGGTTCCTCTTTTCCCCGCTAGCTACCGCCGGTGGATTCCGCGTGGTCTGGTTGCGAGCTTCCCTGCAACCCCGTGCTTCCCTGAAGCCTCGTGCTGACCGAACCTGACAGCTGTAATGTGAGCTTTAATCTTTAGGATTTCATGAATACCCTCAGCAAAGGATTGCTTTTGCTGCTAAGAATAAACCAGATAGGTCAACAACCAGAGTTAAAAGATACCTTGTTACACTAAAGAGATCAACAATTGACCTTATAACCACATTATGGGCTACCACAATCTGTAAACCCAGCCACTGACTAGACACCCACTTCACCCCTTATACTTCATAATAAAAGATTATGTGTGATCAGAGAACAACACTTTGTTAAAGAAAAGGTATCTGTTTATTGCACAAACTCTCCTTTTTCCACAGAAAAAGATGCCCGTGTGTGCTTTTGCATTTCATGTTAGAATCAAAACACATGCAATAGCATCTTAGATGTATGACATACATTCATACATATAGAGTTGAACTGTGTATTAGGCATTCCATTTATTCTCAGAACATTACACAGTTTAAGCCTATTCACTTTGCCATACATATTTAGAGAAAGAAATTGATATGTGGGGGAGAGTTCCAAATATTATTCTATCAATCAGCAAAACCAATATCAAGTGTACAAAACCTAAATTAAGGATAAGCAATTTAATGTTGTCCAGCTATTTAGGACCTAACTCCCATAATCCTTCCTTGGTCATGCTGCCTTGTGTTCATGGGGCTGAAATTCTAATCTTTGGGAGGAAGCCAAATTGCCCATTCCTGATCAAAATCATGTGAAAATATTCTATAGTACATTATTTGATGCTATAGTACTGGAGAGTTCTCTTTTCTGCAGAGGAAGGATATGATGTATTATCTGTTTTCTTGCATTCTTTATAAAGAGAAAGGCAAAATATTTATCCATAAATCATGATTATATTATCAGGCTTTAGGTCCCAGAAAATTGGAGATACCTTTGTAGACAGAGAGTTGCCTGCTATATCCAGTTTTGATTGCTAAGACTGCTGAGAATCTTCAACTGTTATGATGAGAAAGATTGGTCCTTGTTCTGGAGATCAATACACCAAATTGTGGTCTTTTTGAAATGTACCTTCTTATTCTATTTCCTTTTGGCAGGAAACTATACTCTGTCTGAAATGAAACAGTGTTAGTGCAATAAAGTAATATTGCTTGATGAAATTATTCAGTCATCTGTTCAGGCTAGAAGATGGTCTATTACACTGTGCGTAGTATATTGGGAGCCAACTTTGAGGACACAATACAATGAAAATTATAATTATAACTAATCTACAGAGAAAGCGCAGCTGGCTTGTGTTTAAGGCACTGTGTAGAAACTGCAGAACTGTTGGTCAGAAACAAGAGAAACTATATAGAGCAAAGCAATATTATTTCACATTTTGACATATGGAGGGAATTTGGGGGGAAATATACATCTTATAGAATATCAAACAGAAATCTGTTACACAATTTTCATACAATGAAAGGACCATAAGGTCTCTCAAAAGCTAAACAAGCAACCTTCCCTGATTTGGTGTCCTCTAAATATGTTGGATTATAATTCCTACTAGCCCCAACCACGTCATCCATGGCTACGTTGCCTTGATAATTATTACCTATCACTTCAGAAGAACCCTAGGTTAGGAAAGGCTGATCTAAACTATACGTAAAGATCTCTCTTTCACCTATGTTTAATCATGGTTAAAACACAACAAAACAAAAAAGCAACTGAAACAGAGAAAGTTGTAGCTGAAAAGGTAGCAGAGGAGGAAGAAGAAACCATCCATCTTCAAACATGACACTGCAATGGGTAAGTGGGTGGGTAAGTAGAAGTCTTGTAGAAAAATGTATCATGCTGAAACAAATATTTTTTTTTTATCCCAACTGGCTTAGAAAGCACAGGACTTGACTGAAAATTTAAGCTTGATTCCACAAAGTGCTATATGATCTAACCAAATCAAAGTACTGAACCCCTGTGATTTTCTCCCTTGCCTTCTTTGTTTTTTTCATTTGCTGTTTTATGATATCTCTCTCTTGTTTAATTGTGATTAAACTGGACATTTGTTTCTCTGTATTTCATTCCACCTTACTTTTAAGTCCTAAATTGTTATGCAGCTGGTTTGATTTAAATGTTTATGTAGAGTTACACATATCATTGGCTGTTGCCTGCCCACTCTCCCACCCCAGTGATTGTCTCTGATGCTCACACATTAACTTTGGCTTCTTTACAGCAGATGCCTGGAGCATTAAATGAAAGCAACTCTTTTATCATGGAGCTTTTTTGCTTCTGATATCTTATTCTTATTCAGATGCCACCTAGTTTGAGATACTTCTTCAAAAATGAGATACATTACATAAACGACCCTTATTCTCTCTCTCTCTCTCTCTCACACACACACACACACACTGAATGGTTAATTGCAACTATCACCAATCTCTTGCTCACATTTACTTATTTACTTACTTATTTATTTATTGGCAGCACTATGAAACTTGTAGGGGGTATTTCATGGGTTCAATTATATCATTCGAAAAAACCACTTGTGGCCAATCTACTTTAGCCTGCAGCTAAACAAATCCCAGATCATGGAATAAACCTGCCTTTAACATTAGGTAATGGGCTGAGAGTAAAAGTTCTAAACCCTTTTGTTATGGGGAAAAAAAATTAAATTGTGTGATGGAGAAAATTAATTTTTGTCTGAACCTATAATGAATGAACAGCCAAACTTCTAAAAATTCAAACATCCAGTTATCCAAATGAATTGACTTTCAGCCTTATTTGGTAACCATAGAAGGATTTTGTCTATGGCCAAAGTCAAGGATTTACAACCTGTTACCTTAAGAGAACCACAGACTATGAATGGGGGTAAAAGTACTGCCACAGCACAGTCATCTCCCATGCAAACCTGTGAAAGAAATGGCTTTTTAGTGCTTACGCTAAACTTCCCTGGTGAATCCTTTGGAGAAAAAAATAGTCTCGGGGTTATCCTTACCTTTCTGTATGACTACATAGTACAAATGGACAAAAAATGAGAGACAATTTATGGGAAGAATGATGCTACTAACAAAACTGACACTTTTCAGTAAGAGGGCTGTGTTCTGCATTTAAAAGGACACAACTCATTTGTGGCATCCTTAGATAAGAGAGTCAAAGAGTCATCACTGACATCTCTTTTAGAGTAAAACGGGGGGGGGGGGAGGGAGATAAACAAGATAACATTCCCATCCCGCTACTCCTGTAATTTTCTTTCTTGCTTTTTTTTTTTCTTAATCCCTGAAAAATTCAGTCCACCTTACATCTAGTTTTCTGCGGGGGGGGGGGGGATAAAGAAAGACAGCAATTTATCAGCTTAAAAATTGGAAGTGTAATATCACAAAACTTGGAGTGGATCCCACTGGCTAGCTTCCACTTCCAGAATCTGCCACTTTTAAACTCTGCTTTTCAACAGCACAATTGTTTTGTTCATGCCTGCTAACTCCACTGATGGTGGAAGGGACAGATGATTTTAACTCTGAAGCAGCAAGAAATGTTTACAATGCTCTCTAGACATCACTAAACAGGAAACAAACTGACAAAGTTAAAATGCAGTTTGCATGTAGTTAAATTTCAAGAAAGGATGGATAATGCAAAGAATTATATAACACTGAAGTTGAAATACATCCAAGTCAAAAGAAAATAGCAGTCTTCTTCCAGACATTAAAAGGCCCCTGTCTGTCATTACCGTATATTAAGTTATTCAATTACATAATAGATAGTTACTCAATTCACCCAATTGTAAATAGAACCTTTTTTTAAAAAAAAAAAAGAAATCAATTTTGGCCCACGAAAAGACTTTAATTTTAGTCATAGAAGCAATTAAGCTGTTGTTTACAAAAATACTTTTATTGGCGTCTTTCTCTGTGCAGATTATACTTCTCATACACTAACTGGATAGTTGCCAATGTCTATTGTCAAATCACCATATTAGAGAGTTTGAAAGAGCACTTCCTCTTTTCCCATTTTATATTGTAAAATGCTATAGTACTTTCCTTTTTGTTCACTTAGGAGTAATGCACACATAGGTTTCATAAAGTACTGAAGTGGGGATAGGGAATAAGGGGAATCCTAGCGATACATCCTCCTCAGCTGCTGTGCATTTTAATTCTGAATTTATGATGGAAATTCCTTTTTAATTTATTATAAGATTATTCGCTGCCTAAAGTCACTTGCTGAGATGGGCAGCCATACAAATTACATACATGGATACATACATACGTACATAAGATAAAATTAAGGTGAAAAATATATATCAGATTGTGAAGAAATAGGCCTAACAGAAGACACAAAGAATAATGCCAACTATTACTTTAAGCACAGTTACTTGAAAGAAAGAGTCATGGACAATTACAGTATTCTAAAAAATTGTCTTAGATTATGTTCCGTCAAGAAAAATAAATCAGTATAATTTCAGAATTGATGACATTTAAAAAAATAATTACAAAGGAGAAAAACAAAACTAGAAAAGGTCAAAAAGAATGGAGTCTGAAAATGATAATTTTAACATATAGACATTTTCAAATGCTTTATACTGCAAAGGTATACAAAGGTATCTCTCTCCCCCTTTGCCTCTACCTCTACACAGCCCCACACTTATATATTTGTTGTTGCATTATTCAGTTACTTCTGACATCATCTTACCAGGATTGCCTGTCAGTCATTATTTCTTTGCATTTTTCTTGGGCAGGTAAGCAAATTTTCAAACAATGTAGTGGGCTATGGGCCCTATTGGTTTTATTTCTAAGAATAACTACGGGGCCATTGTGGTCTTTTAGGGAAGGAAACATGATACTGGAGTCTGATGTTTTGTTTTTTCTCCTCCCCCACCCTTCTCTCTCTCAATAATAATGAGTTCATCAACAGAGGACACATTTGTGCTCATGGGCACATAGCATTAGGGCCCTCAACTGAACTCTATGCATCATGATATTTAATACTAACCGATCTGGCATGATCAAATTCCATTTCACAAAGGCCAAAAGTCCATGATGCTGAGTCCATAATGTTAGTTTCTTACATTTTATAAGGATTATTTAAGTCATTGTATATACATACCTAGTATAAATACTTTCTCCTTTCTTCTGTTCTCATCTGCTTTCCAATTCTTATTAAGTTTTTTGAACTGGGAATTCTTCAAATTCCCAAGCAGTCTTCATCAAAGATCTTTGCTGAATATTTAAATCCAATACTAATTTAGTTTCCTTTTAGCTAAGAGATAGCCATCTGGTTCCCCAAGTATGAACAATGGAAACATTAGGATAACCCTTCACTTCTGACCTTTCTGAAGCCTGAAGTCTTGCTTTTTTGTACAATATTGCATCTTCAAGAACTTGAATTCTCTTTTCCCACAGCAGAGTTTTCTTCCTTAATAAGAAAAGGAAGAACACAAACTTCACATCCAGTTGCATCTGGGGTTCACATCCAGTCGCATCTGAGAAGGAAGCAACAAACAATATGGATACTGTTTTAATATACACAAAAGACTAGTGTGGGAGTATAGCACCAGTGGAAACACCAATGCATTTTTTTCTACTGACACAGAACTAACAGGGTTCCTCCCTGGGTTCCTAGCAAGGATGTATTGGGTACAGGGGCACCATATAAAGAATTAGGTAGCAGAAATATAAACTCAAATGTTTTGTTTGCACAGCTTGTTCATTTATGGTTCATTGAAAAAACATGGCCATATGGTATTATACAAACAAACAAACAGCATTTCACTATTGAATTCATCCAACCCCTTTATAACACCAAATCTGACTTACTGTCCTGGCATCATTTTGCTGAACATTTTCCAGCTCAGTAAAATGATTTGAATTGAAGTGGGAAAACATACATCATAACTTAACATATAAAGAGATAGAACATAATGATATTGGAATATTAGGAAAGTTACACAAGATATATATAAAAAAAAACAACAACTTGATTTGGTTTGCTTTTACTAGCAGCAAAACAAGATAGCAACTCTTCTCCATTCATACAGAAAGTAGCTACACAGTTGAATCAGATTTCAGTATTGGGACCACAATAGTGCAACTGAAATGGCCATGTGGCAGACAGAGGTCTGACCTCCAACAGGAGAACTGCCTTGGAATTCAAGAACAGTGGGAAACTGACACCTTCATTTCTCTGCACTGTTGCCTGGGGTATTGCCTCACTCTGCCAAATAGAAAATATGGCCCTAACTCCTTCTTGAACCATAGGTTTTCTACTTGATATGGACAGCGCTGATTCTTACTACATGAAAAAAGTCAGTGCATAAGATTTCTGAATCCTAACCCTATCAAACATTATTCATTTACCTATTATTCAGGTAACCATTCCACCATCTCTTTTTTTGTGTGGAGGGAAGGGATGTCAAAGAATACTGTTCTTCAAGTTGAAAAGAAATTGCCTTGTTCCTGTAGGTGTTTCTAAATGGCAATGAATTTTGACTGTAAGTCATATCTTTTAATTTTATTCTTCAAACATGACCTCTAGAGAGATCATGTTGATCCCCTGAGCTATAACATTCCCTCGGTGCTTAAATGATCTGAAGGCCCCCAAACTTCATTGAAATAAATCCCAATTAGATATCCATTAACAACTGTAAAAAGATCACTGGGTCCATTACCAGCAGCCTTAAGACATTTTAGCTCTAATTTTTTAAAACAAAATCTTCCATCTTCTACTTATTTATCTCTTTAATCAGCACAAAGAAAAGCCTACATTACATTTCGGTATCATCAATTTAACTGCAGCACTCTTTCAGGATGTTTTATTATATTTTGGCTCTTCTATATTACTTCAAAAATATTGCAAAAGGATATACAAGAAGAACATCTATTTTCAGGCAAAATAGGCCCAAAAGATTTTAAGCTCACTTTCATACATCATGCTATGTACTCCAAAGGAGTTTAGCATGATATTGGAAGGTACTTGCAGACTGGCTTTATGCTAGGTGCAGTAAGAACCAACCAGGGGATGTAACATGCCACACATCAAGTCTAAAACTTCTACCAAAACCCTTTTCCTTCAGTTTTATGAAACATAGTCCCACTACTTAAACATTACAGAATGACTCCATAGAGTCACATAGTTTATATTGTTCACCAAGTGTCAATCACCACGTTCCACATTCATTGGCAGAATGTTGTCGTCATTCACATGCCAAAGGTTATTTCCCCACCAGTAACTTAGAGTGTCAGGTAGAGTCATCCAACCACCCTTTTGCCAAAATAACAGTAATGAGGATGGGCTTTTTATTACTTCAAACTGCATAGTCATTTCATCTCCTTTCTGTTGAGGCTCTGAGAGAAATGCTAATAGCTCTGATTATAGGCTTCATGAAAGGGCAAAAATGATTTCCTTTTGTATTTTTATGGCAACAAGAAGAATAAATGCACATAAGATTTTCTTCTTCAAGTGTCAAAATAATTTCATCTGGCTGTGAATGGGTAACGTATATCAGGTCTGAGGCAGTGAGGCAGAAAACCATTTGTTCCTAAGACCAGAGATGGATATCATATAAACATATGACATCTGCTCACCTTCAAGACCACCAAGCACATGCCATCATTTTGCTGTCCTTGTGATTAGGAACAGACAGCTATGAAAGGACTGCAAAAGAGAGCTAGTGTGGTCTAGTGGTGAAGGCACCAGGCTAGAAAGCAAGAGACTGTGAGTTCTAGTCTCTCCTTAGGCATGAAAGCCAGCTGGGTGACTTTGGGCCAGTCACTGTCTCTCAGCCCAACTCACCTCACAGGGTTGTTGTTTGGGGAAAATAGGTGGAGGAAAGAGTATTATATATGCTCACTACCTTGAGTTATTTATATAAAAAAAATAAAGGCGGGAATATATATATGAATTTGAAAAGCATATTGCCAATCCCCACCTCCCACTTAACTTCTTTAAATATATTTAATGCTGAAAACCAGACAGAGAAAAAGTTAGGCCATAAGGCAACAAAAAAGTAAAATGGATGCTCAAGGAGACTAAGATTGCAGAGAAACTGAATGAATTCTTTGTATCTGTCTTTACTACATAAGATAAGATATAAAAGAAATATTGGGGTCTCTACTGACTTTCCTAGTGAGAGAATAGGAGAAACTAAAGCTAATTGTGGAGTCAACATGTTCTGGGATTCTGAAAGGCTACATCTTAACAAATCGCCAAATACAAATGCCATCCACCCAAGAGGTCAAACATGAAATTGCTGACCTCTTAGCAAAAATATGTAACTAGTCTCTCAAACTAGATTAAGAGCAGAAGACTAGAAGGTTTTCAATGTGAGACCAATTTTTAAAAGCGATCTAGCTAAGGAGAAGTAGAAGCCAATCAGTTTTTAATGTCTCTTCCAGGTACATTGGTGGTAACAGAAATCAAAGAAAAAAAAATGACTAAGCATATTGAGGAATAAGCCTTGCTGAAGTGTAATCAGAATGTATTTTGCAAAGTGTTATCTGCCTCACCAATGTTGCAGATTTTTTTAAGATGTCAATAAGTCTGTAGATCAAGGTGGTTCATTACCACTGAAGGTTCATTATCAAAGGCTCCTGAGCAAACGTAGTTGTCACAGGATACAAAGATTAAAAAGCAGGAAGCAAAGAGTTGGAATTAAAAGGTAATTTTCTTAATGGAGGAAAATAAAAGTGAGGGTCCTTCAAGGATCTGTCTTGGGAGCGGTACTTTCTAACTTAAATTATCTTGATTTAGGAGTAAGCAGTAAACTGGCCAATTTGTGAATGACTTCAAGCTATTTAGGTTGATAAAAATTAAATGTGATTGTGAAGAGCCTTTGATAAAGTTCCTCCTCAAAGGTTCTAGGGTAAATTTAGCTGTCTTGGATATGAGTACTTAACTTTTAATGGATTTCAGTGCAAACTGTTGGAGTGGTGAAAACCAATAGTGTGTGAAGAGGTACTGAAATGTATCTATAAATGGAGTGAATGGTCAAAAATGGTATTTCAATTTAAGAAAGTGAAAAAGTATTCATATTGGGATGAAAAATCTTAACTTCCTATATGCACTGATGGATTGAGAAACTAACCAGGAAAAAAGTCTTAGGATCCTAGTGCATACATCATTTAAGATGGCAACTTGGTGTGTGGCAGCTGTGAAAAAGGCAAAATCCATGGTAGGGATAATTAAGAAAGGGTTTATAAGGCCCTTATCCAAATCTGTGAATATGTTCATATCTGCCATGCAGTTTGTGTCACCACTTTTGAAATATATATATATATATATATATATATATATATATATATATATATATATATGTAATTCTGTTGTTAAAGTACAGAAGAGGGAAAGCAAAATGTTTGGTGAAGGGGTAGGAGAGTCAAATATCTTCCATATGAAAATAACCCATAATATTTGGGACATGTTAGAAGAAAGCAACCACAGAGGGATATGTTTAAGAGGTATTAAATGATGCATGGCACAAAGAAAATAGAACAGTGTGAGGTGAGCTGAGGTCTGATACAAGGACAATCCACAGATAGTATATCATAAATTGTAGTAAGGGCAGCCATTTTTCTACAAGAGAGTATTCCATTTGCTTTTAAAGTCATATGATATGTAGGATTTGCAGCAACCATTTTATATCTATTCTCTTCAAGAGGTCTTTTGGCTGATTTAAAAGCACTGCGTATGCACACATACATACATACCTACACAAAATGCTAACCTTAGAACAATATTTACAAGGATCTTTTAAAAAGGACTGCACATAAGTTATTAGACAGAATGAATTAAAGAATCTATTGGGTAAGGTTTGACTAAAATAATAACATATTTTGTGGAATGTAGGCATATCGGTTGATCCTATGACAATTGTAACAATATCCAGACTTATAAAAGGTTGACAGTATGCATGAACTTGGCCATGTTACATCAGATTAAAATTTATCCTGCCATGCTGGCACCATAACGTAGTCCAACTAATATGCACTGGTGAGATAATAACAGAAAGCTACCATATTTATCCAAACATAGAAACAGGATCTCGCAACATATTTATCCAAACACCTGATGCAGGACCTCACAACAGATGGAGCTAATAACCAAATAAATTTAGAGAGCATGAGGTCAATACTTCTTCTTTGCTGGTATTTTTGACTCAGTAAGACTAAACTTCCCTTCTTCTGTTAAGATTGGGAGAAAGTTTAATGACTTATCAGTACTTGCATAAAATTACCTGAACTGGATAAATCAAAAGTTGGCCGATTAATGTCATGCCCAGAACAAAGTGCAATGTTCTGACAACAACTCTGTTTATAATGTTTGTTGTCTCCAATCTAATTGATAGAACCTTTGTAGTAAAGATGGGTCCAGCAACATGTCACTGTGGGCAGATTCAGTTCCACAGGACAATAAAAAGAGTGCATTACAACAAGAAGAAGTAAAATTGCCTCCCATACGGCACATAGTTGTTCTAATCTAAATTGGGATTAGTGGTTATTATGCAGGACACCAAATTGGAGAGCTTAAGGGATTAAGTTTCATATCTCTGCCACTGTCTACTTTCTATCTCTTTCCAAGGCAAACAATCCCTGATCATATCTTTCAATTGTATCTTTAAGGTATGACTATTTTATTTTTTCATGGGAATTCAGTCCTATATGAAATAAAAATCAATTTTGAAACTCTTGTGTGATATATGTGTATATGTCTATGTGTGTGTGTCTACACACACATACATAGGTACACCACACACACATGCATACAAAAACTGAAAAAAGGTCGGAAGCAGCAGGGTGGTAAACACACACACACACACACACACACACACACACACATCAGGAGCCTTGTGGGTATTTTGAATTTGTTCCTTTGAATCATGAAACCTAAATTCTTCCCCCGCCTGAGCCTTGGTAATGGTTTGCTGTGAAAGGGGAAGTGGGGGAGGAGGGAGAGAGAGAAAGAGAGAGAGAGCATAAAGCATTACACTTAGATGCAACTGGCACTTAATTTTTAAGAATTTTATCACTGCAACCTGTCAGCCAAAGCTATTCAATTCAAGATGCTGGTTATCACCTTAAAAGCACTACATGGCATGGACCAGGTTACCTGTGGGAACACCTCTCCCTGAAGGTATCTGCCCGTCCCACTGGAGCAATAGGGCAGGCATGCTCCAAGTCCCTTCTCTTAAACATTGCCATCTTGTGCATCCTCAGAAGTGTAGATCCTCCCTCTTTTAACTTTCAGGAGAGCACTTAAGACCTGGCTGTTCCCCCAGTCATTAGGATAGGTGAGATCAGAGCGGGATGAGAATGTTGTGTGTTCCATCAGGGAAGTGTGATTGTGGCATGAGATTTTTCTGTTCTTGGTTTTACTGTTTCTTTTGCTTTTATTGCTGTATATATTGTTTTACTTTGGGGTTGGAAGCCACCCAGAGTTTGGCTTTAAGATGGGCAGCTCTATAAATGTTTTAAATAAATAAACAAGTAACAATAAGAGCTGAAAATTGCATGCCCAGACATTTTTTTGCTAATGTAAAGCCAGTGTAGTTCCTTGTTTAAAGAAAATGGATCATCTAGCTAATGAGCAAAACTTGGAATGTCCCCCACTGACTCTCAGTGTAACCTCATATGTTCATGATAATGTGCAAAATACAGTTGCTGATAGTGGAAAATGAGTTGATGAACCATGGAAGTTGCAATGAAAAAGTGGGAGTTATTAAGAAAGAATTATCAACACTGAGATATGTAAGGTTTTAAAACAGATAATCATCCTTTCCAAGTTTCTGGATTATTTTCCAGTTTTAGCAGCTCCTTCCCATCTATGCAATAACCTCACAATTTCTTAACAACATAACAAAAATAGGAAGAGGGAACTAAAATAATAGACTATGCAGCTTTTCACTAAGAAGGGAATTTCCCAGTATCACATGTTAAGATGATAGCTCTACTTTCCCTGGTGTTAGAAAGTTTGTGCATTTAATGTTCACCTTAATCTCAACTATTTGTAGGCAGTTATCCCAAAACTCTTTAACACTTTCCAAAATATAAGGCCATTTATAATAGTTATCTTTCTTTGGCCTTTCACCAAATCTGGAAGCTCGAGTAAAAGGGAGTATGACTTTCATGACTTATCAGCCAGGGCTCTGACATTTGATAAACTCTTGATGTACTGCAGGAAGGAGTTTTGTTTTTTCAGAGAGAGAAAAATACCGCCCTGAAACCTATTTGGGTAGTGAGGAAACAGAAAGAAACTTGCCTTCTCTGTTCTCTTTTTAAAAGAAGCCCTGACTGTTTTTGAAGACGCATAGCCCATCATCCAGAGAGAAGTAAAATCAAACACTATATGCCATTGTCCAAAAGGCTGGACCTAAATTCCCCAGAATTACTTTCTGGCATCAGCCTCTATGGAAAGACTTAAAGCATTGTAAAATGGTACCTCCTGTTTATTCCTATTAGGGTGTCTACAGCAGTGTTTCTCAACCTTGGCAACTTTAAGATGGGTGGACTTCAACTCCCAGAATTCCCCAGCCAGCATGGCTGGCTGGGGAATTCTGGGAGTTGAAGTCCACCCATCTTAAAGTTGCCAAGGTTGAGAAACACTGCTCTAGAGGGATACAGTGTTTGATACTGAACACCACTGAGAAGTCCAGCAGAACCTAAAGGGGTTACAGTCTTCTGGTCACTGAGACAAATGATCCATGTTACTCTATCAAGATATGCATCCTACGGTATTGAAAGCAGCAAATGAAAGTAATTTCCCCATATTGATCTTTCTTAGATTATAGCTATAGTAAACTGTGATTGTGACACTTGGGGACTGCCTATGCTGAATCTCTTGAGCTTTGTACTTTTGCAGAAATTGTTGCTTCTGCTATATTTATAGTTTAAATGAAATCCATTGAAATGAAAACTGCTATTCTTTCCCTATACAAAATGAATCTTGTGCTGTATCTTCTGTGTTCACTGCACAATCCTACACCGTGCAATGCGAATTTAATAGTTTAATTAAATAGTTTAATTTAATAATGCACTTATTGTTTGCATGGTCGACACCTGTGCACCTGCACACATAATTATTTGTGGAAAGGCTTTTGTGGTGATGTCACAGAAGTTTATTCCGGTGATCTGGTTGTTCCACTTGCAGAAGGTGTCTGCTTAGGAAATTGCCTTCTTAAGCTGCTCTTGCATGTTATTTTCTGCCAAGGTTCCCAATTACTCTTGTTCTGTTATCAGTCCCTGGCTATTCAGATGACTTCTATACTTGTTTCCTTCTTGCAGACCAGGTCTTTTATGTAACATATAATATAACATTTAATAACATGTAATACTGTGAAGCTTTGTTACCTAGCTTCAAGGCTATGACAAGGAATCCACATTGAAAAATAAGCCTTTGTCTACACAGTATATGCTTACATGGTTGGGGTTGGACTGGGGGTAGGGTTGGTCTTTCCTTTCCTTCTTTCTTTTGCATTGGTTGCTGGCCAATGGCTGTAATAAATTAAAATTCTGTTATCAGTTGACTTTTGCAAATCATAGCTAACTTGGTCAAAACTGATCATAGAAAAGCATTCTGGCTTTTTTCTTTCTTTTTTTTTTAAATACACTTTGTTGAATTATCCATTCTTTTATCAGCTATGACAGTAAATGAAGAAATTCAGGGAAAGCACTCAAGCTTTAAAAGGCATGTTATCTCAGAGCTCATAATTGACTTTGTGGAGGGAGTTATTTCCTTTTCCCAGAAATACTTCTTAGTTTCATCACAGGACTTTTTTTTTTTTTTGGCCTTATTTGTTGGTTGCCACATCTAGTGATGGATGTTGCTTCTCAAATATAAAATGCTACTATTTCATTTGACCTTCCTAATATCTTCCAGAATAATAGATGATGAGGGGTTGTGAATCAGAGCCTGGCAGATCCAAAACTTAATACATTTAATAGTTAATTAATTAAAGTGGGACCCATCAAAAACACTGCTTATCTAAGGCAGCTTTAGATGTTACAACATGGATCCATCCAGATGTTTGGCATAAAACTTCATTTGTCTCTGACCATGCTAGTTCAATCTAGTGGAAGCTGTAGCCTGAAACTCTAGGAAGGTCCTGTGTTGGGAAAGGATGTTATAAAGTCTATAGCTAGTATAAGATCTCTATAACACAAGGCACCAAATCACACAGATTAAGTTAACAGAATCTTGATTTCTCCGGTATCACTGTCAGATAGTAGGAAATTATCTACATGTAGAACAAGTATTTCAAAGCAATAAGCCATGTTAGAGAATGACAGATCAAGTGAAGTAACCTCTTAAGTATCCATTTTGGAAAGGGTGATCATTACAATCAAACCTGAAAACAAATCACATATATAGCCTTCTCTACTGTCATTGCTTTATCCCAAATAATATTTATTATTTTATTTCCTGAGTTCTTCCTGTCTACTATTTGGAACTCAGACAGGGTTTAGAGTATACATGAAGAATAAGGTCATAATGAAGTGATCAGATAAATTATGCTACTTTAGACTAACTTTTGTTCATTTGCTGTTTCTTTGTTTTTTTTTTTAACTCCTTGGGGACAGAAAACTGCAGAGAACAAACGTAAGCAGAAAAAAACCCTTAGCCCAGTCCTTTGCTTACATTTCTACTTTCAAGTAGCTTTTAATGGAAAGAAGCACTTTTGCAGAATTTTACCCTCCACCTCTGGCATTTTTCAATGGTGCTCTTCAACCTAATAGGTCTACAGATACTATTTTCATTTCCCTTCTGTGTGGCCTGAATATTAGAAAGCTAAAATTAGGGTTACCAGACATCTGGAAAAAGGAGGACATGTCCTTTTTTTTGTCCTCATGTCCTCCATCCAGCAGGCATAGCCTTAAAATAAAATATTGTCCGGCTCCTTGAATATCTACAAGATATCTCTTCCTGAACAGCTTTTCTCTGCAGTGAGGCACTTCCCTAATAAGTGCTAACCACAAGTTAACAAGCTCTGCTCTGTGACCTTGATTAGTACCCACATTCCTGTGATTGAAAACCAGTTTTTCTGATGCTGGAAAAAGTAATTTCATATACATGTAGGCCTAAGCACTTTTTTTTTTGGAAGTTTTTCACTGTAATTTTTGTCGCAGAAGCCAAGAAGGTTTAACAGTTAGTATGTCCTCCTTCACCCCTCATGTGTCCTCCTTTCCAATTGTCCATGTCCTCCTTGCCTGTTCAGATATCTGGTAACCCTAGCTAAAATGAATATGCGCCAGAAGGTGCAAATGCTGCTCCTTCATGACCATCCTTCTATTTCCTTGTTAAGGAAACATATTTGCCTGCAAAGCACTAGTCTCTTGAGGCAGAAAGGGAAAGAAACCTATACACATATTTGAAATCTAGGCTCATGCAACTCAGATAAAATCTTTGCTTAATTATTTTATGGTTTCTTTTTCTCTTCTATTGGAGTTTCTTTTTAAAACATTGATTCTAAGGATGGCGTTGCTACATGATTTGACATGAATGATGACTGCAAGTGATTATAACCAAGGATAAAAACAACATATTCCAGACATATCTGCTTTTTGAGTATGTCGGCCTCTCTGTTTCTACATGTACACCAAGAAAGTGTATACCAGTAGAATCTGAATATAAGAACTTAAAAAATCTTGTAGAATAGCAGTGATAACACTATGGATTTCCTAAGATAATTTACTCATACAATCACAAAGTGGATGGCAAACTGCTTCTGTTCTTATAAACATGGGGCTTTTCCAGGGCCCCCTTAACTTCCTATTTGCACTAGCTGTTTGATGGATTAAAAGCTCAGCAGGGACATCATCTTTCTGATGAGGAATGGATGAATTATAGCAACCTGATGGTAGAATTTCTAGATAAGAATACTGCTGTTGATCCAATGGCCCAATTAGATAATTTTAGACTAGGTTTAATGATGTTATGGAAAGTCTTCTTCAGACAATTCTGTGTTGTACTTAGGATTCACTACCAGTTCGTTGCAGAAAACAATCATATAGGTTAAAAGTAATAATAAATTGAACCTCCACAGTTATTTATGCGATTTATTGACCATCCCACAGCTATAGAGGGCACCTGAGTGGGTACCAATATGCCCACTCAGGTATTGCCACACTCAGGTATTGATGCTAAATGCATCTGCTGATGTCATAACTACCTGTCAATCTCAAGACAATCATATTCTGCTTTGGAAATATTCTGGTTATAATGTAAAACAGTAAGTGAGAGAGAGAAAGAGGGAGGGAGGGAAGAGTAGCAATTTGGGTGCCAAGTTGCTTGTCTCCTTGAGTACAAAGGACAGGAGTATCATTCAAATGTACCAGCAGATGGAGCCAGTGAAAACAAGTGTAAGAAGCTCACTCTGAAATGCACTGATTTTCCAGACTTTTATCTAGTAGGCCAACCTATCTGTAAATGGAATAAGCCATTCTTATTCATTAGTCTCTTCTTCTTCTTAACAGAAGTACAAATTCACAGAAAGCCACCCACTCCACCCCAAGTGCAATGAACCACTGCAAAAATGTAAGCCAAACAATGTTGTTCCTTGCTGGAATGTCCCAGTATCAGAACATGGTGAATAAATGTTATTTGGCCTAAATTGATTGTTTGAAGTTTCAACACCCATAAGGAAACTGGGCCTCTGTTGGAAATGGTTTGAACCTCCACTCGGTATAAGAAACGTCCAAATGTGTGCTATGAAAAGACCCAAGGATTAATTCAATTCTCATTAAACATCCTTGTTACATTCTAACGTGTTTCTGTTAATTGCTTTCAAATATTAACCTATGAACTCCACCTAGGAAGCTGCCTATCTCTACATCTGCCTTTTCCAAAAATGATGCTCATAGGAGAAACAATTTTTCTCCACCTAAAATCAACATTTTGGAAACTCTTGCTGAAAAATAAGATTATTTTTTTCCAAGCTTTTCTTGGCTCAGAACATTTGCAGGCAATTATAAAATGTATCCGCTTTTTTCTGATCAAATGATAAGACATGTGAGCTGGGTACTGTCAAACAATAAAACAGACTAGTTTCTCATTGCCAAGGCCAGCGTGAACTGCTGTTCAGATTACTTGGTGGAAATGTCCTTTCAAAATTATTTGAAAGCAACACATTGGCTGTCTCACTAAGAAATAGTTAAGAGCCAAGTAACATTGTTACTTTCATAATAATTTATTCCTTTTGTTGTTAAAAATATGTGGAATTCATCATCCCTTCCATCATAATTGACTTAACAAAAATCTCCATTGACAAATTGATTTTTCTGAACCTGCCAAGTTCCTACTGCACACTTAAGATGAAACAATCTTTAATTTATTCCTACCAGTTAATCCCAACCAACCTCTCAAGCAGCTGGTCTCTATCAGCATGATCATTATAACAACAGCAGCATGACCTGTTTGTAGACAGATTGATAAAGTGAGTCCACTGTAGCCTGAACATGGTACCTGACTTTAACATAATGGTTTCAGTTGTTGATGATGAAATGACTCCTTAAGGAATTGGCCTCTTTGTGAAAGACTTTCAAACAGATTATGAGGGTAATAAATGCCTACATTATGATACTGACATTTTTTATATCACTGTTGGGCAGACTGGTAAGTGGATCCTAGAACAAATAATACCTTCTTACTGTCTTCCATCTTGTCATCTATTTGCCTGCTAAAGTCAAACTGATAATAAAACTCACTAAATTGCAGTATACTGAAGTTATTCCCCATCTCTATTCTGAACAGGTTTAAATTGTAAGCCAAGGAGACATTGTTCTTTTGAAATATAACCAAGCATACAATAAAAAGCAACAAGTTGTACAGCAATTATACATTTCTCAAGTTCATAAACATCCATTCCTAGCTGTGATGACACTAAAATGAAAAGAAAATGTGCATTGTGACATCATGGCACAGACTCTGCCCTTTCATACTTGCATTGCAATATCACACACAACTATATAAGGAACAGAGTTTTCATCACAATTCATGTTTTGTCTCTTGCACCACTTGCATGTGCCTATGGTCAAGATGTATTTATTTATTTATTTATTTATTTATTCATTCATTCATTCATTCATTCATTCATTCATTCATTCAATTTATATATTGAATATTTTTGTATTTTTGTATCTGCTGTTCTTTTTTAATGATAATAATATGGTCTAGAATTCTACTGTGGGCAATACTGGGTTCAGTTTTGAGCCTCACATCTCTAACTCAATTAGTTTCAACATATTGAAAGTAGAATGTGACCCATTACTAATATTGATATTCACGTTATTCATGGATTCCATGAAACATGTGAAGATATGAGCTATGCACAGATTGCCAACAAAGCTCCAGTCTACTGCTCTAGTTAAATATTCAAAGATTGGCTGGAGATTGGATGGAGCCAGACTCTTTGATCTGAGATGTATTCATTGAATGCATGACGTTCCTATTTGTGCTGCATTGTGGCACTGTCTTAATTCTCAGCCCAAGCACAGCAGTGTCCCAGAGAAGCAATTGCATTGCGCAACAGGAAACAGAGAAGCAATATTAAAAATAAACTTTTTAAATGAGGATGATGAGTGTGTAAAAGATGTGTCTCCAGGGAATTGCTTTCCTAATAAAAGCATTCACAATAACAGCTTCCAAAAATAGGGAATTAAAGTTGAACCATGTACCACTATTTTACAGGGGCAGAGTAATCAAATGCTTAGTTAGTTGCAGCTAACACCAGTATTTATTTATTATTTATTTATCTTTCATTCCCTGCATTTCTATGCTGGCAAATAGCTAACAATATTTTAAATTTTTGAAAATACTATTTTTATACTTGAATATATTATCTGTACACTGCTTTCTGGATCCCCCCCCCCCACAAATATAGCTTTCAACCCTTTAAACAAACAAACACGTAGAATTAGGACTTGGAAAGGCAAGAATTGCAGATAAGTGTTGAATTTCATTGCCAGGACAATTCTGGCATTTGGGAGCTGAAAGTTTTATTTGTTTGTTTGTTTGCTTGTTATTTGTTCCAATGGCCAAGGCTGTAGAGGGCATCATAGTAATGCACTTATGGTGGATTGAAAGAGCCAAAGTCCAATAGGTGTGCTAAACTATACACTTAACACACCCATTTTATCTCTTATTTCAGTAAAACAAAACAAAACAAAAATCAATAATATTATTCAGTTTTGTTACCAAAATTCAGTAGCACCCTCTAGGATTCACAACAGGCAAATAAAACATTGGACCTTGGATTTCTTCCTCCAAATAATGCACTGAGATAACCTAGAAACATTGAAAAGTAGATTCCAAATACATAACGACAATGACAAATACAGAAAGATAAATGTATTATGTTCATTCCCTCCCACCTTCCCTGCCCAAGTCTGCTATGCAGCCCCTTCATAGTCATGGTCATGGTGGGGAAGTTTGTGTTTCTGGAAGGGATGATCAAAGAATGCTGTGAGAATATGTGTATAAACCCAAAGTGTGAACTTCCTACCAGCTGCTCAGTTAAACCAAGCAAGCACTTATATCAGGAAACTAAGTGTTATAGGAAGATGCTGGAGGCAGATGATCACTTTAGCACCAGCAGCAAAGGCTGGTTCAGAATTTATTTACAGCTTCGGACCAGTAACAGCAACAGCATAATTTCATACTGTGTGGGAAAAGACAATGGTAAAACACCCCTGATATTTTATCAAGAAAACCACATGGACAGACAAGATAAAGTGATTGATGATGTAGTGCTGGACGATGGGCCTCTCAGGCCAGATGGCAGACAACATGCTACTGAGGAAGAACTTTCAGAGCATTACTGATGTTTATGCCACAGCTAGATTAAAGCCTTCAGCAAGCCTAGTTGATGATGTTGCCATGCAGGAAAAGAAAATCCAAAGCCGCAAAGGCATATGGAAAATCCAAAGTTGTAAAATATGAAACATAAGAATCATGAACATGGGAAAGCTCAACATAGTGAAAGATTAAATGAACTTGATTAAATAAACATTGTCATCTTAGGCATCAGTGAATTGAAATGGATTAGAATTAGACACTTTCAGTCAGAAGTTCATGCTTCCTACTCAGGACATGAAAAGCAAAGAAGAAATGATGTTGCTTTCATAATCAGGAAGGATGTAGCAAGGATAGTACCTGGGCACAATGGGATCAATGACTGTAATATAAAGTAGTCTTTGTGGACAACCCTTTAATCTGATGGTTATCCAAGTTTATGCTCCAACCACTGATTCAGAAGAAGAAGAGACTGATTAATTTATGGTCAATTCAATCTGAAATTGATGGATCCTGCAAGCAAGATGTGTTGCTTATGGTTGGACTCTGGAATGTCAAGGTGGCAAATATTAAGGAGGAAAAGTTAGTTGGACAGTATGATCTAGGGAACAGAAATGAAGAAGGAGAACTACTTATCAGTTTTTGCCAATCTAATGATTTATTATTGTTAACTCATTTTTAAAACAATTAGAATAATGCCTATATACATGGAATCACTGGTTGGAGCACCCAGAAAACAATTTGATTATATAAAGAGATTTATTTATTTATTAAATGTACAGTATATGCCACCTGACTTCCAGTGACTCTGGGCAGTGGAAGAGCTCAGTTATAATAGCAAAGACATGGCCAGGGCTGGCTGCGGAATGGATCACAAACTGCTTGTTTGCAAGTTTCAAGTCATGCTAAAATGGAATAACAAAGCCAACCACTTTCCACTGTATGATTTTGAACATATCCCCACCATTTACAAGTAGAACATTAGGAATCACTTTGAAGTCTGGACCTCATTGATAGAGAACCAAAGGAACTGTGGAAATAAAAAATGTTTTTAAGGAAGCCAAAGACCAAGAAGCATAAGAAACAACTGGATATAAGAACAGATTGGTGGAATTTACAGAGAAGAGAAGAGAAGAGAAGAGAAGAGAAGAGAAGAGAAGAGAAGAGAAGAGAAGAGAAGAGGGAGGGATGGAAGAGAAGTGAAGTGAAGAGAAGAGAAGAGAAGAGAAGAGAAGAGAAGAGAAGAGAAGAGAAGAGAAACAAAAGACAGAAAAGACAAAGGTCTCAAACAGGAACTTAACAAAGAATTTCGAAGATTGTTTTAAGAGACAAGAAGCAGTATTATAACAGCATCTGTAAAGACACTAAAGACTGAAACAGCCATTGAAAAACAAGGAAAGTCTTTTAAAAGATCTCTGAACTCAGAAGGAGATTCCAAAATGATATGCTAAAAAACCCCAATAGATAATAACTAATTCAAAGAAGATCAAATAAAGTTAGAAAGAGACTACTAATATCTACATCCATTAAGGAAAGGAAGTTGTCTTGCTATAATGCTCAGTAAAGATGTCAACATCCAAGTTATCTTAGAAGCATTCTCTATTTACAAGAACCTCTAGTACTAGAAGATGAAGTTAGATCAGCACTCTGGCCATTACCAGGTTGAAGGGTGCAGGAATTAATGGAATGGCTACTGAAGTATAGCAAGCAACAGAGAAACAGTCAATAAATATTCTAAACAAACTATGCTAGTAAAATTGGAGAAAAACACAGCAGCCAAAAAATTGGAAAAGATAAATTTATGTCAGCCTTCTGAGGTAGTCCAGACAAGAAGCACACCCAGAAGTACTAGCTCTACTTTATTGAAAGGTTACATTAACAGAATCTTGCAAGCCTGAAAGTACATTTATCCCCTGTCACCTTTACTGCCCAAGGAACTATGGAGGGTCCCTTCTGAGACATTTGCTATGTCCCCATTCCTTCTGCAGGCTAAGCTGCCACTTATCCGATCATTGCCCTGGCTGCAGCTTTCCCCATCTCCCAAGGTCATACCCACATACTATTACAATTTACATACCAATACCAAAGAAAGGAGATTTAGTAGTGTGCAAACTATTGCACAGTATCCTTAATTTCACATGCTAGCAAAACAATGCTTAGGCCCTAAAAGAAAAGGGAGATGCTAGATGTTCAAGCTGTTTTTAGAAAATGCTATGGAACACGAGACATTGCTGATGTATGGTGGATATTGAGAAACCAAAGAATATCAAAAAGAAATCACTATGTGCTTCATTGACTACAGAAAAGCCTTCAGTTTTGTTGATCATGTCAAGCTGTGGAATGTCCTTAAGAAAATGGGAATCCCAGAACATCTAATTGTCTTCATATAAAACCTATACATAGGACAAGAAACCACAGTTGAGATGGAACATGGCAAAACAGACTGAATCCAGGTTAGCAAAGGAGTGAGACAAGGCTTTATGTTTTCTCCTTGTTTATTCAAACTAGTATATACTGAAGGAGGCTGGAATGGATGATTAGCATGCTTTTAAAGTGGAGAAAGAAAAGTCAATAACTTGTGCTATGTTGATACTCTGTAAACCAAAATTGTGAATGATCTGCAAGCTCTAGTAATAAAAGAGCATACTGAAAAAATGGAATTAAGATTAAATATAAAGAAGACCAAACTAATGACAACAACCAGCCTTAGAACGGACAGCAGTGATATTGTGATGGATACCTTCTGCCTTTTAGGGTCAACTATCAACAATAAAGGAATTGGCAGCCAAAAAAAAAAAAGGCACAAAGTGGCACTTGGTAGGGCAGCAATGAAGGCCCTGGAAAAGATACTTAGAGGCCATGTCTATACCTTCAACAGTCAGAGTTATGCAGGCAATGGTTTCCCCTATGAGAGTCTATGGAAGCCAAAGTTAGACTTCGAAGAAGCAGGATAGAAAGAATATTGATAACTTCTGAACTGGAATACCATGGATATAGTTGAGAAAACAAACAGATAATAATCAATCTAGAGTCCTCATTCAAGGCACAAATGACCAGGCTCAAATGATCAAAATCTGAACACATTATGCAAAGACCCCGCTTCCTTGAGAAGTACATTATGCTGGTAAAGCTTCAAGGAAAGAGAAGGGAATGATCACAGCAAGGTGGATGGACTGGTTTACACAGATATTGGGTGCCCTGTTGGGAGATGTAAAGGGACAGGTTGGGAACAGATTCTCTTGGAGAAGGTCTATCTGGTCACTAAAAATTGACACTGACTTGGTGTCACATAATCATCATTCCCTTACTTTCAAATATTGGAAAATTAATTACTCCAGCAAAATATTTTTAGAGCCTATGTTATATATTTAAAAAGTATAAAACTATATACACAACGGCCAAACACTCTGGCACAATATTAAACAACAGTTACTTTTAATGGATCTAACTGTCCTACCATATCCTGAACACATTTATGTCAACAGGTATTGAGATAACCCCAGTATGAATGGGGTTTATTGCCAAGAACATTTTTGAATAGGATACAGTTTTAACTTTTAGAAAAGGTCAGTTATACTATAAAGCCCAGGTTTCCCTGCCTTCTGTGTGTCCCTACATTTTCAGGAAAGCTGCCAATTTGCAATAGTATCTCCCAATTGTGTTCTATCTTACACATACTTTTTCATTTGCTTCCAACTTGATATTTTAAAAAGTTTGCTTTTGGCCAGATCACATTGATAATAATCCCTTCTAGGTCAAAAGGTCTTCAGATTGCTTTGAACAGTTTGCAAATAAGCATATTTTCCTACACGTCTTTGAAATATAAAGTAACCTAATTAATATTAGGTTATTTGCAAGTTGTGATCAGCTTTCAAAGGATTCTTGTAAGGTTTCTTAGGAATGCCACATTTTTGAGGGCATGTGAATAAACAAAACAAAACAAGGGAGGAAATTGCCTTTCCAAAATCAGTCCATATTGGAGTCAGCTTACACAAACATACAAACTGCTTATAAACTGGATTCCATTTGATTACTGGCTGAAAATGCACAGCCATTTCTAGAAAAGCTAATTTTCTTGAAAGCCATATAAATGCACCCCTTGCATTTAAAATGTTTGTTTAAACTGAGGTGGAAAGATACAGTCCTCCAAATCTTGAACTACAAGTCCCAGCATTCTTCATCAAATTCTTGATGATGCTTCTGGGAGTTGTAATTTACTGATAGCTGGAGCACTAAAAGTTCCCCATCCCTGAATAAAAAGGAGTTTGAGTGGAGTTGTACAGGAGAAATAAGGAATTAAAATGTTGCCCATAAAAAACAACCTAGGTGGTTAAACTTTTAATTATAAAACTGAACCAAACTTTGGAAGATGAAATGAAGGTTTATAAACACAGACATACATACACAGAGAGAGGGAGACACCTGACAAGGATTAGTGTATCACTTTAGGAGTTCAGTCCATTGGCTAGTAGCTTTGTTGTATTTTATGGGTTTCTCTTGCATAAACTCTGAGCAGTGAATAGCCAAAAATCCTTGGCAGGGTGGGGGGGGGGGACTTTCTTTTGCACTGAAGATTGGTTAGTTTCTGTGAGGATCCCAGATGCTGGAAATTGTTTTATCGCTATTGATGTATCATGCTATTCCAAAACAAATAGCTTTAAGTCCCACACTTGGCCCATCTGTTTTGCATTTCAAGAAGTTAGCATTCCAGTCAAGAGTGTATTAACAGACCAAGCTGGACCCACACAGATCTGCAGCTTTTCAAAAGCAACATAATGTTTTCCTGAATCTTTAATACAAAAAGGTTGAGCAATGCTATTGAGGTTTAATAAACTTTAATAAATAGGTTTCCCTACCCCAATCTTGTATCCTGTTCCATATACAAGAATGTAGATTTTGATTTCTATCACTGGAGCTGATATATCCAATGGTTCTACATCCATAGAGTCCTAAAAGATGCTCAGTACTTGATCTTAAAGTGTCCCCCTCCATTTTTGTAGTTAAGTTTCTCAAGCCTTATGCTAACCCTTTGATTGCAGGAAACTTAACTCAATTTCTCTGCCACTTTTGTTTTCCATAATTACCCTTATAATGGGCACTGTGAGGTCTGCTGAATGCATTTCAGACATTTTCTTTGGCAACCAGACTTTGTGTTGTGTTAAAGATTCATTAATCTGCTTGCCACTATGCTCTTGAAAAGACACAATTGTTTTGTATTTGCTAAAATACACAGAAAAATGGTTCAAGAGTGGAGAAGAATCTAGCTGATTGCAAAATATGAGACAGAGAAGCCACCAGGATTTTGTTTGCATTGTGGTGATGAATATTTGTCTCTTCATTAAGAATGGAAGGCTAAAATGGTATATGATATACATTTGTTTGGGAAAACAATGCCATCATGCCATTAATTAGCCAGTTAGTATGATCTCTGTGCATGATTATCTGCTAGATTGTATGAGGGCCTATTTCAAACTGCATCAATCCAGAAAAGTAATGTAGAGATGAAATGAGAAGTCAGTATCAGGGTGCAGAGAATTCAGAAAGGAGAATTCTCCTTCTTTCTGAAAGGAGAAATGAAAATTGTGTCAGCAATACATTATCCAGAAGTATCATGATGGTGGTAGATACTGCAGGCTAATTAAAAACAAAGAACCAGTCTGTGACTCTGTCAGAGGCAATGTCCATGCACACTGCACATGAATGTCAAATTGGGAGACAGGAAGAATTTTTCAGTGATTTGGAATGTGCTTGTATGCACATACTGTATGAAGAAGTACACATATAAATGCCCATACTAGATAAAATGCATATGCAAAAAGAGCACAAAAAGAAAATAATACATATGAAAACATATACATGGCAAAAAATGAACATGAAAATGTCATTGCACACCATTTTCACTTACTGATGCAGAAAGAAACTAAAATGAACTTACAGTTCAGAAAATAGGAAAGGGACCAAAACTACAAGTGACAGATTTGCCTGTCTTTCATTAGTCTGAATTAAATAGCACGTGAGGAGTCAGAGGCCAAGTACAAAATAGAGCCAGAACTGAGGAGCAGCTGGGGATGGAACCAGAGTTAGGATGAAAGTAGAGCTGAAAAGACTAAGTCTAAGAAATCAAAACTGAGAATATAAGAATAAGAATTTGAAGCTATATATGAAGTATGGCTGTGCAAATCTCTGACCTGAAGCCTCAATTCAAGGGCATTTTGATTGAATCATTCCTTTATTCAAAACTTCAATATGAACTGATTAATGATTCAATGAGACAAAACAAATCAGATGCCTTCAAACTGATTCAAAGATTTGATGGACTTTGTGCATGGACACACACACTTTTATCCAATGGAATTTTCTAATAAATAGATTTTACTGAGGATTTGAATTCTCAATCATAAATTGAAAACGAACTGCACATTTGAAACAGATATTTGATGATTTGTGCACCCATTATAAGAATATTGTTTTGCTCCAACAATACTTCAGTGATACACCAAGCAGCCCATTTCAGAAGTATATAATGCAAAGTCTCAGTGGGCAGGCAAGTCCATAGGCTGAGCCTATGGAGACAGGAGCTAAACATAGCTCACTCAATGGGGAAATCATACAAATGTCAGTCTGAATTCTTGCTTCTTTTGACCAAATCCCATATTTTTGAGTAATATGTGAGTTCTAAAGGTGATCAGCACTGTGAGCATTGACAATATTAGTTGTCTGTTTGCAAATGCAGAAAAAATGAGGATTATATTTCCTACTTAACTTCCAAAGGACTATTCTATGCAGAGATGCATGATTAAAATTTTTCCTTCACCTTCATTTCCAATATCCTTCATTACCCTACATATATTTGGCCTGATCCACATTTATTATGTTCCATAGCTTTCTAACTGACAAACTGTTTTCAGATATATTAGATTTTAGTATATTTTGATCCTAATACTGTCCATCCGACCAAAGGTGTTATATATGTATAATCCAAAGTAGCTCAAATCGGAAAATTAACACCACTTGTTCACTTCCAGTATTTAATACTTGAGGATAGGTATTAAAGCATGATAATATAGCTCCAGATTCGGAAGACCGAATCCTCCCTCATTAACTGATAATTGCATTTTCTGTAAAGATATTTTTGGAATTGAAGAACCCCATAGAAATGTTCTAAACAAAGAATTTATTTTCTGAAAAAATTTTCCAGATATAAAATCCTTTTCTTCTAATTGTGTATTTCCTTCAACTCCGCTAAACATCAAGAATCAGAAATATACTGTAGTACAATGTTGCCTGTAGCTGACTTATTATAGGTAAAATTTCAATGGCACACTTATTTATGCCAACACAAAAAGGCTCTGTATTATCTAAAATAACTGGTTATATAAATGGAAATAATTTATCTTCAGCAATATTATGTTTAATTCTCTCTGCCATAATGCAATGTTCTAGATTTTATAGATAAACTAATCTTCACCTTACATTTTAATTGTGCTTGGAGCATATAACACACATATATATCGTGGCTACAGGTGGTCCCTTGTAAACAAGGCCATCTGGATAAAGTTCAAGACTGAGCAAAATAAAACTAGGAACAATTCAGCCAAAGACAGTAATTTAAGACTCACTGATTTGATTGATAGAGTTAATGATATTCTTAACTTTTATTTATTGAAACCAAATGTTAAAAGTGTTTAAATCTGTGTAGATATTATCCATTACTAATTATCTGCAAATGCTAAATTAAAGTCATCTACATACTACAATAAGAAATATCTCCATTTCCACCTGGGCTCCAAGCAGATTTTTTTTTTTTTTGCATATTCCCATCAATATAACTAATTGTTATGCTAGAATGCCAAAATTTGGAATATGTGGCTGATTTAAGCATTGTCTGTGGAATACACTACATTACAATACCCCCCCCCCAAAAAATCATTTCACAAAGTTCAATATGGTGAACTGTGTAATAAATAGTATCTCTCCGCTAATTGTAAATACAACCTCAATTAATCTGTTTCACAGGAAATGTATTTACTGCTAAGAAAAGGACTTTTCCAGACAGTCAAATTACAAGTATTTAGTTACTGAAAATAGTACCTTTTTTTACTTTGCCGGCTCACGTGCATCTGCAAGGAAAGGGAAGGAGGGGATCAAAAACCATGTCTTACATACTTGTCACTATGTTCATGATGTCATTTTGATTTTATTATGGTTTGCTGTGGTTACTGCTGCATCTGCTCCAATGACTGTTAGCTATAATGCTGTTGGCTGATTAGAGGCAATCACTGAATAATGCTGATATCAACATTCTCTATCATATCTCTGCCTTACTTGTGCACAACTGTGCTATAAATATTGACATAGAAGTAAGTAGCACTGAAATTTCTACAACATATGATATAGTAGCACAAATTATGACATGAATCTAACATTCTCCCTTTCAGTTAAGTAATTTTGATCTTTGAAATTTGACTTCAGCTTCTATTAATTATATGCAGTTGACAGAAAAGTTGGCCTCTTTAGACATTAGACATTGTTATATGCAAGGTTAAAATACAGCCATGTTAATGTAACCTGTTTTATCCTGCATGTTTTAACTCCTTTGAGGGTGATTCTTGTAGTTTAGTACCACCCAGTGATATTCTCTATATTCCAGTTTGGTTAAAATTTCCTTTCAGTTGCTCAAGTGCTATAACAAGGGTTGGTTGGGGAAGGAAACGTGACAGCTATCCCACATATATACTGAAAGTTTAGATAACTTAAGCCTTTAAAAATAAAAAGAAGTTTATATCAACTATGATTTCTAAAATATTAATGTTGATAAGCATAAAATTGTTTAACCTCTACATCTAAAGCTAAATGTGGCATTAATAAACAACTGCAAAGTATATTACATTACTTGTTATATAGAATGTTTATTATGGTCACTGACCAGGATTTGTCCTATAATAAAGGTTTCTGTCTTAATACTAAGGCCTCCATTGTACTGTTCTTGTTATTGTTTGTGCATATTAAAAAATGTAATGAAACAAAAATAAAAAAATTAAAGAACAACAAAAAGATTTTTTTTTTAAAAAAAAAGCTATTTGGTTTATAACTTCCTTCCCTTGAAAATTCAAAGGACTGTGACAGCTGAATTAGAGCTTCTACAGTCACTTCAGCATTAAAAATAAATAAATAAAATACAAGTAAAACTATACTTCACTCCATTACAATCATTTAACTTTCAGCAAGTTTATTCCAGCAGCTATGAAGGAAATGCTATGAAAGCCTCCCCTTAAAGAAAAAGAAATTCTGATTTAGGTCTTATAATAAAAAATCAAGGCTGAACAAACCACCCACAGAAAACCAAGTGGTCAGAGGCATACATAAACTATCTATATCTCTTATTTTAATTTTCATCAGAACTTAACGTTACCTAGTGTTGAATAGGTAACAGAATAGATATTTCAAGTAGCTGACAAGCATGCAGTTTTCATGTGTGAGTTTGTTTGCCTTCTTAAGAACTACTCCAAAATGTTTAGACCACTGAGGCCAAGAAAATGCAACTGAACACACACTGAACTGAACTGAACTGAACTGAACATACTCATTCCATATTGATCTCAGTAAAGTACAATACATGAGAAGCTATATCTCTGGCTTAGTTAAGAATCTTGAAGATGTCTATAAATTGTGTGATTTCATAGTCAGCCAGAAGGCTCTGCAGCCTCTACAGCCTCTTTAAAAGTTGTTTCCAAACTAATTTTCAAAATGATGAAAGAGGAAAATTCTTAAATCCCTAGATAGTAATCATATTTTTAAAATCAATAAGATGTCATTTTATTTTGATGTTTTGTGCCTTTGAGTCAGTGTTGACTCCCGGTGACTGCCTGGACTAGTCCATGCAGTTTTCTTGGCAAGATTTTCAGAAGTGGTTTGCCATTGCCTCCTTCCTACAGCTGAGAGAGGGTGGTTGCCCCGAGGTCATCTTCAAGGTGGGACTAGAGGTCATGGATTCCTGGTTTCTAGCCTCATGCCTATACCAAACTGCCTCTAATTTCATTTTAAATTTCATTATATCAAAGGTAATTTTTCTTCTGGTCCTGACCACTTTTTAGAAAACTCTTCAATGTACCACCCAAAGACCAAATGCCATTCTCAGCTACAAAAAATTGTATGCTCCTGTCTTAGAGGAAGTTTCTGAGCCTTTGGGACTCAGGAGCTATGGAATTCCTGATCTTAATAGAGAATACTCTAGTTCAGCTACATTGCCAGAATTTTAATTAGGTTAACTAATTAAACTAAGAAGGCACTCTAACTTCAAATTGTTTTCATTTCTCATAGCCCTAAAAAACCTGTAAAGAGTTCAGTGGGGAAGGGTAGGCCTCGGCTACATAAACAATACAGCAAACACGCCTGCTCTCTGCTCTTCCCAAGTTGCATCAGGAAAAAGTGAAATAAAGCTAACATTATGGGCTATGACTAAAAATGTTGCATCAGAAAAAGGCCTGCCTCAGAAGAACCTGAGACAATTTGGGCTACCATCTATACAGGAAGTGAGAAAACATGCCTTCTGTCCAACATTGTCCTTCCACTTTTGTCCAAGACTCACAAGACAAACTATAAGGAGATCCTTGCAAGATCTTATTCCAAAAGAAAAGAAAAAGAAGAGGATATTTGCATCAAAACCAGCTCAGAGAAATGCAGTTTAGGAGTTGGCATATTAACTCATGCAGTTTAGGTTTGTTTTGTTATTGCCATATTGGGGGCTGAAACTCACAAGATCGTCAACATCACTTTAGGGTGACTGTTGCTTGTCAAGGTTGAACATGTTCTGCACGTGTTCTTCTTGACTAATCCCCGAGTACTGGGACTGTATCAAGGCATCAAGAATTTGGGATCTTTGAGGGGGTGTTGGACAAAAGAATTATTTTACAGGTGTAATGCAGCATTAGAGGAATAAATTTTAAAAAAGTATTTGTAGATGTCATGTGTTATTCATCAGCTTTTGAAAAATTCTTTTGAAAACCATATGAATGGCTAAATATATGGCCAGACTGCAACTCAGCATGTCCTGAAAAATAAACTGTCATGAACCTACATTTCCTCAATGATAAATTTTATTTCAGGCAGCAATTATACAAATAAAGTACACATATCCTTACATGCAGCTTTTTCTTTATTCTTTTATCGTGATTGAAATGTGGGTTATGTATGCATGAATGTATGTATAGCTATTTTTCTATGAAAGCTATTTTTCATTTTTAATTAAAAAGTGTGAAGAGGACTGAATACTATGCTGCATCTTGAATTTTAAAGAATGCTTTATAGACCACTGAGAGGCTCCTGAGTAGATATCTATTATCTCTGCTGCCTATAGGTAAAAAGAAAGAAAGGCAAACATTGTTAAAAAGAGGTTTTCTTGTTTTTAGAAAAGTGCAGCAGCAATACTTCAACTCTGCCATGGATCAAGTAATTCTGTAAGTCTGATAGCTTCTAACTCCAGGCAGTCTTATTGGAATATGAAGTGTAATTGAGATGTGTACCTCTCTAAGGGACACTTCCTGTAAAATAAAGATTCTGATCCAGTCAGAATACAGACACATATATTTTAATGTTTTTCACTGCTATTTCAGTTTGGAGCTGTTAGGAAGGAAGAAAGCAAAGTGTGTTTTGTATGGTGGAGGGGAGAAAAGGAGAGTTCAAAATCTGTGTTAAGCCTCATCTCATGGAACAGATTTGAAACAAATAGCTGGGAAATGGACATCATTACAGAGTGTCATATAATGATACCCTAGTGAGTGATTTTTTATTGTTATGGCATGTTGTAAAAACTAAGTTGTCATAATAATCATTTCAAAAATACCTTTAACAACATTTTTTTAAAAAATGATCTGAATTTTAGCACAAAATATAAAATATTTGTTCTGTTAATAAATATCAATTCTTATGTAAATATTTTCCTTTCCTTATTGCTTGCTTTTTAGATTTGTATATGTAACTTATAAATGCAAAACTAATATTTTAAGAATTAGGAGATAATGGATCATATGGATCACTTCTCTATATAATTTCCCAGTTACAAGAGGAAATCAGATATGATTATGAAATCCTTGCCCTATATAAATTGGTTCTGTCCCAGAAATTATATCCAACCTCTGTTTCCCAAACATGTACATGTTATTCTTTTGCATTCTTTTGCTGTTAATGGTTAAAATAAGTTTTGCCCATTATGTTCAGGGGAACAAGCCACCAAAATAAATGCTAAATAAATGAAAATGAGGTAGACTGGAGCCAATCAGACTCAACCCACAAGACTAAAAATATCATCTACAGTTGGATATATAAACAGATTACTCAAAATAGTTCAAAAGCTCCCAATGAAAAATATTAGGGTTTTTGAGCTGATTGGTCTGTTTCAAATAAATCTGCTTCTGCTCATTTTCACTGCATAAATTCTCATCATGCACATGATGCCTAAAATGAAGATGAATGATATAATCCATATTGTTATGGGTCACACAATGTAAAACATGGAAACTTTCAGTTTTTTGCAGGAAGTTCTGAATAGATAACCTACATTAAGTGATACCGGTTTGTTCTTTCAAACTATTGCTTTAATTTCCAAAAGTAGGTAAAATCAATGTTAAAATGTTGTATTTTACTGTATATCTGCAATTGTGACTATATTAATTGATGCAGCTATACGTTAAAATTAATTAATTTAGAATTTATTCCACTTATAGCACTTTTGGCAGTCATGGGATTATTTCATAGTTGCCGAATTTGTGTATAGTAGGAAAAAGCATTTGCAGAGTGAAGGTTTATAAAAAGTTACACAAAAGTCATTCATTTATAGCACTTTGGGAGGTAAGGAGGCATGGTTTGGCAGTTTATTTTGCAATCATATTGGCCTATGCAACTCAAACAAAAAAGAACAGCTGCACCCTGAAAGCTCCATTTCTCTTTAGGTACATTATGGATTTTATAGCAGGCAAAAGTAACATAAAAGCTACACTTTTTGATATGCTCCTTGTTTAACTTGCCCACAGTGTTTTAGCAAGCTGCTATCTTATGCAGCAAAAGTCCTGTTAAATAAAGTTTTGTTTCAGTCATGTTTTTATTTATATTTCTGTGAGCTTGAGTAATCATATGTTTACTTAGAAACTGGATGACTTAGGATATCATCATTATGTCATCATCATCATCATCTTAATCATCATCATCATCCTTGGGGAACTTTATCTGCATAATCACAAGCTAGTGTCATTTTTTTCTACTTGCTTTATTGTCAAGAGAAAGTATCTTGGGATTGTATTTCCTTGGAGTTTATGCAATGATAATGAGAACAATTATATATCTCCATCTGGAATCCATTAAATGTGATTATGATTTCTGACTTTCTTATTCTTATTACTATCTGGATTAGCTAACCCCATTACGAAGAATGTACTCCTTAAACTCTATTGGAAATATTATTTCCTGTCATCTAACCATGGACTCCTTCTCTCCTCCTGTAAACGGCATCATATTTTGCCTCAATTACAAGAACTGTAATACGTTTAAACTCCCAGACGACGTATCTGCAGGTGTTTAACCCAATAAACAACCCCCCTCCCCATCTGATCTTCCCAGGATCAGGTCTTGCATTCTCTCAGTCAACCAGATGGCTTTGTGCCTGAATCTTGCAGGTGCTAGAGGGTGGAACTTCCAATGTCGTGGCCTTTCAGATCAGCACAAGTACATTAAAGAATAAATCAGAAGAAAATACAGATGTAATGATTACATCCTAGTTACAAATTCAGAGTTTTACTAATAGAAATACAATCCAAAATTAATTTAGGCACAGTCTCACTGCTTGATGACTTCGTAAAAGTAATGCTAATCTAAAACATATGTCACAGAATACAAGGCTTATTTTCTTTGTATACAATATATTAGGCCTTGTTGATGAAGTCAGATGACTTTTAGAATCTATCGTTGGTTAGTTTTGCCAAAGTTTCATAGACTAACATCCCTAAACTATATATGTTTTTAGAACAACAACACACAGCATCCTATAGAACAGAATGAATTATTTAGCCAAAAATGTATAAAGAAACAGGTGAACTTTTTTGGAATGTGTCACATATCTTATTAGTCAATTGCAGAAGTACTCTATCTTTTTGGCTGAAGCCACATCTTTGGTTGAAGTAGGAATGCACACAAATGCATATGCACAGATATGCAACTACAAATGCACAAGCACACATGCTCCACACAGTCGTAGATCACTGGAAGGGGCAAAGATTGTCAATGTCTGTCTCCTAATGTTGTTGCTTCTTGGTGCTCAGCTGTGCTAGAAAAAAAATCTCTTCTCCAAAGTGGGAATATGTGTTTTCCTGGCCAAGTAGTGTTCCACACAGTCAACAAATCAGCTCATTGCCAAAGAGCATTAGTTTTCTAGATCAGGCCACATGGAAAACTGCTAGTTTACCACAACTCATCATTCCTATTGCCTTCATTGGATGTTCTCTGGTTTTCAAGATCATCAAATTAAAAAAAATGTTTTATCTCCAAGTGTCTTCTGATGCATAAAGAAGCATATCATCCAATTCCTATGTTTGCTTTATGCAGACTTAATCCCTATCATAAATGCATGGCACAACTTGTAGTATAGGTAGTCAAGCTATTAGATCTCTCTTAGTCAAACCACCCCATAAAATTGAAGAACTGTGCAAAAGACTTGGCATAGAGTTACTAGCAACATCTGGAATCTGGGAAGACTTCCACTATATAAAAGTTAGAGCCAGAAGTAATAATAAGATAAGGAAAGCATGCAGAGCTTGACCAGGAATGAGGAGGGGGTGGGGATATTAGAATGAAGCATTCTGAGCTCTTCCCAGATCTTTTTCTAGATTTTTTTTCCTGTTGGCCTAGGCCAGATCTGGCCTGTTTTAGGGCTTGATCTTTCTTTTGCCAGCTTCTCCTACCATGCCAAATTTGGTCCCACTGTCTTCTGTTTTCAGTGAGTGAGCATGCTGATGAACAGACATACAAAGTCCCAAGCCCTTTATTATAATTTATTTCTAACATTCTATTGGATTGGAAAGAATAAAAACACGTAATGGCATGGAGGGAAATATACTCATAGCCTAGTGCCCTATCAGAAGAAAGATGATGATGATGATGATGATGATGATGATGATGATGATGATGATGATGATTCACATTAAAGAAAGAAATGGAAGGGCTCATTTTAGTGGCTCAAGAACAGTCACTACATATAAATGTAATGAAAGCTACAATTGAAAAAAGTCAGTATGATAGTAAATGTCAGGTATGCAAAGAACAGGAAGAGGCTGTTGAACACCTGGTATATGAATGTAAGAAGATTGCACTAACTGAGTATTTGGAAAGATACAATAAAGTGGCCACCTTTATTCACTGGAATCTTAATAAGAATTACAACTTACCAACAACAAAGAATTGATAGAATTACAAAATTGAAAAAGTGTAAAAAAATAAAAGATTAAGATCCTATGGGACTTCCCAATACAAACTGATAAACATTTAGCCCATAATAAGCCAGGCATGACTGTAGTTACAAAGAAACAAGTATGGATAATTAACATTGCAGTAGCTGGAGAGAGAAGAGTTAATGAAAAAGTACTAGAAAGAATAGAGAAATATAAAGATCTTCCAATAGAGATTGAGTGAAGGTGGGGGGAAAAAAAGTAATAGTGGTGCCAATATGATTGCTGCACTTGAAAATCTGAAAAAGCACTTGAACGTAATAGGAATTGATAGAATTTTGTTGCACTTCTTAAAACGATACATATATTATGATGATATCCTAGATCCTTGGGAAGGATTCAATATTCAAAAGTATCAGATCCATTATCTGGTAGACTATGTGTAAATATCAATAAAAACAACAACAATAATACAATAAATAAGGCCTGCAAACACCCTGTACCCATTGCAGATACTTATTTTCAGTGATGCACTTGGAAAGCTACAAACAGGGTATAAAAGAATCAATGTGTTAATGATTAAGGTATTGGACTAGGCTGCAGGAGCCCCAAGTTCAAGTCCACCCTTAGTCATGGAAACTCAGTAGGTGATTTGAGGACAGGCTCTATTTCTCAGCCCAACCTACCCCCAAACTTATTGTTTTGGGAAGTACTGGAGGACAGCTGTTATGTATGCCATCTTGAACTTGAATGAAAGGTGGGACATAATTCTAACAAATAATCAATAAGAATTGGCTGATATTACAAACAATAATGGGCCTTTGATTAAATGGGAACCAATTGTAACAGTTGACTACATATTTTGTTTTATTTATTTATTTATTTATTTATTTTGACCCTCAGTGAGAGTGATGACTGGGTAAGAAATAATCTAGCTAGTTCTCTGCTCTAAAATAGTGATTGTACTGTTACTGTGGTTTTATGGGAGATGGAATGTATTGCATCATTTCTGCCTTGTCTTTAGAGAGAACAACCAAATGTTTGAAGATGCTCTAAGACAATTACTTCAGAAATTAGTTATGTTTCTTTTTTATTCCTCCTAAAATGAAGCACATTAGTAACCATGTCCCTGATATCATGACCACAGTCTTCCCTCCCTCACACATCAGTTCTTGTTTATACACGAACTGTGAGGCTGTCTAATGCATTAGATCTTGGCACAGCTAGCTCAGAATTCAAACTGTTTGTTTTGTTCTCAGATTACACATTCATTTTCATTTTGAAAAAGGATTGCCTAATTATAAGCAGGCATTCCAACAGCAGCCACTTATAGCTCTTTCGAGCCATAATAATTGTTCTTAATGATTATTTAAATGTGCCGCCTGGGGGTTGTATGTTCAGCCCATATTTATCAGCTATCACAGAACTCAGGGAAAAGCACACATCTCATAGGAACAAATTTTTGCACTGAATGACAACAATATTTTTACAGTACAAATACACAAGGCTGTAACCTGGAAAATTAATAATATTGTAACCCTAACTCTGAGTTTCCAAATAATGCCAAAACAGAAGAAGAAGAAGAAGAAGAAGAAGAAGAAGAAGAAGAAGAAGAAGAAGAAGAAGAAGAAGAAGAAGAAGAAGAAGAAGAAGAAGAAGAAGAAGAAGAAGAAGAAGAATTAAAACAGATAAGCACTTGCCAGTAACACTGCAGACTTAACAAGTGTTGATAAAAAAGACAAAAAAAGTCTGGATAGTGGACATTACAATACTCGGAGACAGCAGAATAGAAGAGAAAGAACTGGAGAAAATCACAAAATACAAAGACCTGCAAATAGAAATAGAACGACTGTGGCAAAAGAAAGCAAAGATAGTATCAATAGTAACAGGTGCCTTGGGTGCAATCCCAAAACATCTGAAGCACCACTTGAAGCTCATTGACACTGACAAAATCATCATCAGTCAATTGCAAAAGGCAGCTTTACTTGGAATGGCTTATATCCAGTTACGATCCCTTTAACACCGTCAAACAACATCTGCCTATGCCAGGTCCTTGGGAAGGACTCAATAGGTGGATAAAAGTGCCAAATCCAGTCGAAACAACCGGTTGACTGTGCAACCAACAACAACAACAATAATAATAAAAATCAGGAAATAATAGCTCAAATTATAAGTTTCAAACAAATAACAGAAAGCAACCTTCATTTAAAAGTTCAACATTTGCTTCCAATCAGATGTTACTGATCAAGCAGTTTCTTGTAGAAAAGTAGGCCGGTGGTATGCAGAGTGAAATTTGTTTCACTTCTTAAGTTTAAGGAGTGAAACTTAAGGCACACAATGAGGGACAAACTCAACCAAACACAGATTAGAGCTGCTATTAAGGCTTACCTCGTAGTAGTAAGGGTGGTGAAGCAGCAATACTTCTCCACCCTTATTGCGTCTGCAGGTAGCTGCCCTGCAGCCTTGTTTTGGGTGACCTGAGCCTTCTTGGGTACAGGATGCTCGGTGGTCCTCTTACAGGACCATGTGGAGGAATTTGCTCAGCATCTGTCAGACAAAGTCACCTGAATTCATTCTCAGCTGGATGCCGGCCGTATTCCAGGTCTTAAGAAGGTGCCTGGGGCAGATTCTTGCCCTGTTATCTGCACTCAGTTTGAACCTGTTGGGCCTGAGGAAGTGGACAGTGTTCTTAGGACTGTGAGCTTGGCCACCTGTTCTTTAGATCCATGTTCCTCCTGGCTAGTTAAATCTGCCCAGTGGGTGTCATTGAAGAGAATCCAGAAGCTTCAGCTGGTGCAAAATGCAGCGGTGTGGACAGTTATGTGTGCCCCAAAAGGGCACATGTGACACCTCTGCTCTGCAAGCTGCATTGGTGGCCAGTTTGCTTCCAGGTGCAATTCAAGGTGCTGGTTTTTACCTTTAAAACCCTTCATGGCATGGGGCTGAATTATTTGAGGGATTGCCCCTCTCCAATTACATCTGCCCATCCCATTAGGTCCGGCAGAAGAGGTATGCTACAGGTCCTGTCGCTAAGGAGTTTCATCTGGTGGGATCCAGGAGGTGGGCTTTTTCTGCTGTGGCACCCACCCTGTGGAGCATCATTCCCCCTGAGGTGAGACTGGCCCCATCCCTGATACCTTCAGGAAGTCCCTTAAAACATGGTTGTGCCAACAGGCTTGGAGGTCTCAAGGCAGTGGTAAATCAGTGAGATGGCTTTATTGTCCATAACAATAACTTTCTCTGCTACTCCATTATTAGTAACTTTGATAGTGTTTTAATTGTTGAATTTTTAATTGTTAGTTTTTATGATTGTCTTTCTTATTGTATTCCACCCAAAGTCACAAATCTGTGAGATGGGCAGCTATATAAACATGAGGTATAAACAAACAAACAAATTGTGACCGTAGTACTATCAAATATTGGCAGCATTGGATAAAATTAAAGTTTGGGAAAACATGGCAAATGTTAAAATTGGAGACCCAAATTTTAATGCCCTTTTTACATTTAATGCTGCATTCAAACTCTCCGTTTGCAATGAAATTCATGTGCAGTTTTGGCATTCTCCACTGTACGGAGCAGGAAAGGAAGACTGTGGCCTCCCCATGTCCCTCCTTCATTGCATCCTCAGCCCCACAGATTAAGGGAAGGACTAAAAAGGAGGCATCTATAGGTTTGGCTTCCTTCCCTGCCCACCTGCCTACACCCGTGTTTGAGGAACACATGTGCTCCTTGAATATTTGAATTTCCCAACACTAGGTTGGCATGGTGTTTAATAATTACATTTAATCAATACATTTCTTCCACACGGTACCATATTATCTGCAGGTGCGTTGTTATTGTTAGAATTTGTAGTTTCAGTTCAAAACATTATCTCCAATATCATTGAAACGTTGAAATAAATACATTATTTACATTTTATAAATCTGCCATACATTCTAATACTACCGTACATAAATAAAAGAATGAGTGAATTATTCATCTCATCAACATTATAACAGATTTCTTATTCAACAGGTTTCCTATTCTATTTTCCTCTGTCTATGATATATAAGGTAAAATTTATTGTATCAAAATATAAGCTAAAACACAAAAGTAACATAGTAAAGGAATCATATTTACCATATTCTAGAGCATTTTGTACAAATAAATAACAAAATGAGCAATTTTACAGACAATTCATCAAGCTGCTCATCCTCCCTTGTTCTTACATTACAGAGTTTGGTCATATATATTTTATTGCATACCCTTACGTATCAGTTCTCAGTAGGAAGACTGATTTTTCATAAAATAGCATACTCATTTAAATATTCAGAGCAAACTAATCCTGCAATGTAACAAAACACTGCACAAACTCTGCAGTGTGTCTGTCTATTTTCACTTTCAGATATTATGTATGTGAAGCAGTATTTCTTAAGCTTACAACATCTTAAGAAGTCATGATAGAGTTTCAGCAAATTCACATCTCAAGTATTTGTTGTCACTTGTTGTCATTTTTGCTGTTTCAAAAAAAAGCATGGCTGCAACTCTCACATATCAAAATCCAACACCCAACAATTGTTTATTTTGTTTATCTTCCCTTCTATTAAAATGTTATTCAAGAGAACTGTACATTTGGAACAGACGAAGGCGATACTGTATCTAGATTCCCAAACCAACCTTCCTCTGATAGAATTGCTTCTAATCTAACTAGGAAAGATGATTATCATTCCCTGTGCAGCTCTTATCTGTCCCAAAGGCCTAGCAAAGGGCTGGAATTGAATTATACCAATACTATCTATTCTAATAATTAAACTTGATTTACCAGATGCTTCATAGTCTGTATAAGTATGGAGTAGGGTAAATAACAGTATTAGATACTTGGCATGAAAACTCAAGGATTGTGATTACCCAACATGCTTAACTGGGTCAGATAAAGTTCTAGCAGATGGATAATTACAACATGCTCAGCTTTGTTAGTGTTAACATTGGTTGGAGGAGGTTCTTTGTGACTTCATGTTGGGCAAGCCCAGGTCCTTTGGTAGGTCCATAGTTCAAAGCACTGGGCAAAACAAGAAAATGGGTAAATTCAGTCACCAGGGTTAAGCATGGCAGCCCAAGAACAGGGCATATAAGCACAGCCTTCCTGTGAAGCTAAAACTTGCTATACTTAGCTACATCAAAACTGTGTGCACGTGTACAAGCCTGAGAAGGGAATAAGAAAGACAACATCAGTCCTGAGGTAGGAAGGCAGTGGAAAGCCCAGCCTAGTATGAATATTGCTGTAGATTTTTATCGCTATCAGAACATATTAAGATAAATAACATCAGCATTTTATTACTATCAGCACTTTGTTATTTGTGGTATTTTTCTACTCTTGGCCTGTTACTGTCTCCATATTGTTTCAGCATTTCATTTCTGTAATTTTGTAGTGAGTATTGTGCTTCTTGACTTTGTAGATTGCAGTTTGAGAATTTACCTATTGTAAATTCTAGCTGCATCTATTTTTAATTGGCTTTGTTCATTTTTTGCTCATCTATTACAATTTATTGAATTAGTAATTTTTGCTAGTCAGTGAGGTCACCGGAGGTGAATTATTTCATTAGTGACAGGCAGAGGGAGATATGGTGCTAGTACTCATGATATCTAAGAACTGTTTTTTTTCTGATTGTTCTTTCTACCAGAAAAATCGATTTGCCTATCCTTCTTGTCTTTTGTTCAGGAGTATAAGTAGAACTCTGTGGGCCCCAAGGCCAAGGTTTTCAGGTGGGGCAAAGGTGGGTTTTTTGGGGGGGGGGGCTGCATCTAGGGTTGCTTGTATCTTTGCAGCCCAGAAATGATATTATATCTTCTCCCTCCTTGTTCCTTTAGAAGCAGGAAGAAAGAGAACAAAAAGGGAGAAGAGATCAGCCAGAAGTGATCACCAGGAAAGTTTCCAGGGTCATTAAGATGTCCACTTCCAGTGCATGTTCACTGCTACTGCTGAAGCCACAGCTGACTTGGGAACAACAGTAGAAAGGATGGAAGCCACAGCAACAGCATTTTTTCTACCCATCCCTCCCTCCAACGTTTGGCATAGGTCTCCTGCTGCACTCATGTTGGGACCCTGTACTTGGGCTGCCATGTCTATGCTGCAAGAATCCAGACAAGCACTAGACATGACAGCAATGAGATACAGAGAAATAACCCTTTGAAGTCCTATCCTGTGTGATCACTTTTGATGAAGACCTGGAGCAAGAAGTGGGTGGTGAAATAGAGCCAGTGGCCCCTGTGCCTGATAGCCCCCAAACAGTTTTTTCTCCTGCCTTCATTATATTTAGTCCAATATCTGTGTATGTAGTACTACCTTTGAATGCCATGTTTTTTCCAGAATAAAAGTTATGTAATTATGAATGTAGGGGTCATCTTGGCATATACAACAGGTGGTTGTTGTATATGCAGAACCTGAGGTAGTGGATTTCTTATAAGTCACCAGTTCATAATATTCATTTGCCCCATGCCTAAGGTCCTGGATGGATGACAGCCAGTTGCTGATAAAGACATTCATCAATTTAGAGCACAGATCTAAATGGGAGGTTGCTAGCTTATTTGATTGAATAAGCTTCCAGTCATCTTTCAGAACTGTGAGGTAAATGTGCTAAGATCTTGGGAAGCAATTACATTAGAATTATATCGATCCCACTTCTCTACACCAGATTAGTTCTGTGTAGAAAAGGGAGGGAGGATAGAACTAACAGAACAATAAAAAAGGGGAAAATTCCAAGTGAGACATATCACATGAAGTTTAATGCATTTTTGACAAGGTCTTCTCTGGTGATTCTTTAGATATGCTAAGAAGAAGGTGCTCCAGAAGCAAGAAAATGCCAAAACCAGCCCTTGTGTTAATACCAAACCCTATTCAAGATCTAGGTTCAGGGATGGCTGCTAGTCTGGTCTGGTCCTGTCACAAATGCACATAATTCAGAGGTGCCTATAAGATACAATAAGACGAACTTACCCCACCATCATTTCTGATTTCCACCTGAGGGACTTCTTCCTGCCCATAAAACAGTTACTTCCAGTGAGTTCTTCACTACCAAAGAAGAAAAACAATTTTCATGCAAAAGAAGGAAAAGGGTGTATTGATTCATGCCATTGCAGTCAGGCAAGCAAGAATTTTCCCTTAAATGTCCTTATTCTACCTGACTATCTTACAACAAAATCTAAATCATATAGCAAAAGCCTATCACAAGTTAAGCATAAAGTTTTTATGAGTTGAACTCTGAACTTTAAAAAGTCTGAAATCTTTAGCAATTGCTTCTTGCCTTCAGGATAGATGCAGTTAGTCTTCTGCCTTGTGGGCATGCCCTCAGCTGCAATCCTTATTGATGTTCCTTTGCTACTGCTTTCAAAACTGTTAAAATTCCTTCACTCAAGTGTTCTTAGCACTTATGTTGATAGGGAATACTTCAAAGGATACATCTTTACTTTATCAAATCTGCTCTAATTTTGCAGATGGAATCAAAGAGCTTTATTTTAAGTCTAGTCAAGTTTGCCAACTGTCCTAAGCCCCAGAAATCAATTCTCTGTAACCACTGTAATCAAATTTGGTGTAAAAGCTTGCAACGCAATGAGGCAAGTTACTCCTTGGAGTAACTGTTGAGCTCAGCTATCTTACATGAGGGGTAGTACAGTCTTACAGTTTAAGGGTCCCCCCCTTAAGGCATAACCTGATATATTTCATTCTTTGACTGCACTGATAGGTGACCTACACATCATTCTCTTTCCCTCTATTCATAATTCAGAAGCATGTTGTTTTGCTCTTTTTTCAAAAAACAAACAAACAAAAATCCCCATGAGTCCTCAGAAGTGAATCACAACCTGGGTGTTCTGATGGAGTTATTATAATGACAGGAAATATACAGTAATGCAATCAAATGTGTTGGCAGGCTTTTATGAGTGACTTGTACAAGAAAACAGTAGTCATGTAGCTGAGACCTTGGGCATTAAGTTTCATCAAACACTGAAGGATTTTTTTCCTCTGTCTTCTTGCTTACATGTTTAAGTATCTAAATCCCAGAATGTGATATCCATGTTGTTAAATCAAGCATTCCTGCCATTAAATTATACAGATAAAGACTTATTAAATGGGTTGCTCGTCAATCACGATTATTCAAATGCAGTGGTATGCAACATTATACAATGTTTATCTCTGGGAAGAAAAAGAATCCTTCAGTTATTTAACCCCAATTATTAAAAGTTCATTACTTCAGTTCTTAAATTTCAGAATCAGAATCAGAATCAGAAAATGAAGAATCCATCAGTTATTTAACCCCAATTATTAAAAGTTCATTACTTCAGTTCTTAAATTTCAGGTCCATAGAAAAAGTCCTTATACCTTGGTTAAGCACGTTATTCTTACATTGTTCTATTCATGTAATGGTTAAGGAATTGGACCTGGACAAGAGGCAGAGTACAAGGCCATGAAGCTCATTGGGTCACTTTGATCCAAGGTGTTGTGGGGGTAAAATTAGGGGAGGCCCTTATGTAAGCAGTCTTACATAAGCAGAAAAATTGCCTTTTTCAATGCAATAAACAAATATATATGAAATATACTGTGCTAGAAACAGACACACATACTTGCAGTACGTGTGCTATATATTATGCTATATCAAGTCTACTGAATGATCTGTCCCCTCTGAACTATTAATTAAGAACAATAACAATGGAAGGCACTAGATATATACACTTGGTACATCAGTTTAAGTGGATTTTAAGATTAGCTCTCCAGGAACTTTTAATCAAAGAACTGACTTAGCAATGTTATCACCTCAGCCATTACCCTTCCTTTTCTCAAAATTCCAGGGATCAGCTCTGGAATTTGTTCTTTCACAGAATAGAAACAGCAGAAAAAAGAGCAACATTAAGAACTCTTTGGGAAAAAATATGGCTGCCATATTGTTGTGCAAACCTCGTATTGTTTGGGAGAGGGAAATGTTTATAAAAGCAATCATAAGGGAGAAGCAAAATAGGACACGTCACACAAACAAATCAATGAATAGAAATACTGCTACAATTTAAAGCAGACATGAGAAAACTGTTGAGGCAATCTATTGTATGGTCATTTCATCACTTCCACAGGTCAATAGAAGAAAACAGAAAATCACCTAGATAGCTAAAGATGGGAAACTGAAAATCAAAGGAGAAATATTTGGAGGAACAGGGCAGTTCTGTGCTCAGAAAACCATGTGGCTTGCCATGAACTGCCTTTCTAGAGGTTCCTACCGACACAACCAATTGTAAGAAATAGTAGTTGTAGTTCATTAATATATAGAGGGCTATACAGTATATTATTTATCCCTGATTATAGTATACTGGAGTGACCCAAAGGAAGAGTAATACGCTATTCCTCTTTCTCAAAGGATTCCTGATTTCACAGAGAAAGAGAAAATATAATGTAGTACACACAACAGCATGCAGAGAATCAAATGAAGATTTAGTCTCTCTCTCTCTCTCTCTCTCACACACACACACACACACACACACACACATATATATATATATATATATATATATATATATATATATATATAAATCAGAGGTAGTCTAGATATACCTTTCCCTGCACAGTATTTAATCATAATCTGAATGTATATTTCAGATCAATTAATATAATTGATTATCTGCTATAAAGCCTTCTATGGCTCAGGGCAGAATCTAATGCTTTCATTAAAATGACCAAATGAGTGTTGCTCCATCACCCCAAAAGCTACTGCCCCCTGACATCACAACATGTGTAGAAAAGGGGCAGAGCTTGCATCAGAACAGCACCCTTGTTTCACCAGTCCTCCCCCACCCACCCCTGGCACAGATTCTGCCCTCACCACTTGCTTGCTGAAGGTTTCCACCTACAAAAAGATAAAATGGGAAGAGGCAAAAAGGGCATTCTTTGTGGGAGCTCCACCCCTCTGGGACAGCTTGCCCCCAAGGCAAGTGAAGCTTCTACCCTCATGGCCTTCCAGAAACTTACACAATTTTAGCTGTTCCAAAAAGTCTTAGGGACTGGAGTATACTGAAGCTCCTAGTGCCAGGAACGTAATTATTATACTGCAATTAGCACGTGCGCCCACACACAAGCATAGAAACTTCTCAATATGGTCACGGATGGTGAATGTGATGAATGTCTAATGAAGTCAGATACTAAACATAGGGAAGGGCCAACACATTAAAAAGAAAGGATGTTCTTTATTTTCGTTATACCCTCTTTTTCCCTAGAAAGGGATGAAGTCCAATTCTCATGGCAATCTTATGGTTTAAATCCTGGCATATGCCAGAGAAGTTTCCATTTTCAGAGTCAATTACTTTTTCCACTTCTGAAAAATGCATCCTAGCCTCTTTGCCTAATTTCCTTTTGAAGAATGGAAGTGTGTGTCTGATTTCAGAAGCAGGAACTCATTGTTCAGAGCCCTGGTGGCATGTAGCATATCCTCTGATCAAAGTGCTCCTAACAGTTAAAGAGACTGAAGAAATAATTGCAATGTTGATCAGAGAAATCTCTATTAGAGGGATTAAATTGTAACATCTCTCTGTGTGTATGTGGCTGTATACCTGTAATGTTTCCTTCCCACCCTAGTGTGAATTATTCCTTAAAACAAGGACTTCTAAAGGAACCAAAAAGGGTCAGCGATAGAGATTGGAGGTAATTCACTGTTTAGGCTTCTGGGTTTTTTTTTTCCCCAGAAATCTACTTTCATGACTTTGGGCTTTGTTACCAACTTACATTAATAAGGTCCAGCCAGCGCAGACTCTTTTGACTCCTTTTCACTCGCTGTCCTCACCTGTCAGCCCTCTCTTCATCAACTATATTTATTACAATCAAGCCCTGTCAACTGTCACAGCTTACCTGCAGACTGCCGGTAAATATGTCTTTCCAGTCATTAGACATTCCTTTCAGTCACCTTGGGATTTCTACCTTGTCTATCTCACTCCAAAAAAACTTTTGTTCAGAAGTATTAAACTCCCACAGAGCAGTGTCAGCTTGGGGCCATTACTGTAGGAAGTGACAGAAAACACCAAACTGTCACTCATTAAGGATCTGGTTTTTCCAGAGTTGATGCAAGTCAGCCTTAGCCCCCCAAACGAATCATGATTTATTTAATATATTTGCTTCTACAAGTGTCAACTCATCAGCTTAAAATGTTTCTCCTTTAACTCTATTGAGGCCTGTACCGCAAGTTGCTTTTGAAACTTTTTTTTCTTTTTTCTTTTTCTTTTTGTTGCTCTAAGGCTTAGTAATTAAAACAGAATAGAAAACAGTGGAGATTTTGCTCCATTGCTGCAGTTAGTAGCCCTTGGTTTAATAATTATATGTACTGTACAAAGCATTCCTATTAAAATTAGAACTGGACACGCTTGGGAAAAGACCACCTAGTGAGTGAGTTACTTTTATGCCAGGCTCCTAAATCCAGGGCAAGATAAATTATCAGCCCATGGACAGATTTAAGGTGAGAAAAACAATTAGGAAAGGAAGGTAGAAGGAAACCCCATTTTCCTCTAATTATGCTGTGAAGAATAGCTCTAATAGATCCCTATTCCCAACCCACACGAAGCAAAGCAGTAAAGGTGAGTTGACTTCTGCAGTTGTTCTTACAGCAAGAACATTTTCTTTCTTATTCTGTTCCTTTGTGTGTAAGGGCTGGGGGTAGTGCAAAAACATTAATATATTCCAAAACATTTTTGCTTCTTCACAAGAACAATGTTAGAATGATTTGTCAGAAATGATCTCTATTTGGGATTACATTTTAAACTGTGGTAGAAATTTCTGTGGCTGGGAAAGCAGAATTATTAAACATTGTTTCAAAAGTACATTTAATATATGTAATTCTTCCCCAAGATGAGAAAGGGGAGGCAGTCCTCAAATGGGAGATTTGGTAGTATAGAACAAGTAGAACTATAAGGATCTGGGAGAGACAAAGTGAAAAGAAGGAAGCAGTGTTCGAAATCAATATGGTGAGTAATAATAGGCAGAATGAGAGGAGGATTGAAAAGTCACAAAAGGGAGAGACAACATTCTTAAAGAAAAGGTATATGTAGCACATTCATGAGATGGAATTCATTGTGGCCTTGATTTGTGACACAAGAGAGGTAGAACTAAGTATCTGAAGGTCAGATGAGTAGGGAATTTTTTTATTATTGAAAAAAGATCTTTCAATGGTTGTACTGACATTCTCCCATTTGGGTGTGTGTGTGTGTGTGTGATTTATTGTTAATGAAAAAGCAACAGAAGAAGACTTCCAGTGCTGATTGTGCCAATTTTATGCTCAGCTCTAAAGGAAAATTGGTAAAAAAATCTATATGCAGAACCTGGTCCAGGATCCAATACTGCTACCATTTGGTGAATAAGCTGCCAGTATTCTAGCTAGCTTGCTCAACCTCTGAAATCCATCAAATAAAATTTAGGATTTATTCCAATAAAGTTTTGAGTCCATAGAAGCCATAAGAACTGTAGGAGAGCAGGAGGCTGGTGAGCTGGTAATGCTGACTAAGAAGATGCTGAGACCAGCATCTTCGAAGCTGGTACCATCTGCCTGGTAGCTGTATGGAAGGCTAGATAGGGCCCTTATGCATCAAGGGAAAACAGATGGGTCAGGGGAGCTTAGGATGACCAGGGGGCAGACAAGTGTATTGTGGTGGTGAAGGGCAGAGGGAGATATGGTAGGATACAGGAGGTGGACTGCTCACAGGGATGACCACCTCAGGTGGTACCAAAATCGCCTCCCTGTGTGCTACCCCAAGACTTCGTAATCAATGCTCCAAAGTCCCCGTTTTCTGACTGTTGCTACTTGCTACATGGTCAGCCTGTAAGAAAGCTCCCTTTATCTAAAATAATCGTGGATGAGGGGGCTAAACTTACTTCCATTACTGAAATCTGCCTGGGCCATGGGGGAGCGGGGGGAGGAATGTTCTTCTCAGAAACGCGTCCTTTTGGGTTCCAGAGAAGCTTGGGATTGTTCCTGTGGTTCTGGTACACAGTTCAATGGAGGTCTTAGTCACCACTTAGTTATCCACTCTGTGCACATGGATCCTGGAAAATTCTCTGGTTTTTAGAAGAACTCTGAGTGATGAAGCAATATAAGAAATAACTTAGAGTACAGCTGGAAGTAAATGGGGAGTGAACCCTATTGTGCTTGAGAAAGAGCCTTTCTTAGGCATAATCTTACTGCAATAACAGCAACAAAACATAGTTATTTCTCCTCCCTTACTGTGTCTGCAGACAGCTAGCCAGCTTATCCTGGTTAAGAAAGGGTCAGGGAATACTTGCAGGGCCACTGTGAAGACTATTTTAGATATCTGGGAGATAAAGTTTCTTGGATTCACTCAGAGTTGGACTCTAGCTGTATAAGTCTTATGAAGTTGATACTGATGGTCCTGATGAAGCGGACAGGGTCCTTGGAGCTACAAGCTCAGCCTCCTGAGATCAAGGCTTCATGGGAGGTGACATGTGGTTGGGTCCTGGTGATGGTTAATGCTTCTTTGCAGGAGAAAATGGTGCTACTTGCTTTGAAAGAGGAGATATCCACCCTATCCTCAAGAGGCCATTGCTGGATCCAGCAGAACTGGACAATTACTTGAGGAGGCGAGCAGCTTGTAACTCCAGAAGGCTCTGGAGACACTGAATTATCTGGATCCTTTTCACTCAGGATTAAGACCTGTTATAGCACTGAGACAGAATTGACTGTGATTGTTGACTACCTTTGGCAGCTTTGAGATGGGGTAGTGCATCCACCATGGCCTTTCTTGATCTCTCAGTGGCTTTCAGTATATTGATTATGGTATCCTTCTGGAATAGGAGTGGGAATGGAGAGTGGGAATAGGGAGTGGGAATGGAAGGCTTAGTATGGTGGTTCTCCCTTCTCCAGGACAAGTTTCAAACACTTTTACTAGGTAGGGAGAAATCAAGCCTGAGGCCCCTGCTTTGTGGGGTTCCTCAGTGCTCTACAATCTCCCTGCTCCTATTTATTTTTATTTACTTATGTGAAGAACGTTATGGCCACCTATCTCAGAAAGTGATCCTGAACAGCTCACAATAACCAATAAAAACAATAGAATAAAAACAGAACAACCCTTCCCATCAGGTGCCAGACCAACTAAACTATTAACCTTCTGACTCAACCCCATCCTAGCCCAATGCTTGGTGGAAGAGCCAACTCTCCTGACCTCGGGGGGCCAAAGACCCACAACCACTCCATCTTGCTAGGGTTGAGCTGCAGCTGGTTTCTGCCCATCTAGGCCATACATCCTGCAGGCACTGAGTAAGTGCCTGAACAGCATTATTTGCCTGGCCTGGGGTAGAAATGTATAATTGGGCATCATCAGTATCTTGATGATCCTGAATCCCATGCTGCTTAATGACCTCACCCAGAGGCTTCATATAGATGTTAAATAGGAGGGGAGAGAGACCCGAACCCTGAGGCATCCCACATAACAGGGGCCTAGAGCTGGACCTCTTCTCCCCTACCAACACTAATTGGTACAGCCCACAGAGAAAGGAGGAGAACCACTGCAGTAAAGTGCCCCCCACTCCCAAATGGAGCCGGTCCAGCAGGATACCATGGTTGATGGTATCAACAGCTGCTGAGAGATCCAGGAAGGCCAGGATGAATTCACCACCCCCATCCTGAGTCCTACAGAGGTCATCCACAAGTACAACCAATCTGTTTCAGTACTATAGCCTGACCTGAAACTTGATTGAAAAGGATCCAGATAAACTGCTTCATCCAGGGCTCTCCACAGCTGGTACCCCACCACCCTCTTTACAACTTTCCCTAAAAAGAGAATGTTGGAGACTGGATGGAAATTATCCTGAACTATAAGGGCCAAAGCTGGCCTCTTACGGAGGGGGCAAACCACTGTCTCTTTCAAGGCAGGTGGGACTGCCCCATTTTTGATGCAAGGAGGGTAAAGTAGCCTGCAACATGGAGTAACATATCATCAATATGCTGATTTATATCCAATTACATATTTTTGCTCTGGGCTGACCAAATGATGCCATCAAGATTCTCTCACAGTATCTGGAGGCTGTGAGGATCTAGATGGAGAAGAACTCAGCTCAATCCTGGTAAGACCAACTGGCTATGGGATTTAACACTCCTGGTGACAGAGATTTTCCAACTTTATCTCTGAATGGGAAAGCGCTTCCCCAGGCAGAGCTGGTGCACAAGTTGGGGGTCCTGCACTCATAGCTCCTGCTTAAAGAGCAGGTGGCAGCCTGTAGAGGGCTGGTGCACCATGACTATGAAGGCCTTTGCATAGGTTTATCTTGTGCACCAATTGCACCCATTTCTGGACTGAGAGGCCCTAACCACAGTAATTCATGCCTTAGGCACTCTGCATCCCCTACACTGGCTCCCAGTGGGTGCTGGTTGTCACTTATAAAGCCATACAATTCGTATAGGACCATGGTTGTTTGATTGTTTCTGCTCATCTCAACTGAATGAGCAGGGTTCCATTAGGAAATGTGGTCTTGTGGAATAAAGGAGGCTAGCTTTCTCTGTCACATCGCCTACTGTATGAAACAGTACCCTCACCCCTGCCCCTGGAGATCCAGATAACCTCTGTGCTCTTGGCCTTTGTAAGATGTTCCCTCAGGTATTTGGGCTAAGAGATTAAAGGAATCCTGTTGGTGGATCTCTTATTCTTGTCTTTATCAATTGAGAATGGCGTGATTTTTAGAGGGTGCTAGTTACATTATTATTACTATTTTGGATGTTTATTTTATAAATTATGCTGGGTGGAGGGGATGGGGGGGTTAATCCTTCGTGTGCCACCTAGAGTCACTGTTGTGAGATAGACAGCTATGTAAATTGTTTAAATAAATAAAATGAATTTTGGTTAACTAGGGAAAATATGTCTCTGCTCTCTCACAAAATGAGAACTCTATCACAAATCAATAAGACTAGCCTGGATCAGTTATTTGCCCTTGATTGTGAGCCTAATTTATCAGTATATGACCTTTGAGTATATGACAAATTCCAGGCTATCATGGGTTGAAATATTATGAAAATATTACTTCATTTTTGTAGCTAGGTCATTGAAATAATCATGCTCATTAGGGATAATAACTGTTAATATTTTCCAGAAACAGAATGTTAGAATGGACACATGGGATCATTGGAATATCAAGTTTTATATGTATGGTAGATTAGATAGAAATGTTCTGTTTTATGCATATTCATAAAAACCTCAAAATGTACTATAAAGGAACAATAAGAGGAATGAATTTTTATTATAATGAAATAAACAATACTAGAAAATAAAAGATGTGGGAAACCCCAACAGTAGAAATATAAGTAAGATGCACATTTTATACACTCTATGATCTTTATTCAATCACCACTAATAATCAACTGACAATATGAAACTTTGCCTCCAAACTGAACAATAATGAAAGGATTTCACAAGTTGGCCTTTTAAATTTAATTGACTGCCATGCATAAGGAAGCTTCAGACTAGGTTAAATAAATCTTCCCAGGATTTCTATAGTGCCAAAATAATTATACAGGATGCAACCAACAAAAGAAATAATTGCTATTATGGTTTTACAGGAGAAGTGATGGGGGGAAACCAAGAGTTTCAATGAGAATTAGATGGGAGCTGGAAAAACATATAAACAAAACAAAATCTTTTAACATTATAATTTTAAAAGTAATGGCAGTCATATTTTGCAGGTGTACAGAAAGAACTCTCCGGCATTTTGCCAACTCATGCTCTGGCTCCCATTTCCTTTTGTCAAGAGGTATTTGACTGAAGTCGCAATTGTCTTGGGAAAGAAAAGAATGGACTGCTACATGAATAACTTAAGTGAGAGATTGTAAGCAACATCTTGGCTGCAGCAAGAAAAAGCCAAGCTAATGGATTTGAACACTAAATAACATAGGAAACAAAACACCTAGTCATCAGGATTAAGGCAACAAGCAAGTAAAAACCTTGAGCTTCTCTGAGGTAAATTGCTTTTACAGGAGAAAAGAGTTATATTTGGAAAAAGTAATTCTACGTATATTAAAATTTAAAAGATTTTGGGATCAATTTAAGCCAATAATATCTTCTACTTTTAGATAAGGGTGATAGAGTATGTATGGATACAATATGAGAAGATGGGCATTTTTATGAAACTGGTATCTTCTGTATTCCTGGCAATTTCAGAAAAGTACAACCTTGAGAATCAAATATACTTTGCTGGAAAAAAAATCTGCTTACTTTTTTCATCCATTCTTCTTAAATTTAAAAGAAAATTAGTTCTCTTTTTTCATAGGTAAATAAAATTTTGGAGAAAGTTTCATGGGGGAGGTAGGGTATTCTTGTATTTATCTTAATCATAATGTAGCTAATGGGTTTATGTGTATACCCTATTATATCCCCAGAAGTCTGCATCTTCCCTGGATTTTCACACTTCAATTAAATCCCAAGTGAAGGAACTGTTCCATCCAACTTTTTTTTCAGTTCAGAAGTGTGACCAGCAGAAGGATGCAGAGCAATGGTACATGATAGATATTACCAATAGCATTTTCTGCTATCTTGTGACAAGTCAGCTTAAGAAGAAAGAGGAGGAGGAGGAGGAGGAGGAGGAGGAGGAGGAGGTGGAGGAGGAGGAGGAGAGGAGGAGAAGGAAGAGCTGGAACTGTTCCATCCAACTTTTTTTTCAGTTCAGAAGTGTGACCAGTGAAGGATGCAGAGCAATGGAAAGATACATGATAGATATTACCAATAGCATCTTCTGCTATCTTGTGACAAGTCAGCTTAAGAAGAAAGAGGAGGAGGAGGAGGAGGAGGAGGAGGAGGAGGAGGAGGAGGAGGAGAAGAAGAAGAAGAAGAAGAAGAAGAAGAAGAAGAAGAAGAAGAAGAAGAAGAAGAAGAAGAAGAAGAAGAAGAAGAAGAAGAAGAAGAAGAAGAAGAAGACACTTGAAAGGAAATTCAAAAACAACATTCAAAAGAGAAAGACAAATGAAATCCTGTTTTTCAATAAACTGGATATGAGATTTAAACATAGTGTTATCACAAATGTAGTGAAATTTGTAATTCTTGAAGACATTCTGTAATTGGAGTCACCTCAGCTGCTTTTTATTTATGATGTCAGTATAAACAAGTGTTATATATGAAGCAACCATTATAGGTTATTCAAGTTACTTTAAACAAATGCATTGCACAGCAAGTAGTAGTTGATGAAGAGCTTTTTTTATGACTATGAAAGTTTTCATGTCTTACAGAGCAAGGTCTAAAATGGTCAGATGTTTAGAAGACTAGAAGAATACTTATAATAAACTGGATTTTCAATACATCTATAGAAACTAGTGAACAAAACCTAAATTCTGTTTCCATAACCAATGATCACTGAAACAGACATGAAAGTACACTTGTGTTGACACTCCAGTTAATGTAGGTGCAACAACTGCAACACACACACACACACACACACAGAGCAGAAGCTGAATCAAGCAACTTCATTTGAATATTCTGGATGCCTTTGTATTCTTCTTGATAATGCCTCCTGTTGAAAACCAAACATAAATCCAGAGTTGTTGAAGTTTTTGTTTATTTTCTTTTGTTACCAAGGAGGCCCCAAAAGCTAAGGCAATTTCCCATTTGTGGCTTCCTTATGACCAAGCTAAATGCTATCCTGCAGTCGATGAGATAGCAGAAATTATACTGGCATAGCATTTTTTCCCCCAGTAGTGGATAATACCCTGCCACTGGCAAATGTTGCTATGCTTATTTACAGTATATAGGGCATGTTAAGGACAGGTTTTACTTTCTTCCCTGCCCTCCAAAAATCACCAGTTGGTGAGAAAGCACCTATTAATTTCTCCCCTTACCATGGAATGGGATTGGGGTTGAGGAAGAGGTGGGTTTTGACAAATGAGTAGACCAGTGGGCTTAGCCATCTGTCAAAACCTGTTGCAATTTTGCACAAATGTTTTATGTAGGTGCAGTAAAATGGAGCCCCATTATTGGGGATAATTAGACTCCTTTGTGCATGAGTTAGCACTATTCCAGGAGACTGCTAAGCCTATATTCCAAAGCAGACATGGGGAAAGTTACAGAGCAGATAAAGAACTGAGTCCCTCTCTCCCATTTCACTATGTAACCCTACTCTTCAAGCTGACCTGGGTCTCAAAGTTGGGAGCCAGTTTGGAGACCAGAAGGATACAGGAAGAGAACTAATTTGATTGAATTGGACTTTCCTGCTGCCCAAAATAGAATGTCCCTAGAAGACAGTGTCCAAAAATTGGAATGGTATAAGTTGTGCCTGCACATTCTAAAGTGGCCAATAGTGCTGACCTTACAGGTCACCCTAAAGGTCACTAAAAGCATTTCTGTCAGTGTTATGTCATGTTACCATCTGGAAGGGAATTGAGAACTAATCTAGGACTTTTCAGGGGTATAATATGCTCCAGTATCATGCCTTAGTTAGCAGCATAACTGCCAGATTTTTTTGCCAAAAGGAACTGGTCAGTGAAGCAAGCCCAATTGCTTCCATGGCAAAATGTGTGTTGTGGTAAGGAAGAATACACTTTATAAAATGAGTATGGTAAAGATAACTTAAGGCTGTCTGAGTGTAGGGGAGAGATGAACTGGCAGTAACAGGAGGATGTAGCAAAAAATATTTTCCTACTCTTATAAATTCTGAGATAGAATTATCGTAATAAACAAGAAAGGAACCAATGTTCATAATTTGAACAGAGACAACTGATGGACTGGAAATCACAGTAAGAACATCTTACTCATTTCCTTGTTAAAATATTTTTAAAACTTGCCAAACTGGATGTGATCTTAACTGCATGAATAAATTTAGCTATCCTGGTATTCTTACCATCTGGAAGGGAATTGACAACTAATCTAGGACTTTTCAGGGATATAATATGCTCCAGTATCATGCCTTAGTTAGCAGCATAACTGCCAGATTTTTTTGTCAAATGGAACTCCTGGATACTCTTTAAGTGCAGGTTTTCTCTTTTAAGAGGTGTGCAACCCAATCAAGAACAGACTGCAATCCAGTCCCGAGGCCTCAGTCTCATATGATTTAATTTCAGTTTGTTCACCAGTGATGATGAATGACAATGTTCAAGGATACTGATCGCTTCTTTAGAGTTAGAAAGCAAAAGGAATAGAGCCTAGTGTCATAACCATAATGTGTCAGACTACTTCAGATGATCTCTCCTAGCAGTTTCATGTTGATGTTGAACCACAGAGAGGAAATCTACAGACCAGTGGCCTAATTGTTGAACATTAATTGCTGGCACCACCTTCTTAACATGCTGTTCAGGAAAAACTGGAACTGCTATAATACAGTGATGCTAAAACTTGGCTCCTACAGGTAGTTGAAAACCATTGTGAAAGCCAATGAAAAATCCAAGAGACCTTAAAGATCTGTACTCATCCTCATCTAGCTCTTGGCATAAGTAGTCCAAAGCGATCAAAACAAGCTCAGTAGAAATGGGTATGGACGATTAGTTGCAAAGCTCCGTGTAATATTTATACAGAGTCCCTGGGCAAAGTCACTGAGTGCCAGTCAGAAAAGAAGCAGGTACAGAAACTTGTTTTGTCCCTCTCAGCTCCTATTATGCTTGTCCAGAAACTGAGGAAGTGAAAAGCAGCATATTCTGCCCTATTAATTAGACAGTGGGTCAAAGGCCACTGAAAGGCTGAATGGCCCTTTTCCTCATGAAGATCATAATGTAAGGGGAAAACATATTTCCCTTTTAGCAGGCACAGAAGGCAGACCTGTAATGAACACTTTCTCAGTTATGGCTGAGGAATACCTGGAAAAGGAGAACTGAAAAGCAGCATGCTCCAGCTCCAGCTTTTATCTGGGATGATGTCATCCCTGTTCATTGAACAAAGGAACAAGAACCTAAATTGTTCTTCAAGGGAGGGACTATTAGCTCAGCCTCAGCTGCATATAAACTTCAACATATTGCTCATGGCCCCTTTCCCCTCCCTTCCACCTCTTGTGCATCTCTCCTTTCTATACTATGAACCTGACAGCAAGGCCTCCCTTTTTTAACTTAAGTGAGCTACTCTGGAGGGAAGGAGTGACTGAAAAGTAGGATAGAAATTAGTAAGTTAGCAAGCAAGTAAGTAGGTCTGTAAGTAAGCAAATAAGTTGATGAGGTCCCATTGTATTTTTGTTTCCTCTGAATCGGTTGAGAGTGTACAGATGCTGAAGTTGTGTTTAGATTCACAACAGGGCAGGATGATGGAACCTGACAGGATGATGGCCCTGTAACAAAATGGCTTTCCTCTGTTACACTGGGTGCATATTGGGTGTACAGAAAGGGTTGCTCTCCTTTGAAAAGAAAGGCTAAGGTTTGGGGATATATTTTGATTCAGCATTGTCACTAAAGGGGTACTGATAGCTAAGAGTGCCTTTTGCCAGCACTGACTGGCTTACCAGAGAAAGCTGTTCACAAGCAGAGATAACTGGTAAGCAGTGATTTATTTTCTGATAGCATTCCAATTGGATTGTGGTAATCAGTTGGGACTCTTCACATTTGGCCCAGGGCACAGATAGCTACATTAAACTGCTATCTACCAATCCTTGAGCCAACAGAAAAAATAAGATGGCATCTTTTTTTGTTTTTGTTTTCTGTCCTGATTGCCATTTTCTCTTTTGCCACAAAAAGAAGGCTAGTGATAGTGCTGTCCTAACTCTGTAAAAGAAGGACACATTAAGGAAAATGATGGGTGAATTCCTTATTTCCCATCCTGCCAAACATCACCTAACAACAGGTATCCAATCCCTCTTTCCAACTGGAATGGGGTAGAGTTGAGCAAATGTAGGCAGCTGCTTGGAACAGTGAATTTAGGCACCTGTCAACCAGCCCAAATACCAGATTGCAGGCATGAAGGTGTTCCAACTTTGCAACCTGACATTTGGAATATTTTTGAGCATGAGTTTAGTTCTCTTCAGGCATGCAGGAGGGAGCAAGCTCTGTCTTCCACTAGTGCTGTAACAGAATGGCCTTGTTCTCACAGCCAGCAGCACTCAGAAATAGGTGTGACTGGGATTGGCTTTGTAGTGCATTCCATGTAAAACCAAAGCCTATTTGTTTGTCCAGACATTTTGCACTGGCTGGTGTAAATGGTTTAAATGCTGCTTTTCCTGCACTTGGTGAATGGAGTACTTTAATTTTTAACTAATGCATATATATTATATAGTATACATTTATTAGATATTATTATATATTGATCTCTCTTTTATTTTTGCATAGTGTTGGAAGAAGAAAAAGATTTTTATGTCTGGCATAGTTCCCCATAACAATTCTGGGCCAGGCTTTCCCTTCTAAAACTTTGCAAAGCTTTGGATGATTCCTTTTCATTTTCTTTCACTATCTTCTGCCCTATATTACGGACAGGCAGGGTGGGTGAGAATTAGATCTACCCCTTCCTCCACTCCATCCTTTACCATTATTCTTCTTACATTACTGTAGCTCCAGACATCTGGCTCAGGTCATTCAATCCAATCAGGTTTTCATTCCTTGTTTCCCTTAGAAACAACTTCTCTCAATCTCACTGAGGAAAATGGTCCTTGTGCCATCAGGATAAGTCTCCAGAGCCTCATCTAGAGTGAAAATACCCAGCTGGCTTTTGAACTTATTGCATCAGAAACTAGTAGGTCAGTGCATTAATCCGGAAGTTTTAAATCCAAGGAGATTTTGTGTTGAGAATCGTTAGTGATCTGGATAATCTTAAATATAATCTTTAAGACATTACATGGCTTTCTTTGGTTTTTAAAAACAATGCTATTTTCCATTCTTTCAAACTTTATGCTCCCTTAAAAGTTCTATCCTGTTTTATCTCATGGAAGACTTGTAACCAATACACATTACTTATTGTCCTCCTTTGCATAAAACAACTATTTGATTAACAGTGTTATTATCAACCTTCTGATTATTCCATTTTACACGTTTAATGTTATGTACCTTTTTTCTGTAGAAGTGACATCCCCCCCCTTTAATTTTATTTTATAACACATTCAGCATTTTTATGGGACATAATTAAAACATCAAACAGTTTTTCTCTTGGTTATGCTGCATTCGGAGAACTGGAGTCTGTAGCATTATTGGAAATTAAAATGTATTAATCTTTTGCATATACAGAATGGTTTTAAATAATTATCAAAAATGATCTTTTATTCCATTATATAGAACTGCCTGATAATGCTGAAATACCTGAATTAAAGAATGTCTCTAATTGGTAGCAGGAGAATTCTTAAAAATATAAAATATGTCTTTTGGTTCATTATTTTCTCAGGCTGAATGTGGCTAATTTTCTCATGCAACTTTGTTCCTAAGGAAAAATAAGGAAGGGAAATATATTACCAACAGATGAAGTTGAACAGGTCTCTTTTACTTCCTTTAGATGTAATTACGATCAAGGAGATTGGTGTTGGGTCGTTTTAATTCAAATGAGTGCATAGCTTGAAAAGGGGGTAAATAAAACATTCTGCTGTGGCTTTAGTCCACAAGATAAATGTACAACTTGCTCATAAAAATGTTTCATTGAAATAAAGGCCTGTCAGAGCCAAGAAGAGGGAACGCAATGTGAGGCAAAGTGGCTTCACACAATGCTTAGACTGTAGCCAAGCCAATTACCTTTAAAGCCCTACATGGCATGGGGCCAGGTTACCTAAGGGACCGCCTCTCCCCTATGTCTTCAATCCATCCCACCCAATCACACAGAGAGGGCATGCTTTGGACCCCCTCAGTAAAAGAACTCCGATTAGCGTGGTCCAGAAGGTGGGCCTTCTCTGCAGTAGCCCCCGCTCTTTGTAACATTCTGCCCCCGGAGGTGCGATTGGCCCCCTCACTCCTGGCCTTCCGAAGGGCCTTGAAGACCTGGTTCTGCCACTTGGCCTGGAATGGAGAGGGAATACTTCAAGCAGAGGGATGGCTAGCCCCATAGTGGCCAGCTGTCCGCAGCCTGATTTTCCATCTTCTTGGATTTTCCTTTTTTAGTATTGTTTTTAATTCTGGATGTAACTGGAGCACAGAACTGGAGCACAGAATCCAAATCAGGGGAAGTAATTGTTCCACAGACCCCATTTGGAGTGCTGTATACAGTTCTGGGTGCCATAGTTAAAAAAAGACCAATTAGAACAAGTTCATAGGAGGGATACTAAGATTGTAAATGGCCTGGGAACCAAGCCTTATGAGGAATGGTTAAAGGATCTGGGTATGTTTAGCCTACAGAAAATACTACTTAGAGGAGATGCCATAGACATCTTCAAATATCTAGAGAGCTGTCAGACAGGAGGAGGGGATATATCCTCTAGTGCCCAAGAGGGCAGGATCAGAAGCAGTGAGTTAAAATTATAAGTGAGGAGAATCAGGGTAGTCATCAGAAGAAAACATCTTGACTGTATAAGTTGTCAGCCACTGGAACAGGCTGCCACTGAAATAGTGAGCTCCCTTCATTGAAGGTCTTCAAAGAGAATCTGGATGAATATTTGTCAGAGATGTTCTAGTGGATTCTACACTAGCAAGGATATGGATTAGATGGCCTCTTAGATTCCTTCCAGCTCTATGATTCTATGACATTCAGTTTTCCTTAGCTGGGAATAATTAATCCACTGTATTAATTCCATAAAAGAGCTAGACTATTTTCCTTAAATATTCTTGTCTTTGTAGTTCATAGAATGTGTATCTAGGAGAGTTTCATTAGTCAGAGTTGGGATATTTATTCTACATAATAAATTTATATAATCATATGAGCACAATTGAATCATTTTACAAACTTAGATATCTCTCTGTTAAAGCTCATTACTGCATAGCTGACCTTGGCTTATGTCAAAAAAACTGTTCAAAACTAAACCTAGTTAATATTTGAATGGGAGTGTTCAAAATCCTAAAGATGAAAACTAGTCTTGGGAGCCAAATAAATAAATAATTCAAAAATACCCTGAAAGATGATAGTGACAAACCACTTCCATATTATTGCCAAGAAAACAGCTTGGATATATCCACAAAAGTCAAGCTCAATTTGAGGGAGACTTTACTTTTTTATGTATACTAGAAACCATCTATTCTAATCTGAAAAGTTATAGATTGAATCACTTCATATTCCATCATGCTTTTGGAAAGGTTTAAAAATTACTTTAGGCAAGTGTGATGGCCTCACAGCCAATCATCCTTGAGCCCTTTTTAAATAATAGTTTCCTGCTAAATTACTCACCATATGATTAAGGAAGAGGGGGCCTCAAAGGATCACTGAAAATAATTTAGTGGCTCAGCTAGGGATTAAAAGAAATATATCATGGATTTCTTTTTAAGAAAAATAGCATGATCTGACAAAAATGGTATCTATCATGGCATGAATGGAAGTGTAGCTTCCTAGTGTTCATCTTGAAATATTTCTAACTCATGCGTACTGGGAAAATTGCATACAAAAATGCGCATGTAAAAAACAAGTTTAAAATATGTATTATTAGGGAAAGATGCATATAAAGTGCAAATGTAACATATTTACATATTTATTTTACATGTTTTAAAAAATGGCAGAAAGTTTGACAGAATGATTAATACCTGAATATACAACATATTGAAATAGACTGTATTAAGGCAGAGTTTCATACCCCTTGCCTCAGTGTACTCAAGAATGATATTATACTTCTTCAGATATACTCAGTTTGATCCATTCAAATGAGAACTTACTGCATATCTTCTTAAGGATATTACATGTTGAACTATTGAGTCATTTTAAGTGCATTGTTGAACCTCCCAATTTTATCTTTGTACCATTAGTGCTTTCTCTTCTTTTCTTTGATAAGGCATATATTGGTAACTGACAAAAAAGAAGAGTGTAATGAGATATGAATCCATTATTCTCTTGGATATCCTATTGCTAATAATCTCAAGAGAATGTTGCCACTGCTACTGATTTCCTCCAATGTTTTATTTAAAGGATTCCTCCACTTACTAGTATAAAGGAAATCTTGTGCTAAATACTACATACAGATCGGTACAATGCAATAGTTCCCAATGACTTTGTTGGAATTTAGATCTCATTATTTCCTTATATATGATTCATTGTATATATCTGCTTATGAAATTCAGATATTTTTCTTTGCATATTATGAAGTACAGTGGTACCTCTAGTTACGAACTTAATCCGTTCTGTGACTCTGGTTGCAACTCTAGTTCGCCGCAACTCGAGGTAAATTTTCCCATAAGGTTCAATGTAAATACGGTTAATCTGTTCCGCCCTCCGAATTTGGTCGCACCACGAGGCAAATTTCCCCCATAAGGTTCAATGTAAATACATATGGTTAAACAGTTCTGAAACATATGCATTTTATTTTTAAACCACAAAAACATGAAAATAGTTGAGATGGTCGACTTCGCCATCTTGTACTCCAAGGCCAGATCAGTCACGCGAATACCACGATCGTGCTTTTCTATAAAGTCATTCTTAAGTTCGATCGTCACTTTTTTCTTCAAAGCCTTATTCTTGCCAAGCCTGCTCTGCATTTTCTTTGGAGCCATGCTGACAAGCACACCAAACACCTTCCAAACGCCACAAAACACACCACAAGCCTCACCGAATGTCTCCTTGCTACCGTGATCTCGCCCATAGGAAGCCGCGACCACGTGGCAGCAGGGAAAATGGCTGCGGATCCGGTTTGTAACTCGAGGTGGAGTTCGCAAGTCGAGGTAAATTTTTGGGGCCGGAGCTGGTCGTATCTCAAAAAATTCATAAGGAGAGGTGTTCGTAACTCGAGGTACCACTGTACCTGAGAAAAATAGTATTCCAGACTTCCACTATAACTAATGTAATCAAACACTAAGATTGTAATTTTTCAGAAAAGGAACTAAGGCTTAAGAAAGTAGCTTGCCTACAAGCACCCAAATGGATCATGGTTGTTTAAATATAAAATGGGATCCAGGTCCAATATTTCATTTAAAAGATTATAGCTTTTTAAAAGCAATGGGGCAACTGTTAGCATTTTGGAGGGCAATAAGGCACATACCATCATTTGCTCTAGTAACTGACTGAAAAAAATGAAAAGTTGCAGAAAAGTTGCTAAGCATACTTTCAGCTGAGGAACTCAGAATTCACTGCTGAATGCTTAAGTAAAAGCATAAGCCTACAATCTCATCAACAAATGTTCAAAGATAATGGGAGCAGTGGGGCAAAGCTAAATATGTTTACATAAAACTTTTGGCTTTATGATGTTGCTCTGTTTATTCTGAAAACAGAATATGGAAACAAGGCATTCTTAGTTACTAACATGAAAATACGCATTTGTTGACAAATGCAATGTTTAAATATTACTTTTAGATCTTTTTGAGCCATCTTAAATGGCCTCTCATGATCAGAAAAAAAAAGTATCCCTAGCCTATCCCCATACAGCTTATTTCTCTTTAACGTGTCTTGCAAAAAGGCCCTTACAAATAAAGTATCCCAACAGTTAGTACATCAATAACTCCTCTACATGCATAGCCTGACTCTCAAACAAATATCTATGAAGGAAATTCTGAAGACAAATTTTCCAGCAAATTTTCTCAATATTTGGGTTTCTATCCAAGCAAGACTCTTTAAATATAAAGCAAATCAGTCTATAAACTTTAGGGATACAGCCAAGGACTATAAAGCACCCAGCTGGATTTAAGAAGAAATATGGTTGTGTAAATCACCTGAAAGAGATCTCCAATAGTGAGTGTTAAGAGTTGAGCTCTGGTAGGCATGAGAAATCTTTGCAATGTTTTGATGAGCAAGCATTATGCACAATTCCAAACTTTTCCTATGTCAGCTGGCAAGAACTTTGACCTCAGCAATATTTTGATAGTTCTCCTTTTTATATTTTACCTAATCTATTACTGTCACTAAAGGTACACTTTTATTATGTTACAAGATACCATTTTAGGTGCCCTTATTCAATTGTGAATACACAATGAGTATGTATTAATTGATCAGGATCGGATCAAGTGTGTTACACATTCAAGAATTAATTCAAGTATCTAAATACTTGTTCTACAAAACACTGTATCTTCATAAAATTGTTAGTAGCATTATCAGTACTGGAATATAGTAAAGTTTGTGCTTAACTTGTATAATGTTTAATTGTGTCAAAACTATAGTATATGAAAATGTTTTCAAAATAATGGACTACCAGTCTTTTTGTTGCAATGCAAGTATTTCAGATATGATGGAAATAGCAAAAGAGCAATAATATATTTTGTAACTGTTAAATATAGGTGTAACAGTACTGCTTGTTTGGGCTCTGAAAACAGAGATGAAGAAGAAAAGACTGTTGATGAATCAAAAGTATCAAATACATTATTAGTGAGAAATTTAGTAAAGGAGGTGTGGTGAAGTGTCATTTTTGCTTTTTTTTTTTTTTTTTACTTTATAGATTTACTATAAGAAGCTAACTTTTCCCCCTTAATAATTACTGGGATGGGTGGGTGGGAGGTGTCTTCAATTTTCTGAGAAGGTGTTGTTGTAAACAAGTGAATGGATGGAGCATCTAATGGCTGTAGTCATCCCTACTGAAAGGTGTGGGGTCTTTTGAAGATTGGCCTGAACATTAGCCATAATGTTTCTCTTTCCCCTCTCTCCAGTTACTTTCCTCCTGTCATCTCTGCTTCCCCCCCCCCTTCTCCTCCTCTCCTAATGCAATTCCCCCTTCCCCTAATTTAATTTCCATTTTATTCCTCTTTTTCTTCTTCTTTTCAGTCTCTACTGGAAAGAGGAAGAATGTGCGGGGATGCATGCTACTGTGTAAGAAAGTGATTTGGGTATGTCAGAAGGAATACGCAATTAATTCATTTTATAATCCATGTACAGTATTTATTTATCTGTTTATTTCATCATATTTACTGTATATAGCCACCCATCTCACAAAACGTGACTCTGGACAGTGTACAATAAAAACAAACCATAAAATAAATAATATTAAAAAGAATTTTACAATTAAAAACATGAATCAGTGTTACTATTAACAGACTAGCAGAGGGTTTGATGTTATAGACAACATAGCCACTTCACTAATTCACCAGTTCCTGGAGATCCCCAAGCCTGTTGACCCAGCCATCACTCACTCACATTTATGCAGGAAAATCTCCCAGAATGGTGTGAGAGGGAGTTAGCAAACAGATGTCGACAAGATAGAGAAACTGGGCATTGCAGAGGATTTTAGTCTGTGATTATATATTTTTTAAACCTAGCTTCCTTTTGGAGCATATATGGCACTATTTGGCTTTAGGATATTTATGTTCACAGATTAGTTTACAGTGACCACGACCTCTGCCAGCTTGCATGGGGTGATAAGAGTTTTAATCAATCCTGGGGGTGGCTGGTGCCCTGATGTCACTCCTGAGTTATTCGCCAATTCCATCATTCTTGGAATTATTTTTTTTAAGATTGTTTTTATATTGTATTTTAATTGATTTCATCTCCTTTGTAAACCAGCCAGAGTCACTTTTCAAGGAGATGGGCATCAACAAATTTGATATATAAACAAATATATAAATAAATGAATATGATCAAAATGCCAAAATCACATATTAAATATGTAGGAATGGAAAATTGCAAGAAAGGTTTTTCACATTTATAAAATCATGTGAAATTCCTCCCTCTCTCTATATATATATACGTATATATATGTATAAAAAAGGATTATCCTAAAAAGAGACAGAGAGCACATTATTTGTACTGCCCTGGAAAGTGGCAATACAATCATCCTTTTTGCTTCTGATATTTGGAAATATCCCATTGAACCATTATATTGCCACATTGGGGACATCTAAAATATGATCTAGAGTAAGTTAAAGTTTTTTAACACCATAGTGTTTAAACTTTCCTAAGCCTCCTCCATGAGGAGGTATAAAAGTTCACAGGTATAGAAGTTCACAGTGTTTCTCTGATGTTCGAACTCTGGTATTAATCCATCATTAGTAAATGGATGGGTGATTTGGACAGAATTTGAACAGAATTACATAAATTCATGGATGCAAGACTTGTCAGGACCCAACTTCTCTCTCTCTCTCCCCCTCTCTCCCTCTTCTTCTCTCTCTGTCACACACACACACACACACACACAAACTTCTCATTAGCTGACAGACTGATTTCAGTTTTCCTGCATGCAGATGATGCTGAAGTTGGCTCAGGAAGGTGTCTCAAGGCTCTTGCCTCTTATTGTAGAGAAATTGTCTTTGTCAATCATGTAAACCTAAAGTAGTTGCCTTCCAAAGGAGCTCTGTTTTAAGCCATCACTCTTGGCAACTTAATGGCATCAATATAAATCAGGCTAAGTCTTTAAATATCTTGGGGTTTCTTTCAGTGGCTGAACTTCCTGGAAAGAATAGATTAGGACTGTATATGTGACAGCCCTAAGTCTCACATATGCTACTTGTGTTTATTTATTTCTTTATTTCTTTATGCAATTTATTTAGCCACCCACCTCACCTTTGTGACTCTAGGTGGCTTATAATTAAAACATAAATAGTACCAGAAAATCAAAAAATAAAACAGCCATACAAACAATAGAAATGTTAAAAACAATTAAACAATTAAAAGCCATACAGTACAGTCAAAGGGAAAGCACAGTCATTCAAGAATAGTACAGCCATTTTATGGATTCCACACCACTCTCTGATCCCCAGACCGGAAGGCCATCAAGGTCAGAGCCAGCCTGTTGTTGTTGTTCAGTCGTTAAGTCGTGTCCGACTCTTCGTGACCCATGAACCATATTGCGCCAGGCCTTCCTGTCCTTCACTGCCTCCCTGAGTTTGCTCAGTTTCATGCTCATTGCTTCAGTGATGCTATCTAACCATCTCATCCTCTGCCGTCCTCTTCTCCTTTTGCCTTCAATCTTTCCCAGCATCAGGGTCTTTTCCAAAGAGTCCTCTCTTCGCAGAGCCAGCCTGACCTCAATTGTATTGTGTAAGTTGCAGCGGGAGCATGCATATGTTAGCATCTATTAATATTGCAGGACCAAAATCTTGATTTAAGATGTGTGGGTTTGTAAATACCATACCATACCAAAGGTTTTGCTTTGTTTTGCTGAAATTGTCCAAACAAAGTCATTAAGGGCACTGCAAGGTATGCCTTACTGGAGTGTTGTCCAAACTTGGCCACTTTAAGATGAGTGGACTTCAACTCATCTTCAAGCATGGCTGGCTGGGGAATTCTGGGAGTTGAAGTCCACTCATCTTAAAGTGGCCAAGTTTGGACAACACTGCCTTACTGTATATCCAGCTCCCTGTTAAAACTGAGTCTGACCTGATCTTGACTGATACTCATATGCAGCTTTGTCGCCTAAAATATTGGCTTAAATTAATCTAATTTGTGGCTTCCTCTGGCCTCCCTTACTCTCTGACACAGCTTTATAGCTTCATGGTTAAAATGTAAAATTCTAGAGCCTGTCCACTCAATATCTTGTTAGGATCTGAAAAAGTCCCACTAGAAGTGAAACAGTGGGTATTTGATTTAGACCTAAGTTCAAGCCCCAAAATGCATTCTTATTTAGCAGACTTTTTTTTCAGCTGTTCCCTATGTCATTAACATCCTATGCCTAGTTTTCACTCCAGCTAAGAATGGCATGCTGCCGTTAGCATTATTGGAAGAAAGTTTTGATGATATCCTGTCTCTGTTCATTCAGCAAAGGTGAGTTAATTGACCCTATTCCTCTTCACTGTCCCTTCTGTTCATTTTGGCATAAGGATATAACCCTGCCATTTTTTGTTCAACTACTGTAGAAATTCAAAAGATTCTGTTTCCTTCCTTTTAGCCACCAAGTTAACAATGATATCTAAGAATGTTGCAAAATTCTGTGTAATTGTCATTGCAACTTGGTGTGGGACTGTATAGTTATTGCATTGTGTATTATTGTACATTAATGATGCATCACTTTATTGAATTTTTAATGTCCCTAATATAATTTTTAGTGCAATCTATCTTTTTGGATATAATTTTTAGGGTAATGTATGGAATGTTACTGACTGTAACTAAACTCAACTACTGCTAATGCAGTATGCCATATAATCATATATGACATATATAGCGTTCATTTATTTAGACTTATTTCAGAAAAATGTGCATTTCATAAACAAGTTTCTATCTGATTTCATTAAGATCTTAATTTTCTATGTGAATTGTATGCCAGAATTCCATTTTATCCGTATTTCTTTTCATCAGGTATACTTCTTCACGATTAACAGTTCTAAACTCAACATTCTCAGCTTCTGCTAGTTTTTATACAAGGCAAATTATTTTGTTTCTCTTTATATTCTCTGTCTCCAAATGTTGGCTTAAACTCTCTCACAAATGTGGGTTTAATACTTTTATTCAGATCTGGTTTCTTGTAACTTGAGAATCAACCATGTTTTTTTCTTAACTTGTTTTGAGATAACATAGAAGAATAGTTTTGATTAATTTTTTAAAAAGTCAACTTATGGAAAAGAAAAAAAGGAGTTGTCTAAGAAGGATTAAAAGTATATAAAAATCATAGGTGAGTGCATAAAATCAACTCACATTAGGTACTTTTGATATCATGTAGACAGATGGTAGGATTAGGGCATAAATTGAAGTTCAAAAAACAAATTCAGAGGAAACAGAAGGAAATACCTTGTCACTCAAAGAATAATAAATGTTTGGAATAGCCTACTGGGCAAGGTTGTTGAGGAAAAGGCAGTGGGTTTGTTCAAGAAGCAATTAGATGTTGTCCTGGGGGAAATGCTGTATTACATGAGACAGGCATCAGTGTGGTGAATAGAGCCTTTTCTTGTTCCTAATATTTCCTATGTTCTTTTTCTGCAGCATGTGTTTCTAAGGATCTATAGGCTCAGCGTACAATATCAAAATGAAAATCAGCCCCAGTGACTGTTTTATACTAAACTGGGCTAAAAGAATGAATAAAAGACTTGGTCTCACTGTGAGCATGTTGAACTGTATGGCAAACTACATTGATTTCCTGCTGGGTCCTTATAATCTGAGAAAGAAAATGGGCATACTTCTTTGTTTTATTTTTAATACTCAGAGATTTAAATATCATAACCCTGGAATTGTGTTGTTTTGTCTCAGTCTTGACATAACAGTGACATTGCAAAGGTGGGAGATGTTCCTTGCTCCATATGATACTTTTTAAAGACTTCAGAATAAAATATTCTTGATGAATGAAAGACTAGGTCATGAGTGAGCATATCTTTAAATGGAAGCCCATCTCAAGTGTAAAAGGCAATGGAGGAAAGTTCTGTGAGATTGTTTGTGGGAAATAGATTCTGTCAGATAAAATTTCCTTTTTCTGCCCTAGAAGAACATGGCCAAGGAATCAAGAAAAAAGAGTTTATATTAGAGATGTTTGCCTGGGAATATCCATAAAAGGAAAACTAGTGACTACTAAAACACCAAAGAAGCTAAGGCCAAAAGAGTCACAAGCAAAGATGAGACTGAGAAGCCATGTTTACAGAGGGTGTGGAGCTCATTTAATGGAAGCTATTGCAGGCAAGGGAGCGTTTCAATAGAAAATAAACAAGAAATGACAAAACTGCCTAAGGAGAAATGAAATCAGTTGCCCTCTCCCCTGAAGAAATATAACTTTACAGAAAACCTCAGAACATTTTTGCATGAACAAATAACAAGATGCTCCCAATCCCAATTTCATTTGTAAAATTCAGATTAAAGGTTGAACATTATTTAAATATAATATAGCTCAAAAAGCATAATCAGAGAATGTTCAGCAATGGTTCCACACCAAATAGGAGAGATATTGACTCTGATGCCCCTTGGACAGTCAAAGGTCATCTACTTTTCAATATTTATATTAATTATTTGGATAAAGAGCTGGAAAGAATGTTTTTAAATTGGGTGCAATAGCTAAAAGACAGAAATACAATTCAGGATGACCTTGATAGGTTAGAGAAATGGGCTTAAAATAACAAAATGAAATGTAACAGAGTGGCATGCAAATATTTGGCTTATGAAACAAATATCAAATGCATAAGCACAGGATGGGCAATGGTGTTTCTGAAAAAGACTGTTTAATACTAATTGATTACAAACTGAGCAGTGTGACATAGCTGCAAAAACACAATTTTTAATATGCATTAACAGAACTGAAATTTCAAAATCAAATGAAGTAATAATTCCTCTTTACTCTTCTTTGGTAGGGTCCCATATTGAGTACTATGCCTACTTTTGAGCACCATGCTTCAATATGGATTCAGGGAAATTGGAACAGGTTCAGAGAAGGGCAATGAGGTTGATCTGAATGTTTTAGGTTGGGTATGTTTAACTTTGGCAATAGACAATTGGGGAGGGAATGTAATCACCTTGTTCAGATATCTCAGAAATACCACCTAGAAGAACTTTAAGACCTGTTATATTTTGTTCCAGACTGTGGGACATAAAATGATAAAATTACATGAAGGCACATTCTAAATGAATTTTGGGAAACAATTAAAAATTTCCTAGTAGTTATGTTTTTTACTTGATAGTCAGCTGGAATAATGTAGCTATTTTATGATGCTATGCATTTCTCCTGATGACTATGAACTGCATCTAATATTTTATGAATGTGCTTTGTTTTGCTTAAAGAAGTAGTGCAAAACTCTTGATCTAATCATAGAAGCAAGGCCAGCTATAGAGGGTGACAATTTTCAGGTAAAGTTAGAGTGATTTAGGCTGCAGGTTTTTGCAGGTGATTTCAAAGGGTTTTTTTTTCTTTACTTCCATTTCAAGGCCTTTGCTGATGCTCAAAACCTTTGCTGAGCTTTAATGGTTCTTTGTATTGATTTGTTTCTAGCAAGAAGCAGGAAATTGTGATGAGTAAACGACAACAAATTACTTTAAACATCTCACTGGCCTTAATTTCAGTAATCTAGAAATAAATAGCTCTTTCCTTTTCTTCATGTTAGATAATATTTGTTTACAGTCATGTTAACAAAAGAAATTTTTAGTTGGAGCATGAAGATATATGTGACGTTTACGCATTAGAAGACCAAATCTATTTTTCTATATCTTAGAAAGTTACAAGCAAAGGCAAGTGGCAGATTCAAGGACATTTCATTGGGGCTTTCTGGATTGTTCGGTTTACGTAATCCATGCTCATTTTCTTGTGATAAATGCTGAAACTTGTTAACCTTTCAAATAAACAGTTTAACATGTGCCATTTGGCCAGCTTTGCTGTGGCGTGACAATATATAACAGAATGAAGAACTCCACTATGTTTCTCAGCATGATAGTTGTTGTTGCAAAAAGAAGTCAAGTGTGTTAAACAATAAGTAATAAATTGTATAAGTCTGTGGTAAATATTGTTCCATGTTCCTAAACAACTTTTAACTTATGATTCTCAAGCCTTGCAGTTCATCAGGGGGAAAGCCTACACATCACCAATTCACATCGCCAAGGATTTCTTCCTTTGTTCTGCGTTCTACTCCTTCTTCTCCTTCCCAAAGCAGCCAGACGGCTCTGCTCTATGAATCTCCTCTACAGAGATGGCAGAATACCCTCACCCCCTTAACTACTTCTACACTATTCTGCTGCACAATGCAGTGGAGATCATTCATTTTGCTTCCTAACTCTCTTTTCTGGGATTGGCTTATGGAAACTCCCCATTGGCTTTCAGAACTTCTGGGAGTGGTAGTTTATATAACAAATACCTCACTGTGGAAGTAAAAAAAATAGATGTTTGGAGAACAAGACATGTATGCATAGATTCTGAATCAGTAGTAGCCTGTGAGTACTTTTTCGTAGCACTCAGACCACAAATATATCAATAGCTATAGACTATCCATATATATCCTATGTAGCACAACAGAGTTAATATTAAGAATGTGATATGCTATAAGTGAGCACTGATGCCTATTAAGCAGTGTGTGTGATGAGAGAGAGAGAGAGGGAGAGAGAGAGGGAGAGAGAGAGAAATCTTATCCACACTGCCTGTAGTCCCATTGCCAGAACAGATCAGTGAACCATTTCTGGACAGCAGAAACAGACAATGTTGCCTTGTATTAACTCTTCACTCACTATTACTGTGACCTCAGAATACATTTTTGGCTCCACTTCTGAAGTACACCATTCCATGCTATGTTGCCTCGAGCGCTTGGGCCCATTTCAGAGAACATGCTTTATTTTTTGGCAGTTTATTGGCTACCAGAAACACTCCTACAATTTAATGAGTGCTTAATATGGTCTCTAACATCTTTTAGAGCTATTTTTACCATGAATTCTCTAATAGCACAATGGATATAACACTTCCTGGCAGAACATTTTTTTAAGTAATGTTTTTCTTTTCCTTATCTTCATTCTTTATCCTGTTTTTTAAAAGTCCAGCATAGCATTGTTTTATTGTTTTTTCCAGTCACCTAAGATAGAACAGTTTCATCCCCAGCTCCCAAATATGTTATTTGGCCAGTTTAGGAGCTGGATGAAAACTTTCTATCTTGAATGACTGGAAAAACATGAAATAATGCACTGCTGGACTTACTTTAAACTGAAAGCAAGGGAAGCTAAGGAAAGAAAAATAGTAATTAAAAAAAAAAACTGCCAGCTTTTAAACCAGCAACCTTCTATTTATAAGGAATGTGCTATGACAATAATCTATTACAGCATTCATGGTTAGGCTATTTCTAAAAAGCGTTACAAATGAACAGGGTAGTAATTTTTTTTTTTTTAATTGCTTGTTGCATCTACATGTATGTGCATTTTGATGCTTTGATTTTATATAGATAAATTCAATTTTATTTTGAATGTGTGTGTTTGTATACACACTTATAAAGTATATATGTCTAGTAAGAACCCCACACAGGAAGGAAGCCAATTGGTTGTTGTTTTCCTGGAACAGAAAGGTGAGAGCGCTCAGAGGCAAAGGAATTGTCCAATAGGAGGACATGCTACCCTATCAAGACTGGCTATCTTTAAAGCTGTTGCTAAAATATCTCAGTCCAGACAGGATTTTTTAGAGACATCTTGGAGTCAAGCTGGCATGAGCACAGAACCATACCAGCTTAAATGGTAACTGCAATTATGCAGAGAAAGAAAGATGAGGGCAAAGCCAGCCAAAGAATGTATGAGCAAGATCACTCATTGAGCATCTCATTTTCCCAGCTTTCTCGGAATTCCTTCCTTCCAAGAACCAGGCCAGCCCTTTTAACTTCATATGCTCCTCAGCCAGCATCCATGAATTTCCTTCTCTGACTCCCTCCAATTGATTCTATAGAATCTCCCTCCATGTGTTAATCAAAGGAGATGTTCTGTTTCTTGAAGTGGCACAAAGACATTCCATGCCTACAATCATCAAAGTCTGTGAGTTCTGCACAATCACCCTTCATCAACTTATCTTTGGTAGACCAGCAGCAACAGATAGGTACAACTAGAGGTTCCTTTGGTACAGGCAAGCGCACCCTGAGTTAAGATACTACATATTTGTTCTTTTCTTCCACATGACTTAATACAGTATCTCCTCCTTTTAAATAAAGCAAATTATCTGAGCCATCTCAGTGACAATTGTTTCTTAAGCATCAGTATATTTTTCTAATACTGGCATACATGGTAAAACAGCAGCTCAGAAGGTGAATTTGCCTTGCTTATAAGGCAAAATTGACAAAAGTATTTTCTTTATGCAATTCATTATATTTTATTCAAAATATATTTTTTAATATTTATTTATTTATTTATTTATTTATTTATTTGTCACATTTCTATAGCCACCCATCTCACACAAAGTGACTCTGGGTGGCATACAACAATTAAATAAAACAACAAATAGATAAAAAGCAATCATTATAAAAAAATTAAAAGCTATTATTAAAATAAAAACATTATCAACATTTTTAAAATATACAAACCCGATGGAGAGAGCAGAATATCAATCACAATGGAGACATCTAAGAATGTCTCTGGTTCCCAAATATTGCCTTTCAAATTATCTTACATTGTTGTTGTTTTAAAGACCTTTTCCTCTCTCTTACAAGTGAAAAAAACAAGGTACCTAAGAGAAGGGGAAGTATGAAGAAAGAGTAGATGGGATGATCAGGTTGAAAATGGCAGATCAGAATGGTAAGATTTCAACCGGGATCAGTTAGGTCCAGGGTGAGCTTCCCTTGATGGAAGGCAGAGGAGCTAAAACTATATATCTGCCAATGCTTCAGGGATTGTTATAGCTACTACTGTCATTCTTACTGAGTTTTCAAAAACAAGTTTGCACGGAATGATACACTTAATTTATCAACCTGCTATACAGTATCATGATTAAAAATGAAGCACTAGGGAATCTACCACAATCTGGCCACTGGTACACATATTTTTAAAAATATATATAAATATTGTTTATATCAGATCACTCTGCAGAAGGCTATTCTGATGGCATAACTGAGCATATAAACTTTATACATCAGTTCAGGCTTTGTCAAAAAAATCAGTTTCCCAAATCAATACATTCACTTAAAAAAAATGGAAACAGCTAATCTACAGGTAACATAGACACATGCCCTGCATATATCCTCATATACTTTGTACCTTAGTCTTAAATAATAAGAGCAATTTAAAGAGCAGGCGTTCCATTAAGTGCTTTTGCCCTGTTGGGAATCTCTCTATCGAGCAGGAGACTAGGTCTTAGATACGGAGATGTCCTGTAGAGAAGCAAAATTCTGAAAGAACATTCCTAATGATGTTCCCGCATTGCTCCTGCTGTGGAAATGCTACCCTTCATCTCATTATCGTTTGGAGCCACAATAGTATCATGATGAGCTCAGAGAAATGAACATGAACTAGAGTGAGGAGGCTGTAAAATGGCTGCAAGCCTGATGAAATGCTTACTAGCCCTACAGGCAGCCCTGAGATCCTTTCTAGTCTTCCTGGATGAGGCTGCTTGACAAAAGTTTCACGAGTACATACTGGGGGGGAGGGGGGAATAAAAGGATTATCTATTTTCCAACATCTTAAGGCAGCAGAACTGTGTGTCTTAAGTGTTTGCCTTTGGTCCATTAAAAGTACAAACATATGATGCCTACCTCATTTTCAACATCTGTTTGCACTGTTTTGGCAGTGGAGTCACTGCATATAGCTTAGACCAAACAGAGTTTGATCCAGGCTACCAAAAAAAAATAAATAAATAAAAATCAACAGATAGCAGCAAAGTGATACCAAGAATTCTAACTACAGTATTAGCTTCCAGTTATGTCAGACCAGATCTGAAAGCCCTACTATTGCTTCTTTCTTTTTGTAATCCCAAAACAAATTGTGTTCAGAAATGTAATGCAGTTTAGTTTTTAAATGAATCCTTGCTCATAATTTGTTCCTTTTTTTTTGTCTAGACTAATTACATCCTCCATTTTGGTGGCAGCCTTTTCTGTTCATTTTTTTCCCCACATCTCAACAGAATGCATCTGCTAAAGTAATCTCTCTCTTCCATTGTTACACTCCCTTCCCTTAAATTTCATATCCTGTTTCTCTTCATAAACTCTATCAATTTCAGTTCTTATTGCTTCAAGGGACTTTACCTTTTATCCCAGATGATATTCCTCTTTTGGGACTCTTTGCACTATTTTGGTTCAATTTCATTTGGACCCTGTTGGTTCCTTTCTCACTACTGCTTCTGAATGTTTGTAATACTAACCATCTGAACATGCAATTTCCATGGCTGGATTACTACATCCTGTAAAATGCAGTGATGGTCAACAATGACAATACCAACTATCTTTTGAGTAGATATCCAAACCATAGCTGTAGTTGTAGAATTTTAATTCTAATGTTGTACTAAATTGTATAAAATACTGCCCTCCTTTACTGTGGCATGTGTAACGTTGCATGTTTTCTCCAATTTAGTATTATGTTTAGCTGCTAAGAATGTTCTGTGCTGTGTAGAAGAAAACAGAATTCTCTTCATTGCATGGCTCAGTTTACAAAGATACACCAAATCATTTCTGCTGCATTATTTAGCATTATGGCTGATGTGAGAATTTAAGTTTAAAGCAACTAGCTGCTTATTTTATGTATTCATTGATTAATCAATAAAAACATTCCTTCTTGGAAGTTGCTTAAGGTTACTTTCCTACATGTTGTAACAACATGATGGCAACCCCCACATATACAGCAAAGGAGAATGTCAATCCTTTTATCCAAATCTGCCCACTTACATTTTAATAGAGGTAATGATGTTTGCACATAGGGACATTTTTAATAGGAAATAAATAGCATCACACAACCCTATGATGAAAATAAATCACACCTAACCGACTAGCAAGATATATTTTTCCCCAGAGCACTTTTTCACTTAACACAAAACTGATCCATCAGTAGAGCCTACAGCTTTTTAAATCTTGAGGTAGGCAGATGAACAGAAGAAATGAGGACAAAATCCTACCTACAAAAAAAGGGATAAAGTGGGGTGTGTGTTTTTTCTTTACAGGAAGAACTCAACTCAAAGCTGAGTCTGTTCAAGCACCCGGATTTCATTTCATAATAGCCTCTGCTCATTGTTCCTTATTATCAGAGCAAGCTACGTTCACGCTAAGACAGATCTTGTTCCTAAATTTATGTCTCTGTGTGTGACCACTACAAAATGTGTTTTGTATGCTTTTTCCTGGAAGCTTAATATAGTGACACCAGTGACACAGCTTGGACTCTTCCTTTCATGTATATTACCAACTCAAACTGTAACCTGCTGGCAGATTTTTCTTAAACTCTAAAATGAGGGTCTAACCTTCTCTTCTTTTTCTTTTTCTTCTCTGTTACCTATAATCTTGATTTGACTCACACAAAAGTGACACAGTGGGAAATCCACTCAAGTAGACTTTGACAACTAACAATGGAAGCCTACCTACATGGAAGCTGACTGGTGTTTTATAGAGAAGAAATGTATTAAAGTTTAAAGATGTCATCTATGTTAACTGATCAGTGTGGTCAAAGGAAGTATGCTCAGAAAGCTGCATATACATACACACACACTCGGGACAGTGTCAGTAGAATACAAAGAAAAATGAACCAACTGGATTTGTTTAGAAGTAGCATGATTGCAAAGAGATAGGGCAATGCTTAAGTACTACTATGCCTGGACTATGATAATGTTAGAAATTATAAATAATATAGGGAAATGGGGACAGAAAGACTAATGAGAGAGAAGTGGCATGGAATAATTCACTAATGATCTGAGTACTCCCTGGTTCAAATTTCAGCCCACAAAGAGATCTTACTGTAAATAAGCAACTGTAGCATGACAGTAATACTATAGACTACTTTACAGACTCTTATAAGGATAATGGTGTGAAATATCTAAGGAAACACACAGATTCCTTTAAAATAATGCTATATTTTATATGTAATAATATTCTATTACAGATCAAAATATTATATTATATTGTAAGTTATATTTTGCTAGAACTTCAAAGTCTAATGGGGACAAATACAAAATAGTAAGTCAGGGCTGGATAGCATCTGGACATTAGCAACAACTTGAATCTCTCCAGGGAGCTTTATGTTGGTGTTAAATTGCATGATGAATAAAACTAAGCCCTGATGGAGCCTGTGACACTAGTTTCATACAGTACAGATGTAATCCTCAATTACCACTCTCTGGAAAAGGCCAGCCAAGTAAGAGTACAAGCCATGAAAAATGGTTCCACATGTCCTACTTCAGACAGTTTATCTACAAGTGTATCGTAAGTTTTCTCTTGCTTTGCTTCTTATAATTTTACTGTTCTTGAAAGCCTTCTAACTAATTAACATGACAACATCATAGAACTTGTTTAGTCTTGTGATATGACCCTGAAATCTGATCATTTTATTATTAAGTTTTCTTTACCACAGTTATCAACACTGCTGCATACAATCAGCTTCAAGCAATTAATCAAATATTTGTTTGCATCTTTTGCACTCTTATAGTCCCGTTGTTGTCAGATATTAAAACTGGGAGAGCACTGGAGTAAGCAGAAGCTCTGACACTTTCCTTTAACGCAGCTACAAAATCAGCCCTCGTCTTGCTGGCTCCTGCTGTTGTCAGTAGATCATATTTAAAAAAAACCAAAGCAATTTATCAGCCATTTTGGTGTTGATCAGCCAGCCAGTCCTGCATGTTAGCTTTCCAAGAAAGGAAAGATGGATGTAGGCTGTCTGCAGATTTAGTCACAATTCCTGTGCAATTTGCTGATAAACAAACCATTAGTGGGCAAAGCCCTAATTTAGGAATGGAACATAGCAGACTCAGGGAGAAGCCCTAGAGGCATCAATTGGCTCAAACCAGGAGTTCAAAAGGTGAATAACACTTGGGCAGATCCCTTATGGTAATGCCCCAAATATGTTTTTCACAGTTATTTCTGAATAACAGGGAGTATTCTTACAGTAGACTCCCTTAAGCACATAAAATGCCATAGGTCCACACATGAAAATCACCAACCCCAAACCAGGAAGGGTGACCACAGAGAGAATGTAACATCTTCCTCTTCCCCTCCTTCCCTGGCTGCACTCTAAAGTGGGTAAGGCTATGTATAAAATGGTATGGGATTATATATTGTATTATTTACTATACTATACTATACTATACTATACTATACTATACTATACTATACTATACTATACTATACTATACTATACTATTATATTATATTATATTATATTATATTATATTAAAACTGAAGGCTTAAAATTTATAACATGGTATGTGGTATCACACTTGCTAACTTCTATATTTTCCATTATTTCTTTATCTTACTTTCTTAGAGTATTTATAATTCTCACTGAAAAAGGAGTAATATTCTTTCTGCTCTGGAATGAACTCTGCCTCATGACTTTTGCTCTATATCGGCTCAACTATACCATACATGTGGAAAAGTAGAAAGTAAAGTCTATCAGGTCCCTTGAAGCATATTTTCTGCTGGGTGATTTATCCATGGAATACCTTGGTCCTCAGTAATCACTCTGAAGTGGGGAAGAAGAGGTGTATTGTTAGACCTAAGTTTGACACTGTCATCAGGCAGTGCTCTTAACTGCTAAGAGTCTTCATCTGCAATTACTAAATATAGTTAAAGATGTAAAATAGAAATATTGAAAGAGCATAAAGTAAAAGCCATAATGCTCGCTCTATTTGAGCAAGCAGAATAAATGGAATCTAAATGTATATATTTCTAATTTATCTTTCTGCAGTTTAAATCTTGTCACTTCTTTGCTACATTACAGATTCTTCTATTCCTACCATACTCTTCAAATGGTACTAAGAATTCTTTTCTTATTGTAGATGATTTGGGACATCTAACATTGCCATGATGTCAGAAGCGGTATAATCAATTTGTTTTGCTCCTCTGCAAGTGTTTGCCTTGGGTTATATTCCCCTATTGCTTTTGTTTCAAATGGCTTCCCAAGAAAAGGTCTCCAAGATAATATTATAAGCCCCATATATTCCTATCCCCTTATCCAAGATTTCTTTGATTCATATGTACATAATTTCTTCCATGTTTCCTATTGTTTCTCATGTAACTAATGAAATACTTGTCGTTAATGGCCAGTTTTCCAGATTCCCTGAAGCATGCTTCCTTTCATCCATTAAAAAAGTAATAATAAATAAATAAATCATTTTCTTGATCCTTTTGAGGGTTCCTCTTTCAGCCCCACTTGCGACATTGCAGCATGGTATCCACACCATTTCTGTAACTCAAAAACATAGACAGTGATTCCCAACAGACAATGATGGGAAGTTCTTAGACTTTTAATTCCCCTTCTCTTATTTAATCCCCAAATGCAGTGGTAGTTTGAGCATGCACATAGGTAATAATTCATTTTTAGGAATTACTATTTTTTAAAAAAGGAAGAAGAAAAAAACAAGAAACAGATTTCCAGAATTTCAAAATACTCAAGCTATTCAGCATCCCTTTCTGAATTGTCTTCTCGCAATGTCATAGTATCAGTATTCCCATGTTACAAGCCAATGAAAGACGCCATGATTTGCAATGAAATCTTTAATCACATGTTCATGAGATCAGCTCAGGCAGATTAGTGTGCAAAAGAAGTGTCCCTAGAGAAGAATAGGCATTAACTACAAGCAGGATTGTGATTGCTTTTTGCAATTTTTTCCTCCCTACAGAATCAGTGTTGTCAGAAAGGAATACAAGACCATTTTTTAACACTTTATTTAAAAAAAAACAAAACCTGTTTGCAGATTGATTGACCACATACTGTATATGGGAAAATGTCTCTTCTACTCTGAACTGGAAAGCTGACAAATTTATAGTATTCTCACATTCTGAGATAGTTTTTTTTAAAAGTTTATATGCGGGTGTTTGAAACATGTGCATGAAAGATCAGAACTGGGGGGTAGCATGTCATAACTGAACAGGGGATAAGTAATGAGCAAGACTGAAAACACTGAAGCCAGCCCTCATCCCACCCCAGGCTTGCAGGAGTGAAGAACTAGGAAGCAATCAGATCTCTGTTCTGGATCTTTCTGATTCAATGGATTATTCATATTCACAAAAGAAGAAAACAAAAGCACTAATGAGAAAATAGCTGATGACTTAAGGGAAAACAATGTCATCCAAATGTCCTATAAACTATTGAAGCTGATTGATCAATTATGTGCCATCAAGTCATTGTTGACTCTTAGTGACCACATAGATAGATTTTCTCCTAGACAATAAATGCTAAAGTAGCGTATATTAAAAACCTCCATGGAAGCAACCAAAAACCATTATTCAAATACTGCACTCCTCTTTTTTTTTTTTTTTTGGCCATACATTTCCCAGCTCAGAACATGCATTCAAAAATGCATTTGGGACAAGAAAATACATTTCCAGTGCAATTTTTCTGACAAAGCAACTCATCTTTTAGCAGAGATCAGAGCAGATAAGAGCATCTGTTTTGTGCTGTGAAAAAAAGTCTGGCAAAGAGTCATTTTGATATGAAGCCATAAACAAGTATCACAGTATAAGGAACCAAATCACCAAGAATTTAGGATATAATGTGAGAGATGATTCAATGTAAACATAAGGCAGTTAATACTTTTTAGATTACAAGTAGGTGCCCTCCAGATGTTTTGGATATCAATCTCCATGTTGCCACAGCCAACATGGTCTATGATGGAAGGGATTGTGGGACTAGAAGGGCAACATCTGGAGGGCACTAGGATGCTTTCTCATTCTAGCTTATGTACTCTAAGAGGATCTCCTGACCACACTGATGGAGAACCACAATCTTAATTTAAGCTCTAATGATAGCTTTATGCTATTGATGTAGTACCTCATTACAGTTTTTCAGATCCACAATGAGTTACTAACCAAGATAGTCTTGAAATTTTGCAGTACCTGTGGGACAAAATTATTTAGTGGAAAAAGATGCATGGTCAGAAATGATGATGATGATGATGATGATGATGATGATGATGATAATGATGATGATGATACTCTATCTTACTTTAAGACCTCAGTATAGGATACCTAATGCTTCTTCCTTGTTATATTCAAAAAAACCCTTGGTGAGAAAGAATGATTGACCCCATTTCAGCCATATCTGAGTGGGGAACTGACATTGGCCTTTGCAATGGATATCTCAATTTTATCGACATTTAACTGTCATCTCTGGTTTACATGCCAGAATTTCTCTAGGAGTAAATGAAAGGTCTTCAGTCAGCTTTAGTCTACATCCAGCCCCTAAGAACCTAGAATTCAGAAGCAGGATTTTCAGGAAAGATGCCTGCTAATTCAACTGGAAATTTATTCAAAAAAAAAACACAAAACCTGGTGGATTTAGCACTGCCATCCCTTAAACAAAATATCCAGTCCAAATCTCTCTAATTTAAGCTTGCTATCAGCATTTCTGTTGCAGAGAATCCTTGTCCAAATAAGGTTGGACGAGAAGACAGGACCTGGCTATAAACCCACACTTACTATGTTCATATAATGTGCTTAATTCCATTACTGATTCAACCCATTTTGGGGGCAACACTGCACCCAAAACAAACAATACATTATGTCATAAAAAAAATCAGTGGTTAAACCTGATCATGCTTAGTACATTGTGTGAATGCATTTGCTAAGATAATGGTATTGTGTGAATACAGCTACTTTGTTGAAAAAATAGTCTGGCTTAGACAATAATAGCATCTAAATATTCAGGAAATATATGGTGATAAATTGGGTAACTTTGATAACTTCTCTATTTTCATCTGATCAGATTCCTATGATTCTCATAGAGGAACTGAAGGTCCATATCCATACCTGGTTGCTTACTTGCTTCAGGTAGTCATCTTGGAAATTATTTTTAGGACCACATCAATATTTGAAATCAATGCCAAGTACTACATTGGAAGAACCAAGTCCTGCCCTACCTCTGCTGTAGTATAGCATTGGAGAGTCTTTATATTTAACTGCATAGAAGTGAATGGAACCAGTCAAAGGCATTAACACAGTATTGGATCCCAGGCCCCATTTTTTTGACAGGAAAAGAGCTAGTGATGTCACCCCACCATGAATCCTCATTATCCAGTGAGCTAGTGATGTTACCCCACTATGAATCTTTAAAACTCCTGCAAAACCTAGTTAGACTCACTGTAAGATGAGTCATCTTTCAGCACCTCCGTTTTGGAATTTGCAGGAGTACTCAAACTGTTGTATTTATCCTTTACCAATTTCCTCCCCCTAGAAGAAATTGCCAGGGACAATCATCCCTTATTCTAACAAACCATGGACATTCATTCAGAGTGAGGTTCCAGAATGTTTATTGCAATAAAGGGAAGAGGTTCTGCACAATCAGACCTCCTCTTCCAAAATTCCAAATCATGTTTCATACTATTTATACATCCTGTCATCTAGCTGGTCTTCTCTCCTCAGTTCCCTGTTGGCCAAGGTACTATGAGGTCACACTCTTTCCATCCGCCTTCTTCATATCTCCTGGTTCCTCCTTCTTCATACATCGTATGTGCATTTAAATCAGCTTATTAGATATGCTGGGTGTGTCAAGTAATATTCATTAGGCTATTGAGCAACTGCAATTCAAACTTGGGGTTCTTATAGTTCAAAAGTTCATCAGTTAATGGTTACAGCTAGTCCATACCAGTTTCAGCTGGTTTGGAAACTTTTCTACAATTACAAACTAAACTCCAAACATGTACTGTAAGCCCAAGGTTCATAATTTAATATGTCTTGCTTAAACTCTTATGTTACACCAACCCAAGAAGGAGGACCATTTACACCTGACTTTCTAACTATTTGCTTTATATTAAGCTAATAGCTCAAAGCAGTCATCACATTACTATACTTCAAACTAGTTTAACCATTGCTCTCATTATTCCACTGAAAATAATTCATTTCATGCTTCCTTCAAAACTTTCTGGTTTTGAGTCTGAATCATAAAAATAATTCCTCACATTCATTACAATGCCATGTGTGCATGTGTGTATGTGTACATGAGTGTACATTGCATGGAAAATAGAAAGCCTCATGTCATAACCATAATTTGATTAGTTATGGAAGAAGAACAGTTTGTTCAAGGCATCAACATCTAAGCAAGAAATCAAATTCTTACAGTTGATTAATTGCACACCAGAAAAGATGAACTGTGAAGAAAAGAAATAGTTTCTCTGAACAAATTCTTCAGAAAAGTGTTACATTTGCATGCAGGCTAAAAAATGCTCTGAATAAAACAAACTTTGCTTATTTTAGTTCATACTCAATGACCTGTGAATGGAAAAAAATCTGGCCTCACTAATAATGAGACAGAAATGAGATCACTGCTGTTGAGGGCCTGGTTTGTCAAGGAAGCTTGCAACAAGACATGCATTTATCTGCCTTTCTATAACCCTTTTCAAGCCCTCTGGTAGAGAAGCTAAATTGAACAGCCAGTTTAGGAGGAACTTGGAACCTGCTCCAGCCTTCGTAGGCCCTCTGGGAAAAGACAAATTATTGTTGGCAGGCCTGCCTGGCTCCAAAAGTTGATCCAGCACCCCATCCCCACCCCCACCCGCCTCACCCATGCAGCAGCAATAGCAGCAGAAAAGGCTAAGAATGTTGTTATAATTAAATACCAGAGGGCTGATTGGCTGGAGGTGGTCCCGAAACTGTGCTAAGGCGGCAGAAAACAACGGCTGCTATTCATTGAGAGCAGCAGAGAGAGGCTCAGAAGCTGTGTGTTTCCACTCCAAATTTAGTCCCCACCTACCTAAAAATGCCAACTCACTATGTTTTCAAACGACCACCTGCTTGGCTTTTTTGTATTTGACATTTTTGAAAGTGACAAGAAACACACAGCTGGAAATCAAGGGGAAAGCAGCTACCTGGTCACAGAAGATCATGAAGGGTTCTGAAGAAACCTGGCAATCGGCAGCAATAAATGAGCTTGTTTGCAAATATGATCACAATATTTTTTCCATGCTTTCCTCTCTTGCCCATATACCAGAATATATGAAAAAGGATTGCGGCCAAGCAAGACACAACACACACAGAGCTACACGTTGTAAGTATTCCACAAATATGAATGGCCTCTCTACATTACACCACACAGGAGTGTGTGTATTTCAGTACAAGTTGCTTGGGCCTATGTGGAAGGCCTCAAGCAGCATGACTGACTTTGCTGTAGAACTGTGAAGAGTCTTGGGGCTTTACTGCAAAGAAACGTTGTGTTTGTTCCACATGAACAAATCTAAAGAATGTAATAATTTGCTGCCCTAAGAACCTAAATATATTAGGCAGGAATTTTAACAAGTTAAGGTTCAAGAATAATTAAACAGTGTTGTCTGAAACACACACACACACCACACACTGTTTTTCACATGTTCTCTATTTTAATTGTATTTGATTGTATGTGTTTTATCTACATGTGCCAGCTATCTACAGCATGTGAATACATGCCATTCTATAAAACTCAAACACCAATATAGTTTGGAGATCCTTCATTTAGCATGAAGGCAGGTAAGAGGAGACTTGGTATATTAAATCATGGAATGTGTGTGTGTGTGTGTGTGTGTGTGTGTGTGTGCCTTTGAGTCAGTGTTGATTTCTGGTGTCTCCCTGGATGAGTCCCAAGTCCCTGCAGTTTTCTTGGTAAGATTTCACAAATGGTTTGCCACTGCCTGCTTCCTAGGGCTGAGAGAGAGTGACTAGCCCAAGGTCACCCAACTAGCTTCGTGCCCTAAGTGGGGCTAGAACTCACAGTCTCCCGGGTTCTACCATGGTGCCTTAACCCTACACCAAATTAGCTGATGTACAAAATGTGAACACAGAGCTTTTCCTTGTTGACTCACTATGTAACAACTTGGGGTCATCCACTGATACTAAATGAAGAGAAATTCAAGGAAATATTTCTTGATATAATTCATAAATATATGATAGGATTCATTGCTGTCAGATATGATGATGTCCACTAATTTAAAAAGAAGTTAGAAACATTTGTGAAGAATTGGTTTATTATGGCTATTATTCTTCAAGCTATCTCATTAATCCCAGGTAACATATGTTAAATATGCATCTTTATCTTCATCTCCTGTGATGTCTTGAATGCATCAAGCTAGTCATTCTGGGATTTAGAATACCGGACTAGATGGCTCTTTGGCCTTACGGAGTAAGTTTCTTTTATATTCGTAAGGTGGTGGTTGTTGTTTAGTTGTTAAGTTGTGTCCGACTCTTCGTGACCCCATGAACCACATTGCGCCAGGCCTTCCTGTCCTTCACTGCCTCCCTGAGTTTGCTCAGTTTCATGCTCATTGCTTCAGTGATGCTATCTAACCATCTCATCCTCTGCAGTCCTCTTCTTCTTTTGCCTTCAATCTTTCCCAGCATCAGGGTCTTCTCCAAAGAGATCTCTCTTCGCATTAGGTAACCAAAGTATCTGAGCTTGAGCTTCATTATCGATCCTTCCAATGAGCAATCAGGGTTGATTTCCTTTAAGATTGACTGGTTTGACCTCCTAGCAGTCCAGGGGACTCTCAAGAGTCTTCTCCAGCACCACAGTTCAAAGGCATCAATTCTTCGGCGCTCAGCCTTCTTTATGGTCCAGCTCTCACAGCCATACATTACTACCGGAAAAAACATAGCTTTGACTATGCGGATCTTTGTCGGCAAGGTGATGTCTCTGCTTTTTAATATGCTATCTAGGCTTGCCATAGCTTTCCTCCCAAGGAGCAAGCGTCTTTTAATTTCATGCTGCAGTCTCCGTCTGCGGTGATCTTGGAGCCCAAATAAATGAGGTCTGTTACTGCTTCCATTTCTACCCCTTCTATTTGCCAGGAATTGATGGGGCCAGATGCCATGATCTTAGTTTTTTTAATGTTGAGTTTCAAGCCAGCTTTCGCACTCTCCTCTTTCACCCTCATCAGGAGGCTCTTTAGTTCTTCTTCACTTTCTGCCATTAGGGTGATATCGTCTGCATATCTGAGGTTGTTGCTGATTCTCCCTGCAATCTTAATTCCGGCTTGTGATTCTTCCAGCCTGGCATTTCTCATGATGTACTCTGCATATAGGTTAAATAAGCAGGGTGACAGTATACAGCTTTGTCGTACATTTTTTCCTATTTTGAACCAATCGGTTGTTCCATGACCGGTTCTAACTGTTGCTTCTTGGCCCGCATACAGATTTCTCAGGAGACAGGTAAGGTGGTCTGGTACTCCTATCTCTTTAAGAATTTGCCACAGTTTGTTGTGATCCACACAATCAAAGGCTTTTGCATAGTCAATGAAGCAGAAGTAGATATTTTTCTGGAACTCTCGTGCTTTCTCCATGATCCAGTGAATGTTGGCGATTTGATCTCTAGTTCCTCTGCCTCTTCGAAACCCAGCTTGTACATCCGGTAGTTCTCGGTTCATGTATTGCTGAAGCCTAGCTTGTAGGATTTGGAGCATAACCTTGCTAGCATGTGAAATGAGTGCAATTGTGCGATAGTTTGAGCATTCTTTGGCATTGCCCTTCTTTGGAATTGGAACATAAAATGACCTTTTCCAATCCCATGGCCACTGTTGCGTTTTCCAAACTTGCTGGCATATTGAGTGCAGCACTTTAACAGCATCATCTTTTAGTATTTTAAATAACTCAGCTGGAATACTGTCATCTCCACTAGCTTTGTTGTTAGCAATGCTTCCTAAGGCCCACTTGACTTCACTCTCTAGGATGTCTGGCTCAAGGTCAGTGATCACACCAGCGTGGACATCAGGGACATTAAGATCTTTCTTGTATAGTTCTTCTGTGTATTCTTGCCACCTCTTCTTAATCTCTTCTGCTTCTGTTAGGTCCCTGCCTTTTTTGTCCTTTATCATGCCCATCTTTGCACTAAAGGTTCCTTTCATATCTCCAATTTTCTTGTAGAGATCTCTAGTCTTCCCCATTCTATTGTTTTCCTTGATTTCTTTGCATTGTTTATTTAAGAAGGCCTTCTTATCTCTCCTTGCTATTCTCTGGAAATCTGCATTCAGTTGCTTATATCTTTCCCTTTCAGCCTTGCTTTTTGCATTCCTTCTTTCCACAGCTATTTGTAAAGCCTCATCAGACAGCCATTTTGCTTTCTTGCATTTCTTTTTCTTTGGGATGGTTTTAGTTGCTGCCTCCTGTACAATGTTACGGACCTCCGTCCATAGTTCTTCAGGCACTCTGTCTACCAAATCTAATCCTCTAAATCTATTCATCACCTTCACTGTGTACTCACAAGGAATATGATCTAAGTCATACCTGAGTGGTCTAGTGGTTTTCCCTACATTCTTCAATTTAAGCCTAAATTTTGCAGTAAGAAGCTCATGATCTGAGCCACAGTCAGCTCCTGGTCTTGTTTTTGCTGTCTGTATAGAGCTTCTCCATCTTTGGCTGCAAAGTATGTAATCAATCTGGTTTCGGTATTGACCATCTGGTGATGTCCATGTGTAGAGTCGCCTCTTGTGTTGTTGGAAAAGAGTGTTTGCTATGACTAGCTTGTTCTCTTGACAGAACTCTATTAGCCTTTGCCCTGCTTCATTTTGTGCTCCAAGGCCAAACTTGCCTGTTATTCCGATTACTCCTTGACTTCCTACTTTAGCATTCCAATCCCCTATGATGAAAAGGACATCTTTTTTTGGTGCTAGTTCTAGAAGGTGTTGTAGGTCTTCATAGAACCGGTCAACTTCAGCTTCTTCGGCATCAATGGTTGGGGCATAGACTTGGATGGCTGTGATATTGAATGGTTTGCCTTGGATACACACTGAGATCATTCTGTCGTTTTTGAGGTTGTACCCCATTACTGCCTTTCCCACTCTCTTATTGACTATGAGTGCAACTCCATTTCTTCTAAGGGTTTCTTGCCCACAGTAGTAGATATAATGGTCACCCGAATTAAATTCACCCATTCCCGTCCATTTCAGTTCGCTGATTCCCAAGATGTCGATGTTCAATCTTGTCATCTCATGTTTGACCACATCCAGCTTGTCTTGGTTCATAGATCTTACATTCCAGGTACCTATACAATATTGTTCTTTACAGCGTCGGACCTTCTTTTCGCTTCCAGATACATCCACAGCTGAACGTCCTTTCGGCTTTGGCCCAGCCGCTTCTCTCTTTCTGGAGCTACTTGGAATTGCTCTCCGCTCTTCCCCAATAGCATATTGGACACCCTCCGACCTGAGGGGCTCATCTTCCGGCGTCATATCTTTTAGCTTTTTAACATTGTCCATGGGGTTTTCTTGGCAAGGATACTGGAGTGGGTTGCCATTTCCTTCTCCAGTGGACCACATTTTGTCAGAACTCTCTGTCATGACCTGTCTGTCTTGGGTGGCCCTGCACGGTATAGCTCATGGCTTCACTGAGTTACGCAAGCCGCTTCGCCACAACAAGGCAGTGATCCATGGAGGGGTTTCTTAAGGTATGGGAAAGTAATGTTTTGGCAAAAGAATACCCCATACCAAACTGAATGTAGAGGATGGGTGTTTGATATTATTGCAGAAAGAAAGACAAAAGAAAGCTTGTTACAGTAGGAAGTTTGTAAACTCCGATGTTTGACATATGTGAGCCAGAAGCCATTGGTAATCCTGCAGTGGTCAACAGAGCAACTTTTTTTGGGGGGAAAAAACCACTTTAATCTTTCAGTACACTACAGCTTCATTGAACTACAGGGAGATGATATAATACTTCTGCAGTAATCTTTCTTTTTCATGTTTTGAAATGGCAAAGTGACTTAGGCCATAGCAGACACTTTGATGAATTCCACTGTATTGCATGCCAATTACTATAATCAGAGTATGTTTTATTTACACCAAGAAGGTAAATGGAAATGCATAAAAAGTTATAAGAGATTTCATTTTTAAAAGAAGTCAAATTAAACTACAGTTTGGCACACTATATGCTTTTCTATGGAATCAGAGAAAATAGGCTCTCAGTTTGTAGTAATGGTTCTGGGAAGTCATGCTGTAAAGCAGCTACAATAAAGAGCATTAAAGATGGAAGAGAGATGGAGAGCATTGATCAGATGTGCAGGCAATCTCAAACTGTCAATACATGTATGTTGTATTATATTTCCTTCTGAAAAATAAAACCCCAAAATATATATTAAAAAGCAACAATCCAGTATTGATCTAACAGTGAGAGCTAAGCTGTGGGGACCTGACTGTGTGGTAAAAGCTGGGACTCACAGTAAAAAAAAAAAAAATAGAATATTGAGTCACAGTAAAAAAAAAGTTAGAATATTGGAAGTTTTTCATATCTTCCAGAAAAGGGCACCACAGAGAAAATGAAGAAACTAGGATCCAGTGAATGAACCTGGAATATTTATATATTTATTTTTTAGGTTTCAATCTCACATTACCCCCAAGAGTTCAAAGTAACTTATATGGGAATCTCCCTTCCTTTTATCTCAATTGTAAGCCTGTGAGGTTGGATGTTGTCTGCTATACAAAATGAATGTACTATTCAGTTTGCAAATCCTGTTTTGCTGGAGGATGGGTATAGTATTCTAAACTAAAAGGTATATTTTTGGATTGATTTCCCCCATTGCCATCTTTTGTTCATTTATTGACAATATTTGTAGACTGCCCAATTAAGAGATTCTTTTTTCCCCTACCTCTTTTGCTAAAAATAACTCAGTTCCAACTCTAGTTTAAGCTCTCTTCTTCTATTATCGTATCCAAATTTTATCACCTGTTTCTGGAAGTTCACCTATGCTATTTATCACCATCATCTTCACATTGGTTTCTACCAGCAGCACAACTTCTTGTTCTCACTTTCAAAAGTCACCATAGTTTATTTTCTCATTGTTATAGGCCATCCTTTTACAAACTTGTTCCAAAAGGAAGGAGACTGAAAAAGCTTTTGCTATAATAGTATGTCATTATTTATATTTAGAATTTACACTTCTATGTATTTAAGATTTGCAGCAGCTTTTTCTGAGACCATGGAAGTTTCTGTTTCTGTTCTCCCTGAAGTGGTTGCACTGGCAAAAGTATTATGTCTTCTTCCACTGTCTTTGTCTTCAGCACTACCTCTGAGAAAAGATCTTGGAGAGTGAGTCATTGGGCTGGAAAAGTGGTGGAAAGATTCTCTGGGGTTCCTGATGCCTATCTCAGGGGAATTACCCTCAACCCACAACAAGGATTACCGAACTGGCCCTGCAAATCCTTAAATCTTTCGTTTTTGGTGCTGTCAACAATTCTTTGCTGTTTCATAGGAAAACTTTAAGAACGTCAAAACCTAATAGCAAACTAAAAAGAAAAAGTACCTTCCCAAAGATATTTTAGAAGTGCATAATCATGCATTGAGTTTTGTGAGATGCATCTGCCAAAATCCATATGAGGCATCCAAAGTATTGAAATATTTAGTTCTTGCCAACTCACTCAATTTCTTTCCTACTGAGAATTAGAATATTTTTTTTTCTTTTGCACATGAAGTTAACTATTTGGAGTCTAGACATAAACAAAGAAGCCTATCTTTTTTTGTGGGGAGGGGTCTGAACTCAGTGAGTGGTGAAATAATGAATTCATCATTATTTTCAACAACTGGCAGTCATACCGATCTATCTCATTTAATTAACCTATTATTCTATTCATTGTAAATAATTTTAGATAACATTCCATGTTAAATTTACTCATTCACTTGAGTAAAATAATAATCTATTATTGTAGGTTGACTTTTTTGTTAAATCCAGTATTCCTTTTAGTTTAAGTCCTAAGATAAGCAGCTCAATATAAGATACAATTACAAATCATTTCTATATGTTTTGATTTTGAATGCTTTCCACTTTAACTTCCAATTCACAGATACCCACAGGTGAAATTACTTTTCTTTTGTACGTAAAGCTGGGTTTCCTCTGTAGCAGTTACCTCACGCTCAGTAATCACATTTGCTTGTGCCACAATGTCCAGTTTAAAATTCATTATGCTACAATTTGCCTGCAACATAATATATCAGTTTTCTAATGTAGTATTTTAGTGGCTTGTTTCGGTAGACATAGGACTTTATAGGGAATGGCCTAACTATTATTTCAGGTGGTAAACTGGGAGAATAACAGGTAAGGCCCAGCCCTTACTCGCTGTTCTCCTGACCAGCTGTCCATTGCATGTAGCTGGGCAGAATTACTTGCTGCTTTCCACTGCTCTGTAAGTGGGTTGCTATGGAGCCACTGCAGCAAAAGTTGGAGTCACTAACATGTCATGCCGAGATTCTTCTCAGTCAAATCATTATGACTGCCCACATTTCAAGAACAATTTGGAAGAAACCTTTTAGACCTTGTGGCAGTGAGAGCCCAGCACTTCCTTACTATTCATTAAAGCAGCCTGGCTTCTTTCAGCCTTCCATGTGAACCTGAAAAAAGATGCCTCTGTTTTAATGCGCCTCTCAAACCACTTGCAACTTTTTTTCCTGCCTTCTAGGAAACCTAGTTGCATTCTTTTAATGAAGAGCAGAGAGTTGGTGCATTTGCACTCGTGCAAGAATGAAACACTTTTTCCAAATCATTTTCAAAGCCTACACAATTCTATAATGCATACAGGCTGCTGGCCACTTAGAAAGGGAGTGGAAGAAGGGATACATAGGAAAGAACATGTTAGGAGAGAGCAGCAGAGGAGACTTACATCATCCTACATTGTCATGCAAGGAGCTGTCCCATCTTAAGCAGCAGGCCTTCTTCACCATTCCAGATTTTACTGCATGAATGCATATATATAATTGACATAATAATATATGTCAATAATATATAATATAATATAATTGATCCACAGCCCGGAAGACCTACACCAGTCATAATTGACATCTCCTTGTCACCATGGGGCATCTATGGTTCAACCAGTGAAGTCCAATGACCTAACTTGATTCCCATTAAAGTTTTAAAAAATAGTAGATCCAAGCAGAGGATGGCATAAATAAATAAATAAACAAGCAAGCAAATAAAGCTTTGGTTATTTCTTGCTGGCAAAAAAAAAGCAGACTAGCAGCAGAGGCTCATGGCTGGTAACTGGCATTTACTGTCAGAGAGCAAGCTGGCTAGACAGGTTGGCCTGTTTTTTGCCTATAAACAAGGAAGATGTGCTTTCATGGTTTCAAAGCATGTGCACTGACATCACTATGCAAGCCCTGCCCCACAGTGGCATCACAATGCAGACACTTAAAAGAGGGAAGGAGGCTTGCCATGCCATGTCCTCCTTTGCTGGGAAAATTCATTTCAAATACAAGCTCCACCCCACCCCGGAAAATAAAAGTATACCTGAAAGTACTGTATTGTCTTCCATTTTTATTTTATATGTTAAATAAAAATGGGAAACAGTGAATTAATCTGCCCAACAACTTTGCACTATGTAGATTTTTAAAGGGGGTTCATACTAATATGGATCCCTTGGAGCAAATATGGATTAAATCTTGCATTGGAATCACTACGTTGTTCTATTATGCCCTTACTCTTAAGACCTGTATGCTGAGATGGGGGATTCAGGTGCCTGAAAATATTGAAAGAATGCATCAAAGCTTATAGCCTTCAGGAGTGCAAGAATGGCCTCTGTGTGAATACCAGGGTAGAACTGCATTCAGGAAGGGTGAAGCTCAGGGTTTGAAGGGCACAGCGTGTCCAGTTACAATAATTCATAGCTTCCTCACATAGTCTTTCAATTCTGGAAAGGGATCATCTGAACCTTTCTTCCCACCATCACATTGTAGTTCATTGTTCCTTGTATTAAAAAGCAAGAGTGGAAAATGAGTATGTTGATAGAAATATTTTGTTTTAACACAAAACCATTCTGTCTCAGAGTCTTCCAGCTTGTACTTTCCCATTTCTTTTCACTTCAAATATATTTCTGGTTGTTCCTGCCAATGCAACTCTTAGAGGGGTTTTAATGTCAGAGCTACCTCAAGAATAGACTCACTTAATGCAACACAAAATTTTGCTTGTTATTACATTTGACTCAGAAGAGAGATATCAGTACACATTATTATTTTTAGTGTCTATGTAAGAGATAGAACGTACATGCATTTAGATTTAGGGATTGACTGTTGCCATTTTTGGAACAACCTCTCCTCAGAAGAACAAGATCCAGATGTTACTAAACTTGTTTATTCTGAAACAAAATAAAGCCAAATCACTACAATAAAAGTAGCATGTGATATCATAAACAGCCAGAAATAATCTTGAATGTTATTTTGTTGGATTTCTGTGACAAGTGCATTTTTATTATATAAGAATGGGTTTGGGAACTTTCATGGCCTGAAGGCAATTTGCTTCTACTTAGTCAATGTCAATGCCTGTATTTTAACTGATTTAAGAAATAAAGTTGTTTGATTTTATTGATGTATGTTGTACCAGTCTTTGATCAACCTGATACTAATAAAAAAATACACATTTTATATGATCATAATGCTATGGGATGGGAATGTATTGCACTTATGGGTAAAATTCTTGTAAACACAGTGATCAATATGGGTACCTTGAGCTAAAAAGCTGTTCTTCATTAGTTATTTACAGAGTCACTGGAATGGCTTGACAGCCTCAGTTTTACTCTTCTTCCCATGACACTGCCTTGTCTCAACCCAAGGCTATGTCTTCTCAAACTTGTTTTCCATCCCATAAAACACAGCCAACAACAAAACACAGAAGGTATCAAAGAGAGGGAAATTCATCATTATGCCCATATTTTCTATTGCCATAGCAAAGGATGAGTCCTGCTAAGATGTGCTCCTGTGCAAAAGCATAATATTTCTGATTTTTAAAAATCCAATAATAAACCCAGTAGCATTATAGTGATGCATTTCAGTGGGAGCAAGGATTATACAAGAAGGTTTCAATGATTGGCAGAAATAACACATCTTTCTCCTAATTATCTTCCTGACTTCTTGTAAAAGAAATGGGTCAAATGAAGTTTATTTATAATCAGTCTGGACCAGAATTGAGTCTAAACAGGAACCAGAGAATGGACTTTGCTTCCTGCAGGAAGCCCTATGATGTTACTGGTTCCTTTAGAAATCAGACGGGAAACTGAACTTGTCAAAATGGTAATGCTGTGGATCTGCTGGACTGCCTTCCAACCATTTCTGAGGACTGGGTATAGAAGGCACAATTTTATGATGATTGTTTTCCTAGCTAGACACTGGGAAAGGTCATATATTCATTTGAGTTGGAGTATGATCAATATGCTGATAATAATTATACATTGCCAGGCCAGGTCAGAGATGTTGTAGAAGTACTTACCCAGTGTCTGGTGCCTGTGAGGGACTGGATGGGACATAACAAACTTAAACTGAATTCTAGCAAGACAGAGTTAGTATTTGTTCAGAAACATTTTGGCTTTGTGTTGTTTCTGGCGATAGCTATGATTAGACATGCACTCTCCTGAAGGAGCAGGGCCATGAAGTAAAGGTCCTTCTGGCCCTATAGCTCCTGCTAGAACAGCAGATGCAGCCATGGCCAAGGGGCTGGTGTGCCAGTTGCAGCCCTTCCTGTACTGAGCAGCTTTGGCTACAGTGATTTACACCTCACACCACCATCCTCTTAAGAGTACTATTGTATTCTATGTGGTGCTGCCTTTGAAGACAACCCAGAAAGTGCAGTTGGGACAAAACATCATTTCCCTGGGTACCAGTAAATGCCCAAATCCAATTTAAAATTCTGTTTTTAACCTATAAAGTCCTTTATTCTCACAACTCAGAACCACCTATTCATGCAGAATCAGTACATGCAAGCCAAAGGGAACATTCCAGATCCTATGTTTTGACTCTGAAATATTAGTTGATCTTTAGTAAAGTAACTCCTAAGCATGCAGTATAATAAAACCTCTGCTGGACCAGGGTAAAAGGCAGTATAGCCAAACATCCTTTTTCCAGATGCTAATGGGAAGTCAGTAACCTGGTGTCACCACTTCATCCAATACAATGCAGTTCAACTTGCAAGTGATCTCAAGATGGCTAGTGTTCTTTTAAATTTGTACTGATGTTCTTCCAAAATGGTCCCCTTTATGTACCTTCTCATTGAATGTCTGGTTTCTATTATTAAAATCTCTCTTTAAAATATTTTTGCATGTTTTTTTTTTAAAATGCCTCTTGATGTGGTCATACATATCTCACTGTCAAAAATAGTGTACTATAGCAATTTTCAGTTTGTCATCCCTAATAGCATGATTTATCTTTGTCTGATAAAAAATATCTCCGTTCTCATCAATCACTGGCTTTTGAGTCATAGTGCTCCACAGGTTCCTTCCTGTAATCAATTGTAGCATCAGCCTGAACAAATGTTATGCTCAAATCTGCTTCCAGTTCCCTAAACTATGTGAAAAAATCCCAAACTTGTTTTTCCATCTCATTCTCAATGGTTTTGAGTTTTGAAAAATTTTATTGTTGAGAGATGTACATAAGAGCCAGCACTATTTTCAGTTACACATCTCTCTATCGCTTTGCAAGCTTTCTGGCTGATCCTGCTTTCTCATTTGAAAAAAAAACACACCCTCCAGGGGAGTTTCCTAATGATGTTGTCCCTTAGGATTTAACTGAAGCATGGGAAGCATACAAACTGCTGGAGAGAAGTCTGTACAATTAAAAGCAGGTCATTCAACCCATCCCTACCTTTATACTTAAGAATCTGGCAGCCTCCCATAAGAATATTACTAAAGTTTTTCCCCCTTTGAATTAAAAAAAAATATGCTTTTTTAGCTGTTATGTGCAGGATTGAAAACATTTTTTTTTTAAATGATAACATTATCTATTAACATTTGCTGGGTTATGCATTTCATTTTGACAAACAGTAACTAGGTCTTCTGTACCACACAAATGAAGGCAAATTCTTGTAACTCCATGAGTCAGTGATGGACCTTATGATGCTTATGGAAATATTTGTCAGGTAGTCCTCGACTTATGACCACAATTGGGACCTGAACTTCCATCGTTGTGATGTGGTCATTAAATGAGTCATGCCTGATTTTATGACCTTTTTTGCCATGGTTGTTAAGTGAACCACATGATCGTTAAGTGAATCCAGTTTCCCCCATCAACTTTGCTTATTGGAAGCCCCCTGGGAAGGTTGCAAATGGCGATCACATGACACCAGGATTCTGCAACCATCATAAATACATGCTGGTTGCCAAGTGCCCAAATTTTGATCAGATGACTGGGAGGAATCCTGCAATGGTCGTAAATGCAAGGACCAGTCATAATTTTTTTCAGCATCATCATAACTTTGAACAGTTGTTAAATGAATGGTTGTAAGTTGAGGATTATCTGTATGCATGTGTATGTATGTATGTGTGTGTGTGTGTGTGTATATTTGAGTGTGTGTGTGTGTAAAATAAACTGATCTTTATTTGCATTTGCTGCTGCAAATTTCTGAGTTTTGTACCTATATTGAAATGTATAGGATTTTCATTTTAGGACTAATCTACCATAAGGAGATTAGATCCAAACTGTATGTAGGCTCTGGAATGCGTTTCCTGTTGAACTGAAGGAATAGGCTTCTTTGCTGGGTTCGCAACATCCTTTTTCCCACACCCAGACCATACTGTTGCATCTCAGCATGCTCCTGAGAAGAGCTGCTATCATCCACTGTTTTACAGAGAATACTCCTCTTGCATCTTTACTTAGGAGAAAAGGAGTGGAAAATCTCCTGTTTTCAGGTTTGTTTTTTGCTTTTTCTGCAGCTAGCAGCATTGCTGCAATGCATTGTACGCTATGTTTTCTGTCAGGAGGAGACAACTGATTTCAAAGAAGATACCAGTTGTTTTTCATCTAGATGGAGGTTAAGAAACTGAGAATCCAAGACAAGAGGAGAAAGGGTAAAGAAAAGTATCTTGACTCCTGCAGGCTTAACTCAGGGGGAGTCTTCAGGAAGGAATACATATCCACCCAGTGCAAGACAGGTGGAACAAAACAGGACTAAGTTTAGAAAGGAACAGCTCAGATCAACCTATGAATTTTTCTGTTCTTCCTTTTTTTAAAATTCACCTGAAAGGGAACCCTTCCTGCTCCTGGTTGGTTGTGCAGAATTTCTCAGGCTCTGTTGGTTTCTAAATGGACAGGTTTACATTTGATTAACTTTTTCATATTTGGACTTTTTGGAAATGGGATTTCTCCCCCTTCTTCATACACATAAACACAGATACACATGTGCACACGCATACACACATGCAGACTTATTATATTTTTATCTTAATATTTATTATTTTAATTATTTTATTAATTTTATTGTATGGTATATTATTAAACTATTGTAAGACTACAGTAGTAACCTGTATAAACATTTTGTAATGATAGTAATAATAACAATAGCAACAGCAACAACTTAAAGATTGTTCTCCAGTGTGTATTGCAGATATGGACAGCCTTTTGGTAGTTGAAGTTACACTTCCCAAATATGGTGGGGATGAAGACTGCAGTGGGTGGATACCTGATGTCAAACAGCTATAGTAATCTCATGTCCTTGAGTAGGGTTATGTTTTTCTTTCCTTTCCCACATTTAAAAAAACACACACACACACATAAACCTTTTGTAAGGGTTACTTCCTTATTTCCAGCTGCTTCCCACTTCAAAATGTTGGAAAACCTTGCCACTTCTGAAGTTTTAGTCCTACTCTTCATTCTGTTCTTCAGACTCTCTTTTCTTTTATTGGGATCAGGACACTTGAGAATGAGAAAAGTGAGTGCCAGAAAGGAGGTGTCAGTAAGAGTCCTTTAGAAATCAAGGGACCCTATGGGCACCTTTTTTGCTCCCTTCCAACTGGTGTGCTATGAGAAGTTGTTTTGAACAGTGCTTCCTTCCACCAACCCAACATGACTTACAGAACAATGTAAACAGGCACACACACACTTCCTGTTCTAAAGATGAACACTCAGCCCACTGGTTTTGCTATCTGCCAAAAATCAGATGGGTGAGCTTCCTTCATGATTGAAACCTGCTTGGAGGAAGTGTTACCATTTTAACACTTGGCCACAATGTCTGTCCATGATTCATACAGCTGCCTAGATAAAAGCAATCAATATATTCTGTTGTTCAATTACATTTCTGGAAGGGTTGCACTTGTAAATGATGCCAGAGGTGGAAAAAGGATCTCCTCAGGGCCTCTCAAGGGCCTGTCAGCACATTTTATCTTCTTTTCTTTCCCTTTTTATTTCTTCCAGGCAGAGGATAAGAAACCCTTTCCTGCTGCTTGTATTGTGGCTCAGATGGTCCCGTTCAATATAGACTATGTACATTCTTAAACAGTAAAGACAACCATGAGATGGATTCCTAGTGATTTCACAGATATTACCATGAACTTGGCTTGGCAACAGCAGAGATGTTGTTTGCCATTGCCTTCCTCCAGGCAGTTTTTCAACTCTAGCCTACAATCTGGGAATGCCCTTGTAGCCTCCTATGAAGCCCTAGCCAGGGATGTGACCTTCCTTCACTTCTGAGTCCAGGCACGTTTGACCAGATGCTACCACCTCCTGAGACAAAGATTTACTTGATTTGAACTTGACCTCTGTAACTGCATAGACATGGCCATATAATTTATTTTCTTTTTTTGGATGTGGGACACAACAATATGGAAATTGTAGCTATGGCTGTCTTTCAGCCCTTTTGGGGGGACTAGTCTATAGCTTTGAGATTTTTTAGTGTCTCCCATCCAATTACTAATGAAGTCTGCCTTTGCAGAGCTTTTTCAAATCCAGCTAGTATCAACAATTCTTCGGTAAACAAAAACACAGGAAGGCTGAATTGTGTGGCTCTATTTTTTTCCTCCATGATTAGCAATTGATGAAAAAGCCTAATAAAATTATATTTAAAACTGAATTGTTGTCTTTCACACATTGCCAGATTTATAGCCTACTTTCAGACACCATTATAGCAAAGAGGTTAAAAACATATTAAAAGAAAACATTATGATATATTACAATTGGTAAACACATGCTGATATTAGGAGACTTAGTTAAAGTTAGTTTTAGTTAATTAAATTTGGATGAATGTAATACATACGGATAATATTTTGAAAGTAGAATGTTTTAGATAATGAAGATATTATATCAAGTCGTCATAAAACAATTCCTACCATCATACTGAACCTATTTAAAATATCCCATTCCTAAAGTAGACTGATTCAGTAAAGATAAGCAATATCCCTCTCCTTATCTGTTTGTTAATTCAGCACCAAAATGCAAATTTATACTATTCTGTAGATTTTGAAACAGTACTCTTTGGGAATTAAGGAAGTTGTTAAATCATTACTCATGCAATTGTTGTACATTCAAGATTAATTCTTCTGTTTATGTTTAAACACAAAGAAATTAGAGAAGTTCATAACTGAATTAAACATATTTAGAAGATCCTGTATGATTCCTGGGATGACAATGTTGTTAAATTGAATATTCTGAGAGTAGTAAAGGAAGTAGGTGTGGCATCTGAGAGTGACATGACAGTGGCAATTGTAATCATGGCTGTTCTGATGTCATGGCATGCAGTGTTCTTGAGCATTCTAAATTTCCAGGAAGAAGGAATGTTTGCAACTGGTATCAAGCAAGACCAACTAGCTTTATGAGAGTTGTGTGAAGTAAAAATAAGCTAAAGCAAGATTGCTGATAGAAAGCAATAAACTGAGCTACAGGAATCAACAGGAAAGAAAAGAGAGAGAGAGAGAAGAGCACAGAGAAGACAAAGGGCCCTAGCATACTTCACTATGTGCTGGGATGAATACCGAACTTAGCAACTATCGAGAGAGATGAAAACAGAACTAAACACACAGCAAGACAAAATACTTCTCCTAATCCCCTAATACGTCCCCTAAGTGTTGGGACAAAAAACCCCCCAAACAGGTGGGGGGAGGCAACCAAGGAAACTACAGTGCTGAATTAAAAGCTCTCACTGGATGTTGGGGCAAGAGATGAGAAGAAACATTTAAAATATTGGAAGACTGGGATAGTGATCCCAGGAACCGGTTGGGACCAGAACCATTGAATTTTGTCCTTTGTAGTTTCTGCCACTGCAATGGATTCTTTCAGTTGTCAGAGAGGCCTAGAAGGAATCCACCCACAGGAAATGAGTATAGTAACACTGTCTCTGATACTAGAAGATGGTACCTAACTATATTGAATTAATAACTAAAATAAACCATAATGAAATGGCTGCATATATTTCTCAGTAATGCTCCCGTCCTTTTAATAACTGTCCGGAACATAATTTCACCCAATGTAGGTCTTTCACCTGAGGGTGCATGCATACTTCCAGTGACACAGGAATGAGAAATCTGCTTTCTTACATTCTGGTAGCAGCTAGTCATGGACTATAACCTCATTCCAAAGAGGTTATATTTATTGAGCTGTTTTCTCATATTCATTTATATGTGAAGAATCTCCATTAAACTCAACAGATGATTGCACTGTAAGAATCAAAGAAAGCTCTCTTAGCCAGTCCAACATGTTCAAATTCCCCTTCAACAGAAAATCTTTTGTACATACATTCTAAATCAAATGTTCCAGAGACACTTTTTCCTAGGCAGTTGCATCAGTTGTAGTCACATACATTTCTATCATCCCCTAAAAGGTATGGTGAATTTCCGTTGTGAGAAAATAAGAGTACAGATGAAATAATAATAAGGAAAACAAAAACAAAACTTGCTGACGAATATAGGATAGCATCAATGGAATAAGTATTTTTCTACAATGTTCAGTGTCTGGAGCTACAAAACTCTTGGAACTGATTAGTCACATAGATTTTACCATGGGCTAGTAAAGCAGAAATGCATAAAACTGAATTTAACAAATAAGTAGTTGAAAATGTTTGGCTGTAATCATCTTTTTAGCTTTTTATGTGTTACAGATGCATTTTATCATTGCAGTCAAATGCAGATGTTGCATCTGTTCACCAGTAAAGGAAGCAATATGTTTGCTCTTATTGAAAATCCAGAATGAAGGCTTAACGTAATGTAACGTAAAAGAGAAATTCTTCCTCCTTTCAACATTTGACATGGGAGTTTTATAACAAGCTTCAGTCAGAAAAGGATTAGGCATGGAAAAAAGGGTTATATGTTCTGTATACAAATGAAGTCTATATCTTCCATTACTGAAGAGGGATCCCCACCTAAGCCATCTTGGGCTCCTGGATAAAGGGTAGAATATAAATCTAACAAATAAATAATATAGAATGAAAAAAAAATCCTCTTTTGCTTACTGCAAGAAGTTATGGAAAGTAGAAGCACAGGTGCTTATGTGCTTTTTCTTTTAGTTGCTTCTTGAAACTACTAGAATTTCACAGCTCTTTTAAAGGAAATGCTATCTTTTTCAAAATACAACTGTCTCGAGGATTGTCTAAGTTAGATCAAATTTAGTACATACTGTGCACTTGGGCAATTCCTAGCAACAATCATTTATCTGGTCTCTTATTGGTCCTGGGTCAATCTCATATTGTTCTGAGTTGAAACCTTTCAACATAGCCTTCAGGTTAGGCAACTGATAAATATTTAAAAACTACCCTAACCATATTCCTTTGGCAGTTTATTCTGCAATCTATAAACACATAGATTAAGTAGCTATTATAAGACAGATGCAAAAAGGCACCTTGTTGAAAGATTTCTTGACCTGTGGTGTAGGACAAGGATTAAAGGAAGCCTATGGTTAAATGAGCTGAAACTCTTCATCTGCACATACTAAGTTGCTTTTATTAATCCAGAACTGCATGCTACAGATACTGTACAGCATGGACATTTATTCATTACAAAAATGGCTTCCAAACCATTAAAATGAAAAATTGGAATAAGAGCAATAAAACGGAACAGTAACATCACAACTGTTAGAAAACATTCAAAGGATCCCTCCCCCCAAAAAGAAATTATGTCATAGTTAGCATCTTAATAAACCAGAGAAGAAAACTGGAGACAGTTTTACAATAGCTTCATGTCAACTACAATGGCACTGGATGAACAGATGAACATTTTTTTTCAGCTTTATACAGCATTTTATCTTTAAAAAAATTTTTTTTGCAACATCAACATGCCTAGGTTTTTTTTTTAAAACTTTGCTACCTACCTGTATGTAGTAAGTGTACATAGAAGTGGCAGTCTGATTCTTCCTTTTATGAACAGTCTAATATACAGAATTTGGCCCTTCAGGGTTTATACCTCTTCATTTTTAAATGCTTTCTGGACAATCTGCTACCAAACACATCTGTAATAGGTGACATTAAAAACTACATACGTATCTACCTATGAAACATCACAGCAAAACAGGATGAAGAAAAAAATACAGTGTAAAAAAGTGGAAAAGAGAAAAATCACTGAGAATTTTGGCACATAAAGTTTTGCTCACAGCCTACAACTGGCAGGGAAATTCCTCTGTATTCCAAAAGGAGACACTGTTGCATTTCCAACAGCGTCACAAAAAAGTTCTGTGCTAAATTTTCAAGTCTTATTTCATGTAATGGCTTTAAAGCTTTATATATGTATGTGTGTGTGTGTGTGTGTGTGTATGTATGTATGTATATACATACATACACACACACACACACACATATATACATACATACATACATACGCACATACATATATATGTGTGTGTATATATATATACACACACACACACACACACACATATATATACACACACACACACACACACTATTGATCCATCTGTAAATGTCCATTTGGTGGCAACGGTGTGACAGAAAAAATAAAGAATTAAAGCAAATAAAACAAAAAGAAATCAACAAAAATATATATAACATTTATACATAAACTTAAAAACCTTGTACAAATGAGTTGTTATATATATGGTGTGTACACTAGAGGGGAAAGAAACCTTTACAAAACATCTGAAGGGGGGAAAGGAAAACATTTAAAAAAGGGACAACATACAGGTACAAGCAATTTCTAAAGCAATAAATACTACTGGTCCAATAGCGTTGTGATACTTTTTAATTGAGTAGCATTCCCTCCCCCAAAAAGAACACCACCATGGAACAATGCATATTAACACATTTTAACCTTTGTTTCTGTACATTTAAACAATAACAAGTAACATCACAAGAAAAGTTGTATCGCACAAAGAAAAAAAAATGGGGAAAAATTAGTGGCACTGCATTCATTGTGCCTTTAAAAAGTTTTAAAAACCAGATGTAAAATGATTGGTTCGCAAGCTCGTATTTAATACAAATAATAAAGAACCAATGCCTTCGACAAAGGCTGCTTCAAAATTGCTTCTTTTTTCATTTTTAAAATCAGTTCTTTTGAAACTAAACTATTGGAACTACATAACAGTTATGTATATATATATTTATATGTATATATATATATATATATATAATATTTTAAACGCTACAAAGACTTTAAACAGCTGTTGATAAAAATTTTGGCAGAATCATGAGGCTTTTTTTTTTCCCATCTACATATTTAAAAAGAAAAAAAATGAAATAACAATGGGTCAAATATTGACCAATGAACTTGATTGACATTAACTAATGTAGCCAGCCATATGGCACAATTTTTTTTAAAAAAATACAAATGAAAGGGAAAAAAATATATCCTGACACAAAAATTAAAATAAAAAAAATACTCAGAAGCTAAAGCTATTCTAAAGACTTGGTTACAAGTGACAATGGCTGAGGTTGTGTCCCAGTCAAAGAATTATGGGAATGCAAGGAGGATGTTGATGGTTGAGCTAACGAAGAAGAGGCCGGTGCTGATTGCTGTAGAGTGGCTGACTGATGGTCCAGTGCCCCATTCTGACAATTACTAGCCGGCAGACCATTGGATTTGCCAGTAGAGCTTTCAGTCAGGACTATGGAGGATGGTTGAGGTGGCATCATTGAAAGGTGTGCCAATGGATCAGGTTTCAATGTAAGTGAGAGAGGCTGGGTCTGTTCAGTCTGTGGTTTTGAGTCTCTTGTGGGGGAGGCTAGCATGTTAGGAGAAGATGGAGGAGAATCTAGTAGGCTTCCATCTGAAGAGGGTGGGCTGACGCAGCTGCCTTCACCTTGTATGTAGCGAACGCACTTTTTTTTTCTCCTAGAAACAGGAAAAAAAATCTCCTGTAAGTACAAGGCAAATTTGTTATTGAATTATAATAAGAATAATAATAATTAAAAAACAGACCAACAAATGATGCTGGATTCCTTAATCACAACCAATGGGCTTACCAACACAGTACTAGTTACCAGTGGACAATCATTATTTCAGAAGTCTGTCTCTGCTAACTAGAGCAATTTGCTCTTTAACCTGTTTTAGCAAGAATAACAAAAAGTTTCATGTTCTTTTTGCATTAAATGACTGCATTTTATTGCTTAATTCTTTACTTTGTATATTCTCACTATACAACTATTACAGATACTGTCTCTCAGTTGATACCAAATCAATGTTTTAAATTTCATTTAAAAATTTACTTCTATCATTTTTAATTGTCACAAGGCCAACCTTTGATGGGAAACCAAGATTTAAATGAATTAAATACAGTTCTGTTAGACTAACTCTGGAGTCTCCATTCAGTGACTCCTTGCTCTCATGAATAAAATGTAGCTGACAATCTATCACTTCTGATGTTTCTGTTTAGAACCACACCATATTGAGTGGAAAAAACATCAGTGTCAGAGACAAAAAAGAAAAAGAGAAAGTAACAGGAAGAATAAAAGTGGGGAATGAAGAAAAAGAAAGATTAACAAAGTATCATCTAGGTTAACAAGAATAACTGGTTGTATAACCTGCAGGGTTTGGGTTATCATATATATTTTTTTCTTTTCTTTTTTGTAAGGATGGGGTGGGAGAAGGATTTAGTTTCTACTTCGATTTATAGGAATGTCATTAGAATTCATTCTGGCAACTTTAAAGAAAGTCTAAATGATTGGTGCACTGCATACATTAAGCAACAGTATCATCTTAAAATAGTAAATCAGCCTTATTATGCCAAGCAATAGTCCATGCCCCACTTATCAAACTTATATAAAGATGACACCTGTCCAATGCACCTACAGCATTGTATTGAGAAGACATGTCTACTGGGAGAACAAAAATAGGAGGCTAACAATGGATGTAGCTTGTAGACCAAATATAAACCGGGCATAGCAAACACTAGTTTTTTCTTTGTCAAAAGTATTCATGAGGCTATAATAAACTAACCAACTGAAGATAACTTACACATTTGCTATCAGGATGAGAATACTAGCTAATATTTGCAAAAAAGGTAAAAAGAGTGAAACTTCTATAGCCAGTAGATACTGCCCTAGGTTGTAGTTAAGCAGTATTCTGAGAAGACAACTGTACAGAAGTCAGTTTCTGTTACCACAAAGTCACTAGTAAGATATCCAATAAAGGAATCTGCAGTTTACCATTGCTGCTTTTTACTTCACAACTTTCATTTCACTGCAGCGATGTTTGCTTGTGTGCAGCCCTTTGCCACTGCGGCTTTGATATCAGATGATATGTGGTTTGGGGGTTTGCTTTTGTTTTTTTGTTTTGAAGACCCAGATTCATTTCTTTACACTCCCTCCCATCTGAAACTCATGAAAAACACAACCAGTTGGTGTAGACAATACTGAAGTAGATGGACCAACGATTCAGTATAAAGCAGCTACAGGCCACATAAAAAAAATTTAAATAAATAAATATTGGAATCTCAGGACATTTGCTCCATATAGTTTTCATATGTATTTAGAAAGTAGAAAATTAAACATTTTTTCCCTACAAAAGTTAGATTTTCTGCCCAAAGCACAGTCAATTGTTATGGGAATGGAGAATTTTAACCACACTAATGTACTGATACATGCTACAAACTAAGAGAGCCATGCAGGTAATACTTTAAGAATGAAACCATTAAAACTCAGTTGTAACAAAGATCAGAAAAGAACAGAAAAGTTCAAGATGGCAGGCAATAGCAAATCATGCTTTATTAAGGCAAGTTAAAGAATGAAAGAGCAAATTGGTGGGCTCTAAACAGAACCTCACTAAACATCTCCTTGTACCATAATAATCACAACTATATTAGGCAGAAATTAATGTAATCCAGTGGTCTGATATCATGTCCTTTATGCCTTACTCTTTAATTAGTCCCTATAGGCAGAAAGGAGGCAATGCTACTGAACAACTGTTCAAAGCAGCTTTTTGTTTTTTTACTGACCCATGGGAAATGTGTAATATTATGCTAACGTAGTGCTATTCGTATTTGGAGAATCCATTCTATGAAGACATTCACCATTTGGCATGCAAAGTCTTGCCTGAACAAAGCAGTTTTCTGAATAGTACAGAAGCCCCTACAAGTAAATGTAACAGGGACCATGTGGATAACTCTCCATGCTATTGGTAGAAGGTTCTGGCAGGCCATGCAGCACAAAGCATAGGTATCTACATGTTTATGAGTAAATGGGTATGGTCTCAAAGTATAGCCCCATTCCTTTCATCATCAATCTTACACATGCCTCTCCCTGAAGTCCTGGTTTTCAAAGACATACTCTATAAGGATCAGTGAAGAGGAAAAGCAACAAGAGTAGACAGGTGCTTGTCCTGAGATGGTATTGATAACTATACATTTCTGCATTGAACATTTTGTGTGTCATAGGGCTGGCATCGATGCTCAAAATTCAGTTTCCTCCTCCTCTCTACCACCCAACTTTTCCTTGTTCAATCTACTTCTATGCAATACTTAGCCAAGGAGATATAAAGCATACTAAGGCAAAATGTAGTGTAATTCAGAAACTTTATTGCAGTATTCTATTGTTGATGTTGTGAGGTGGGTTGCTGCCAACTGTTCCTAAAAATCACTTCTAACTTAAAATCAGTCTCTTATCCAATATCATCAGGGCAAACTTGCTTCTACAGACTAGAAGACAGCAGGTATTAATGTGCCTTAGGACATGTGCAATTACTGGTGCACACCCCAGTGAAATACATTAGCTATACATTTACAATTAATTGGATTAATGAGCTGGCCTTGAATTCTGAAAGGGTTCTGGAGGCTACCATGCCATCAATGAGAGACACTGTTTCTCTCTTTATTATTTTATTTCTTTAAAACAACTGTATACTTTCTCTACCCATAAACATTTCCAGAACAAGTGGTAGGCTTAAACTGTAAGTAAACTGCTCTTTAGAGAACCTTGTGCTATGATAAGCCAAATTATAAAACAAGTATTTACTTATTTTCTAGCTTATTCTATTTGACCCAGTGCTATGGGGAAAAAAAGACGTTGGCCACTGGATATTCCAATCAGGCCATCTCAGTATTTAATTGTATGCATTGTCTCCAATATTTTATTCATACAGTATATTGAAGTACTAGTAACTTGCTTCATTTAAAAACACACACAAGCATACTTAGAATGTTTCACTTAATGCACACTACCAGTTTCTGCAGTTAGATAATGCAGCTATGCCTTTTTTTCATTTTGGAGTTAGTGGAGCATGGACAAAATATTTAACTTAAAATCATGTTTAATTAAGCAATCAATATGTCTTTGAATGAAGTATTCAATGTTCAATAAATGCTATTTAATCCAGCAAAGAAAACCTAACATGAAGCAAAAACTACAACTGAAAACTGAGGGTACTTTGTTATTATTCTACAATTACTTGGTTATATATGGTAGAAGTGGCATAAAAAATAAAATTCAAGCAAACCTTTAATTTCATGTTGTAGCCAAATGGGACCATATGCCCTCTTACTGCAAGAAATCAATACAGAACTGGACTACTAAGTAGTGACATGAGAGTAGCTGTTTGGTCCTACTTATTACTAACATGAATCCTGAAACTGGTTCTTCAAAAATAACACTACTATTTGTCAGAACTCACTATTTGAGATATGCTCTATTAATGAACTTGCAGTGTATTAATAAAACTACATGGTGTTTCATGTGTAATCTACTAATATTTGTGGCGTTTTTTAATCTATCAGACTTAGTTTACACATATTATTGCGTCCATGTCCTAGTCTGAACAATGATTTTTCACCCAGCTGAAATTATGTGCAAGTCAACATCCTAAAAGAAACATTTCCTTTTTAATGTATACAATTTGAGGATAGTTTACTAAAAGCATTACACATCAATAATAAGGAATTTAAGTGGAAATTCCAGTTACAATACATGATTAATGAAAGATGCTACTGTAATTTAGAGTAATGATAGTAAGCCGGAAATTAAATCTGATAATCAATGCCATCCCTTACTGTTCTTCTCTCAAGATATGGCCCACGCAAAGGGTTTCCTAAAGGCCTTGCACTGGATCAGAAGCTGTATCCTTTTATCCTTATCCTTTTTGCAAGCCAAGATAGAATAAATACGGCAATGCATAGCTTTAGGAAGGAAGGAAGGAAGGAAGGAAATGCCTAGGTCAAAATCTTTATTAGCATACATACTCTATTATCCAAACCAGTGAATCTTTTTCTCTCTTGCTTTTGTGGCTACAAGCCAAATGGGTGGAGTCAACACTGTTGTCTTTTCCCAGCTCAAAATATGTGGTCTTACTGAGTACAGATTTGGAACACTACCTCAATAAACTATGTTTGATTAATATAAAAATAGAAGCCTTTGGCCACGTAAATTTTAGCTTTAAAATTTAGGCATTTAAAATATGAATTGAGAACAGCATTTGCTATTATTATTGCTTCTCTCACACAAATCACAGTTCTTAAGCATGCATCTGATGGGACGTTAAAGGTATAGGTGGAATTCAAGCCCCCAAGGACTATGCATGAACTTTATCTAATAATTAGATGTATCATTTTCAATCCATGTGTATAGCTCAGCATCACAGAACTAATAGAATTGGCATGCATATAATATGAACAACTGCTCTACTTTCTAAAAAGGAATGAAGCATATGGTAAGGGGGTGAATCAGAGGGGAAGGTGAAGAGGGAAGCACTACATACAGAAAAGAGTGTGTGTCAGATTGGAATACCTACCATCATAATAGTCCAAATTCAAAGACTGCTTGGATCAGAACAGAGAAATAACAAATTTAACCATATTAGGGGAAAAATGCAAAAAGAAAGATAGCTTCTTCCCTTCACCAAGTGCCTACAGAATTTATCCAGGGAGTTTAAATCTGCAGAAGGTTGTTTCAGCTGTTGTTTTTGGTGCCTTTAATGCCCAACTTGACCAATGCAAAAGTATCTTATCTAAGAGAATTAACAAATGTACCAATATAAAGATTTCTTCTAGGTGATTTCTGTATGTGCCAACTATACCTTTTAGTAATAAGATGAACATCAGATAGAGTGATGAATTCCTGTCCCATAGCTGGGCCCCCTTTCTACTGCATAAATAACATGCTAAAAGGAGTACAGAGCACTGGACACAGCATAAAAATTGTTCCACCAGTAGGCCATTCATCATTTGAATGATTCAACATTATGAGTTGTAAAATTCCAATTTGCATCTTCTTTGCCCAGGCTGAGAATATCATGTTGCAAATGATAAAGCCTTTTAATATCCTTTGGAGATTGCAGGCATACACAGAGATCCTTAGGTAAATGTTTACTCAACACAAGAAATACTAAAGTTTCTTGCTTGAATAAGAAATGTGAGTCACTTCTCCATGGATGTGCATGTGTGTGAACCCATTCCAGTTCAGCTACCAAAAGAGAGATTATTGTTCAAGGAAGAAAATTCAATTTGCATTGAATCAGCAAAGAATGTTGAAGATCAAAATATATTAGCAATCTGATCTCACAGAAGTAAAGAAGAGAGCAGGAAGAGGAAAGGGTTAAAAATAAACCATACATGTAACACTAAGATGACAGAATTCATTTACTTCCCCAAGGCCTAATGGGTTATATACCTGCACGGTTTGCACCATAAAGTCTGTCGGTCAAGCCCGAACAATGCCCGACACTTCTTTGGAGTATTTGCATCTGTTAGCACAAGGTAAACATAAAAAAAAAAAAAACACAACACAATGGTGGATAGAGCTCAGTTGGATGTGAAATCTCAGCTACAGCTAACATTTTTCAGAGTTCATTGGCAATCTCTCAGACCAAAGGGCATGAAAGAAAGAGGATCTCTGCAAGGTGACACACACCTACAATGCCTACACCTGCTGTGCATTTCCTTGACTTAGCCCTGGGTCTTCTTTGCTGAACTGCTGCGCTGTGATATCAAAGGATGTTTTGCAATGTTTTCTAACAATGTATGCAACTTTCCAGAGAAGATGATGGAATTGTGTGTGCAAGTCTAGGCTGATGCTGTCTTATGGTGGGAATTTTTTTCAGCTAGCAGAAGTGACAAGGAGGGGAAAGGAGGAAAAAAAACAACAACGAGTGGGGGACAGCAAAATCCTTTAAACAGAAAGAAAGGATCATTCACAGCAGCATTCCACTCCCTTGTGTCTTCTAGATCACAACACAGAGCTACAAAGCAACAAAGCAGGAAAAGAGGGAAGGGCAGGGGAAAGTACCAAATAAACCAGCTGCAAAACCAGCCATTGCAAGTTGGGGGGGAAGACTATACACACCTGCAGGGACCGCACCAGTTATTCTGTTGATCAAGGCCAAAGCGCGCTCGGCATTTCTTAGGAGCGCTCAGGTCTGAATGAGGTCAAGAAAGAAGCGAGCAAAAAGAGAGAGAGAGAAAGAAAGAAAGAGAGAGAGAAGGAAAGAAAGAAAGAAAGAAAGAAAGAAAGAAAGAAAGAAAGAAAGAAAGAAAGAAAGAAAGAAAGAAAGAAAAAATAATAAAAAATAAGAAATAAAAAATAAAAATAAGAAGGAAATAAAATCAATGACCTCATTATTAACTGCAAAATATCAACTTTTGATTGTTTCATCTCTCTTTTTTTTTAAAAAAATAATGATTATTGCATTTATCAAACTACTGAAATTAGCTGTTGCAATTAAAGCTGCAGTATCCCTTTGGAAAGGACTGTCCATAAAAAATAAACTTTATTCCGTTAGGAGGTGCTGAAAAGGCACCCATCAACTGTTCCTTCATAAGCCCCAGATGCAAAGGGAGTTATGTGAGAACAAGGCTTGATGGACTGCACAGTTGGGGTAGATATTTAACACTTACACACACACAAAAAAGGTGGGGGGAGGAGCTCAATATGGAGATCTATAACATGCTTTCTTCTTTAAACTGAAACAAAATGGAATAAAAGAACTCTCTTTTGGAGGGGGGCAAGAGGGGATAATGCAGCTTTGAAGTAAACATTCCATTTGTTGTTCTTTTATTGTTTTAGAAAATGGTTCAGAATAAGCAGATAGCAAAATGGATATGTTAGTTTCAGCCAGAAATAAAATGATCAGAAGCATGGAAGCAAGCAGTATGCAAGTAAAGCAGAGAATAGCCATGAATATGTTGGAGGAGAAATGGAAAATAAAATAATATTTTAAAAATATTGTGGTTGCATGCTGGCATGAGAAGACTTAGTGGGTGCCACGTGAAATGCCATTAGATTAAGGAGGTTCGTTATTAAGGGATTTTCAGTTTAGATCAGTCTCTTTAAAGAAATACTGCATATTCAATTTGCACAGTTAGTACAACTGAGTTACTTTTACTGCATTACTGTTTAATTGCCATTGTAATGAATAACAAATCAGAAACAAAATGAAACCAAAACTATCAATCATAGCACATTATAAATACACATGTAGGCTACAAATGTGTGAATGATTATTGTTATGTCAGTGTTTAAATGTTAATAAAATCTAAAATGGCAGGAGAAAAAAATATAAAGCAATTTACGAAACTACTTTTAAATGGCTGAAAATGACATTAGCACCTGTAATCGGAGGAAGTGAAAGGCAAGGATTTAGGAAACATTCGCTGTGTTCTGAAAAAAAAGAACAAATTATACAAAGGCTTCAAAGAAAAAAAATTAATCAGGGCTTTTCCAAAATTGACTATGAGATTGCCTATGCAGTATTTCTAATTTTCTAGAAAGAATGGCAAACCTCCTTAATTTTTTTTTAAAACAATGGCTGCAATTTATCACTGTAAAGGCATGCATCAGAACACACAGGTACAGCCCAGATTAATGTCAAACTCACAGATGCACACACACACACACAGATACACACACAGACACAGCAGATATCTTGGATAAAAATGCCATACGCATTACCAAACTATGGCGCTATGGTGAATGGCTTTGTAGTTGTTAAAGAAAAATGTGACTACCATTGCAGTAGTATCCATGCACTTATTTGGCTACATGTTTTGAAAGGCAAGCAATATGAAATCAATTATAGCATTATTTAAAACCCAGCAGAAAAGAGCTGGATGGACTAATGGACTTCTAAGAAATAAGGCTACAAACTTTCTAACTTTCTAATTAGGAAATTATGGCCTTCCTTTTTTCTCTAAGGAAGAAATACAATTTTTACTTACCATTGGTTTCTCCTGGCTGTTTGTCCCTTTTCCTCTTCTTCTTCTTGCCCTGAATGAAACATAAATACATGAAAAGATTGTTACAAAAGCATCTCACAAAAGGAGACAAGGGGAAAGGACTATTTTGCAATGCTTATAACAATGCTGTAAGCTTCTAAAAACACACACATTCAAATGGTATAGTAATAATTTTAAATTAGACTCCTTCTTCTGAACATTTCATGCCAGTCATAAGGCTAATGTAATCATACCCCAAACCTATAGCTTAACACTCATATATGCTAAGAAAAGATGTATGGATTAAGATTGAAGAAGCAACCGTGACACACAAATGCACACAATCTAGAAAGTATAAACTCACTTGAAAGCTGGTCTTTCAACGAGAGTTAAACTGAAGAAACCAACCAGTGAAGCATATTGAACATAGACCATTTCTCACTATAACTGTTTAGAAAATTAGAATGAGTAACAAGTAATAGAGTAATTGATGACAATAAAGAATGGGGAATGGATGGCACTCAAGAATACGGATGGACATATCTATCATTAACTTTTCTCCTTAAAATTTCAAGCTCTTTCCATCCTGTGTAATAATACGTGGGTTAAGTATGGTTAAAAATTGAAACAGATAAAATCCCCACCCAACTGCATTAACTAAATTCATACATATAACCATTACTTGCATGGAAAGCACCATTGCTGGACTTGCCTATACTAACCATGTCAGAAAGAAGAGATGATACCCTAATTCAGCATCTAAGCATGGTTAAATAAACTGGGAGTTCACTGACACTTTTAAGAACTAAACATACATAAGGATTTTCATGTTCTTCATTCAGCTCTTCTTTTCAACCTATACTTTTACAGCCTCATTCTCAGGGAATTTGGGATTTTGGAAAGTTCTCATAAAAAAATACAAACCAAGTGAAATTCTCACCCCTGTCTACCCAAAAGATACTCTACAAATGCTTGTAAAATATCATGAATCAAAATAAAAATGAATTTTAAAATTGTGCTAAATATGGGTCATTTTCCAAAATATTATTAATTGTTAGAAAAAGATGGAAGTTCTCTAGATAGTAAATTACATTTGTGCTGTAGAACTTCAGGAAATTGCATTTGTATTTCTGTAACTTTATGAAATGAACCAAAAATAGTTTCAGTGTGTATGAAAGTGAACATTTTGTAACTTTGGTAATAAATAACTTTTACTCCCCAAATAGCAAATAAATAAGAACTACTCAATTTCATCTTTTATTGGCCTAGGCTAGAAACAACATGATGGCCTGTTAGACTTTTGCTTCGACAACAAAATAATAACGGAAATTTACAAGGAAGTGGTATAGACCAAATACTCTGCCCTTTCACTTGTGAATGGAAATCATACTGTCGGGATGAGAATTTGTGCTTAATGGAAATATAGCTATAAACATAAAGAAAGCATGATAATGGGGGGCAGGGGCTTTCCTATATCTGTTGTGTCTGCTTTTCAAAAGCTTTGGTCTAGTTACCACTTCAACAATTCATTTTGGGTTTCTACTCAGCATGTCCACTATGATATTTATGCTACCTGGAATGTACTAGCAAGAACAGGGGATGTGAATGTTCCTTTTGAAGATACAGCTCCTATAGGCATCCAGGCACAAGGCCTTTGAACCTGTTCCTCTTTGCTCATTCAGGTGATAAACTGCTACCCTGCTGTTTTGGATGTGACAGGCAAAGTCTTGTTCAGGAGAATTTTTGGTGACAGAAGGAAGGTTGTGTATTTGGCTCCTTGTTTTGTTAAAATTTAATGCACTGCCGGGAATACTCTAACAACTGAATAAGGATTGACTCTAGCAAAGGCCGAAATTCACTTATACCTTTCATGGGGTGATTTGTGGAGTGGAACTGGGATCTTAGTTACACTTTCATCCACGGCATCCCTGGAGACTAATGTCTCTGAAGTTCCTGTGCTAAAAACTCAGTTGTATTGGTAGCAAACTAAATTTTGGCTATATCTACATCAATATTAGGGAAATAGTTAAGTGTTTTAGAATATAAAATACAGAACAGGACAATGTGTCTCTAAAACAAGACTGGATTTTATACCAAACATTCATTGATGCATAATATATGATTTACTAGTTTGGAGGAATACGATAGGGATGAAATATAACAAAATAAATCCCTCTAGAGGAGAAACAACAGAAACATATTTTTTACTGAAGTAACTTCCTCCATCACGATCATATAATAAAAGAACTTGTTGAGAAGAAAATTTAGAACACCTAATCAGTCATTGTAAGTAAGCAATGAAAAGCAACAATTTTCTTGAAATAAACCATAAAAAATATTCAACAAGATCATTTTCTTTATCCCAAAAAGTTTTGTTCCCTTTTAAAACCAAACCAGGAAAGTGATGTTAACAGATGTTCCATATTTCCTCTGAAACAAATATTAAATAATTCATAACTTCACAGAAACGTTGGGGGAAAGAGGAAAAGGAAAAGTTCTAAGAAATTTTGTTTTTGTTAGAATTCTGATAACTTGGATTATATTTTTCAGTGAAAAATATAACAAGATCAAAAGCTCTTGCACATCCTTATCACTGTTAAATTGTTTTGGTTCATATATTTAAAAAACATCACACAAAAGAAGATAGTAATTTGGGAGATTTCCATGGTTTGCAAAATATAAGACATACAGTATTTAGGGGGGAAAATCCTTGATGAAGGAGGGCCAAAACAAAAGTCATGACCCATATGGGTGGGTATGAAACTGACTATTTGGAGGGACAAATGAAAAATCAAGTAGAGAGAGAAACAAAAGGACACAGGATCCTGAACAGCGTATCTGCAGACTGCCACATTTTGTTGCAATTCTTAACCTGCAACATCTGATGAATAAAATTGGACTGACTTTTTTGAAAGGCAATCATAAAACAAAATACACTAGGTCATTTATGTCAATTATACATCAAAATAGCAAAGTAACACCAATAAAACTCAGTTTGGCCAAATGCTAATACTCTATAATAGTAGTTGTGCAAGGTTTGGTCATGGTATCAGAAATGGCTCCATCCTGATCTGAGGGGAGGTCTCTGAAATGATCATCCAACTATGACATTTTCATTAAAACAGGCATAACGTATATGAGATGGCAATCTTCATAAAAAGGACAGTATTGATCTAAATACATAAATGTCCCACCTTCTCTCATTTCACATAGGCAAATATCAGGAGGAATGCTGTGGGCTTTTCCCTCCAAAGGTAGGAAGTCAGGGTAGGAATTTAAAGATGCCAGCTTAAGAACAAATCTTTAATTTAACAGCTGTAAACTCATAAAAAATCCATGTAGGTTATCTTGTACTTACTTAGCATTTAGACACTTCTAAGTTTATTATAGTGTATAGTGTAATATACTTTAATATAGTATCTTTAATATAGTGTAGTATTGAATATATTACACTGAGAAGCTCATAGATCATTGAAAATAAGGGCACATTTCTAAGTTGAATTATGATATATGCTGGAAATTTATGAAAAATATGTAACTTAAAAGAACTGCTTTACATGATTAGACAAATCTCTATGTTCTGCTTTTTCTGTACACTTATTTTCATAATTACTATGTTGGGGGGGGATTTTTCAATTTCTGTCCTATTGCTTTCCAGTGTTCAGAGGTATATGCAGCCGTTAATCTATTGTCCAAAATGTTGATCAGTTTTAAAAAGCAATACAGTATATCCTCTATTTAGTGGCCCATTTGGAGGGAAAGGGTATCTGCTAAATCGATATGTCCAATAAATCTTCAATTTACAAAATTTATATAATTACATATTTTATGTAAATTGTCCAGACAGAATTTGGATTTATCCATTAAACTGGGTGATTGTCTGCTAAACAATGGTGAAGTATGAGCTCAAATTTTGTCTAATAAATTTAAAACCCATTAAATTGAGGGCTACTAAATCAAGGTTTTACTGTACTGACAAGCAGAGAACAAATTATATATGTTAATATTGTACTATAATTATCCCTTTTGTATCCAAACATGCTGCCAAAATTTTCATTATTTCACTAAGCTAAATTATAAGGAGAAAGTTCTCTTTTTCTTTCTCCTTCCATTTTTAATACCCATCATAATTTTATAAATCCCTTTCTTATTCATCCTTTTCTTATATTTCGTAACAAAAAATCATAACTATAACAAGACTGTGTAACATCCTTTGATCATTTTAGGTTCCTTTTTTCTATTTTTTTGTGTTCTTTACAAAATAGGAAACCAGAAACGAATATTGGCATTCATTTTTTAAATGTTTATCTTATGTCACTTTATTCACATTTCTTCACATCAAATTTTAGTTGTTTTTTACTAATATAAATACTAAGCAGTCATTTTTAGTCAGTACTTCACCTTGAACCCATGATTTCTTTAGGCATTTCAATTCATTCATATTTGTTAAACACTGATAATCTCATAACATGTCTACTATGCTGTTCCATTGATTTTAAATGTCTTACTGTTATTTGGAATATAAAAATGTTCTTACATTTTATGAGTCTTCAGGCACATAATACCTGGTGCAAGCAATCTGATTCTGGGGGAAATGCATTGTCATCTCACTGTGAATTTCACTGAATTTTATGTATTTGTTAATGTATTTCATTATGCAAATAAAAATTGGTAATGACATACATATATTGGTAATTTAAGGTGTCTTGGAATTGAACTGAAACTGACTTTTTATGTAAAACAAACCAAGAATACCTTTTCTAGCATTTATAGAATTCTTATTTCAGTTGGCAAAAGTTAGTATCTGAAGGCTGACCATTCAAATGCTTAGTTCCTAAAGTTTGATTTTGCCTAGATTTGTGAAAAAAGTAAGTATATAAGAAAAAAAAAAACATTCAGTGCTTCATATTGCTGCCATTATGTGTACAATATATAAATAGAAAGTGAATGAGATTTGTTTACCACACAAAGAACGTATCCTACATTTATTATCTTTCTACATCCATAGGAAAGCTGTTGTCCAAAGAAAGTCTGTGAAAGTGAATCAGTTCCAACTAACATGGCAAAAGGATTAAATCCCTTTTAGATCTTATGGCTGTACTGATCTACTGAGCTCTCCTACCCCTCACATTCAGGAAAGTTCCCCCTGAATGTCAGATAGGGATAAAACTTGAAGCTCCTGAGAAATGCCTCAGCTTTCTTTGCCTATCCTTTTTAGCTTGAGCAGAAAGAGAGTTTCAGTGGTTCCACATGGAGGACAACTGTAAAGGTCCCAATGTTTAAAACACTGAACCTGCCCATCTGTCAAAGTGATGGAGGAGGAGGAGGAGGAGGAGGAGGAGGAGGAGGAGGAGGAGGAGGAGGAGGAGGAGGAGGAGATGTTTCCTAAAAATCTTTCAAGCCTTGCAGCATGGCCCTGTGAATTCCCAAGAGGAAATTAGACTGTGCAGTAGCAGAATGAATTTCAGTTTAATTCCTAGTAACTACTTTGAACTATCAATCTGGAGATGACAAGAACAAACAGAAATATACCCTTGGGTTGCAAAAAAAAGTGACCTCAAAAAAAGATGTACAAGCACTGCTATATGCTTGCAGGCAAGGGAAATACTGGAGGCAATAGGAACAAATATTAACAGAGGGGAAAGGCATGGATTAGTAATGTGGGTTACTAGCATTTAAAACAGGACATTCATCTGTGCCAGCCTCAAAGAAACAGAATTCCTTGTATGTTGCTTGATAACATGCTTGATATGGTTGGGCAGCTATATAAATGTTTCAAATAAATAAATAATTTATGTACTGCTATATAGAGAGTAACCTGCTAATATACACCTAAGCAGAGACAGTCTCAAACAGATTCATAAGAATGAATTTACCAAAAATTGGTAAAGCAATATTTTTAACTTACTGAATGAGTGAGTTTGACTCTGCAGAAATGGCTTAGTGTAACATGTAAACAAAGCGTCTCCTTTAAGAGAAGTGAAACTAAAAATATATCAAATTCCAGGGAAGTCAGGCATCCTCTACTTATTGCAAAGGCATAGACAGAATAATTTAAGTTGTGTAATTTCTCATGTTTGAATAGTATGGCACTGCTAAAATCTCTCTTGCCCCCCTTTTGGCAGCTGGTTATCCCAAGAGATATAAATCAGAATCTTTTCAATAATGTCTTTTTGAAGAACCAGTTGCTTAAACAGGCTACCAAACTCTAAGTCTACTGATTTACAGGACACGTGCAAGATGCTTTGTTCAGATATGGTGGAGCTACAGGACATTCACCCCATGTTTTTATTTCTTTGGTTTTAGCTTGTATGCAGATTTTCATTTTATTTTTACTGCCTTTACAAGGTAATTTATCCATCTGTTTTTTATTTAAAACAATTTATATAGCGGCCCAACCCAGATGCAAATTTTACCACACAGTTTAGCAATTTCTTTGTGATAAAACAGAGGAAAGACTTTATATAAACAGAATAAACTCATTTTCCCCAATTTTCTACTTGTAATCTACAAATTGCTAGTTAAAATATTTGGGCTCTATTTGAAATTTACCATACACTGACTGGAGTGTTTAAGTTTAAGATCATATGGTTCATGCTGGAAATGCTTCATACTGATGCAGTACCTTCCCTGAGAGATAATTATTGCACTCGTTGTGTAGTAAATGTATATTTCAGTCACAAACACACAGAAATAAACAATCATGAATATCATCTGGTGGATCAGAGACAGATCTTCATGCCCTCCCTCTACATCAAAATATACATCCAGCCAGTTCAACAGAGCTTAAATGAGCATTGCAGTGTGAAATGCTTATTCACAATGTATCTGCAAAGATAACACACAGACAGGGTCATGTAAGATGCAAAATGATGCACTGCGCTCTTCAACCAAGCTCCTCAGGACCTTTCAAAGGGGAAACTTAGATAACAAAGGGGCTAGACAACAAAGAGCCAGTACAAGATATTTGGTAAGCCAAAATCATTTTCAAACAAACTGTGATCATGACAGACAATTGTACAATGAAGTAAAATATAAAACAGTAGAGGGTGGAATAATTTATTTAGCCCCACTTGAGAGCAAGACTTCCAACAAATCTTTGCCTTCTCTGAAGCTAGGGTAAGCCATTCTTCCACTTTCCACCATACTCTCACACAGGTATGCAACAAGGCACTCAATTTTGGGGGTTGGAGAAAGAGATGAAGGTGAGAATAGAAAGAGAACTGTATTATTATTATTATTATTATTATTATTATTATTATTATTATTATTATTATTATTTTGGTAAAGTTTAAAAAAGTTAATGTTCTAATGGGATATATATTCTGCAAGAAATTTGTTCTCATACAACTTTACTGACACACCTCTATTGAATGGGTGCCAATTGTATCCAATTGGGTTGGCGACAGAACGGAAACATCCGCTATAATTACCGGATTGGTAGTGCTTGTCTTTCGTGTGTGGGCGTACTTCAGCAGATTACAGCAGTACTTGTCTACAAGCTCTACTACTGAAAAAAATTCTACCTACATAGCCACCTACATAGTTATCCCGTGCGGACCAGCCGGGGTAAAGTTGCATGTGAAGTTGCCGTTCCTTTCTGGCTAGTTCATAATATTTTGCTTGTTCTTCTCTAGATAGTGCATGCCACTGTGAAGAAAAAGGAAACAGAGTCACAGTCACAAGAATATTCAGTAATACAGTACACATATAATACATCTTAGAAAGTTGCATCCAATAAAATGTATCAACAGACATGGATTAACACATTATTGCATTTATAAAGTCTATTTCACTGTTACTTTAGCCAAGATTCAATTAATCACCACTGATGAAAAAAGAAAGGTGTAATAGCTCAAGCATGGTTCAGTTTGTACTAAGCTATATTTGAGTGAGACATGCAGGAAATGTCCCTCAAACAGCTCACACTTTAAATTACTCTGCACTTCCTTTCATATCATTCTAAAATACCTCCCTAAGACAAAACAACAAGAAGAAACAAAAACTGTAGCACATATTTTTAATGCCTGTACTGCTGACCTACAAGGCAAACTGTTTAACCTTCAACATAGCAAACGTAACTTTGGGCCAGTCAGTCTCAACCCTAAAAAGAAGGCAGTGGCCAGCCACTTCCAAAAATATTGCCAATAAGACTGCATGGTCTTATCCTGTAGTCACTAGGAGTCAAAACTAACTAAAAGGTACAAAAATAGTGCTAGTAATTGCTGCATTATTATTATTGTTATTAGTCATGTTGCTAAATGATGGCTCTTAGGAATCTACTCATCAGATTTAGGATCCTTGCATCTAGAGAATGGAGATTCCAGCATCAACATCTAAAGGTTTGTGGATAGGGTATTCCTGTTCCAAGAGGCTACAAATATGGATTAGAATTTGAATCCAACCACTCGTGTACTTTTAAAAATCAAGAGAAATAACAAAGTATACCAAACATTGTGGTTGGAAAATGAAGATGAAAAGGCAGCGATTACATTCAAACCTAAAAATCAAGGGATATAGGGAAATGCATATACTGACATTAAGTAGCATTTAGTTATGCTGTAGAAGTGTGCCTACATGTAGAAGTAATAATCATCTATATATTATCCCAAAACAGAAGGAAATGTCAATGTGTCTTTTCATTTTAGACATCTTGCTTGTTTCATCCAACACTTTACAGGTTTCTATACATATCCTGACTAGTTACCTACCCTTCGACCAAGAATTTGATTGATGGCAGCACTCTCTTTCAGTGTGCATTCTGCTACAACTTTTGCTCTCATTTCCTTCATATACAACATAAATGCATTAAGAGGTTTCTTTATGTGTGGTTTCTTTTTCTCCTCTTCTTTTTTGGAGTCCTGATGTTTTCTAGATGGTTGACAAGAAATAGAAAAACAGAACTTGCATGACATTATATATTCTATATTATACTTTAACCTCCTCTCAAACAAAACCATAGCAAGGAGTAAAGGAATTTTTTTACTTATCTTATATTTGAGAATCTTCCAGCAAGGCATAAAAGTGGGACATCTTTATAAAATGCAAGAGAGAGTTCTATTTTATGTTTAGTAATTTGTATCCCATTGTGCAGGGTTAAAATCTGCTTAAAGATTTTAATTAATAATAATATATACATACACACACACACATACACAATAAAGAGTGCATTTACAAGACAGTATGGTACTACTGCTTCATAAGATTACAGACAAGAATGGTACACTACATTGTTGCCTTTTTACTTATTTCAGAATAATGGGTGGTGTATGTGTTGCAATAACATTGATGGCTCAGAGCACAGAAAGATTCTTTAAGGTGGTATAACAGTTTAAATAAGAGGCATCATAGGGATGGTCTCAGGGATCAGTAACTGGAGAGAAGACCCCCAGCCATACAGGATGGAAACTAAAAACTGCAAGATTAGATTTTTGAGCCTGGTTCTTAAGTTTGAAGCATAAGGTATGAAAACAAATGCTTGCAGATTAGAGATAAATACAAGCTGGAGTGCTGTTAACTTGATGACAACATATAATTCAGTTATTAATTTATGGAATATTTTTGGTTTCTAATGCATTGTGATCCTCTTGTACTATTGATTTTCACAATGACTACTCATTGGTTTCTTGTTCTAAAATGATAGGTTTCAATGTGTCTTTTCTATATAATATATGGAGAAATTGGCTATTTATGCTGATAAAAAGCTGCTCTCTTCATCTTGACAATCAACAATATTGCCCTGACCAGATAGGAAACTACTTTGCTCTTATCTTTGTTGCTGCGACCAGTGGCAACAGAAGTAACAGCTATTACATCTGTCCCCTTACATGGCCAATTTACTATTCTTCTTTCTGAATACAAAGCCAAAATGCAATTCTCATAAAAAAACAAAACAAAAAAGCAGACAGCAAAGAAACATTTCAATCATCATTATCATTATCATCATCATCATCATCTCCTTTTCTTCTTCTTCTTCTTTTCTTCGTCTTCTTTTCTGGTATGGGTAGTGATAAAAACTAGAAGATTCAGGAAATTTTTCCCTCTGTTTATGTAATTTTACTTTAGTAGCTGAGAGCTATCAAAAATTACAAAGGCAGAGTGAAGGACCTCCTGAACACATGAACAATAACTTGACACATTATTGGCTACTCTATAGCAGCAGTAACGGGACTTCAGGCAGAGGAGGATTTCCCCAACTCAGATATCAAGGTATGAATCTGGAACTTTTGCATTGGAATGTGGGCATTCTAAAATATTTATTTATATTTATTTATTAATAAATTTGTATGCCGCCCATCTCCCCCCAATGGGTGACTAGCCTCTCATCATAGCCTCTCATCAAAATATAGCTCTTTATATAATTATTGGTCATAAGTGAATCCATTTGAGCTGAAGGAAAACCATCAGTATAAAAATAATTTACCTTCCTTTTATATATCTCAAAGTACTTAACCAAAGTGTATTTGGTAAAACTGACTATGATTACTCTGAAACAGAAGGCTTAGCATAACATATACAAGTCTGTGCTGGGTAGAAATATAAGAAAAGTTCATGTTGTTTATTCTAATGTTGACCAATAAAGCCACCATTTGATTTTATAGGAAATGTATATGAATCATGATTTCAGTTTCTAGGATCAAGATACTAGATTTGGATTAAACACTTGAGTATAATTTTGGAAAGAATACTTAAGGTTGTATACCTCATTATCAGTAACCCACGAATACACAAATAAGAGATTCCAGATTGCTCCAACTGTACTGTTCATGATCTTGGCTCAAACACTATGCACATTTGATATATAATTTCACATGTTCAAATATAAGTATGCTTGCTTTTCACAGGTACTCTCCAAGCAAAGAATCCAGATAGGTAGAAATTCTCTAAATGAATTTGACATCCATTCACTATGAACAAATCAGAGATTGATATGAGTCAAGAGATTTTAATGAGAGCCTAAATGCTCATGTAAACAAATTTAAAACAAATGGATAATAGGTCATTGGCTGAGCATAACCTTACAGGTTGAAGGTTGATGCTTTGATCTCTGTCAGCTTCCAATAGGATATTGAAAGACTCCATGCTGGAAACTCTGGAAAATAACTGTAAATCACTGAGCTAACTAGTCCAATGATCAAACTCAGTCTAAGGCAGCTCCTTATGTTTATATCTTTAACCTGAATTGTATTAAGAAAGGCTTTTAAACACTGCTAGCCACAAATTAGACACCATTTGAAACTAAATTTAAATGTAAACAACAATAACAACTTACGAGCTATGGAGTGAGCCAACATCATTCTGGGAAGATTCTTGTTTGACTGTTGGGGTGACTATTGCTGGATGAGGAATCCCAGTTGTATGTAAACTATGATGAGGAGGGACCATGTGTGGAGGGAACCTAGAGGAGATAAAGCTGTGTAAATCGTCAGAATAATAATGAATGAATGGGGACAGGTGTGTACACACATATAATAAAGGCACATTACAAGGATATAAAAACTATGCAAGCATATGAAAACTGGTATCCATTATTCAAAATATATTTTAAAAATATCCATTCACTATGGTCATTAACTCATTTACTATTAATCACTAAGATTTTCTTCAAACACTTATAAATAGCAATTCAGTTCATGAAAACACAATGAAATTTCAGCACATTCACTTGAATATAAAGCACAATCTTAATTTGCAGCAGATTATGAAAAATAAAGCATTATAGATTTAAAGCTCCAGTCAGAATATCAAATCAAATTAAAGGTGGCTGTTTTATTGATATATATTAAGAGATAATAAAATGTTAACAGTACTATCATTCATGTGCAATTCTTTATATTATTTTATGTATGCATGTTTTTATTTTAAGTATGGCACAAGGAAATTTGTTTAACTTCTGTTCTATTAATACTTACAGCATAGGGGGAAAAAATTGGGGGGCATTTGATTTAAAAGGAGTCTTAGTATCATTTCTATGTAACAACAATTGAATAATTATCACAAAGTTAAAGTATATGTTCTGAAGTTCACAAAATATGAATATATCTATATCTTTCTGGTATGTTTTGTTATAATTCACATTATTTACCATGGGCTCTTTAATATCACAGGGTTAGTACAACCAAGACTCAAATGAAGAATGAATGTAGGACAGCTTTGAATAGGTGGGAAATGGGATGTGTGAGATGTGACATCATACAGAACAAAGATAGATAGGTAGGTAGGTAGGTAGGTAGGTAGAGGTAGAGGTAGAGGTAGAGGTATATTTTAGCTAAGCAAGGATTTGGGGAAGTCCAGAATATTGGAATATATATTTCATACACCATTCCCAAGATTATGGGAGATGAGAGATATTGTGGTCTAACACCCCTGGAGACCCCAAATTAATACCTTGTGTTTAAAGTATTCAATATAAATAACTGCAAGAATATAACTGATTAGTGCTAATCATTAGGATTAGTTATAATCCTAATAAAGATCTATATCCAGAAAGGTGGTGTTTTGTGTGTGTGTGTGTGTGTGTGTGAGAGAGAGAGAGAGAAAGAGAGAGAGAGAATGAGAATGAGAATGGATGGCTATATTAATAAATAAGCTAATTGGATATGCCAATTTCTAAATACTTGGGCCTAAGAGAAATGGATCAAATAAGACAGTACCAGTCAAAATAGAATAAAATATCTACCTTACTTAAGCAATGCATTCTCTCCCTGACACAGAAAGATTGGCTCTCAGAACAAACAGAAAAGACAATGATCAAGCTCTTTTCCAAAAGCTCATTAGATTTCATAGCTTTTAATTACAAAAGCTAATTCTATCTGTTGATATCTATTTTTAAAATCAGAATCAACATACAAAACAACAACAACACAGATGGCATCTGAAAGTGTAGAGGTAGCGCTCTGCATCTGTTGTCTGCCTCTGTCATGGTTGGGACTGTGGGAGACATAAAGCCTGTTTTTGTCTTATATACTGGATCATCCTGACTTCTGTGGAAAAGAGAAGTATCTCCCGTAGTCTTATGTCACAGAGTATATAGTATTACTGTTCTTCTAATTCTATGGCAGGGTTCCCCAAAGTGGTCAATATTGACCCCCAAGGATGAACGGAATTATACAAGGTTGATATTATTATTATTGCGGTTAGTTATTATTACTGTTGGTCACACAGGCAGATGTTTAGACTGGATTTGGCATTTTTATCTACCTCTCAAGTCCTTCCCAAGGACCTGGGATAGGCAGATCTTCTTGTCTGATGGTGTTAAAGGTATCGGCGCAGGATGCAAGCTGTTCCAAGTAAAGCTGCCTTTTGCAATTGACTGATGGTGATTTTGTCAGTGCCGATGGTCTTCAAGTGGTACTCCGGATGTTTTGGGATTGCACCCAAGGTGCCTATTACTATTGAGACTACCTTTGCTTTCTTTCACTATAGTCATTCTACTCCTACTTGCAGTCTTTATATTTTGTGATTTTCTCCAGTTCTTTCTATTATTATTATTATTATTATTATTATTATTATTATTATTATTACAATTAGTGTGGGGGATCAATGAACAGTCTGAAACTTCATAAAGGGGTTGATGAGCTAGAGAGTTTGGGGACTGGTGTTCTATGGAAAAAACAAAGCACTGACTTTGGCGATACCACTGAATGGCGCAAAAACTATCTCTGTCCCTAAGAATAGGAAGTCCATTTTCTACAGGTAAAAATCCTGTAGAAGAATACCTAAGACCTTATTTCAGTGCATGCGTATGCTCATCACCTAACTCAGCCATTTCCTGACAAAGGATTCACATTTTGTGACACATAAGAACAAACAGGATGGAAAGAAGAGATTGAAAGGGGACAGAGGACAGAAAATGGAAAGAAAAAGCTTTCCAGCTTAAAAACTATTTTGGATTATGGTATAACTAAGCCAAATTGTGAGTAGTTTTATTTTATACTTTATAAAAATATTTGCTTGTTTTTAATCAATTGCATTCCTTCAACAATATGGATAAGCAGTAGATTCTCTTCCCTTGAATGCCAAAACATAAGGGATATACAATGAAAAACAGAGTACCAAATGTAGACTAGAAAACTATTTTTTATGAAGGGTGTGTTATCTTAAATGTTTCTTAACTTTTTAAAAAGGTAGTAGACAAAAGGTTAAGCAAGAAGGTGCTTTAACTTTAAAAGCAAGTTTGGAAAGTCTTATTATGGCACTGGGTGAACAAGGAAGCAAATCAAAAGGTGATTAAGTCATATCTAAAGGCTTCCTAAACCAAGGTGAACAAAAAAGTAGTAATTTCATTGACTTATTTCTGATTTTTGATAAGAGAGAAGAGAAACCAGCTGTACTACTGCTAAAAACAGATGATGCTGCAATTAAGTTTTGCTGTGTAAGGGGAAATTTTATATTATTAGTATTTATGTAGAAATGCACTCTTCTCCAACCTGGAATCTTCCAGATTTGTTCCCAGGGAACATGGCCCTTGGGAATTTGGGAGCAGAACCTTCAGCACACAGAGAGTGCTCCTGGTTGGGCAATACTGTGATAAAGCATTAAATTCTTTATCTTAGTTTCATTCGAAGAGGATTTGTGGGAAATAGCTCTTTCCCATGTGGAAAAAAGGGAAAAATCATACAATTATTATTTATCCCCCACCTATAACCTCTTTCCTAGTTCACCCTGGGAAAATCATGGGCAAAGTCATGACATGATAAAACTAAACCTTGTAATAAAATAACTTGTAACATAACTTTGGAAAAATAATATACTTAAAGTTCTGGAAAATCTAGTTATTATAATCTTTCAACTAAAATTAGTTGATGCAAAATGCCTAAAGGATGGGAAGAATAGTAAAGATCATTGATAAAGCAAAGAAGGCTGATGTGAAGGAAGAAGAAAAAACATTTTCCAATGTTACGAAGAACAGCTGAGGAAGATTCTCCGCTTTCAAAGCTCAAATCTGTCTGACTTTAAAAAGTTTCACAGGACTGCTGAGTTTAATGTTATGTCTGATTGTCAAAAAAGTTGTTACTCTTTTCATTTCTTAACATTTCATTTCTTAAGGTTCTGAGATGATATAAAAAGTAAGCATAGATGTAAATTGGAACACAGAAGTAGCCAAAATGGGTCAATTCCCCAAGGATGATTTCGCTATAGAGGAAAAAAAAAAATAGAGTTGAGTTTGAAAGGCGTATGTATACGTGTGAAAATGTCAGGAAAGGAAGCTACACTCTACTTTCTTATTTACACTGAAATGAGAGGGCACAGAGTCAAAATTATTAAATACTAACCATCCCTCAATATAATTATTCAATACAATATGACAATATAATAGAAGCACATTCATATGCCTTTTGTGTGACTAGGTCATGGTTTTGAAAAATTCACATATGAAAGTTATTTATTGAATGTCTTCTCTGTCTGTGCTGATACACATGTCACTATGTACATATGGATTTTTGCTTTATGTCTCTTTGAGAGATGTGTGAGTTCCTCACAGTGCATTATATAAGAACATAAGACAGAGAGAGATCCTATGGCTTTGACTGCAAAATATCTTCCTGCAGACCGGCACCTATCCCAATTGCAATAAACACTCTAAAAATTCTAAGTAGCTCATTATATACCCTGTCTGCTTTTATGGCTCCAAGCCAGAATATAATGATGAGCTGTAACTTGTTAAGGACAACTAATTTTTTGTTCCTGGCTGTCTCAGGGGCTTATCTCTCTTATGCGCTCTCACTTTATTTCACTGTTGACATGTTTCTGTTAACTGGATGTCATCTGCCTGCCTTGATTTTATGCACAAGCAGTGGGATGCATTTTTTCATGCAACTATTCTGCTTTGAGTTGCATTAGGTTTGTCATTATCCCCTCATTTTCCCCTTGCACTTGTAACATTTCATCTATTCCTGCCTCACTTTATTTTATTTTATTTTTTTGAACCACGGTGCACCCACATTATGGTTTATACATGATCTTGCTCCCTTTGAAGCCGGCAGATTTCAGAGCCAGCCCTCATCAGGAGAAGTGCCTACTACCAATTTAGCAGGCTGAGGGCCCCGAGCTTCAACATCTCAATCTAAAGGGGGTCACGGAGTGGCACAAGCGAGTGTCAGCAAGTGCTGTTTAATTGCCAATCTAGGCTTCTCCATGGTGTTTAAAGTATAATGACCCATCACTTAATTCTGAGAAGTCCTGGCCCTGCTGCTGAATAGAATGAATATCAAAGGATGTGCCAGAGCAGGGCAAGGAGCATACAATTCTTATAACTGTTGTAAGTATAATAGACTTGTACTTCTGTCATCCCCCTATCACAATAATGTATTTAGTTTGCTGTATACCCTTTCTAACTAGCTCTCTTTCATAAAGGCGTAGCTGGGGAATATATTGTCCCCCTTTCTCTCACATTCCCCTCTCTTGTGAAAAACTAAACAAAATAAATAGAACAACCTCACTGATAACAATTAAACTCAAGCCGATGACATTTAAACATCTTTTCAGACCCTGCCTATCTTTTTCACATGTACAGTATTAACAACAGCAGAGAATGTGGGTTCTAATAATACAAGTGCAAGTAGAATTTGTTTATTTAGCTTTTTCAGTTTGAAACCTTTTGAGAATATCTATTGGCCAAGAAATTTCCTTTCTGCTTCTTCAATCCCTTGCTATCTTTAAGACCCTTCCCCTTCTGCTGTCTAGCCTTCACTAGAAGCTGCAAAGACTGGAACGTGTAGAGAGGAGGGAGAGGAGGCTGAATGTGGAACCTTGCTATGTAATGCATGCTAATTCAATTATGTGCCATCATCAAAATGGATTAGCTGTTTCAGCCCATCAGGAAAGTCTAAACCTCCACCGATTTAATTAACTGGACTGAAAATCAGATGAACAGAGAATAAAACTATCATTAGGAGCAATTAGTGATTACTTAAACATAGTGCTGCCAAGCAGTTTGTAAATAAACTAGCATCTCTTGGAAAATTAGGTGGAATTAATTGGAGGTTGGGGAAAAGAAAATAAATATATATCTCTGAGGATCAGGTGGGTCTCTTTATGTGAAGTAAAAATATTTGAGTTTAGGAACGAGGAGAAATTTCAACACCCCTCTCCAGCACAATAAGTAGATTGCTTCTATTCTTCACAAGAAACTCATGTTAGAAGGAAGAGCCATGGGGAAAACAAAACCTGTAAGAGCATAAGCTCCTGGCTTCTTAGTACGTCAGGCTTATTAAACTGTTTTCCTCCAGTTAGCTATCAGTTAAAAGAAATTAACTTCCAAAACACTGAATTTTAGTACATGACACATGATAGGGTTTTCTTATGTAAAACAATGGATGGAATTTTTTCATACTAAATGGAGAACAGTGTATAATTAAGGCATATGATTTTAGCAGAGCTTTGCCACTCAAAAAGAATAATAAATGGAAATGACAGTTGACCCATATATTAGACCTAGGTATTTTGAACTCACCTTGACATGGAAGCATTGACGGTCAAAGCAGTGGGGTAGGGATGTCGGAATCCTCCTGTTGTGATTGGATAAACTGGTTGACCTTGCCTAGAAAGATAGGGTAGGAAATGAATAAAAAAATAACAATTACAGGGTTTTTAAAATTGTTTTCGTTTTTTTAAAGTTCTCCACCCAGTAAGTTTTATTCTCATTTGATTGGAACAAAAATCTTGGGGATTGTACAGCAACAGATCAAAGGAAAGAAACACAGAACAATTTGAATGCCATAAATCTGATACGAATGGCTAATTAAATTTTATAACCTCTGCTTATGTCAATAGAGACCCTCTCCCCAAGCTGAAACTAGGTGTTTTGTTGTAATAATTAAAGGCGAAGTCTTGCTTGCTTTAATGGAGCCATCACACTAATTGAGGGCTACACATCCAAAGGAAAACAATAATGAATGTAAATTTATACCAAAATAAAGTACAGTGAATCAAAGGACTTCAGTTGCGCTTTGGGCCTCTTTTGGTATTTAGATCTCGGTGAGAAAACATTAAATTAACAGAGCTTAATTTGTAGCCTTTTGTCAGATTAACAAGTGTTGACAAGAGTTACCAGGGGAGAGTCCCCAAGAAGTATTGTGGGTAACCAATAGACAATCATACCTCATTACAATAATTAAAAATACAGCAACATACCAAACAGCATTTTATGAAAGCTTCATAGATTTTTATGACTGTTTGTCTGTGCTAGGTTTTTTTTTTTTTTATGTCTTTCAAAGGTTTGAACTGAATGGGATGGATTTTTTCTGGTGTGTATTGTTATTGGTATTAGTATTATCCTAAATACATCCCATTTGTTTTGGTATGGAGTGGATCCTATGTTTGTTAAATGTAGACTGGTTAAAAAAGTATAACGAGAATAGTAGAATAATCATATTTTTAAAGTATTTAATTTTGAGGATCTTTTATCATGAATGTTGTAGAAGTACAATAAAGTGCTTTATGTAAATAGAACCAGAGATAAAGCTGTTAACTATTAATTTATTTCCTTTTTTTCTGAAGAAGTGAATCATGTAGATATATGCTACAGAGGTAACTAATGAAGTAACACATTGTAAAAGTCTTGCTACTGTCTACGTTACTTCTTTCATTCAAGCATTAACTTTCTCTAGCATAAAAATCATTAATTTTCTTCAGTCTTTGGTCCATACTTTTCATGTATAAAATAAAAAATAACTAGCATAATACCAGGAAGGAGGCTTTTAAAGAACCCTACCTATAATAATAAACAACTTTATAGAGGTATGCATGGTGAAAGCCATTTGTTCCAGTTGTGAAACTTTCTACTTTATTCAAAATCAGCACATTATTAATATACAAAGGTATGTGCCATACAGGTGTGCCATATAGACTTTATGAGTCATAGAAGATAATTTAAAGCTAAAAATTAGAAAATTCAAAAATCAGGAAAATAATGAGCCAAAAGCCAAACTTACTAAAAATGTTGAAATATTATAGCGCCTAAAATGCCTGGTGCATTTGATCACCTAACTATGTGAAGACATTACACATTTTATTCAGCCTTCTCTCTTTGCCTAGTTACAATTACTTAAATGGAGCATGTTGTAAAGTAGAATGGAACAGGTATGTGCTAAGATTTACTCACTTCTGAGACCATTAGTCAAAAGGTGTTGGGTAATTTACATATCAAATACATTTTTTGTTTCATTTTTATAAATCATATTTGAGACTTCCCCCTCCTTTGTTTTGTTTTCTGCTAAGTAAGACATGTGAGAGTTCTGCTTGAATAATGCTAGTGGCTCATGCCCTTGGTCATCTTAGATTCAGTGAACTACTGTAATGTTGTTATTACACAGCTTTATAAAGGAAATAAACATTTTGATTAAAATTGGAATCCTTAATTAATCTTCATGTTATTACACATTCTTAAAATCAGTTTAGTTTTCTTCATCAACTCACTTAGCTCTCTTTTAATTTTTGAAATATGTTTCATAAAAAGGAAAAATATCCCAAGACATGAAAATAAATTATTTTTAGAGATGCACACAAATGTGATGTTTTACAAACAAGTACCAAGAATCATAAAAATAACCATCAAAATTAGCAAACTGCCAACATTATATCATTCTGGAAATTTTATTTCCAATACTTTGTACTAACTCTTGAAATAAACATTTCATGGATCATCAGAAATTAAAACAAATTAAAAAGCTGCACACAACTTCCATTCTTATTTAATATTCTATGACCCATCATTTAATCTTTATTAACCAAGTTATTAATTTCCCAGCATAATAAACTGGCAGCTGTGAAATAAACATGTTTATTTCAAAATACACATTTCAGGCAAAGGAAATAACCATGATAAACTTCCCGCTACATATATGCACAAATACACTTATACATAAAAAAAGGGAAAACAAAAAAATAAATTAAAAAATGGAACTCCTTACTGTGGTACTAACCATCCTAGCGGATGGGGAATTTGCCCTACAGTGCCCGGTGATAGTGGATAATAAGGAGATATATCTGGAGGGTGTGGAGGCCGTGGAATTCCTAGGGAAGAGGAAAAGGAAGCATCATAAAACTGGGTCAGGGCAGAGCACAAAAAGAGAAAAGTGAAGGAGGCAGGTAAGTAATACTAATTTCTATGCCATGAATACTACCCTTTCTGCCTTTATTTCCCATTTTCAAGGCAAGTCCTACTGACTTGATTTCTTTCCCAGAATAACCTAGTACAGTACTAGAAAAGTAGGACATTTGATCTGTCTTCTTCACGCTCAAGGACCATGCAGGACTTTGTTCTCCAAACCTTACAAGGATAGAGCTCCCTACATTTTGTGCTATCATGTGTGTTGCCTCCCTTTATCTATACCTTTAAGTCATGTTTTTAAATATTTGAAACAAATTTAAGAACTACAAACTTTACTACAATATTAATTAAGGAACTACTTGATGCATTTATACCTCTTTCCCATACACTTGGTTGGACAGCCTGAGTGCAAATAATGAGTTGGAAACAAAAAAGAATGCAATCAGGGTTGGTAGTACAGTCTTCCACTGTGTCCAAATGGATGGTGCATTTTTCCAATTGTATCTGTCCATTCTACTAGACCTTATGGGGTAGACATAGTCCAAATCTTGTCCATCAAACAGTGCCATCTGGGGGGATCCAAGAAGCATGCCTTCTCTGTCACAGTGCTGTCCTTTGGAGCACCAGACCCTTGAGATTCACTTGGCCTCAACCCTGCTGGCATTTCCTAAGTCCTTGAAGACCTAGATATTGCCTTAGGCATGGATCTGGAGGTTTGGTTAGATCATCACTGTGATTTTTCTTAATATGGCTGTTGTAAGGATTGGGTTAGATTGCTCTCAGGCATCACTATGTTATTGTGTTATTATTTGTTGCTATGGCTGTATTGTTTCTGTTGCTTTTAATCTTAAATTTGCTACCCAGATTACAATTGTGAGATGGGCAGCTAAAGAAATTGTCTAAATCAATCAATCAATCAATCAATCAATCAATCAATCAATCCAATAGCTCTGCCATTGGCAGAACATGATAGAAATCCAGAAAAGAGGGCATTTAGGGGTGGAAGTAGCTAGCTCTGATCCACTGATCTCAAAGCTGTTCTGTTCCTCTACAAATCAAATAATAAAAACATATTGCCTCCTATCTACTGTCATGGTTGCTATGAGCAAGCAGTTTTGGAAGGTATTATAAGATTCAACAGTAAACCTCTAGATTAATTTTATATTGTTATATTATTATATTCAAGTAACTGAAATATTAAAACAACATCTATAACCTAGATTTAAAACTTATAAAAATTAATATAATTCACTTAAATCAGAAATGGCTATAGAATTTCTGGTTTGTATGTATTAAGCCACATTAGAATAAAAGTCAAACTAAAATAAGGGTTAATTTTATATACTTTTTACACAGAACAAAATCTGCCACTCATTTAATTAGAAGCTTTTTTCCTCTGCAATCTGCAGGACAGGAGGAAGGACTATCCAGATTAACATGTCAAAGACAGGTAAACCTCTTTATGCCTGTCTCAGCATAATCTGGATCAGAATTCCATCTTTTACTTTTGAAAGGGAAAAGGGGACAGATATCATTGCATGCAATATGATACAGATAATATGTAGTTTGGCCTTTATATTGTGAGAATTGGGCACACTAAGTAATACTGATTTTGGATAGATTTGGATGGATCGGCTAAGTGCAGCTTTATTTCTAAGAACTAATCCTGTTTTTTGATGAGTAAATATATATGAACTATGTACTTACCATATTTGAATTTAACAGACTCTTTTTTTAACTTGGAACAAAAGAATCCCCACCTCCCAACTCTGTGTTGCCGATTAATTTAAAAAGAATAGCTAGGATAAATGAATGCCTTGAAATAATATATTTGGAATTGTTCCAAAACATTCCATGTGGCTGCTCATAGTGATCTTTCCTAAACTTGTGTCCTTCAAATGTGCTATGACTGCAACTCCTTGGCCATAGCCCCAAGGTTCCTGATATTCAGAATTTCCAACATGTCTTTTGAGAGTAGACTGAAGAAGGGTGGTTTATAAATATATAGCCCACAATGCTAACTTTCTCAAGGGAATAATAGTTCTGGATTAATCATTTTAAAGTGGCTTAATCCTTTACAATACAGAAAAAGCAGGATTCAGAAGAGAAAACATAAAAATGAAGAGACACAGTATTCACAGCTCTAAAACTATGTTTAAGTCATTCAGAAAGCTTTTAACTCTAAATTAAATATTCCTGCGGGATATTTTCATGCAGTTTTTTTTCTTCATTACCTAAACAGATTAACTGGGCTTTAAAGATTTAGTGAGCAGTTTACACCCTTAAAATAATGTTCACAGAGAAAAGTACACAGTCTAGGGATGTCAATCATGTTTAAAAATTATTCCCTATATAATCATTGTTTAAATGGTAACAAACTAACTGCCAGGTATTTGCAATATTCACAGCTGGATGCACGATATTCCTTTAAAGTTAGAATTAAGTGAAATCTAAGAGCAGACAATTGTGGCATGTGGACAAAAATATGATGCAACAATCCATTCATTTCTGGATGGATATATTATCTAAATATGTTATTTATAACTCTGGTAATCTTGACATACATTCACATTATAAATGTTACCTTTTAATTAATTTTCAGGAGTTTGGACTAACACTCTCCACCCTCCTAATTTCTTTATGTGACTTGAAAAGCAAAGACTAAGACCACTACTGCAGCAGGCTACCAAAATATATATTTTAGTTCACAAAACAAACCAGGTCTGCTGCTTAATACTAATAAATCTAAACCATGTATAGAATACAATGCATATACAGTCATCATCTTTTAAAATGGATTAAGGAACATACTGAATATAGTACCAAAGTTTAAAAAAATGCCCTTTCTTGCCGAATGTTATTGCACCATTTCTTTGTTAAATGTTGATGCAAAAAAATTCAAAAACTGCCATGGCACTTATGTTAAGACAATACTAGGACTCATCCTGCTGAACCTTGAATCAAAATGGTCTTGATCACCTTCAGAAAAATCTGAATTGACAATGAAAATGCCTTGAAATTCTACAATGGAACTTTCTATAGCAAGTTTAAGTCAAATATGAGTTTCCTTCTTTTTTAAATACTTTGATAAAAATTTGGTTCTTTAATCCTTTGGCCAGGAGTATTCAAAACAGAATTATTTATTCACCCATCTATATGTCTCATGGAAATTATCAAGAACATCCTTTATCTCCTCCAATATTTACAGGTAGTTCTTCTTTAGTAACCACAAGTGGGACCTGCAATTAGGTCATTAGGCGAAGTGGTCACTAAGTGAAACTGCAACTGTGCTTATGATCTTATTTCAGCTTTCCTTTGCTTTACAGACCTGTGAAGGTCATAAATGCAAGGATTGGTCATAAAATAACTTTTTTATCATGGTCATAACTGCAAAGAGTTGCTAAACAAGTACTACTTGTAATTTTATTTAATACTGTTTGGCCAACTGGCCTGTTTTGTAAGGTTTCGAAACTGTGGGTCTAAATGCAGCTGAACACAAAACTATTATTATGTTTTATGGATAATAATGACTGTTTTACAACACAATGTGTGTGTGTGTGTGTGTGTGTATATGTTATCATGTTACATATATGTTACAACAATATGATAAAATATCAGATGATTCACTTTTATCTACTTTCATATACTTCCTATAGGTTCCAATGGATTGGTTTGTACTACTGAAATTTGTACAAACTGGGGTTTTACCTGGTGTTTGGATACTTTTAAATATCTGGGAATAATTATTCCAGTAAGACTTTCTTTCTATAGATATAAATAATATCTAATTATTTATATTATATTAATATTGATATAAATAGATAGTTAAAAATTCCAGTGGTAAAATATAAACATTGTAAAAATGAACATTTTCTCAGGATTTATATATGTATTTAGAGGCACTCCTATTTTAATACTCATAAGACACTGTATACTGATTTGTAAGTTATTAAAAACTTTTTTACAGGAAAGATCTCTCTAGATGCCTTTCATCAAATGACAGTTATCTTACAATGAAGGGGGTTTAACTTAACTGATTTTCAACTTTATCACTTGGCCTTATTTTAATTTCTGTTTCCTTCTGGAATTCAAGTGATCCAATTAAAAACCACTATTGGCACAATTGGAAACTTATTTCGTGACCCCTTTCAGTATTAAGGCTTTGATTTTTATTTTTTTTAAATACAACCATACTATGCTTCCAACAGTAAGGGCAGCAAGATACCTTTTAAAGTTATTGGAACTGAAGCATGATTTTTACCCTTATCTGCATTATATGCTTACACTTTGGGATAATCCCAGTTGGACAATTTCAAGTAATCCTCCCCTATTTGGGCCAAGTATACATGGTCTAATAGGGGTATTAATATTTTATATCAGCTTATTGCTAATTATGTTTCTAACCATCCCTGCTGATGTAGAAGTATCTAAATTGTCTAAAATTATGGGACACAATCACATTTTGCAATTTTGTCCAGATGTGTTAGCAGCATCTAAAACTCCTGAATTAGACTTGAAAAGTGTGCTGGATGTTTCCAAATCCACAGTCCTCTTTAATAAGACATTAGTTATCTAGAGTAATTTTGAAACAAAGGGTATTGTTAACTAGTTTACTGATGTAAAACTGGTAAGCTACTAGAATTGATTGAATAGTTGACATATAACTAAATAATGCATTAACAAATGAAAGATCAATGGACTTCTAGAATATTAAATATGTGTCTTATGATCTTAAGGGGATATTGGTTCAACAAAATATTTTTTTCATATTAGAATGTTTAAAAAGGGTATGTTGTCAGCTTTATTATGTAAAATCACAGAGGAAACATTTAGACATAATCTTTGGCTTGTTCCACAATTGTTTTCTTTTGATATACATAAATTTACTCATATGACTTTAAGAAGGACAACGTTCTTTAAAGATATGTGTATTATTTTGAATTATATTGCCAAAATTTGGATCTATTCATCCTCCGCTTAGAATGTGATTCTAAATTGACATAACAAAAAGATTGAACAATATTATTCTGTGTGGTCAAGTTTTAATGCTGTATATTTAAAACTAAGTTGATATTTCTTATGTATATTATGGTGCCATGTTTGTTTTTCTATTGTTCATTTTTATTTTTTATATTCCTTTTCCACCTCTTTTTTCTGTACATTATTGCAATAAAACATTAAAAAAATGAAACAAAGTGTCCAATTCTGTGATATGAGAACAATTTAACTTTGGAAATTCATTTATCAAGGGATTAAAAGTTAAGCATAGGCCTAGTTGGTTGAAATCAAGATGCCACAACTCTGGAATAATCCCAACGAAGTCAAGCCATTAGTCCAAAAAAATGAAATTACAGCTGAACACAAATTTTATATTGCTTTCTTTTTAAAGAATTGTTAGAAACTAAAGTGCATATATTTTATTGTGGTAGATTTATTTAGTTAAGTGTAATTTGCAGGGCTTGGAAATGGAAATAAAACTTTTTAAAATACAATCTAATCTCTATTTCATATATATCATCTACATTTATATCTATCCTGATAATAATTATCCCTGATAATATTCATTTGAATCATTTTATCCTACAATGGAAATTTCCTTTCTCCTCTTTCTAAGAACAATGGTATATAAGATAATTCTTTATGATTTTTATTAAAGTAGACCTCTATCAACAGCTTTTAGGAACAGTTGAGTATCATCTTGGTATTTTTCTTTAAACCATAAGATTTAGTTTCTGCTTGGTATCCATGTATCCCACCTAAAAACAGACATCAGAAATGGACTGCATTATCATTAGAATGTGCTGAATGATAGGGCATATCATTTCAAAGTCATGTATGCAGGAACCTACAACTTACCTATCTTACAAAATGTCATCACTTATAATTAATTTGCTCATTTTTCATCATTTTGAAATTGTTCCTTTTGTTATACTTTGCCAATATTTTCCTTCCTTAGTTGATCTGACACTACCTTATTTAAAGAACTTCTTTAAAGCCTAACCCATTCGCAGACATCCCTCTGCAATAACACTTACAACCTACCTGTTTTGGGATCTACATCGGCTGGTAAGTGTGGAGGAGGATTCCCTGGCGTGAAGTGCTCATTGCTGTACGTAATAAGCGGTGTAAGGGGATGTACATGGTGTGGGTGCTGCACAACTGGGACTTTGTTAGACTGTAAAAATAGAAAATAAAAAGTGTAGGGAAGATGCTGCATTAATAATGTTCCAAGTAGACACATTAAGGAAGCTATTTAAACATATGCACACGCACACACACACATATACACAATCATGCACACACATACACAGTACAGATGTTTATGACTCTCCATGTTCAGAATGTGAGAATATCTTCAATAGGCTCTTTCTTCCTCCTTTCTCTAATGCTCTGGGATTCTTAGTTTCTTTACTAGGAAGTGAATTAAAATAAATTCAATGTTGTTAAGCTCTCACTCTCTGGAATGAAATTCCTGACCTGTAAAATGAAGCCTCTTTACTCCCTCTTTTAGGGACTTCTTCATAGCCACTCTTTAAAGCCACTTTAAATGGTCAAAAATGTTTTCTCAGTGACCTGTCATGTCCTTACCATGGCTATCACAAAGCACTCAGTATAAATCATGAACTGGCCAGTGTTCCCTCTAGCAAACCAATGAAGAAACTGGCTTCCTGTGCTCCCTGCCCCTAACCCATTCAATTTCAAAAGCACAGTGAAATGATGAGGTGTTATGGTGACTTGTCTTCAAAGGGGACGGAAAACCAAGGAGATGGGGCAAGCAAGGAGTTTCAACCAATGGGAAACTGCCCATGCTGAAGTTCCAGCATGTTTGCAGTCTTTCCTTCTCCATTGTAACTGAATTAAAAGAAGTCTGAAATGGTGAGGAAACACAGCAAATGCCATACATGGAAGAGCCTAGACTTCATTTTAAATTTTAAAGATTTTCATTATATATAAAGGAACATCTCACCATCTGATGGAAAACTGTTGTTGTGGTACTAAGGGTTCTTTGTTTCCTTTGTTTAGACTAAGACATGATGTTTGCACTACGGAATTTTGAGGGTGTCACAAAATATTGAACTCTCAGGGAGCAATTGTTTGCTCATCTCTATCAGGTATAAGAAACACTTTTCACCCTGTGCCAAATAACGTAACCTTAAAATTGCTGACACACAGATCTTACTCACAGTCAGATGTGTGTACTGCAGAGTTCATTTCAGGACACATAGCTCTGGTCACAAATGAAATCCATGTGTCAGCAATTCAAAAGCTGTGTTGTTAGTGGACATGAACCAACCCGAACCAATCATACGGCTGATCTACCTAGAAACAAATTAGCTTTGGCCCTATAGTATTTAAAAGGTAGACTTTGGGTTTTTCAAATGCAATTCTCACACTATAACAAACTTTTCCCCATATACTTTTTAAACTTCATCCTCAAGACATGTCCACATTAAGCTCCATGTCTTTCTTAAACTAAGTTAACTACTGACCCACCATACATTTCTTTTAATCTTACAAGTATGTCCTAAAGAAAGAAATTAATTTGGGGTTTTAGTTCATTAAACAAAAAACAAGCAAGCAAGCAAAGATTATCTGATTGTCTCAAAGATGGCAAAGCCTATACATGCTTACCTGCAAGATAAATGCCAGTGAACCTAATGGGACTTATTGAATTCCAGGGGACTCTCTTCTGAATAGGCATATAGGCAAGGGTGCCAATCAAATAAACAGAGCATATTAATATGCAATTTCTCATTGGCTGTGAATATAACTTGGAGGAGGGAGGTGGAAAGAAGGAAATGCTTAAAACCATATCACTCTCAGAAATAAAATACCAAATATCAAATTTTGTATTATAGTTGAACTTTTTATTTTTTATTCTTCCACAGGAAAAACAGAAAGGGAATAAAGAATAAAAAACTAAAATGGGGAAGGGGGAATCTGTTTTTGTTTTTATTGCACAGTGAATTGCACACACACACACACAAAGATGAAACAAGCAGACTGCTGAGCCATTTTTTTCTGTAAATAATCCAACTGCAATTCACACACATTGATACACACTCACGAGAGAGAAGGAGAAGGAGGGGGAACCCTATTCCCTATAGAGGATTTACACTAAAATCCTACAACAGGGACATTTAACCAGATTAGGTAGCAGCAAAGATAAAGAGTCTAGTATTAGATGAAGAATGGATTAGCGTCAACTTTCATTTTCAAATGTGTCTTCATTTCCTTTTATTACTTTCAGTAAGGAACAATTTGCATTAACATCAAGTAAAAGGAATTACATTAAAAGAATAGGGACAGTGAGTAGTGCCTACAAGCGCCACCTTAGTCCAGGAGCTGTCAGAGTCTTTGCAATTATCCTTAATCTAGATTAGCAATTGTCATTCCAAAAAGAGATGGATGGACACCTTCAAGAGATACAAGGAAACCTAGAAGAATTCTTCTGTTAAAAATACTTGAATTCTGAATTTCCTTTGAAATATTTTACTCTTTCAAAGCATGTTTTATTATACTGTATCAATCTAGTTTGCTTGCTTTGCAATTTTCAGTTGGATTCGGAAAAAACAGTAATTTGTACTTGATGAAAATTAAAATTCTACCATAGCTATTTATTCATTACGTAAACACTTTTTAACAGGGAAGTAGTTTTTAAAACTGTTAACAAGATTTATTTCTGACTCTGCAGGAGTCCTCCACAATGCTACAATTATTGAAAACATAACTACACAGTGTCATTGAATGCATAGGGACTTAGTAAACATGTTTAGAGTTATGTTGCATATAATCCTGGAATAATCACACTCTATGATAATGAAGATAAATGGTAATAAAGATAAATTAACTTAATTCACTAACTTGTAAAATAGTAACAACTTGTAAAATAGTAACAACTATTGTTGTTGTTGTTATAGAATTTGTTTCACTGCTTCTGGCAGGATGAACTAAGATGAAGCAATCATTCAGAGTTCATTCGTGCTTGTTCATTCTTGGGAAATCAAACACAATTCTGATTTTCTAAATATTATTCCAGGCACAGAGACAATATATACTGATGTCTTCTATGAATAATCACTGAGGAGGACATATGCAGCCAAAAAATTTGACAATTTAACCTATCAGTTTATTCACTGTTCTGTGCCAGATGAATCTCTGAAATCTAGTTTATTTGTTGGCACATTTTGTTCATCTTTTGCACACTCATTCGGCATCCAAGCATAGCATTCTGATACTAACATTTGGAGGACCCGAGTTTCTGAATTACATCAGACTTGCAATGCATGTTATGAAGGAGATCCCTATGTTCCTGTTACATTTTGCTATTTTGAGTTCTGCGAGTCCACTTTCAATGCTTAATAAAAATTTGGTAAAGACTTAACGTTTCTGAAGGATTTCTCTATGGCTTACTTCATTCTCATTCCAAATTCTCACTGAGCCCTCCTTTTTCATGAAATTAAAGATCTCATTGAGTCCTCATTATATAAAATGATGATGATGATGACCATTACAATTTACAGGCTCTGTCCAACTCCAGACAAGTCTGGGTGGCTTATAATTAGAAATAAGGCATAAAACCATGCAAAAAAGAACCATGCACATCCATGGTTGTTTATACAGTATCACAAAATATAACACCCCTCCCCTGCCAAAAAAAAGATGGAGGTTGAACATCCACCCCAGCTCCAGCCCCATTCCACACACTGGAATATCATCAGGGTGGGTGTCACATGGATGTCTTTTGCTACAGTTTGTGCAACTTTAATTTTGGACAAATATGACTGCTAAAATATAGTTTATGTTATGGAAACAGGCTAGCAGATAGTTTTATACTGTATCTAGCCAGAAATAAAATTGAACATTGCTTGTCCACTGCAATTTAGTTTTGTTAAATGTATAATGGCACCAATACGTTAGGCACATTTACTGAAAAAGGAAGGGTTAGGGCAAAGATGGCCAACAATTCAAACAAGAAGGCAAAGGTAATTTTGGAAGTATGTCTGGTTTGTAACAAAGGAAGTTGATTTTGTGAGTAGGATTATGGAATTATATTAATAAGCTTTCTGGGTGGGGAAGCCCAGGGGGAGACTATTAGCAGTGTGGGTGTTAAGAATTAATACTCCATTTCATTCTGTCTTTGAAGTGAACAGGGGGATTGCCTGACCAAAAAGAAAAAAGAAAAAGCAGTCTCTAGCACAATCAAATGTCTATAAAAGGTAAGACACAGAAATTAGATAAAAAGCAGTGTTATATCAACTTAGCTCAATCCTTCTTCCACATATATTATATATATGTATATTTCCCTATTACTTTGTCCTTACTTTACATTAAAACCAAATCATTATTCTAACAACACTGAAATTTTCTGGAAGTATATCTTTTAAAATGCCATTAATAAATAACAGAACAGGATTTTTCTTACTCTAGTTGATAGCGTTAGAATACAAACAAATACAAATAGAAGATGGATGAAAATGTGGACATATGGAGGGCCCTACTTTTGGTAAACCTGGAAATTAATTCTGGCTTAATGAAAAAGCAAGTTGGAAAAGTTTGGCATTTTTTCCACTTTTCTTTGATTGTCTATGCCTGAAGCAAACCAGATTATATTACAGTCGTAGAATCAATAAAGTTACTGAACAAATATTAGAAATGGATTAGCATATGTATAAATGAAGACAACATAAACCATGGACGAGACCTTCCTATTAGAAATTTCAGCCACGGTGTATTAAAAATGCAGCTGTGCCTTTAGTAAATTCCTATAAATTACTCCAAGAGAAAGGTGAAAAAAATCTTAGGGGCTGTATACAATTAACTTCCTTTGGTGACGGAACAACTTCTGAACAACAACAAGGGGGTAGGAGAAGTAACTTCCTTTTTCTCCAGCTCACCAGCTGAATGTCCTCACTCTCAGAATCTACTCTGGAAGGTGATGACTAGAGGGAAGAAGAGAGGAAAAATCCATTTGTGCAAGTCTGTTTCCACAATGTTGGGATTTGATCTAGATTATTATGTATGTGGAGGAGGAGTATCAAAGATACTTAAATGCAACAGCAATAAATGTACTTAATACTAGAAGGTTACATGACAGAAAGGAATAAGGACACATAGGAATAAGTTGAGTCCGTGATATATATTCCGTTAGGTTACAGCCAGGAATGAAACTCTCATATTGCATACCTACCTGAAACATAAATTTGTGCTATCACAATTATCATGTTTTGTTAGCATCCTGGATTTCCAACCCAAACTGATCACTTTTGTAATCTTTAGGCATGTTACTAGGCACTGCGTTTTAGACCTATGCATTTTAATTCTTACTCCAAGATGGAGGCCAAAATTGTAAGAGAAACAGAATTCAGCTCTAAAACTGAAATACAAATGAAACTACATCTCTGCCTCTCCATCTCTATTTTTCCTGCCATGCCCTCCTCTTCAGTACTCTTCTAGTATAGTGCAGGATAAAAAATGGATTATAAACTTTAAGCTGTCTTTACAAACCTGATAAACAAAGACCAATATATATTTGTGGGTCTTGTAGGCTTTCTATATTTTGTGCCAGAACTCTGCATTATACCATCTGGATTAGTAATTTTCAATAACTAAGACTTCCAAGCTATAACATGTTCCTCTCTGAAAACTGATATCAGTTGTTTACTCTCATAGATATTATATCCAATCTTATTTATCTCCAGTATAGTTAAATAGGACCAGATCAACAAAAAGCATTTTGGAGTTATTAACAAAGCTATTTTAAAAAAATAGAAAAAGACATTAAAGTATGTATTTTAATGCCATAGTTATGCTTGATTTTGATCAGACTTTTTTAACATGTCAAACTTTAAAAGAATTTCTGAAGACAACAAATGCAAACTTGTCAGTGCCTTCTCTGCATTACTCTTGAGGGAATTAAGGACTATTATATTTACTGACTCAACATACATTTTATTGACATAAAGAATACTTTCACACCTGACTAAGCATTTTCTCCAGGAATCTCCTTCTCCTTAGCCTATTGTCACTGATACAGTGCTCTGAACCCTTTCAAACTTTAACGTAGCTCATTTCTGCCTAAGGTCTTGCCCTAAGCTCACTCCCTATTGTAACTGAAGACAAGGCTTCCATTGATAAACATAGCTCCTTATGTTAAAAGGACTCATTTTCTTCCCTCACATAAATGATGGCAGGAGCACTGACAGCCATGAGTGTGGACAATACTTTCCTAGCCAGACTTTCACAAAAATCTAACTCCCTATACCCACAAACCCTTTAAAAGAAGGGGTGACCTGAATACTTCTCTTCTGTTTTTCTTTCACTGGCTATTTCCTGACTGGAGAATTGTTCCCATTAAATAAGGGCTACAAGCGTCCTCAAAAGCTAATCAAACTCCAAATTATTATCTGAAGGGTTAATAAGATAAAACCGAGCCAACTTCTTGCTTCAGAACTTTGGAATATGACATTCATTTAAATAAAACTTGGGAAAATGTTCATTCAGAACCCATATCCTTTTATCCAGGTTCTTTTAAATGTCTGATCAATTAACATATTGGATAAAACTATTTTTGATGGTTCAAATATATTTTTACTTAATTGGTTTGTAGGAACAAAAATAAACTACTGACTTGGACATTTTTTTCTAATAATAACTAGCAACAAACGAGTTTCAAAAAACTCAGGGAAACTTACTAGGAATGGTGAAGGTGAAATCATGAGCATTCACTGCTCTTGGAGGAAGAGGAGGAGGAAGCCCAGCAAATTAAACAATTCTGGGGGGGGGGGATATTTAGCGTATACTTTAAATGGATTTATTTATTTATTTATTTATTTATTTATCAAATTTATATCGCCGTCCATCTCACAAAAAGTGACTCTGCTTGGCTTAGAAGCAAAATTTCACATAATAATAGTATGTGAAAGATCCATGAAGAGAGAGAGAGATTGACTGCTAAAAATTTATGTAATTTTTTTTTAATGGTAATGTTCAAATGGTTAGGTAAGATTTTTTGTAGCAATTGATATCTTGCTTGAAAAGTTAAATTTTCATTATTAATAAGGAAATACTGCATTGAACTATTATTGAACTTCATATAACTCACCAGCCATATTTTGTTTTGCTAGCATTATAAAAGATCAACCATTTATGTACAAAGGTACATGTCTGATATAGAAAGTTTTAATGGCAAAATCAATACTTTTTGCAAGAAAATGGTAGAAATGTTGAAAGTCAAGCACTCTTTTTAATATTTATATTTTCTCTAAACTATGCAAATACTTTGGTGTTACACATCGCAAGTCTGAATTTAATACAAATAAAGAATATAATGCCTGAAAAGTGAGAGGTCTAAAAAAGGAGAATGGTCTAAAAAAATCACAACAAATATTTCCAGAAGTCAAGGATACAAATAGCTATGCTTTGCAAAGTCAGAAAGAAGTCACATATTGCTTTCCTCCAAAAATATTATTTTTGATTTTTTTAAAACTATTGGAGTATGGAAATTCATGTATTTATATATGAACTGGACTGAATAACACACAGTCTTTTTGCAGTAGAGAAAAACAGAATGATTTCCAATAACAGTGGTATTTGGAACCAAAGTCTATTAAATTACTAATATCTAAGATTGAATGGAAGCTTTGTAAAAAGGACAAAGTGAAATGAAAGGACTAGACTTATCACTGTATAAAGTTTTACTTTCTATAAGGTATTATCAAGAACTACAAATTAAAGAACCATTATTACAAATCTTCTAATATCTTGGTAAAATATACGGAATGAATTCTATAATAGAACTTGCCCTATTTTGCTTAAAAAGTATATTCCATAACGATATAAAAGTAATAGTTTTAGATATGTACAGAATCATCAAGTAATGACTGAATGTCACTCTCAAATGACATTTGTTTTGCTTATCAAATTTTGGGGGAATAGATATAACGGAATAATTGTCTCCAAACTAATCTCATAATAACTTCTACAGAGTTCAATTGCTTTAATTTCTCAGTACTGTAGAATCCTTTTGAAAGTAAAATCCAGTGACAGCAGCTACAGACCTAAGCATATTTATAACAGAATAAACTTCATACAGTTCCATGGAGTTTATATCTCGGAAAATACGCTTAGGTCTGCAGTCACACACAACTCATGATTTTTTAAAACTACATTTGAATGAAATAAGTACTAATTTTTCAACAAAGTTTAAAAGCATAGAAGGAAAGAAGGAAATCCATAAGCAGGCCTAAACGTCAGCATTAAATACTTATTTCTCCTCATTTAAAATGATGCATATTAATAATACTATTAACCAAATAATTTGAAGGATTTCTTTGAAATATGTATCATCAGTGAGTTATTTTTTTGATGCAGCAAACAAACATTTCCCCCCAAAGAGTTAGAATTATTTACAGATGAAACCTTTAGCCATTCAAAATGCCAAAGGCATATTGTAATAATCCTACAGAAACTGCTTCAAGGGAGAGAGAAGAATCTATAAATGTAATGTATATAAAGATAAGACAGTAGACAAATAATGCAATGTAAAGAATTTGAAGTATAATTATGATATATAAACTTAAAAATAATTCCACTGGAATTCATACGGCTTACTACTGTGTAAGTGTGCAAAGGACTGAAGTTTTAGATGAGCAAATTAGTTTAAAAAAATATTAAAACCTAAGTCCCATATCCATGTAACTCAAATAAGCATGCCTGAGAGCAATGGAATTTACTTCTGAGAAGCCACACATAGAATTTATTTCATTAATCTCCATAATTATGTTCTCAATAATTTGTTCTAAAATAGGGAAAGGTGAAATATTCACAACAAAATTTGTTGAAGTATAACATAAATGAAAAAAGTAATATTTCAGTATGCTTTATGCCTTTTTGTAGATATTTTACACAAGAAATATATGCTTCCATCCACACACATTGGTTTTCATTGGCAAGCTTTACTCAGCAGCTTTAGTTCAATAAATGTAACCAGCTGCAAATTATGAAACCCCCTTTTCTATGACAACACTACAAAAAGAAAATGACTTCGCTTCAAAAACAAGAAAAATCAATTTTTAAATAGTCCCATGTCTTTGCATGTGGCAAAAATATATGTTTTGTGTTGTTATGCAATGTTAAGCATGTTAAGAGCTGTCAGTGACAAATCATTCTTTCCCTATCCCCCTCCTCAAAAGTGATTCTTTTTTTAAAAAAAAAAAAAAGCATTGAATAAAGGTCACAGCTTGAATTGATTCTTCTTTTTTTAATGATACCTCCGGCACTAATGAAAACAAGTTACACAACTAGTTCAGTGGTCATTACTAGAAAGCTGCACATGCACACTACATGCACAAAAATTCATACTCACATACACACACAAATGTTACTCACCCAGCAATTCAAATTGAGATGCCAACAGCCAAAATGCTGGAACAGAGAGAAGCCAGAGGCGAGTGTTCCTCCTTTACCACTCAAATCTTCCATTCCCATTAAAAGTGCATCTCTTGGGTACATAACAGCTTTGTTTTCCCCACTCTTAGTCATAAAAGGTTTTTTTTTTCCTTCACAACCAAAATGCCAATTGTTCTCTATATTATTTTCCCTGTCTGCTTTTCCCTTTCTGTTGCCCTCTGTTACCCTCCCATTCCTCTACCCATGTTTTCACTTAAAGTATGGTCCTAAAAGATCAAGATGTTTCCAGTTTTGAGGCCTGGAGTTCTCTGAATGTTCAGCATCCATTGTGACATCGGATGTTGGCTGAGAGAAGTGTCTTGTTTTCTAAGAGTTCGGCTGTGGATATCAAAACTCAGAGTAATCATTTCTAGGTTCCAATGCCCAAATTCTCACCCCCACCCCTTTGTCTGTCTGTTACGGATAACTTTAAAAAGCAGTTACCTTGGAAATCAATGACAACACTACAACAATTCAGATAGCATGGGTAACATTAAGCTGTGAAGCAAGGCAACAACAGAGAGCCATGAGGGAACATGAGCACCTAAGTGAAGCAAGCAATCACTTTATATGAGCAACTGTCAGATACCACCAAACCGGGTTTTTTGTGATAGACCTGAAGGAAGAAGTTGATTTTCGTGTCATTCTGACACAAATACAATCTTTAGCAGGTCTTCTGCTTTTAGATCAATGTTCCATGTCTTAACTTTTGCTGGCATAAAAAATTGTCCCTTTGGGTAAAAATCTGATAGTTTTGTACAGAAGCAAGAGAAGATCACCTTAGCATGTTTGCAAGATTTTTTTTCCATCCAAGGTATATTCTGCTCTGGCAACTTTTATTAAAAGTTTTCATAAGTGGAGGGTAAAGAAGAATATTGCTTCAGTTTGTTCAGTGATCTGAACAATGCTAACTTATTTTCTCCATGTTTTATAAGTTATCCATGTCAACTACTTTTCTTGATCATTATTGATTTAAGGGAGAAAAGTTGCAAAGACATCACTTTAATTTCTACGGTCGAATTCACTACAAATCTCAAAATAACCAGTGCAGAAGAAAACACCAATATGATGGCTAAGGAATTTTTAGCACTATAGAGCATTATTAGTTATTAATACAAAAGCAGCGCAAGTGAAGTTCATACACAAAAGTGAACTATATTTTTACAAAGGAAGAAAGTTCCTGAATGTTCCCAATCAAGATAAATTCTGAAGTCTTGTTAAATCCATAAAGACCTGTCACTCATGTTTTTATATAGGTATGTAGTAAATTAACCCACAGAATAAAATTTTGCTAAAAATGAAAAATGCTTTAGGCAAAACATATGACAAAAATCTCTGCAACTGTCATCATGCATTTATTACCCTTATTTTACAGGTGCATTGGCTGCATTATATTCAGAAGTGGATATAAAATCCTGAGCATCTGGAAGAGCTTCTCCCAAAAAGAGAAAGAGTTCTTCTGTTTGCTTTTCTCACCACCATCCTTTTCCCGCACTTATCCAGCCTTTGCAAATAAAGTGTCAGCCAGCAACCGTTAAGGCCCTTAATACCAAAACAAAACCCTGCAATTTCCCTTTACATGGTATTAACAAAAGCAATGAGGCTCCAGTTTGACAAGTAAAAAGCTCCAACAGCACGGCAACTAATTGCATTCCCTCCCTCTATTCACAGCGGCCACCACACTCCATCAGTTGCTTTTGTCCCACGTGCAATTTCTTAAATAAACTGCAAGTTCTCTGGCTGGTGATGGACAGTTCCCAATCATTTAGCAACAATAACTTATAAAGTACAGCAAACAGGATGGACTGCCTTAAACAGAAGGCTTCCTTCTTGGCTGTCCCAAAAATAGGAGGCGAGAAAGAAAGACAATATTTTGTCCTGTAATTTTTCTTAAAGAAATCATGTGAACCTACCAACTTTCTTCCAATATCTATCTATCTCCCCAGGCGAACTGTTCCGAACTCATTGCAGAGAGAAGTCATTTACTTAATGCAGTAACATAGTCCAAGTACTTCTGGGCTGGGATGTAGGAAAGAAAACATCAGGAAAAAGGAATGGAAATTCTACTATTTAAGAACTGAATATTTGAAAGTTGAAAAAAAAATAAGACCACTGTATTAAGTATCTCTGTGAAGTTTTGGAACTCTTCTCACATTGCAGTGAAGTTACACTTAAACATGGGATAGAGGAAATTGAACTGCTGTTCAATCACAGATTCTTGTTAGGTCCAGAATACAGGTGTTAAAGAAAACTTTATTATTTATAGAACTTGGGGAAAAAAAGGTGCTATGAGATTTTCTACAAAAGAAAAACTCCCGAACATTCTGCTTCCCTAAGTCAATGTTACGTTGTTGAAAGGAAGGCAATGGCCTTCCTTAACCTAACCTTCAAGAGCTGAATAAGCCATAAGGAATAATGTACACCTTCAGTGAAAACAAAAAACAAAAGGATTCTGCAGTAATGATGGTAGAAGCCAACCTAATAAAAAGTTCCCAAACTCCAAAGCATTTTTCTCATGGCAAAAATCTCCTAAAATTCTCTGAACTGACCAAAAATTAACATGCAACAAAAACATGCAACACAATGCAACTATCAGTGCTGATACATGAAATGCAAAGACTCATTCTGCTAGCCCCTGTGTGAAAGGAGGAAAAGGAATAGCTTACCATTTACAACAGTTTTAATCAGGATGCTTCACGCTGCCTGGTTTCAAGCATGCTGCCGCTTGTTATATTAACATACCTACATGATGTGTATTAAGACTGCAGTTGGTTGATCCACTGGAGGGCAGCACCCTACCTAAGCCATTCACCACGGAGCTGCACTGAACAGATAAACACACAGGAACAGCTCTGCAATACCAGCTCTTCAGCAAAGATGCTCAAGTCCAGTTCCATTCATAGAATTATTTCGCTTGGTAGGAAAATGAACAATGCCTGCTTCTCCCCCTGATTCAATACCAAACCACACAAAAAGTGGGGGGAAAAGTTCTCATTTCTCTCTCTCTCCACCTCCCCTCAAACCCCCATATAGTCAGTCAAAAGAACAAAAGCTGATATTTTGTTTGCCGACTTGGCAAATATAATGGAAATCTCAGTTCTCCAAAGTTCACCTAACTTGGTGAAAGCACTACTTCACTGCTCATCAGGGAAATGAAGCTTAAATAGCTATTTGATGCCAGTCAATTGGGGGGGGGGGGGGAGACGAGGTTCAATTTCAGTAAAAAATGGAAGATCGTTCCGCTCTTTCTCTTCTTCCTTGCAAAAATGCCCCCATCCCAAAATTCTTATCAATAGGAAAATGTGAATTATATATTACTTTATAAAGACCATTAAAAATTAACATATATGGCTAAAAATGGGACCAAAAAGAAGAAGAAGAAGAAGAAGAAGAAGCATTTCATATATAGATTTTCTCATAGCTTAAATAGAAAAATCACACAAAGTTGCAGATGCCTGCCTATAAAGCGAATGGTCCTAACACATATTAAACCACCACTGCGTGTCTTCTAAGCAGAATAGGAAAAATGACTATTGATCTTCAAATAGTGATAATTGAAAAGATCAAAAAGATTAAACAAAATCACGAATGTGCTGACTTACCATGCTATGCTTTTTTTTTTTTGTTGCAACTTTGTAGAAATTTCACTCAAAGAAACTGCATCAGAGGTGTCAAATTTTTGAGCGGAGTGTGATCGTATTACTTCCGCCGCCCTGCTTTCCAATGCTTCAGAACTTTTTCCCTTTCTCTTTTTTGTTTGTGGTACCTAGCTTTTTGCCATAGACTTTAAAAGGCTTCAGCTCAGCAAACCAGCACAAATTATCTTGCCACCTTGCGTAGCTCTGATGCTTTGGCCGCTAACTTTGGAAGGCCCTTTACTACTGCATCAAAATTAGCATTGTCAAAGCAGTTAATGAATATTAATATTGTATTTGTCATTGGAGCTGGCCCGTTGCTGAACTCCGAGTCATCCATCAGGGACAAGATTAAGAACACAATTATTTCTGACTGACAGGGACCAAATCTGCTAGAATTTTTTTAAAAAACAATTCGGGGGGAACCCCCCCACCCACCCACAACATCATCTTTAAGGTGCTTCCCAAGAGATCGAGAGCCAAATTAATACTCTTTTAATGAAGTGCAGATCATTATTGGGTGGGGATATACTATCCATGATACTTAGTTATGGTTATTGTAAGAATTTTTAAGAAATTAAAAATACCAACCACGTTGACAGCTTTTTATTCATAGTATTTTAAGAAAAATATGGTATTTTCTTAAATCTTTTCTTGTTATTTTAAAGAAAAGAACAGAGAACGAGCAATTCATACCATCTCGAGTAATTTTCCATGTTTTCGCTTTTACTTCAGCAGCCCAGAAAAGCCAGCATAGTAAATAATTCCTACCCAAATTTGACAAGAGACACCTTCATCTCCTACAATTCCTTCTGTACCAATTCCCCAGTTCCCAAGAACTGTCTCACTCACTTTATCAACGATTCCATTTATAGAAACTCTTAAATTCCCTTTTAATACTGACATCTTTCTGTAATAAACACATTGGAAACTGCACTTATGGAACAATAATTATTAAGCAATCAGCAACCAGACAGTAGTCTCCCCTTGGGCTTGGAAGAGATCAAACATTAATTTTCATTCAATCAGGTCCGAATTTTTGAACATGAAATCAACCTTTATGATAAATTCTAATTAATAGAATCATGAAATCAAAAGAAACAAATTCCAAAAGAAACAAATACTGGGGGAAAAAATGAGAATTTTTCATACAAAGCTCAGTTACTAACCACTTGAACAATAATTGCTTTTAAAGAAATTAAATGTTTTAAAACTTGGCTTACCTTTTCTAACCAGTTTATTAGGATCTACCCTCTTCAGTTGATATACATGTGCACACAAACATGCCCCCCCTCGCGCAAATATCAACCAATCAATTGCTTAATAATATAATTTTACAGAGGCATTTTGGAACATACCTTTGGTGACTTCTTTTTGAAGAACTTGCTTTTTGCTAATTTTTATTAATCCTCCCCTTCCGTCTTTTTTTTTTTTTTTTAGGGAATTTTTTTTATTAGTTTAAATGTGGCAAAAGTGGAAGAATTAAAAGGGATAAAAATGACAGATGTGATAGTTAATCTGTCCAGTGAATCATGGGGGTCTAAGTAAAGCTGCTGTGGCTATAGCGCTAATCTACGGCTCCCACTGACCAGCCTCCTGGCCCCCTAATGCCATTATCAACCCTTAGATGAACATTCTAAATTAGAGTTTTGTTCCAAAAGGGTGTGAAGTTGACCTCTGGTGCAAGGAAACTTCTACCATACATACAGATGGAAAAGTTCTTATGATTCCTAAAAAAAGAAATTTCTTTTTAAGAGGGATTATGTATTTACGTGTGTCTATGTGTCTCAGTTTGTGAAAACTGTTCAGGTTGCCATCAACTATGCCTGGATGAATGTTTTACTGATACAAGAATAAATCATTATCATAATTTAACATTTTATATCAGTATAATTTTTATTTTTCTATAAATAATATTGCCTACTTATTGAAACTACTTTGTTTCCTTTGCAGACTAAAAGAAAATCATGCACAATAAACAACATTTAAGTTGGTTTTGCCCTTAAGAAGATATTGCAATATAGGAAAATAATGAAACTGAGGGTGAAATATTAATTGTACATAGCCAGAATTGTGACAAGGTAGAATTAAAAACATAGTACATTTCGTCCGACTATTGTTTGTACTGATAACCCCACTTTGCCTTAAATAATTTTCTTTTTTTCAGTATAAATCATATAACGGGGGAAAAAACCTGAAAAATACGCAACAGATCATATTTTCTCTCATGCGCCTGCCTATTTTGGGAGAAATAAGAGATATATCATCTTTGAAAGATAAAAACAAAAAACAAAATTGCTTTGTTCAGGCCTTTTATTTTACATTAAACCCATTAAAATGTTGCCTGTATTTTTGGATCTTGGTCAAAGCAGAAAACCACTAATTTATCATCTCCTTCAACAAAGCAAACATCTAATTTTCCTCTTAATAATATGGTACAGCTTGGAAATTTTGAGCTCAACTTTTACAGTTTGGGATTTTGTCTATCGAATCAACATCATCAGGCACCTCTCTGCATCCTAGATCTTAATAGGTTGCTTTCTCCTGCCTCTCTCGGCGTCCCCAGCACGACTGCATCAGCACTGGTATCAAATTAACTCTCCGACTTTGAAACTTATTGATCTGCTATTAAGACACCAGTGAACCTGATGAAATGAGTGCTGTAGGTGCAGTCAAGACTTCAAAGTCTCACACAGCCACATAAAACAAGCCCCTTTGATCCTAACTCCAATCTGCTGAGAGTTTAAAGCCCACTTCTCCCTAAGCTGCCCTTCTTGCTCGTCGTGTCTGATGTTTTACCAACCAGTGACTTGATAATGTTAATAATGCAAATTTTAACAATTTTTTTTCCTGGGCAAAATTAAGGATATGAATTAATACCCCTTTCCATTTGGCTATATAAAATAGGACAACAAAAAGAATTATTAAGAATTTACAGGAGAGAACACAATACAAATAAACCTCGGTAATGGTCTACTTTTAAAATAAAACTGTAACTGTTTTTACATTTGCATTGGCTAAGTCAGATTGAAATATCTGTTATTTCCTGCGTATTCAGCTGGGTTCAGTGGTAAAAGTTATGCAATAATTTCAGCTTTCTAGAGCTAGATATGTATTGAGAACAAACAGCTATTTGTGATCTCTGCATTTCCTTTTTTCCCCTTTATGTTTGCTCCTTCCCTCACTATGAAATACTAAATATACATGCTTATATAATTACATTAAATGATATTAGTTTTATAGAATATATACAGTCCTTGGGATATATATTTATTATGCACAACAAAAGGACTTGCGGCAGTCATGAAAGCTAATGAGATGAAAAGACAATATTGCATGAAAAATGCACAGTAACTTGGTGGTTGAATCCTAAAGCATAAATATCTAAGTACTACAGATACATACACTTACAACTTTTCATACAGTTTCCCCACATTATATAACATCTTTTAATTCATTGATATATTTTTATGCATTTTTACACATGCAGCAAATATTTGTATCAAGAATATTATCTTCTTCACAAATACACATATTATTCAGTAAATTGCTTTTCTGCATTGCAAAGAGCAGCATTCCTTGATATTTATCTGATAGCATAATATCAATATTAGGTCAGGTTTTGGGGAAAAACTTGAAAAAGTTCTTTGAATAAAATAAACTACACAAATAACTTTATAGTAACTATTTTTTCAAAAAAAATCCTTTTGTGATTATTCTTATTTTATTTTCACATTTTTGACAAGAGCATTAGTATATTTATGATGAAAAAAGAAAAAGGTATAATTATATGTATAAATGGACAATATGTTTATTTAATAATCATTGCCAAAATACTACTTCTGAACATTGACTGTTGGATTCTTCTCTAACAAAATTTTGATTAAAGATATATTTTTTTTGGAGGAGGGAGAAAGAACTCTTAAAAGATATTGCTATGTTGATACTCACTTAACCTACTTGCAATTCTAAAGAAGTCAACACTTGATTGTGACACTGTTCAAAAGAATTTCCTATGCCACAAGCACAGTAAAAACTTTCACCAATTAGTGCAGGAAAAAAGGAGGGAAAAGCCACAGCACTGGTGCTCAAAGAGCTAGGCCTTGCGGCAAAGCTGTCATGTCGAGTGGATTGATCAACAGGACCACAATTTCTAATGGCATGTTGTCATGAAAAGTCAGCCACGGGGAGCCACCTGCTTTACTGCTCGTAGACAGCTAGGAAAAGAAAGGGGGAGACTTTCATTCCTAGCTTCACTAGACCCTTTTACTAGCAATTTTGGAAAAGGTCTCCTGATTTTAATTCAGTAGGAATATGTCTCCAAATGTATTACCCAGCCTCTAAGATTACAGCTATAGGAAGGCTGAAATTCACCTCTTCTCCCTCTCCTTCTTCTCCTCCTCCTTTTTCTTTCTCTCTCTTTTGTCAATCACATACATCTACTACCTTTTTTAAAAAAGGATAGAACCACAGAGTTACCTTCACTATCACAAAACTTCTCAGATCAGAAACAATCTTTGTTGTAACTGAGTCTAAAGCAATCACTTCCATTGATACCTTAGAATGTCTGCCTTAAAAACACAGAGACTCCTTTCTTGTGTCCTAAACAGACATGCTGTATTTTATACGATAAAATTTTGTGTTTGCATCCAGAATCCATCACATTTTTTAAATAGTTCATTTTTAGACTTCTATGCTATTTGCATTAATGGACAAACTTGACATGGTTGGCATCTTTCAGTTTTTAAGTATGATTTCTATTGTAGAAAACAAAAGCAAACAACAGTTTGTGTTTCAGGCAACATAATTAACATCTGATGGGTGTTCTACTAATTTCCCCACGAAAAGTCCCCAACTCTGTTTTAATAATTTCAGAACAGCTTTTTCATCCCAGTTGTGACTGACTACAATCCCTGCTGAATTTCAGTTATCAGAGTTAACTGTCATACTATCTTGGGATGGTGGACATTGTAGTCCAAAACATGTGGAATATATCAGTACATCAGGTTGGAACAGGCTGTTTTCAAGAAATGTATTAACCTGTGATTTGGACTTTTATAATTAAGGAACCCTGTATATATAGCTCATATACAGTGTAATGGGATCTAAGTGACATTGATGCAGTAATTATGGTTTGGTTGAACACAAAGGCAACATTTCATTATAGAAGAGAAACATGTTCCCCAAATTGGAAAAAAAAGGGTTTTATTTAAGATGTTTGTATACCAACACAGAACTGTTATTAATCAGAACTCAAATGTGGAGTCAGCCATATGATTAATTTCATTCAAAATATAAAACATTCAGTATTTGTGCATTGAAAGGCATCCAAAGCAAGACAAAAATAGTAATAATGTGCAACGTATTCAATTTAAAAGTTTTTTTAACCAACAAAAATCATCTGAACACAAAGAAAAAGTCAAATAAAAGTTATAGAACTTTCAGGTTCATGTAAGCAACCCTCAATTAGCATGCAAATCACGTACTGTAACCTTTTATCGGTGCAGCCTCTGGTCTCATCAGTCGATGAAATTCTCAGCCCGCGGCAACAGCTTAGCCGAGGGACGCAGACCAATGAGATAATATTCATTGTGTTAGCATTTCAAATGGCGAGAAAGTAAGAAGAAGCGCTAACTGATCACTACCCATGGAATTAATTGGATATTCCAAGAATAATGTCTCTTACTGAAGATCCTTGGAGGCTGAGCACATTTTGTGCAGTGTGTTCAAAAAAAAAAACCGCTTGGGGGTAGTGGGCATATTGGGGGTTAGCGCATTTCACTAAAGGCGAGGGGGAAAAATCAGATTCACTGAACCAAACTCAGCTAATCCATTCCATAATTATATACACAAAATCCAATAAACTCAGTCACATTATTAGAAATGTAAACTAATATAGCAAAAACCTTACTATAGTAAGCTCATCTGGTGGTATGAGATTTTAGTTAAGCATACAGGTTTATGGAATAGTGTCCTTAGAATGAGATTTTTCTGTAGATGGAGTTATTTGTTTTGCTTAAGACTGTGTGAATGCCTTTATTTCAAAGAGATGTATGTTTCAGCTTTATTAGTCAAAACATTGTGTGATATTAGTATATTGTTCCCTAAGAAACATGTTTAAACTTTTTAACACTCCTTTTCTTTCAAACTCAAAACAGCATAAAAATTGGCATTGTTGAGGGGCGTTCAAAGATTCAACTAAGACTTTGGCTTGGTCCAAAGCATTAGTCCTCTCGATAAACAGCTGCTTGTGCAACTAAATAAGCTCCAAAAGGTTAAAAAGGAAGGGAAAAAAAAGAAGAGAAAAATGAGATTAAGAACCTTCCCAAATGTTCCATCTTTCCTATCGACCACTGGCCTAGCGTGAGGTGTCAATTTTGACTCCAAAGAGAGCTCACGAATTCGCAGTGGTCCCATTATGCGGTCTCTGCGCTCATTGTAAATTCTGTCAACGAAGTCAATCTTATTAACTTCCGCACTGGTTCACACATGACATTTTCTTCAATTTTCTTGCTGACATCAAAAACATCAATTAGCAGCCCGAAAATAGGAAGGAACGAATGACAGAGCCTGATAACGTCAACTATTTGAAGCCAAGGGTAAATCTATTCTCCAGTTCTGAATGCGTTCATTACAATTGCATTTTCAAAGAAGACCTCCAAATAGCAAAGAAAATTAAATTTATCATCTAGAAATGCCTAGAAATTGTTTTTTTAATCCTATGTCTATCTCTCAATCCCAGAGTGTAATACAAAGTATCACAATTCATTTTATGATAACATGCCACAACTTTAATAGAAAGTTTATAAAATATGCAGCCCCTGCGATACTTCCTATCACACAGAAACTAGAAGGGAAGAGAAATTTGTCCACTAGATTGGAGCACTGTCTTGTCTCCTGATCAGTTCTCATAGGCTGGCATAGCACTGAAGAAATGAGGTGGGTGGAAGAAAGAGAAGGGACGCATACCAGTATCTACAGTAATAAAGATAGCCCAGGCAACACAAACCTTAGACCAACTAATGTCTTTAAAACAGTACAGGCATTGTAAAACTTCAGAGTTTGCATTTTTTCCCATCTCCGATAAAGCAAAACAAACCCCTCATCCATTAAAGCAAAACGAGGGGTCCACTCAGAGATTTTACACTACCTGTCAAAGCCTGAAAGCATATGTCTTCAATCATCTCCTTGAACTTCCACTAACTGAACTATTACACCAACTCATTTTATTGATGTTTTCAAGAAAAAGAACGTAAAAATATGGTCATCCTAAACACTTATACGCCAAATGGTATGCTTGCAGAGTTCAACAATGCATCTGTGACAAAGATAGTAGTCTAATTCAGCTGGGGAAAGGGGGTGATGTAATGCCAAGCTGGTGGTTTAACAATTTTTTTTCACATGTGTCCGCTTTGTGAGGCATCGCAACTTTCATGCTTGTATTACATCTCCTAGGGAGTGAATGAAAGCAGCTTCCGTGGCTACCAAAGACACTCACTCGGACTTAATGCAAACAGAAAGAGCAGCTACACCCTGATAAACAGATCACATTCCTTCGTCCCATTGATTTTTTGATCTTTTGCCATTTTTTAGTTGCTTCCAGTCCCTTCCTTGTCTTTTTTCTCAATATCACAGAAGACAAAAATACCTAAACAATGGATGGTGGGGATATCTATTAGCTGTCAACCTGCCTTTTTTTTCCCCGGCACCGACTAACAAATTCCCAAATAGAATGCTGAGAACCGGCATGATGATGTATCACAGCATTTCTTTCAGATATTCCTAATCATGACCTCACTTTTCATCTTTATCAAGCAAAATCTTGCTGGGAAGAAGTTGATGCAGGAAATTTGAAATGAAGAGACCCGCAGGTACACACAAGCCAGGAATATAGTGTTTTATGCAAGTACTTCAGTCTGATTTATATGTCCAGATATTTTCTTTTCTTTACAGTACAGACTGTATTTATAAAGACAAAAAAACAGTTTAAAATATTTAGAAGTCAATGAGTAGTACTAATGAACTGATATGAAAGAAGGTCAAGAAAATTTTCTGAAGCATAATTCATTATCATTTTAATTATTATTTATATAAATACTATTTGTAAATAATAATCATCTGATTAATGAAATGTATTATGTTAATAATATGAAGAAGCTGTTCCTTATAACACAATCCTATGCATTTTGTCAATATACATTGGAATATTTCCAGATAAAATTTGAGCCACAGAGTGATACAAACAATATAAACTGATAATCAAAATAATTGTTCTTAAAATTACTCATGTTTATTTTATCTTTTATTTTTCAGTAAAATGTAAACATTAAAATTGAAATAATTAAGAAATACATTAAACAAAATAGGTATCACCAGCTTCATATTGTTCTAAACATAAAATACTTTATTCTACGGACTACAATTTTCTTTCTTTCTCTAATCTTCTGTTTAAATCAAAAGTGTTATTTTGAATCTAACAAGAAGCTTCATCCAGAAGTTCTAGTGAAATGAATAAAAGCTCTGCAAGAATACATTTTCAAACATACATACATACGCTTGTGCTGTTCCCAATTATTTCCCTGAAAGCTGCATAGGAAAACTTTCCTAGTGGATTATGCCCTAACATTTAAAACAAGTTTGTATATCCTTGAGCCAGATTAGCTCCAAAACATCTGTAGAAACAAGCCTTGTATGCAATTTGAAAGGAACCTGTTGAATGGAGCATAAACGGGGCAAGAGTATGAAAAGCTATCACTGATAAAATGGAAACAAATATAAATTATACTTGCATTTAACATTCTTATTACACAATAAAAGCATAAAGAGGCAGGAAATCTGGCTACTTCAGTAACAATATTTAATCTCTCTGATTTGTTTCTTTTGTAGAAAATGCTCTGAAAAATGTAGCATGCCTCCCCTCGATAGGAAAATTAAATATGACTACAGGTATTCCTTTTACACAGATATATAAACATATACTTGATTATAAGAGGACACTGAATGATATTGAATGATATTAAAAGCTCAAAGTCTAATCGATTGTAATATTTGACTGACAGTGCCAATAAACTGACCACAGGTTACATATAGGATGAACTGTGGTTATGTTTTTTTCAACCACACACTGTCCTTGAAACAGAGGCTGCATACAGCTCCATTAGAAATAACTCCGGTGTGCTTGATCTATTATTTATAAAGAATAACCCTTCACTGCTTAAGTGGCGACTTCTACTTCATCCTTCCATTTCTGACACATCAAACAACTTGAGGGGGAGGAGACCGGAAAGAGAAAAGTAAATTCATAATACAATGTTCTGCAAGTGAAATTTCTAAAATAAGGTTATCTGAAATAAGAATGTCCTTGTCAGCAGAAAATGTATGACAGTTTTATTCAGTTTAAGTAGCTAGCTAACCTGATGGCAAATGTTGCATAATAACATTATATAAGGTTTTAAAATAAAAGCATGGTAGCATGCATTTAATTACCAACTGACAATTCTAACAGAATTCCTTTGAAATATAAACATTTCTTTCATTATATTTTTCTTCAGGTTCAGTATAATTGTTAAGATTATTATTTAAGTCCATTCTATCTAATTAGAACCCTTAGATCTCACCTTTGAATTGAACTTTCAACTCTGTGATGCCAATTAAAGACTATTTTAAATATATTTCCCAATTAAATGAATTCCTATGATCATTTCTGACATAATAAATGAGCTTTTCAGCAAAACCCTTTTGACGAAAAGATCAGGTGTGACTATACAATGTTGGAATCTTACATAATATTTAGTTAATATTATACAAAACTGGTATTTTTACCACTTTAATGTCATCAGGGCCACCTGATGATATTATTACAAATATTTCTATTTTTGTTATGTAAATCTCAGTGAGGTACCTATTGTCTTATCAGTTATATTAACATATGGTTCCAGCCAATTACATTCGATATTAAGTATTTGGGTTTTTTTTTTTTAAAAAAAAAAGGAGGAATCAAGCAGTTTAACAGTGAAACGTCCAAAATTTATAGTTCTTTCAGTTGCATATTAGGAATCACATCCACAAAACAGCTGTCAAGATATAAATATGCACAATCACATCTTCCAAAAAAAGCAAGAATGTAGGTAAGCCAATTGATGTCCACAGCTGTGGATGCAGAGGCTTGGAAACCAAAGATATATGCAAACAGAATATTCAAGAAATATCTATTTCTAGTTCTCACCATTCAAACACAATTTGCATCAAACAGCGCTATCCCATTAAGCTGTCAGTTTACATATTTATACTCCATACTTGCCGTTCTACCAGTGGAACTTCTAAGGTGGATAATAGTATTTTTTAAAAAAACAGAGTAAAAAGACCCAACAATATAATAAACCTACAAATTTATAAACTTACAATAGCATTCTCTAATAAAATCTAATCCAATAAAATTAAAAAGATGAATATAAAAAAACAGAGAATAAAAATTTTCAATTACTAGATGAAACAATTGAACAGAATTATTTCTTTTTTGTTACTGAAAAGGGAAATTCCATGGTGGTAGGGCTAAGGAATGCTAGAAGCTAGATCCCACAATGGATAACTCTCTCTTGTGTATCTAACAATTAGTGGTGGCACATGAAGCAGAGCTTGGTCTAAAGACCAACAGAGAAAGACAGGTTCATTCAATACAGGATTACTTTGAATAGTTTGACCCTCCTGTGGGGTTTTAAAAAGTTAAAATCAACATAGTGAACAACAGGGTCACAACATGTAAAGAATCAAGTCCAGCTAGGATATTTTAGATTTTGAACTACTTAGAGTTGCCAAACACTTTTCTAAGGTGATTAAGGCATGGGTGACATTAACATGATTTGCTTTCTACAGGAATTGGGATGTAGTGAAGCACTTAAGACCTGATAATTCAGGGTCAATGCTGGATAAGGGAATGCAGATCAATTCCAGACAGGTTATATATCTATATCTAAGGTAGCTTTTTTGCTCAAGTTTAAAACATTTCTTGTTTTTGCTCTAGTCTAAAACATTTCTATTTTGTACAAATTAAATCTCAATGGCCACCAGAAGCCATCTATCACTGATTTTAGGCCATCCATTGCCTCTTTGAAATTAGAGGAAAAGAGAATCAGTGGTAGATGCTTATAGCCTATTGATGTCACCTAATTTCAAACCTATTGGCAGTTTCTCCTGATAATTACACATGGGTGTTAAAAAGACTGGGATCCTGCATACATAGTCAACTACACATTAAGGTGGGCTTAAACCAATGTACCAAGCTTTTATGAGCAAAGCACCATGCAAATTATGTTTACTGTTCTACTTATGTTGTCTAGAAATAAATAAATATATGTACAGTGTACACATCAAGTTGCACAATAGTACACACTCATCTTCACCTTTACTTTATCATGCAGTTTCCTATTAAGGAAAAAAATGCAACGTTATTATAATTAAGTACATTGCAGAGGGCATATATAATACTACTGCTCATTTCGTGACAGGTACAAAAGAATATGAGCCAAATTCAGTATTGGTCTATATATGGAATGTAAATCTCATGAGGGATAACTCCAGCTATATTAAGTACCATTTCTAATGCAAGGCAGTGATTCAGCAGGCAAATATATTAAGGAAAAGTGCAGGTTTGGAGGTTAAGAGCAGTAAGGCGAAGTTAAACATGTCATTAAAGGCCAAGTGGTTGACTCGAATTTTCATGGCAAACTCTAATCCACCCAATTGTCAGAATTATAGTTAATCATTGTTTTTAGAGTGTATTAGCTGCCTAAATGAAATGATTAAAAGCTGGGTTTGTAGGAGAGATGTACGTGAGTGTGGAAGCTGGTATCTGTGAGAAAAAAAATATTTTCATGGTTTTATGTTTGCCTAGAGTGGAATAAGAAAACATATAGCTATTTGCATTTAGGAGGAACACAGAATTAAACTTGCTATCAGGTTTTTTTCCAAAACTTACTTTATTTTTTTTATAGGATTATGGATTTATTCATCTAAACTAATACTGAACAAATATACAGATGCATCATCCACATCTGAAAAGCCAGTTCTGTACCTTCTTTATTTTTTGGTATTCCCAGAATTGTCTATTAAACAGATTTTTTTTTTTTAATATGTTCAATCATGCCCAATTCTCGGAGACTGCCTGGCAAGTCCTTGAAGCTTTCTTGGCAAGGTTTTTCAGAAGTGGTTTGCCATTACCTTCTACCTAGGGCTGAGAGAGAGTGACTGGCCCATGATCACCCAGCTGGCTTCGTGCCTAGGTGGGACTAGAACTCATGGTCTCCTGGTTTCTAACCTGGTGCCTTAACCACTACAACAAACTGGCTCTCAAATAGATCATTAGGGAACCATTATTCAAAGAGATATATTTGAGCTATTGATAAAGCATTTGGCTGGTATGGCTCCTAAAGAGATCTGGAGTTAAATAGCATAAAATTGTATTTTGTAGGAAATATGGGTGAATTGTATTATATTTATTATTCTGCATACATTTTACTTGCAGTAATGTCTATGTCAACAAACAGATGGTGGTTTTGTATTGTTAGTTAAAATCATCCACCATTTAATCATCACATATATATGATGTGATAGTGGTACTGCATTCATATACAGAAGAGCACATTCCCTGGAAGTTAATATTTCTTTTGAAGTTGCTAAAGCATTTCTCATGACTGTGCAGTAAACTTCTATAATAAAGAATAACCTATAACTATTATAGAAGTTTACTGTGCAGTAAACTTCTATAATAAAGAATAACCAGGATAAGGATGACCATAGTTTATCATACTATTAAAAGCATGATTGACTACCATATTTACTGGCCTTCTAAAACTATTGTGCTCAGGTAATGATCCACTAAATTCTAGCACTCACATTAATCCACTAAATTCTAGCAAGTTACATTAATTTCACCAGGATCTAGTAAACATGTTACTAGCTCTACTGCTAAACTAGTATCACTTTAAAAGTTGTAATAGAAAGAACAGTATATTTTCATTTGTATTTATAATTGTAGATAATCCTAACAAATACCCATAACTGAAAAGAAATAAAACATACTCTACAACTAAAGTTAAGCTATTGTGCAGACCAAAGATATGCATATGTGCAAAGAAATAAATCAAAATCCTAAACAGAGTTGACTGATTTTACTTGGTGAGTCTTACTCCCAAAGAGATTTGTGCTGAACTGTAGCTTTAGTGAAAGGATTGGGTTTACTAATCATGCTGAACTTTGATTTATTTAACACAGTTTGTTGAATGAGAGCAATAAGGTTTATACTGTAGAAGAGTACAGAGATAGCCTTGAGGAAGGAATGCAAGAGCCATTAAGTAAATATCACCTAGTCCTGGGAAGGAAGAGCGGGATAAGAAAGAAACTCACTCAAACATTTATTTTTGTATTATTTCTTTTACAAATTTATGAGGCCACTCAACTCCAAATGACTCTGGGAGGCATGCAGTAAAACAAGCAGACAACACAACTTAAAACACACACACACATACACAGACACTACCCAAATGCCAAAAGAAAAGCAACCATTAAAAGATCATCAGGGTGGGGGCCAGATGTAACCTGCGGGATAGTGTTCCAAAAGGAAGAGGCACTGATAACCCTTCCTTGATTCTGTCTGGTATAAAAGGGGGGATAGGAAAACTCTGACGGCTTCAAGATTCTATTATGATAATAGAGTCCTTGCATTGTCTGTTCCCTGACCTGGCCTAGCTCAAGGGCTGACACACATATGCAGCTATAACTTTTGTGGCATACTCCATGCCATTTCAAAACCACTTTGACATGTCCCTCAAACTTCTTGAGACAATTGTCAACTGCATGAGAATACACTGGTATCTTTGGATCCATGGTTTAATTACATGAACAGAATTTCATCAAAGCGGATTCAGCAATTCACAAATGACAATCTAGTCATTATGAATATTAATGAAAATGAATGAAAACTATAAATGTTTTTAACTACTATTACCAGAATACCATACTGATTGATGCCATACTGGAACTATAATTAATTATAGATGTTTCCAATATATTTCTTTGGATAATGCATTCACCTTATCATAACAGATAATTTTAGCGTAAGAGCCAGTTTGGTGTAGTGGTTAAGGTACCAGGCTAGAAACTGGGACACCATGAGTTCTAGTCCCGCCTGAGGCACAAAGCCAGCTGGGTGACCTTGGGCCAGTCACTCTCTCTCAGCTCAAGAAAGCAGGCAATGTCAAACCACTTCCAAAATCTTGCCAAAAAAATTGTAGGGACTTGTCCAGACAGTTGTTACAAGTCAGCACTGACTCAAAGGCGCAAAAAAAAAAAAAAAAAAAAAGCATAGGTAAGTTATTTTTCCAGTTATTTTTGCCTACATATATATGGTCTGACCTCTGGAGTAGGAATAAATGATCAAATGACCTAGTTCCTAGACCACTGTGTGGCACTTGAGTCCCTTAGCACCTGCCTGGCTCTCTGCCCCACCAGATTTCTTAAAGGTTTGTTTACTTAAGAATAACAACATAGGAATTTAGGAAACTGTAGAGCATCGGCATCAATATAATCTGTATTTCCAAAAGCATCTCCGAGGATATTTTTCTGGGAGTACTTTGTAAATAAACTTTATTATGGTGTTTAACCAGTGTAGGTACATATATGCATATATATACACAATTCTACATAATATCAATTAAAAAGGAATTTAAAGAGTGAAAAAGAAAAAGGAGGGGGAAAGGTTAAGAGGTTGAAAGTATCAAAGAAATACAATTTTATTAAACAATTTTTGCTGCCTGTTACATATTCTCAAAATTCCAATTATGACCACTGCTGCAAAAAGGATGGCAGCTAGAGCTACATATGGTCCTTGAAAACCTTGGACACAACCCCCAAAGGTTGCCATCAAATTTCAACAGGATAGAAGGGAAACTGTATAATATATAGTTTTGTACATTACATTACAAAATGATTACATTAATGTACTTAATTATATTTACATTAAATCAAATATAATTTCATTTTGTCTTAATTCTGCCTACTTTTTGTTCTGAACCATTCTTTCAGAGTGGGAGGGGATTCAGCCTCCATCACTGAAAGGCAAAAGTAGTATGAATGGGAAGGGATCTTCCCTTATTTTAATCTCAGATCATCCCTTTAAGATAGGTTGGGCTGAAAAAACTTCTTAGCCACTACAACAAACAAACAAACAAAACAAAAAACCCAACATTTGTGTGATTTTGGAGTTCTATTAAATGATATTCTGCAGAAAATATATGTATAATTTATATATAAATGTATGAAAGAAGTATTTTAAGAATAGTCTGACAGTAATAATATGTACCAAAAAGTACAATTATCACATTTAGATTTAGTCCAAGTACAAGAAGAATTTGTCTACAGCTTCTGAAATTTCCTTTGTATATAAGCCAGTTTTTGGAATCTTTAATAACATTTGGCATATTCTTTGAAGTCAAAACTGTATGTTTCTTGCATACTTTTTAACCATAGATAATACGAAATTGATGATCCAATTTTGGGGACTTTTCTGCACATCTAGAAACTAACACAAATTTTTTGGTTTAGAAGCCTCCATTTAATGTCATGTGAAGAGAAATAATATGCTTCTCTTGTCTAATGAAGCTTAAGCCTTTCTTCCAAATTCTAAGGACTAGAGAGAGGACTACAGAAATTATTTTTTCCCTTACAACTTAGCTTTTTAAATAATTTTATAGCCGTATATAAATTGTTTAACATTCTTAATGCTGTACTTTTTTAAGGTGTGATAAAAGAGATGCAAAATGATCAAACTTAGGTTATGGAACAAGCAAGTCCTTGTGGTACTTTTAATTGTGGGCCATGATGGGCCTTGAGTAGGTGAAACGATTGCCATGTTTCCTCAGCCAAGCACAAAACTATTGGCTTGTTGAGGATTATACAATGTTAACAAAACTTTTATTATTTAAAAGAACCAAGGAATATATGTCTTGCCTCTTTAATTTGCAGAAGAATTGGTACAAATACAAGGTTATTGATCACCAAGTCAAAGTGAGCATTTGAATACGATTGAAGATTGGAATGCCATAGGGTGATGTAGCCCTGTCAACCCCCATAGAGCAGAGTCAAACCAGTTAAGATAGAAGAGACCTTAGGAAAAGTAGTCTAATAATTTGCTGCCATCTAGTGGTCATCCAGTTTTCTGCAGACCATCTCTGGTAGCCTGAAACATGCCTTGTGGGTGTTCTAAATAACAAAGCTATAAAGATTTCAAAAATCATTTAAAAAATAGGTTACGCTATTATATCATGCCATGTACATCTTGAATTATGACCCCAAAAATAATGGAGGGAGGGAAGCAGAAGTGGTTAAAAAAACTGGCCTTCCCATGCTTCAAGCTTTAAATGACAATGATAACAAGCCAGAATCAACCTGTGATTAGATCAGATCGACAATTAAAGCATTGTGGTTGCTGCTAATCCTCCCTCTGCATATTATGTAGGCTTGGGAGACAGTTATAATCAGCTCTCAAAAGTGCAGGACATGGAATGAGAAACACTGGAATTATGTTCTCTTGCTCAGAATGAATACTGTAGCATATGTACAGAGAGGGTGTGTGTGTGCGCGCGCGCGCATGTGCTCACCTGCTTTCAAATATATCTGCAGAATAATTTTTTCATGCTCTAGATGGCCCTGTTCAACTTCTTGTACCAGCCATAGGATCACTAGTTCAGAAGCACAAAGAAGTGTCTAAGTTTTGGAATGAGTATTTAATTTAACCTCAAAATTAAGGAGATGAGATTTTCACTCCATGCTTCTGTTTTGTTTCTGATAGTTCCTTTTAAGAAATTAATTACTGTTTCGTTAAGGAGCTTGAATATTACACTATTTTGCTTCCAGTACAGAATCTGCTTGCTAAATATATTGCAGTTGTATGAACCAGTGTTTTTTCATAGCTGTTTTCTGAATGATTTATCCTTGCTCTATTACAAGTATTTTACTGCAGTTATAACTTACTCTGTTGCAGGAGGTTTATGTCAGAAAAAATAAGTTGTTACAGAGAAGAAACATATCTATATTGTGATTTCATATTAGATGGCAACAAAGTTATTCCAGAGCTGGCAGTCTGTGACAACCTGGCACCCCTCAGAATCACGCTACTGAAATTCAGCAGCAAAACTACCATTTTTAACAGTGAGAGACTTAAGCAACCTGTTCCTGTGCCACCCTTAATTATTAAAAAAAATGGCCAAAATGTTGGTTCAAAATCACATGCTGCTGTAGCCCTTGAGGTTGGAAGCAATTAGCTCAATGGAGTTATTAATATCCTTATTTTCTATTACCTTCTTTTTTTGCCAAGCAAAGTACTGTTAGATCTGAAATGCTTCCACCCAATTTCATTACTCACTCCATAGGCAGTGGAAGTGTTAAGAGTTCTCAGCAATTCTTCATGGAAGTAAATAATTGCCATACAAGTAGTCCTTACTTACAGACTGCCTCATTTAGCGACCAAAGTTACAACAGTAAAAAAAACAGCTTTGCAACAAATCCTCACATTTATGACCCACTGCAGCATCCCATTATATGATCGCCATTCAGGCACTTCGCAACGTGCGCGCATTTACAACCATCGCAGTGTTCAGCAGGCATGAGATTGTCATTTGCATGCTTCTCAACCAGCTTGCAACAAGCATAGTTAATGGAGAACGCAGAAGGGAAATCGTAAGTTGCAGTCACGTGATGTTTCGCTTAACAACCAGGGTGACTCGCTTAATGACTGAATGGGAAGTGAGGTCTTAAACCTGTCATGGTCACATGATTTTCTGCTTAGTGACTGCAGTGCTTAGTGATGGAGTTGCCAGTCCCAATTGTGGTTGCTATGTGAGGACTACCTGTACTGACAGCAGCAGCCCTCTTGGATAAAATTCTGCTTTTGGCCTTTGGGGACATATTTGGAATTGTGACTGCATATTGTGAGCATAGCTTCAAAACAGTTGCCATGATAGTACTTTTCTATTTAAGAGAATGAAGGCAAGGTAGATGTGGCCAATCACAAATAGACATTTAGCAGAAGGCAAAACTGAGACTGTGCTGTAAACCCTATCTTACTTTTGTCATTTTTACCCAATTCAACATACTTCCATGTTGGGCTGGAATTCCCATTCCTTTTAATCTATAAGAAAACCTATGAGGCTTAGATAGAGCCCAGAAGCATTTTTGTTCATAAAGTTGATGTTAGAAGCTGGCATATATATTGATATGCTTCTTATGTAATAATTTTAAATACTAGCATGATCTTTAAAAATGCAGCAAAGAACAAAGTGTGAGGTACTATATTGTCTGTTCCATGCAGAGGCATTCTTATGGGTACTGTGGCCACGCTAAATAGGCAGGCAGGCAGACTCACTGTTTTGGTCTATGCCATTCAGCCAATAAATAAATTACAAATAAATAAGTACAAAACTACTTACTACTAATTTTAGTTTACTTTAACCCAGAATTTGAAAGCCAGCTTCACATCATTGAAATTTTGATTAAAAATAACATTAACAGAGGTTTCAGTGTATTTTATTTTATTTGTATAAAGGAAAAGGATGGTAGAAGTTTACATGTGAAAGGAGAGACTGGAGAAGTGACGTATACAATTAATATTGCAGCAATGTATCCGCAGGGTTTCAAAGGAACATGCAAGTTACAGATAGGTTAAAAACAAAAAAAAGATATTTTAGTAAGCTATAATTTAGTGGCTTTAGTTTGTGCCCTGATGTGCTCTCTTTATTTCACCCACTAGGTGCAGGGTTCAAGTCTGTATTTTTAACAAAATTAAAACCAGAAAAAGATACTCCAAAGACCATTTTCTCTAAAGTTGCTTTAGAATTTATTACTCACCGTCAAGTCACAATGATTTCACTTTAATTTTCAATACCACAAAACTCTGAACCTGAGTTTGCATGCATGGTTTGGTTAAAACTGAATGACTATTTGTTTCTTGACAATAATGGAATTTAGAACTATCCCAGGATTTTGAGAACGGAAGTCTTGCAAACTCAGATTTTCCTTCCTCAAAACAGGCCTGCTGAGACAGAGGCTGCAAATGCTGTAGAGGGCCCAAAGCTAGCAGGAGCTCCAGGCTATAAACTTTCATGGGAACCCCTTCCCCCCCGACATGAAACACAAATAATTTGCTAGTCTTTATAGAAGAACTATAGAAGGACTAAGACAAATGTACACGCTAATCGATCCCTACCTTTCAGTCATTTTAATTGAATCAACTCACATTTGTGACTGACATTTAAGGAATCTATTACCACAGAGAAAACTTAGTCATATGTTCTGGAGAAAGGATTTTTCAAACAAGTGAGAAACCTAGAATGTTAACATATTTGGTAGGTCCAATCCAGAAGATATTAGAAAAGAGAAGGAGCTCATATTTTTCTAATTCAGATTTAATTTAATGGAAAATACATTATTTTCTTCAAATGTATAAACGCTGAAAAAATGGTAAATACAAATGAATTTCAACATTAATAATAGCCATGTTATGTAGCAAAACCATTGGGACTGAGATAGTAAATCTCAATCCTAAAAAATAGCCCAGTTGGAGCACAGACTGATAGTAGAGCAAGACAAATTTGCAGTACAGTTCAATAACTATCTCCTGGTTCTGCTCTGATTTTTTTGCTGATAATATTGCTATAGTTTACAGGAGGTATAATAATCAAACAAACAAGCAAATAAATGTGTTCAAAATACACTGCTTTTTATGTATCCAAATATAGGCAGGTGATATTTGGTCCTTATAAATCCAAAATGCATTTTGTCTTTCCCATACATATTATATTGGCATATTATAATATTACAAAAATAATTTCTACATTTTGTCATGTTTGTACCTATTTGCTTTCTTATTGATAAATTATTTCTCAGACTGAGTTGAGCTCCCTCTTCTGCTGTAGTTTAACAGAAGAAAGAAAAATCTTAATGGATGCCATCAGACGGAAAGGAAAGGGAAAAAGAGAAAAAGATTAATATTTAAATTATGGGAATCTCATCTTGCCAGTGGAGGAGAATTAATATGTTTCCATATGAGGGCAGTAATTAATTGTGAATTGTAAAGCAAAAAAAAGAAAAAGTCAAGAGAGTTCATTTGCATGCTGTCTAACTAACATCCATCTGCACAGGATCTGTATTGTTAGTAGTAAGTAAGATACAGCCCAACATTTCTCAAATATTTAAGGCATAACTATTAGTCCCCATAATATTCCATATTTTTGTTTATTTAATTTTTAAATAATATTTTGAAACAATTCATTATGTTGGGAATATTGAATACTTCACATAAGCAATAGCTCTGCCCTGCTAGGTGGCAGCACCTAGCCAGTTTCAGCAGATCTCAGCATTTTAAAAGGGCAGGTGTGAGTAGCAGTTGTATGGAGACCAGGAGGAAACTCCAAGTCTGTAGGATAAGTCTGGAAGCCGGGAAAAAAAAAATCTTGAAGAAAGCCGTGGCGAACACTTCAAAATCTACAAGGGCACATCCATGAAATCACTAGAGTTGGGCTTGTGCCAAAGGAACCTTTATTTCTTAAGCAATACCTATAGTTAAGTAATGCTATTCAGCCTTGGTTCAAATTCCCTGTGGCTGCTCGATTTTTGCCATGCACCAGATTTTTAGAAAGCAAGGCTTATGGCTAGAAGAAGACACATAAAATGGTGAAAGTGATTCTGCAGGGGAATACCAGAGACAATATCGGAATAGGTGGGGAGGGGAGGGGAGGGGAGGGAAGGGGAGGGGAGGGGAAGGAAGAAAGTTTTCAAAAGTTCATGACCTAGAAACTGCAAAGAAAGCTGAGGTGAGTGTCTAATTACCACATCTATTAAGACTGAGGTAACAAATGATTCATACAAAAAGCACAGGTTAAAATATTTCTCAGCTTTTTGGTATTGCATTTTCCATAAATATATGTCCTTTCAATAATTTTACACTAAACACTGGCCAGAAAAGAAGACAGCTTCATTGGAACATATGCAGAATACCTTCCTGCATCATTAAACTACTGTATCTTCTCACTTTTCCCACACATAGCAATCAATTATTTTTCTTGTAAGAGATGTTTTTCCTTTTGCAAAATCTGGTGAATGTAGGATAGATATATGTCAATCCAAATTGGCCATACAGCAGTGGACAAAGTGCTATTTCCTTTACTTTCTGTACTAGAATTTTAATCTAGATTTGGTCATATGTATTTTTTGAGAGAAAACTAGAAGAATTGTTTCCACTTGCAAACAGGAATTTCAGCAAAAAACCTCATGAATATTTTGTTCTAGATTTCCATATGCCATTTTTAGCAGGACAATTGCTTATTTTTTGAATTTAAAAAAATGCAAGAAGGAAAATGCTAATTACGAACAAGAAACCAGGTCCTTCAGAACTCCAATAAAAGGTCACATCTCCAGTTGTTCTTCAAAGGGTTTGCTGCTCATGGATTGTTGAATTGTTAGTTTCTCTGAGAAAGGTGAGTATTTATCTTGAACATTATATGCAAATCCCATATTAAAAGATATGAATAAAATTGAACCAGGATAGAATGTGGTGGCACTCTATCACCAGTCTGAAGTGATTTTGGGGTATGGTCAATCAACTGGCACACACACAGACACACAATTGCATCATCAACCCAACATTTTACCAACTGAAATATCATGGAGTACTTCACTAAAAGTATTTTTGAAATGAAAAGATCCTGTATCTACAGTATTCTTATGATCTACAAGCTAGAAATGAGAACAGCTAAAGCTTGAACCAATGCAAAATGAATCTGGAATCTGGAACTGTTTTTCCTGTGGAGGAAAACATTAGTTTGAATCCAATCTGTTCTGATTCTGGATTCACAGTTTTAATCATAATCATGTTTTTCCTGTATTGCACTGAAAATACAGCAACATGGCATGCATGCATGGACATGCACACCACAAAGTAAAGAATAATGCAGGGAAGGAAAGGGAGGGAAGCATTGGATTCACTAAGATGTCTGCTTTCTATACTTTGTGATTCTATCATAAACTCTTCTGCAGGGAATGTAGTGATCTTGGTTATTCAGAGAAATTCTGACTTTTGCTCCACTTTATTGTTCTCCAATCTCTCATCGTCTGTTAAAATATTCAATAAGTTGTGTTATTTGTTCAATAGTTTTACAACCTTTCATTAAGGAGCTCAAGGCAGTTTACACAGTGCACCCTACCCTGTTTTTTCCTAACAACATCTTTGAAAGGTAGAAGGGCTGAGAGCAAGTGAATGGCCCAAAGTCGCTTGCTTTATATATTTGATGGAATAGGCTAGTTATTACCTTATAAACGATCAATTATTGCACATTCAGAAACAGGAAACCTAATTCCTTATGAATATAATTTATTTTTGTACAATCCCTCCCACTGCCGTCTCCTGATAATCTGAAATTTGGCAGGTATTTTCCCATGAGACTGCGATTGAAAATTTCATTACATTTTGTTCCAAATCAACTAAGTTATACACTTTCTTAAGAAAAATAAAGGAATATGGTTTGAAAATCCTTGTACCCATTCCTCTTAAATTTGAAAAATTCATCCTCCCAGACATGTATAGCCTGCCTGTAAATTCCATACCATTCAAATGAAAACAAAATGTCATAGCCATCCGTAATTATTTTCCCCATGGCAAATATATGAGAACACAGCTCTGTTCTTCCAGTTCTCACCCTGGACCCTGAATTAGATTTGATTATTTCCAGAGCAACCTATTTTCAAGACCATCACCTTTGGACCTCTGAACCAAGTTCCCAAATGAATTGGGTACTATCTCTGCACATTTCTACTAATAACTAGGTTTTACTTCTTTATGAATAGATAAGTAAGAATGTTGAGGTACAGGTAGTTAAATGCAGGGTTCACAGACAGTATTTCTTAAAAAGTAAGATAATCCTTATGTAACCCTATACACAGTTAGAGAGTGTGTAGGTTATTTAAATTAATGAAGCATTACTATAAAAATTGGGAGAGGGTTATTAATGTTCTCCAGAAGCCACTAATATATTAAAGTAGAAAGAATTGTACAAAGAAAATTATAAAAGAAAATTATAAAGTAGAAAGACAGTTATAAGAATCAGACCATCTATTGCTTTGGCCTTCTAAAATTACTATTCAGCGTTTTTCATCTTCTGATACTTAACAAGCAATCTTCCCACAAGCTGACTGACAGACAGATAAACAGACAGACAGATAGATTTAGGAAAAATTATTTCATTGAAATCAGATAATATTCAACACTATTATACTGTCCTGAAAAGTACATGTGATAAACTATCTATGTCTTTCTAAATCCTCTTCAAAAGCACATCCCACTCAAAGCCTATTTTACAATCCCAAATTGTTGGTTAGTCTAGTGGGGTGCTGTGGATGGAAAACATGTTCAATAACTCTTTTTTCCTGGGATAACTGACATAGCTTTGGGAAAGGCCCAGTGTCTTGGCTTTGATTCCCCAGTAGTCACACACACACATCATATAAAAACTTCAGCCAAAAGTGCTATATGGGACATTAGAAACTCTTCTGAATGGACTCTTGAGCCAGTTATATTGCCATTTGCTAATAGATCTTCAATATTAGTTTCCAATACAGCACTAAAAATTCTGAATATGGGAAAAAAATAATAGAACAGATAAACATGGGTACATCTCATACATGTTCAGTTGAATAACAATTATTATGAAAGAATGACATTCATAGGGTATTGCTGACTTTGTATTCAACCAATGCTTTTATCAGGCACATACATACCTCTTCAGTCATTAGTGATCAAGAATTATTTTTCTAGTAGTCTAATTGTAATCATTTTTAGATTGCAAAACCTAAAGATGGGTCTGCCTTGTTTTTATTAGCCATTCTGGGAGATTTTCTGAATGAAATACAGAAAATGAGGAGGTATTAAAATAGGAGCATGTGAAGTCCAAAAAAACAGACATCTTCATTGCTTGTAATAAACCTGCCACAATTTTTCACTCGATATATAAAACGTTGAACTAACTTACATGCACAGAATCTCTCTCACATATATCTGGTGTAGTAAAAGAAATAACTGTTTTCAATTTAGTGGCTATTAAATATGATGATCACTTGTCAGGGAATGAAATAATTTTTTATCACCAACTCATAGTTATTCTTGGAAACGGAATACTGGGCTCTTATGTCCACACAATACAACAATCATACTGTCATTCAAGTACTAAATTATATTAGGCAAAATAGAAAATTAATAGTAATGAACAGTCCTGTTTTGAAAATAGAAATCTAAAGCAGTTTGTACCATACAGTCTTATTTAAAAGTGTAGCAGGTCCATCTTCCATCAGGCAACATAACTCACAACATTTTGACAGTGAGAATTTCTTAATGTCTTAAATTATCTAGGGACCTATTCTCAACTACCTCATCACCTGTTGACTGTTCACTTGCCCAGCCCTGTTTCAGTTCTTACAGGGAGGGAGGGGGGAAGGGAAGGGAAGGGAAGGGAAGGGAGGAAGGGAGGAAGGGAGGAAGGGAGGAAGGAAGGAAGGAAGGAAGGAAGGAAGGAAGGAAGGAAGGAAGGACGGAAGGAAGGAAGGAAGGAAGGAAGGAAGGAAGGAAGGAAGACAACTGCCCAAGAAATTCCTGTCTCTTTCTTTTTCTATTCATAAGAACATACGACAGGAACAAGTGGCAGCAGGTCACCAAAATTTTGGCTGTTTTGTTTTGAAACACTTGCTGTGCACAGGTCCTTGTGGGAACATTCTCACAGCCATATTGTGCAGGATGTCAGAACACTATTGGATTTATAAATAAACTGCAGTTTAGTTACACTAGCCAAAGAGCACTGAGAGGGAGAGAGGGAGGGAGGGAGAGAGAGAAATGAATATGACAGGTACAAACAATAACAGCTTATTTTTTTTCCTGCCCAATTATGTTTTCTCTTTACACTACAAAAGGTATTTTATTTCAGAAATTTATAGCATTAAATGTGAGTCTCATGCAAGGTAATATCCACATGAATCTTCTACTAAGATAATTAAATCACTCTTTCCCATTATATATAATCACTAACTAGGTTCATACATTCTATTAAGCCATGATTTGCTTAATCATGATTTGAAGAATCCCAAGTAGGCTTGGTTCATACAACATACTAAACCAAAACCAACCTGGTCACGTTATCTCTTTGGACAATCTGTGAGGGCAGTTAGTGTGTGTCTAGTAGTTAAGGTGAAGAAGGGACTGGGCTCAGAAAGCTGTTTTTAGGGTCACGGATATTTTGGAAAAAAGGAAAAATTAAAAAGAATTACTTCTGAGCATATATAACATTTTTTTCCACTGCTGGCAAATTATAATATTCTGATGCATCTGGTAGAGAAAAGAGTTTCTACAGCAAGGATATAGCCTTATCATCCCCCTCTATGAAAATTAAGTGTTGATCCGAGGCAAATGCTGTAAGAAGTTTGCAAAAGAAATTATTAAAACTTTGTGTTAAGTTATGAAAAACTCACATCTCATTCATAAACTTATTACTGGAGATGCATCAATGGTGGCTTGTAACTGTGGACAAATAACACTATCTAAAGGACAGAATTATATTTTTGTTAATCAATGGGTCTCTGTAACCGATCTGAAAAATTCCTCATAAGTCAAGTTGTGGCATTTTATCATGAAAAGCAGTATAGTGCAAATCCCAGAGACTATGGGAACCCCAACATTCTCAGATTGAGTCAATTTAAATATACATAGTGGTGTTGAACACAACTTTTGAATAACTCTGAAGTGGGAAGTTTTTACTTTGGATGGCTGGCATACAAGGTCACTTCCCCATGTGAAAACTGAGACTGAACAGCCCTGTGATAGGGCTCTACCAAGTGCCTCAAATTATGTGCATTTGAATCCTATCTTTGTGAAGGAAAATAGAAATATAATGGGTGGCCATGGCCTTCATGTTCCTATAGTGAATTCTTCATGAGGACAGGTAGCCCACTGTTTTGCTAAATATATGATTAGTCACAAAAAAAGGTCCTTGTACTTCTGACATTGTCAATTTACCAGTCTCTAATGTGATAATTTTGGAAGAAAGGTAATAGTTATATTCTTTTAAGCATCAGTGCTCTTGTAGCTATAGATGCTATGTGACACTTCAGAAAGCCTGAAGTGATTCCAATTCCCTCCATTATCATTAGCATGAATGCACTAACAAACAGAATTATAACATAAAAAGAAATAAGCTGCCAACCACTTGTGGTCAATATGCATTGTTCCACTTAGCACACACAAAAAATGCATGGGCAGACAGGATAGAATTTTCCACTTCAGGCAAATTTTGCAGTTTCAAAGTTATATGATATTTGCTTTTGAGGTGATTATTCTAAAAAACTAGGAAGCAAGGATGTTATGGCTCTCCATCCCCTTCATCAAATAAAATAGCCCAAATACTTGTGCAGACTATGGATAATGAGATAAATTAACCAACAGGAACAACACATAATTGCATAAGAAAAACATTCTGGAAAACCTGCAAATCTACTGAAGACAGTGTTGGCCAACCCTTGGCTTGGATACAATTCCCAAGTGCCTGAGTTCCCACCATTGAAATTTGGCAGCAAAATGGCTGACTTTCAGGAGTATGAATTTTCAGGGTTTTTTCCCCCAAGTTAATGGTGGAGATGGAAATGGGAGGCTTCTGAGATGCATTTTCACCTTTAAAAACTCGCATTCCCTCCCCCAATGTTGGATAACTGATAAACAATATTTTTAAATGCTTATTTATCAACCAGAATATTTCTACTTGTGCAAAAGGCAACATTACTAAATTACTAAATATAGGCAAGTTAAAGAAGTATATAATTAAAAAGCTTATTCAATCAGAAAGTGCTTGAAACTGAGAGAAAGGGCATGGAAAATCCCCAGTGCTATTTTACAATATGGTATGACCACTGAAAAGACCTCAAACACAAGTGACCTAGATCAGTTCTCTTATGCTGGGGTAGCGAGCAGGCACACACACGTAGAAATGGGCAGAGTCCTGGGTGCTTCCCCAAGTCTTTCAGATCTTAAGTAATTGAGGCCAGCACTTCAAAATAAATCTGAAATTTGCTGACACTAAAAACAAATGTAGATGTTGTAAAACCAAAGTATTTGTGACAGTTTAATGCTCCAGATAAAAAACTGGCCTCTATATTCTGCAACCTCTGGCTTTATCTGTACATATACCATAACTAAGTCATAGGCTGTCCCCTAAAAATAAAGGATTTGTAGATGTGAATACTCTCTGGAAAAGGTTTTAATGCTGGGAAAGATGAAAAGAAAGAGAAGAAGAGCATGACCAGCAGCAAGGTGGCAATGGTGCATGCATTGCCACTCAGTTATAGTGGCAATGCATGCACCATTAGAAGACCTGAAAGACCAGGTTAGGGACAGATTGTCAGGGAGAAAATCTTTCTATGTGGTCGCTAGGAGTCAAAAACGACTCAATGGCACATAATCAATCAAATGTAAATACAGAAGTTTGTGTAAGATAGGGGAAAGCAAAGTGGGATATTAAGTCACAAGTCAATGCTTTCAACATGATTAGTCATATAGGATGGCAAATTACCAACTGTTTACAAAATCAGAGAGAGTCTAGTAGGACCTATTCTGACTAATACTTTTTATTAAAAAAAACTTGTGACCATTTTTTTCTTTTGTACAAAGTTTGTCCTGTTTGTCCTATGTAGAATCCAAATGGCATTGATAGCAAACTATAAAACATATTATATTAGAGGAAGAGCATTTGAAGTCTCTTTAGTCTGTGTAGTCTATTTCACATGTAACCTGCATCTACTTAACCAACCTGTCTTCCACTGTCTCCTTCCCCACCCATGCTGCCTCAACCCAATTTAAAATCCTACATCATTTTAGCTACTCTGTGGCTCTGATTAATGAAATGAGCTGTAGCTCATGAAAACTGTGCCTTTTAATAAAATGTGCTAGCTGGAAAAGTGCTACCAGACTCCTTTTCATTTTGGACTACCACAGACTAACATGGTTTTTCTTGTATAATGTCTACAACAATTTACAGAGAAAAGAATCACTTCACTAAATTTATATGCACAGGGCTGCAATCATATACTTGAGCAAAGTTTATTGCATCTGAAGTATATAAATGAGAATTCAATTGTTCCAAGACTCTGTCACTAATCTCCATGGCCTGCAGATGCTTTACTTTATAGATATGGACAAAGTGCTAAACAGCATTCTTAAAAGTTAACATTACTTCATTAGTGTTTGTTTAAAGAATATCTTGAAAGAATTGCACAGGAACCAAATTTTTCCACAGCTGTGCCTGCCAGGAGGAATGGAGACAAAAACCAATAATATTTGTTTGAATAAAATTGTGATGACTTCAGTTTTTGTGTGTCTATATACAGAGGCACTCTGTAGTGAGATGGGCGGTGATGAATTTGAAAAAAATAAATAAATAAAGTGTGTGTGTGTGTGTGTGTGTGTTAGAACGATGGGTCATTTTGCAGAGGTATCATGTGTATACCTCTGACATACAGAGCAGATTTGTGCATCAAGTTTCAACAAATTAAGTAACAGCTATTTCTAAATAGGAAATAATTCACTGAATAAGTATCCAAAGGTTACAAAATTTGATATATCTCCTCTACCCAGTGTATGAATCTATTAAAAGAGAGAGAGACAGAGAAAGTAGCAGCTGGATTAAACTATCCATCCCCAAATATTTGGACCAGTATACAGTTTCTGAAAGTCCTAACTATAAGACTATTGGTGGAGTTATTATTTCACTTAAGTGTGAATAATAAAATTGGATATGAAGAGTCTGAGGTTATTTTTGACCAGCTTTCCTATCTCGTAGGTAGGAATATTTCAAGGTTAGACTACTGATTCCACCATGTTAGATTGGAATTTGTATAGTTTCCCAATTCTTTGCAAAATGCTCTTTTTAAAAAATACAACCAGTATTTATAAATGAATTAAATTCATTAATTTTATGAATGTTCTAAATTAGTTTTGTGTATGGAAATGCACTCAAATTGCCACTTGGCAGAGACTCATCATGAATGGATGGATATCTGTGTTGCCTTGGGACTCTGACCAACTTGATAGAAAGTTTTGTGGTTTTAAGCGTTCTGTTATCAGAAGCATACGTTGCTGGTAATAAATATACAGTTAAACAAGGCTGAAAGTCAGAATCATAGAATCACTGGGTTGGAAGGTAACTTGGAGGTCTTCTGGTGCAACTCCAAGGCCAGAATCCTCTTATCAACCCAGATGCACAAGTTGCCACACAACTGCTTACTAGAAAAAAATGAAATTTGAGAGATATCAGGAGATGGTATAACGAAGGTGATGGCAATACCATAGTGCTTCATCAGGACTATATCTGAACAAGCCACTTGTGTGCAGAAGGCATTTAACTGGATGAATCATATAAGCTGCTTTATAAAAAATCAAAAGACTAGTCAACATGATTCACTATTGTTTGCATCAAGAGGAACAAGATACCAAGGTGAAATGCAAAACTGGATGGTGGGTAGGTGATATGTGACTCCTTGACATACTAATATGCACACCACCCCATAGCTACCTTCTTATCGCTTTCTCATTCAGAAGATTCTACAGGTCCTGAACTTGGCCAGATAAGATCAATTTGGAGCAAAACCAAGTAACCGTGGAATGTTTGCAATGCAGAATCCAGAGCCACTTTACAATGACTGCAACCGAGTTCAAAATTAAAATCTTTCCTGCTCCCCAAACATGTTATGGCTTGAATTAGGGAACTTCTGCATAGAAAGCATGTGTCTTATTACTAAGTTATAGGATCCATGAGTCTTCTCATTCCATTATACAGAGAAGCCTTCTACAATCTGACGCCCTCCAGAGGCATTGGATATGGACTTCCATTATGCTTGGCCTGCCCTGTTGAAAAACTGTATTCTTAATACATCTGAGGGCAACTGGTTTGAAACAGCTGGCAGAGTTGTTATTATTGTTTTAAGATACCTGGAATGATAGAAAAAGAAGGAAACTGGAAAAAACTCATACATGTCTTGTGTCCCTTCACAGAAAATACTGAAAACTGATTCAACACATTCTTCAGGTAGCATTAAAAAAAATCTGGCAGCTCCTAACTTACACATTTCAATATGCTCTTAAAAGAAGGCTTCTTACCTGTCACTTCAGCTTGTTGTAAATGTGACCCTGATGCAAAAACTACTGGTACTGATGACACACTAAAATAAATGTCTACTGATTGAAGGCTGTTGTGATCACCTTTGACCCCATTTCTGTAGCTCACGCTAAACCTAACATTATCTCCCTGCCAACGTGTTTTACTAAGAGGCAATGACTTGGTGGAGAGTTATGGGCCTGGAAGAAGTCTTGGAAAAATGTTAGAAGTAAAGTTTTAAGGCAACTATTGATATTCAGTGCTAATCTCTGTAGCTCATTCTTTTTTCAGCAACCTTTTTCACTTTAAATAAGCATTCTGAAAAAGATTACAAAGAGCTTCTACTGCAACAGAAAAACCACACCAAAGGAAAGGACTGAAGGTGAAAAAGGGACCTAAATTATTTTCTTTTAAAACAAATAAATGTATTGAATTATTTCCTAGTTTACCACGAATGAAGGAAGCATAAATTAAAATTTTTGTAAATCACTTTACGATATATAATACATAAGGAAAATTATATTGAAAGCAATTTCTACATACATTGAAGACACTGCAAGGTTTAGCTGCATATACAGTCTTGGCTGTAAATACTGCTTGCATTAGCTTGGATATTTTGGAAATAGAAAATATTTCCAAAAACTTTGTTGCACGAAATCACCCAAGCAAGAAATTATATTGAACCTACTGATAAATCAGTCAGATAGACTGTTAAGAATGATATACTCAAAGTAGTTTATTAAACGAATTAGCCAAACTCAATGGTCAAAAGGTACACCATCTACTTAATACCACTGCTTA